>NC_140996.1:48279012-48887762 GCF_052327205.1 Somniosus microcephalus | reverse complement strand
GTCTCTAGGGTAGCTGCGAGTGTGGAGCAAATGGAGGAGTCCCTCGCTAATATGAGCAGAGCCTTTGTGGAGGCATTGGCGCATGAATGCAGCACCACAGAAAGGATGGCAACTCCGTGGAAAGGATGGCTACAGTAGAGGAGAGGATGGCTATGGCCATGGAGGAGCTAAGTCGCCAGAGTGTAGAAAACATGGTGAGAGTTCAGAATAGAGTGACATCTCTGGAGGAGCGATGGTCAGCTATTGAACAGAGAAACCAGACCTTCATGGAAGTCCTTCTGAGTAGCACTGCCAGTGCAGATACGGGTCCCCATGGCGCCCCCTGATGTGCAGGAAGGTGCTCTCGAGCCACTTGCAAGCGCTGAGGTGGACCTGTCCCATGAGAGGGATGTTGGTGGCTGAGAACAAGGAAGTGGGGGCTCCTCTCCAAGCGCTCACACGACCATGCCACTGCCAAGTTCTCGGTCAGAGCCCCACCAGAGTCCCCACCAAATTGAGATCGGTGTCTCAACCCCTGCACAGCCGCAGGAGCAGCAGACTGTTGCCGAGCCCTCACAGGTTCACAACCCCAGAGGACGCCCGCCAAAGGTGTCGAGACACGAGCAACAAGAAAGTGAGCAAGGGGCCTCGACATTGTCTTGTTTTGCACACTTTGTACAAAAATAATAAATTGCAGGACAACGGAGTATTACAGTTTAACACTTTAATGAGGCATTAGGTCTGATGATTTTACTCATACAGCACAGTGGGGACAAGATGGAGTTAGGACCCCTAGCCTGGGTCTTCAAAACAATAGCAGTCCTTACAGATGCCTGCAGGCCAATGACAACTCAGCATGTGATCACATGTGAATATAATAGGTATTCCTTACCGATGCCTGCGGGCCAATGATAATTCAATATGCCAATGTTACATCCCCTTTATTTAAAAGAAAAATGTTATGCATTACTTTTAAACCTTTCTTCTACATAATGTTCTCGGTAGCATAAACTTACAAGTAAACTCAGCATTTAACTAGCACTGAAAACATCACAAGTCAAGGATAACTCTAGGCTTGACCTCTCATCCCGACCTTGTGTGGTATGGAACTGAGCATGCTCCTGAATCGGTCAACAAATCAGGTTCAGCTTTAGGTTCAGGTAAGTATGATGTGTTTTGTGTATTGCTCTGTTTATCACACTCTGTTGAACTGATCCTCTTGTCGGAATAACGGTGTTGTTCCTTGGTGTTCAGGAGGTGCCTGTAATTGCGGCGGTACACCTGTCCTACTGGGGTGCGGACATGATACGATCGCTCAGTGTCAGCTGGCTGGATGACGACTGCTGGCTTCCAGTAGTCATGCCCCTGGATTCTGATGGATTCTCCATTGTGCAGCGGTGGAAGTAGTCTAGCTGACCTGTCATAGTATCTCTTTTGGTGTTGCTGTCTCTGTACACATTTTTCATGCACTTGCTTACAGCTGACGACCTCTGGCTGCAGCTGCTGGTTGGTGCTTGGAAGGATTGAGCGAAGTCTGTGGCTCATCAACAGCTGTGCTGGTGACTTGAAGTTGTCAACCGGAGTGTTGCGGTACTCAAGGAGACTGATGTAGGGTCTCTTTTGTCCGCTTTGGCTTTGTCCATGAGTGTTTTTGCAATCTGGACAGTTTTTCCAGCAAGGCCATTATTTGAGGGTAATGTGGGCTTGATGTGACGTGTGAAACGACTCAAACTCTTTTGATTTGTATTGGGGGCCATTGTCTGAGTCTAAAGTCTGTACCATGCCATGCCTGACAAAGGCTGCCTTTAGCTTGTGGATCACAGCTGCAGATGTGGTGCTGTGAAGCTTGTCCAGTTCAAAAAATCTGCTGTAGTAATCAACAGTCACTATGTAGTCCTCGTTGTTCCATGTGAACAGATTCATTGCCGCGACCTGCCAGGGCCTGTCTGGGATACGGTGAGGTATCATGGGCTCTTTGACATTTGATGGGTGGCATTCTAGACAAATGGAACATTTTCCGACAATGCCCTCAATGTGTTTGCACATTCCGGGCCTAAACATAATGTCACGTGCTCTTTGTTTGCATTTTTCCATGCCCATATGTCCAGCATGAATTTTTGTCAACATCTCTTCTCTGAGACTGGTAGGAATGATGATTTTCTCCCCTTTGAAGACGGTAGAGCAGGGCTATAAAAGCCCCAGAGACCAGGTAAGGCCTCACAGCGTCGGCGGGAATCCTGAGCGGCAGAGCGGGGCTAAAAAAGCCCCAGAGACCATGTGGTAAACCACTGTTATTGTTGTTCACCGTTGTTGTTGTTGTTGCACACTGTTGTATCTATGCATGCCTCAGCTGGCTCCGCCTCTGGCTCCACCCAAATGCCCAGGTATAAAGGTGACTGCTCTGCAGCCCCCTGCTTTCTTGGAAACCAGTCAACCACGAGAGGCATGCTCTGTTCTTTGTTAATAAAAGCCTTTTGATTACTCTCCTAACTCTCCGTCTTTTATGAGTAATTGATAGCGCATCAATTTTATTAACAAAAACAAAATGTCGGCACCAAACGCTGAGCAGCAGGCGCTGCAGCTAATGACGGCACCAAACGCTGAGCAGCAGGCGCTGCTGCATGCCCTCAGACCAACATGCCTGGACCTAGACCCTCAAGAGGCGGGTTCATCTACCAAGTTCGCACAATGGCTGCGTTGCTTCGAAGCTTACCTGGAAGCCTCAGCCATGACACTAGATGGAAACAAACTAAAAATCCTGGCCTCCAAGGTGGGCCACCAAGTCTACACGCTCATCCAGGACGCGACTACCTACGCGGCGGCTATCGATCTGCTAAAAGGACAATACACACGCCCGGTAAATACGGTTTATGCCAGACACCTCCTGAGATCCCGCAAACAGCAGTCCGGGGAATCGGTGGAGGCATCCCTACGGGCACTACAGATACTCGGCCGAGCCTGCGATTGTAAAGAGGTATCGGCCGCGACACACACGGAGGGATTTATCTGAGATGCTTTCATTGCGGGTCTCAAGTCCGACTACTCCCGGCAGAGACTGCTGGAGAAGGGTGAAATCGACCTGAAGAAGGCAGTGTCCTCGCGCTCTCGCTAGACGCGGCCCACCGGAATATGGACGCATTCTCCCCTAACCGCCCCGCACCGTGGACGCCGCAACCTTGGGTCATGGGACCGCCACCCCCGGCACCAACTGCTGCAGCGATGTCCAAGGGCCCGAAATGTTACTTTTGTGGCCAGGCAAAACACCCCAGAGCACGCTGCCCGGCGAAAAACGCTACCTGCTCTGGCTGCGGGAAGAAAGGACACTACGTCAGCGCCTGCAAAGGTAAAACCGCTAACGCCAGCAGCACCGCGTGTGAACCGTGGGGGCAGCCATCTTGTCCGCCATCTTGGACACCTCCAGCCGCGTGGGGATCGGGATCATGGGCGCAGCCATTTTGTCCGCCATCTTGGACGCCTCCAACTCCAATCGCGGGTGACCCGGACTCAACCACCGCCTCGTCTGACGACCACAGCGACTCGCTCGACCATACGCTGGCCTCCGTGACGCTGGACCAATCTCTCCCTCACCAACTGTCCAGGTCCATGATGGGCATTACGGTAAACGGCCGCGCCACTACCTGCCTTTTCGACAGCGGGAGCACGGAGAGCTTTATCCACCCCGACACGGTGCGCAGTTACTCTCTCCCGGTCCTGCCAACACGCCATCGGATCTCTATGGCTTCCAAATCCCATTCAGAAGACGTCGGTGGCTACTGTGTAGTGACCCTTTCAGTAAGGGGCACAGAATACAAAAAATTTAAACTTCTTGTCCTGCCCCATCTCTGCGCTGCCGTTCTACTGGGGCTGGATTTTCAGTGCCACCTTAAAAGTGTCACATTAGTGTACGGCGGACCCCTCCCCCCACTCACAGTCTGCAGCCAGCAGCTTTTAAATCACCCGCCACGCACCATTTGCAGCCTCTCCACGCGTAAAGTCTCCCTCCCCCTTGTTCGCTAACCTCACCCGCGACTGTAAGCCCATCGCTACCAAAAGCAGGTGGTACAGTGCCGGGGATAGGAGCTTCATTAAATCCGAAGTAGCAAGACTCCTGAAGGAAGGGATTATTGAGGGTAGCACTAGCCCATGGCGAGCACAAGTGGTGGTAGTGAAGACTGGCGAAAAACAGCGCCTAGTTATTGACTACAGCCAGACGATCAATCGCTACACCCAGTTAGATGCATACCCACTCCCCCGCATATCTGACATGGTCAATCAGATAGCACAATACCGGGTGTTATCGACGATTGATCTGAAGTCGGCATACCACCAGCTCCCCATCAGGGCTGAGGACTGCTAGTACACAGCTTTCGAAGCTGACGGTCATCTCTACCACTTCCTCCGAGTCCCCTTCGGCGTCACCAACGGGGTTTCAGTCTTCCAAAGTGAGATGGACCGAATGGTTGACCAGAACGTGCTGCAGGCCACCTTCCCCTATCTAGACAACGTCACCATCTGCGGCCACGACCAGCAGGACCATGACGTTAACCTACAGAAATTCCTCCGTACGGCCCAGCAGCTGAATCTAACATACAACAAGGACAAATGTATGTTTCGCACCACGCGCCTCGCCATTCTTGGCTGCGTAGTGGAGAACGGAGTCATCGGCCCCGACCCCGACAGAATGCGCCCCCTTATGGATCTCCCCCTCCCCCACTGCCAAAAAGCACTGAAGAGATGCCTAGGGTTTTTCTCTTACTATGCTCAGTGGGTGCCCAACTATGCGGACAAAGCCAGACCCCTCATCAAGTCCACCTCCTTCCCCCTGACAGCAGAGGCATGTGCGGCCTTCGCTCTCATAAAAAGAGATATTGCGAAGGCCACAATGCATGCAATGGATGAGTCCATCCCTTTCCAAGTGGAGAGCGACGCATCCGACTTCGCCCTAGCTGCAACCCTTAACCAGGCGGGGAGACCCGTGGGCCCCGATTTTCAGGCAGCTGTCGGGCGGCTTTTCATGCGGCCGTGGTCTGAAAATCGCGGAAAAAGTGGGTCGGGACCCCCCCGCCTGATTCCCCGCCCCGTCCGACTTTCGGTCTGCCGTTTTCACGCGCCCTGCTTCAGTCCCGCCCGCCGCTGGCGGGACTGGTCGTCGGAGCACTAACAAGCAATTATCTGCTTGTTGAAGTGGATTTTCCCATGCCGTTGTGACTTTGGGGCTTTCCCCACCTGAAACCCGCCTGCGGGGAACCCCGCCGATGAGAGCTGGCATGAAAACAGCTGGCTTGCTTGCTTGCAGCAGCAGGTCGCTGAGGGCTGAAGATATTTAAAGAGGCAGCATTTGCAGGCTGCAGGACCTTGTTGATCAAGGCTTGGGGGAACTATTTGAAGCCTTAGGAGCAGCTGCAGAAAGTTGGAGCCTCACACACTTCTTCAGTGTGAGCTCCTGGGAAGCCCCTCTCGCCACCCTAACTCAGGACCTCCTCAACCGAGGCATCTGCTAGAAGCATGGGAGGCCTTTGGCACCTTCACTTCCTGGCATTAGAGGATCTCCAACAGCAGAGGTGGCAGCAGCAGAACCAGGAACAGCAGAATGATTACCAGGAGCACCAGGCTGCTGCTCACTCACCTGAGGCTGCACAAGCCAGAAGGGGCCAGCGCTTGGAAGTGGCTTGAGAGCACCTTGCTGCACTTTAGGGGGCCAGTGGGACCCGTTCCTGCACTGGCAGTCCTACTCAGAAGGACTTCCATGAAGATCTGGTTTCTCTGTTCAGCAGATGGCCAACGCTCCTCAAGAGATGTCATTCTCTTATGAGCACTCACCATGTTTTCCGTATGCTGGCGAGTTATCTCCTCCATGGAGGTTGCCAACCTTTCCATGGTGCTGCGTTCATGCACCAATGACTCCACAAAGGCTCTGCTCATGGTCGCTATGGACTCCTCCATTCGCTCCACACTCGCAGCGACCCTGGAGACAAAACCTGCCAGAGACTCCTGCATCTGTGCATGGAGATCCATCACCTCTTCTCTTGTGGATGGACCCAGAGGCAGAGGGTCGAGATGCAGCGCAGCTGAGCTGAGCTGGCAGAGCCCTGCACCCTCCGACAAGGGCTCTCCACTGCTGTCCCTGTCTCCAGAATCTGCTGAGGCTCACTTGCCAGCTGTGAAACACCAGGTGACAACACTACTCTATGTCCCAAAGGTCCCCCTGAGGTGTGAGTGTCTGCGCTGGTGCTGGGTGCGCTTACTTCTGCTGACGCTGCACCCTCAGAGGTTGGAGCTTCCTCTGAGGAGTCTGGCTGCACAGCCTCTTCCTCCTCCACAGTGAGGACGGGGGCTCTGGATGGTACTGTGGGGGAGTAAAGGAAGGAGTTACAGATGTAATGCCAAGGTTCCTCTGGTGACTCCCAGCGAGTTGGCATCTGCTGACACCAGCATCCATGCAGCATTGGTCTCAGTGGGAGGCCTCTTCCTCCCTGACCTAGGGAAGAGGACCTCCCTGTGGGCCCTAACCCCATCCAATAATGCCTGCAGTGAAGCCTCGTCGAATTTGAAGGCAGCTCGGGGTCTGGCACTGGCCACAGCTGCTGAAGGCTCCTTATGCTATCCTGTATGGTTCATTTGGAAGCCTTCAGATGATGCAGTGCTTGCTATGGACCTTGAAAGCACCACGAATGATGACATCATACTGTGGGGATTCCTGACTCGATTTAGACAATTAGCAAGGCTTCCCACATGCTGGGAATTAATTGGCCAATTGAGGGAAAATTGCGTGGGGCTGGCTGACACTTTTTTATGTGTGTCAGAAACCCCACATTCGGGGAAATCCGACCATTTCCCACACAAGCCGAAAATCGGGCCCGTGGCCTTTTTCTCAAGGACCCTCCAGGGCCCCGAGATTCGACACTCCTCTGTCGAAAAGGAGGCCCAGGCCATTGTGGAAGCCGTGCAACATTGGAGGCATTACCTGGCCGGAAAATGATTTACCCTGCTCACTGACCAGCGTTCAGTAGCTTTTATGTTTAATAATATGCAGAGGGGCAAAATCAAGAACGACAAGATCTTGAGGTGGAGAATTGAACTCTCCACCTACAATTACGATATCTTGTACCGACCCGGGAAACTCAATGAGCCCCCAGATGCTCTATCACGTGGTACATGCGCCAGCGCGCAGGTTGACAGACTGCAGACCCTCCACAATGACCTCTGCCACCCGGGGGTCACCAGGTTCTTCCATTTCATCAAATCCCGTAACCTGCCCTACTCCATCGAGGAGGTCAGGACCATGACCAGGAACTGCCAAATCTGTGCCGAGTGCAAACTGCATTTTTATAGGCCAGACAGAGCAAGCCTGATCAAGGCCACTCGCCCCTTCGAGCGCCTGAGCGTCGATTTTAAAGGGCCCCTCCCCTCCTCTGACCACAACGTGTACTTCCTCAACATAATTGATGAGTACTCCCGTTTCCCGTTTGCCATCCCTTGCCCAGACATGACCAGTACCACGGTCATTAAATGTCTGAATGACCTTTTCGCCTTGTTCGGCTTCCCTAGCTATATCCATAGCGACCGGGGCTCATCCTTTATGAGCGACGAACTCCGTCAGTACCTGCTCATGAGATGTATTGCTACAAGCAGAACCACCAGCTACAACCCCCGGGGGAACGGCCAGGTGGAAAGAGAGAACGTGACGGTTTGGAAGGCTGTCCTCTTAAACTTAAAATCTAAGGGCCTTCCGACCTCTCGCTGGCGGGAGGTCCTCCCTGCGGCACTCCACTCCATTCGGTCACTGCTTTGTATGGCCACCAATGCCACCCCCCATGAAAAAATGTTCACTTTCCCCAGGAAGTCCACATCGGGGACCTTGCTACCGACATGGCTGACGTCTCCAGGACCCGTCCTACTGCGGAAGCACGTGAGGTCCCATAAAATGGATCCCCTGGTCGAGAGGGTGAGCCTCCTCCACGCCAACCCCCAGTATGCTTACGTGGCGTACCCGGACGGGCGGGAGGACACAGTCTCCATACGAGACCTCGCACCTTCGGGTGCCGCTGAAACACTACCATTGCCATCCACCACTACCCACAACCCAACCCCTGTAGACGGCATGCTGCAGCCCCAGGACCCGTCATTGACCACCCAACCACTCAATGAGACGCCAGATTCAACGTTGGATGCTGCACCATCACCGCCGCCACCACGACGATCAGGACGGCATACAAGGCCACCTGATAGACTTACTTACACGAACCTTTAGTACACTTCACCCCGCCGGACTCAATTTTAAACAAGGGGTGAATGTGGTAAAACACTGTTATTGTTGTTCACCGTTGTTGTTGTTGTTGCACACTGTTGTATCTATGCATGCCTCAGCTGGCTCCGCCCCTGGCTCCACCCACATGCCCAGGTATAAAGGTGACTGCTCTGCAGCCCCCTGCTTTCTTGGAAACCAGTCAACCATGAGAGGCATGCTCTGTTCTTTGTTAATAAAAGCCTTTTGGTTACTCTCCTAACTCTCCGTCTTTTATGAGTAATTGGTAACGCATCAGACCAGGTAAGGCCTCACAGCGTCGGCGGGAATCCTGAGCGGCAGAGCGGGGCTATAAAAGCCCCAGAGACCAGGTAAGGCCTCACAGCATCGGTGGGAATCCTGAGCGGCAGAGCGGGGCTATAAAAGCCCCAGAGACCAGGTAAGGCCTCACAGCGTCGGCGGGAATCTCAAGCGGCAGAGCGGGGCTATAAAAGTCCCAGAGACCAGGTAAGGCCTCACAGCGTCGGCGGGAATCCTGAGCGGCAGAGCGGGGCTATAAAAGTCCCAGAGACCAGGTAAGGCCTCACAGCGTCGGCGGGAATCCTGAGCGGCAGAGCGGGGCTGTAAAAGCCCCAGAGACCAGGTAAGGCGTACCAGTCTCCAGTCTCGGAGGGAAGGAGAGAGGTAAAAAGTAATCCAAGTGTGACGTCACCAGAAAGCGGGTAAGTGATTGGTTGGTAAGTATTTCTCCCTTTTTAAGCTTAAATCTCTTTGGTTTATAGTTTCTAAGGTGTGATATTCACCATCTAGAATCGGGGCAGAGGGTATTTAAGAATAATGTTAATAAATTTAATTAATTACATAGAATGGGAGATCAGGTGATGTGTTGCTGCTGCAATATGTGGGAGCTGGTGAACACCATTGATGCTCACGGTGATCACATTTGCAGTAAATGTTGGCTGCTCGAGGAACTCCGGCTCCATGTTGAAGAGCTGGAGTCCGAGCTTCAAACACTGAGGCACATCAGGGAGGGGGAGAGTTACCTGGACTCTGTGTATCACGAGGTATTCACACCAATTAGATTAATTAATTCAGATGTAGTCCGTGGCCAAGGTCAGGATGGTGTGACTAGAAGTGAGGCAGGTACGGGGATCCAGGAGGTAGTGTTGGAGGAGCCGCAGCCCTTGCACTTGTCCAACAGGTTCGAGGCTCTTACTCCCTGTGAGGATGGGAACAGGGACTGCGGGGAGGATGAGCAACCTGACCACAGCACCGTGGAGCAGGGGGCCATTCAAGTGGGGGGAGTTAAAAGAAATGTTGTAGTGGTAGGGGATAGTATCGTTAGGGGGATAGATAGAGTTCTTTGCAGCCGAGAGCGAGAGTCCCGAAGACTGTGTTGCCTGCCCGGTGCCAGGGTTAAGGACATCTCCTCTGGACTGGAGAGAAATTTGGAGTGGGAGAGGGAGGATCCAGTTGTCGTGGTCCATGTTGGTACCAACGACATAGATAGGACAAGGAAGGAGGTTCTGCTGAGGGAGTTTGAGCAGCTAGGGGCCAAATTAAAAAGCAGAACCACAAGGGTAATAATGAGCCACGAGCGAATTTGGCTAGGACAAATAAAATTAGAGAGTTAAATGCGTGGCTCAAAGACTGGTGTGGGAGAAATGGGTTTTGCTTCCTGGGACACTGGCACCAGTACTGGGGCAGGAGGGAGCTGTTCCGTTGGGACGGGCTTCACTTGACCAGTGCTGGGACAAGAGTCCTCGCGGATCATATAACTAGGGCTGTAGAGAGGGCTTTAAACTAACTAGTGGGGGGGAGGTTCCTAGAGAGCAAATAATAAAAATGACAACAGAGAAGGTCATAGGCTTAGGTAGCAGTGGGGAAATTAAAAACCAGAGCGTGTCAGGAAGGGGCAGAAGGAATGGAGTAAAAGGCAAAGTAATAAAAAGGGCAAAAGCAGGAACTAAGTGTCACAAAACATATTTGAAAGTTCTCTATCTGAACGCACGTAGCATTTGTAACAAAATAGACGAGTTAATGGCACAAATAACTACATATGGGTATGATCTTGTGGCCATTACAGAAACATGGCTGCAGGGTGACAATGTCTGAGAATTAAACATACCAGGTTATTTAACGATCAGGAAGGTCAGGCAGGAAGGAAGGGGAGGTGGGGTGGCTATGTTAATAAAGGAAGGAATCACTGTAATACAGAGAAATGATATTGGGTCAAAAGATCAGGATAATGAAACAGTTTGGGTGGAGGTAAGGAATAATAATGGGAAAAAAACACTAGTGGGCGTAATCTATAGGCCTCCAAACAGTTGCAACTCTGTTGGACGGAGTATCAATCAGGAAATAGTTGAGGCTTGTAATAAGGGAACATCTATAATTACGGGGGATTTTAACTATCATATTAATTGGACAAATCAAATTAGGCAGGGCTGCCTTGAGGATGAGTTCATTGAGTGTATTAGGGATGGGTTTCTTGAGCAGTATGTAACTGAACCGACCAGGGGGCAAGCAACCTTAGATCTGGTCCTGTGTAACGAGACAGGATTAAATAAAAATGTCCTCATTAAGGATCCCCTTGGAATGAGTGACCATAACATGGTTGAATTCCATATTCAATTAGAGGGTGAGAAGGTTGGATCTCAAACAAGCGCGCTAAGCTTGAATAAAGGAGACTATGAAGGTATGAGAGCGGAATTGAGTAGAGTGGATTGGGAAAATAGATTAAAGGCTAAGACGATACATGATCAGTGGTGTACATTTAAGGAGTTATTTTACAACTTCCAAAAAATATATATTCCACTGAGAAGAAAAGGGTGTAAAAGAAAAGACAGCCATCCGTGGTTAAGTAAAGAAATTAAGGATAGCATTCGACTAAAAACAAGGACATATAAGGTAGCCAAATCTAGTGGGAGGATAGAGGATTGGAAAAACTTTAAAAGACAGCAAAAAATAACAAAAAGATTGATTAAGAAAGGGAAGATAGATTATGAAAGTAAATTAGCAAAAAATATAAAAACAGATAGTTTAAGAGTTTTTATAGTTATATAAAAAGAAAAAGGGTGGCTAAAGTAAATGTTGGTCCCTTAGAGGATGAGACCGGGAAATTAATGGTGGGAAATATGGAGATGTCAAAAACACTGAATGAATATTTTACATCAGTCTTTACAGTAGAAGACACTAAGAATATCCCAACACTGGACAAACAGGGGGCTAAAGGGGAGGAGGAGCTAAACACGATCAAAATCACTAAGGAAGTGGTACTCGGTAAAATAATGGGACTCAAGGCGGATAAATCACCTGGACCTGATGGCTTACATCCTAGGGTCTTGAGGGAAGTGGCGGCAGTGATTGTGGATGCATTGGTAATAATTTTCCAAAACTCCCTGGACTCGGCAAAGGTCCCGGCAGACTGGAAAACTGCTAATGTAACACCCTTATTTAAAAAGGGCAGTGGACAGAAGGCTGGAAACTATAGACCGGTTAGCCTAACATCTGTGGTAGGTAAAATTTTGGAGTCCATTATTAAGGAGACAGTAACAGGACATTTGGATAATCATAATTTAATAGGACAAAGTCAGCATGGTTTTATGAAGGGGAAGTCATGTTTGACAAATTTGCTGGAGTTCTTTGAAGAAGTAAGGTATAGGGTGGATAAAGGGGAACCAGTGGACATAGTGGCCTGGAAATTAGGTTTGCCTCCGCCAGGGCTTTTGCGCCCGAAATTTTGCGCCCGCGATAATTGCCGCTGCGCCCGCCAAAAATTCAGCTGCCCCACGCCCAGACGGCTGCGGGCGCTAATGGAGGGTTTCAGCGCCTCGCTATGGGCGCTGAATGCAGGTTTGTGGCGCTAATCCCCCGCTGCGGCACCCGATGCGGTGCGGCAGGCTGGGGTACTGCAGGCCTCCTCCTTCTGTTAAGGAGGAGCTGCCTGCAGCCAACCGCTGACCGGTCGATTCGCCCGACAAATGACACCGGCACCTCGGAGAAGTGCCGGGCTCGTGGGCCACACACATCAGTGCCGCGGGGGGGTGGTGGAGGAGTCTGGGGAGGGAGGTGCTGGCAGGCGGCCGCCGGGAAAGCGGCCGGCCGCCGCTCCACCTTAATGCGCCGGCGCTACGTGCTGCAACATCCCGTTGAACAATCGTTGGTTGCGGCTGCCACGGGCGAGGTGGCCGCAACTGAATTTGGGCGTCCGGCCGCGTTACCACGGCAACCGGGATGCTGCGCACACCGATGATGTCATCGGTGCCGGCGCAGCGCTACCGGCTAACGCCGATGGTAGGGCCCAACGCAATTTCGATCGCGGCTATAATTCCAGCGCAAGGCCCTCTAATGCCTCTAATTGGGCGCTAACCGCACCGAATTTCTAGGCCAGTGTATTTAGACTTCCAAAAGGCATTTGACAAGGTGCCACACAAAAGATTATTACTTAAGATAAAAAATCACGGGATTGGGGGTAATATTCTGGCATGGATAGAGGATTGGCTATCTAACAGAAGGCAGAGAGTTGGGATAAATGGTACATTCTCAGACTGGCAATCAGTAACTAGTGGTGTTCCGCAGGGGTCAGTGCTGGGTCCCCAACTCTTTACAATCTATATTAATGATTTGGAGGAGGGGACCGAGTGTAACATATCAAAGTTTGCAGATGACACTAAGATGGGAGGGAAAGTAGTGAGTGAGGAGGACATAAAAAACCTGCAAGGGGACATCGACAGGCTAAGTAAGTGGGCAGAGATTTGGCAGATGGAATACAATACTGGAAAATGTGAGGTTATGCACTTTGGCAGGAAAAATCGTAGAGCAAGTCATTATCTTCATGGCAAGAAACTGGAAAGTACTGAAGTGCAAAGTGATCTGGGGGTCCTGGTGCACAAAATTCAAAAAGGTTAGTATGCAGGTGCAGCAAGTGATTAAGAAGGCCAATGGAATGTTGGCTTTCATTGCTAGGGGGATAGAATATAAAAATAGGGAGTTATTGCTTCAGTTGTACAAGGTATTGGTGAGACCGCACCTGGAATACTGCGTATAGTTTTGGTGTCCATACTTAAGAAAGGACATACTTGCTCTCGAGTCAGTACAAAGAAGGTTCACTCGGTTAATCCCGGGGATGAGGGGATGGACATATGAGGAGAGATTGAGTAGATTGGGAATCTACTCATTGGAGTTCAGAAGAATGAGAGGCGATCTTATTGAAACATATAAGATTGTGAAGGGGTTGGATCGGGTGGATGCGGGGAAGATGTTCCCGATGATGGGTGAAACTAGAACTAGGGGGCATAGTCTTAGAATAAGGGGCTGCTCTTTCAAAACTGAGATGAGGAGGAACTACTTCACTCAGAGGGTGGTATGTCCATGGAATATGCTGCCCCAAAAAGCTGTAGAAGCTACATCATTACATAAATTTAAAACAGAAATAGTCAGTTTCCTAGAAGTAAAGGGAATTAAGGGTTACGGGGAGCGGGCAGGAATTTGGACATGAGTCTAGGTTCGGATCGGTCATGGCCCTGTGGGTAGCGGAGCGGGCCCAGGGGCCGTGTAGCCTGATCCTGCTCCTATTTCGTGTGTCTAATTCTGTTAGATTCAGGAGATGGTTCTGTGATAGTGGATTGGCGGTTAGGATCAGACCAGCCATGATCTTATTGAATGGCGGAGCAGGCTCGAGAGGCCGATTGGCCTACTCCTGCTCCTATTTCTTATGTTCTTATTATGTTCTTATTCTGTTGATTTGTGACAGTTTGTCTCTGTGGTTCCAGAATTCAGATGTGCTCTGAGGGCATTTCCTCCTTTCCTCAGGCCATCCTTCATGTATGACTTTGCTCAGCAGTGTGAGTTGTGCATCTTTCTCTGTTTCTGCTCGGATCTCCTTCAGTTTTGAGTCACTCACAGGTAAGCTGTTGTACACCATGTGCACCTGCACATCCATGCCTTCACTGAGGCTGCTGTCCTGGTAGCTAAGAGACTTTCTGGAGAGTGTGTCTGCGACAGGAATATCTTTGTTTTGAAGAAGAAGGGTTCAACCCGAAACGTCAACTCAAATTTCTCTCCACGGATGTTGCCTGGCCTGCTGAGTTTTTCCAGCATTTTCTGTTGTTATAACAGGAATATCTTTGCCTGGATGGTGAATGATTGTGAAGTCGTACTTCTGTAGCTGAAGGATCATTCTCTGTAGCCTTGGTGGGGCAACGGCTAGTGGTTTCCTCATGATTGACTCGAGCGGCTTGTGGTCGGATACCACAATGACTTGTCGGCCATAGACGTACTGGTGGAAACGCTTACATCCAAACAGAATTGCATATAGCTCTTTCTCGATTTGAGCATAGTTGATTTCACTGTCTGAGAGAGATCTGGAAGCGTAGCTGATGGGCTTTCCTTCTTGCAGTAATACTGCACCTAGTCCGTACTTTGACGCGTCCACTTGTAGTCTGAGCTCTTTGTTGGGGTTGAAGTAGGCAAGAACTGGTCCTGGTTCTCTGGTGATTAGGTCTTTCATTTTCTGAAATTCTGTGTCATGTTGTTTGTCCCACAGGAACTCATTCGATTGTTTGAGCAACTGACGCGTGGGTGCGTTGATTTCGGAGAGGCTCGGGGCAAACTTGGCTAAGAAGTTAACCATGCCTAGTACTGTCCCTAGCTCTGCGCGGTTCTTCAGCGGCTCCATCTTCTTGATGGTGGAGATTTTCTCTGGATCCGGCTTAATGCCATCAGCGGAGAGGCGATGCCCAAAATAACTGATCTCAGTGGATCCGATTATGCTTTTCTCGGGGTTGAGCTGGATACCTTTCTCCCGTGATCTTTGTAGCATTGCACGGAGGTTCCTGTCATGTCCCTCTCTATTCCTGCCATAGATGAGGATGTCGTCTACGATTGTGACTACTCCGTCGAGGCCTTCATAGGTTTTGTCGATCTTCCACTGGAATTCATCCTGAGCTGAGATAAGACCAAATGGTAAACGCAGAAATTGGTAGCGTCCAAATGGTGTGTTGAACGTTGTTAGATTAGATGACTCTTCTGCGAGCTTGATAGTCCAGTATCCTGATTGTGCATCCATTACACTAAAGTAACGTGCTCCCATTAGCTTGGGTGTGATGTCATCTAGCATTGGTAGAGGGAAGTGAGGGTGGTTGATAGCCTTGTTCAAATCTCTGGGGTCGAGACAGACTCTGAGCTTGCTTGTACGTGGTTTCTCAACCACTACTAACGCGTTGACCCACTCTGTCGGTTCTGTTTCCCGTACAATGATTTCTGTAATCTCCATGCTCTGCAGCTCCTCCTTCAGGTGACTATGTAGAGCAAGGGGTATCCTTCTCGGTGGGCAAACCACAGGGGTTGCTACTGGGTCAAGGTGAATAGTGCATTCACTTGGGAATAGTCCGATTCCTTTGAAAACGTCAGCAAACTCCTCCATGACTGTCTGCTTCTCAACTGGTGCTGTCAATGATAGAACTAGCTTGATGAGGTCCATGTCTAAACATGCCTTTAGACCTAGCACTGGAGGTGCTCGAGTGTCAACAATGTAAAAGTCCAACATCATGTCGCTTTCTTTGTACTTGCATTTCATCGTGCATGTGCCTTTTACAATGAGCTGCTCACCCCCATAGCTGGTCAGTCTGCATGAGGTGGGCTGTAGCTCACACTCATCCTTCCAGCTGTGATACTCAGAGGAATTACATTAACCTGAGCTCCAGTGTCTAGTTTAAACCTAAGCTCTGTGCCCTGTTTTCCTATCTCAATATCGGCAAAGGCTTGCTCAGTCTCTGAAATCTGTTTTTTCTGTGACACAGAATCAATAAACAGTTCCTCTGCATTTGGCTGTCTATCTGGCATTTGGCTGTCACTCACTGAGTGTACTGCATTTCCAAAAACAGTCCTGGAAACTTTAGCAAAGTGGTTCCGTTTACCACATTTAGCACATTGCCTTCCTTTGGCGGGGCAGTGCTCCTTTTCTCCATGCCAGTTTTTTCCACATTATCCACAGTTTTTGAAGCGTTTTATATCTGTGTCGCCCATTTTTAGAACTCTCTGTTCTTTCTGTTCTGAAACACGCTCTCTGGGCGGTGTTCTTTGGTGTGTGTCTATTAACTGCGTGCACTGTCTGTTCATGCGAACTGCTCGTGGCACCGGTTATGGTTTTCAACTGTGCTTGGGCTATCTCGTGCAATCTAGCTATGTCCATAGCTTTGTCCAGCATTAGCCCGGACCCAACATTCAAAAGTTTCTCTCTCACTTTAGCTGAATGTATTCCAAACATGATGCGGTCTCTGACCATCTCATCATTATCTTCTGCATATTCACAGTCTTTTACCAGTAGTTTTAACTCAGTCATGAACTGTTCAAACGACTCACTAGCTCCTTGTACTTTCTCCTGAAACTTGTACCTGGCAAATATCGTATTTGTCTTGGGCATCACATATGATTCAAAACGGTCAAAATAACTTTTCAGTACCTTTGCTTCATCCGCGGTGAGAGACCATGGGTTAAAAATGTCTCTCCCTTTTTCTCCGATCCACAGGAGTAGGTAGCTGCATCTTTCTTCCTCCCCTTTGCTTTTCAATGGCGCCGAGAATATCAACTGCACGTGTTGCTTGAACTTGCGCCATTCTCCAAGTAAGTTCAAAGATCCCCAATCCATTCGAGGTGAGGAAGCTCCAACGATGTCCATTTTCAATCCCTGTTCTGACACCATGTCTTGTTTTGCGCACTTTGTACAAAAATAATACATTGCAGGACAACGGAGTATTACAGTTTAACACTTTAATGAACCATTAGGTCTGATGATTTTACTCATGCAACACAGTGGGGACAAGATGGAGTTAGGACCCCCTAGCCTGGGTCTTCAAAACAATAGCAGTCCTTACAGATGCCTGCAGGCCAATGACAACTCAGCATGTAATCACATGTGAATATAATAGGTATTCCTTACAGATGCCTGCGGGCCAATGATAATTCAATATGCAAATGTTACACACACCTGCTGATGTCAAGGGGGAACCACCACGTAGGAGCACGCGTAAGAGAGAAATACTGCACAAATTGTCACAAGGGTAGTCACTTGGGTGAAATGTGATGTTTAATGTTGAAAAGCCATCAGTTGGTTATTGTAAATAAAAATTCTGATGGCAAATGTTGCAGTTGTGGCGTGTGTCATTTTGCTAATGGGACTTCCACATTGAGGGCTTAGGATTACTTGCAATTGTCAGTATGGTGGTCAGAGTGCTAGGAATCCACTGGTTCTTGGCCATTGTCGATGCTCTGATAAGAAGCTGCGAGGCAAAAGTGCTTGATTGACTAGGCTAAGCAAATCTGGCCACGATGAGTGTGTTCCTTGCATCCTGGGCAGCAATGTTCTCGTGTACTGCTGCCGGTGGTTGATGGGCCTCTGCAAGATGTTTGTTTTTGCTCTCCTCCTCCTCCTCCTCCTCCTCCTCATCTGAGCAGGATATGTGAGGAGCCACTTGGTCCTTAGGAATCTGCAAGCCATGACACTGTGCCATGTTGTGAAGTGCACAGCAAACCACGACAATTCTGGCGACCCTGGCTGCTGAGTACTGCAGGGCTCCACCTGATCTATCCAGGCATCTGAAGCATATCTTCAGCAAGCCGATGGTTTGCTCGATTATGGATCTGGTGGAAATGTGGCTGGAGTTGTAGCTCTCCTCAGCTTCATTGGATGGGCTCCTCAACGGCATCATTAGTCATGTCTTCAGGGGATAGCCCTTGTCTCCAAGTAGCCATCCAAAAAGTTGGACTGTTGGACTGAAGAGCAGAGGCACACTAGACTGGTGCAGTAAGAAGAATTCATGGCAACTGCCAGGGTACTTGGCACAAACCTGCAAAATGTCCTCCTTGTGGTCACACACCAGCTGCACATTGAGGGAGTGGAAGCCCTTGCAGTTGACAAAAACACCTGGATTGTGATGGGGTGCCTTAAGGGCCACATGTGTGCAATCAGCGACACCCTGCACCCTTGGAAAGCCTGCCAGATTAGCAAATCCAACCGCACGCGCTGTGACACTTGCTTGATCCTTGGAGAAATGGATGTGATTGTGCGCAATGGCAAAGAGGGCATCGGTTACCTGCGTGATGCAAGTGTGTGCGGCCACCTGGGAAATGCCGCTGATGTCTACCGCTGATCCCTGGAATGAGCCAGAGGCAAAAAAGTTGAGTGTGGTGGTGACTTTGACGGCCACTAGTAAGGGGTGTCCACCTGCTCCTCTGGGCTCCAGGTCTTGCTGCACCATTGTGCAGATATCACCCACTACCTCTCGTGAAAGTCGGAGCCGCCTTTGGCACTGCTGCTCAGTCAGGTAGCTGATCCTCTCTCTGTAGACCCTGTTTTGGGGGTATCTCCCATGCTGACGTGCTTCCATGCGCTGGCGCCCTCTGGCTTGTGCAGCTTCAGGTGGGTGAGCAGCAGCTTGGAGCTCCTGCTGTTGCTCCTGCAGTTGGTGCTGCTGTTCAGGGTTCTGCTGCTACCGCAGCTGGTCTTCGTCCGAATCTGATATCCAAGAGGAAAGGAAATAAATGGTTCCCTTGCTTCTGGCATATGCCTCAATTGAGGAAGCGCTCAGTCAAGGTGGCGAGAGGGGATTCCCAGGAGGTCACACTGGAGATGGGTGTCAGGCTCCAAATGTCCACAGCTATGGTTATGCCTGCTAAAAGTTCCCCCAGACCTGAGACAACAAAGTTCTGCCACCTGCAAATGATGACTGATCACATCTCCTATTTAATGGTGGAGCTGCAGCTGATAGTCAGCAATCCAATTGTGCTACCGCCAGGTTTCACCGTTGTGTTTCAGAGGAGGCCTGCATCATGTGGGAAAAGTGTTAAAATCAGAAAGGCCTCTCAAAATGGGATTGTAGAGGCAATTCAGTGGTTTTTAAGTGCCTTAAGGGCCTATCCCGCCTCTTGTAGGCGGGACGGAGTCGGGATCAGAAACCATGCATTTGGGAAAATTGCTTGGAGGCGGGATGGAGGCGGGGTCGGGCTCGCCTGCCATTTTTTGCAATTTTAACACCCCACACGCCTCCATTCCCGCCTCCTCGGGCCTGGCAAAATCGAGCCCATAATGTGGAACCCATCAGTCAATGCACCTAAACACTTGTACGTATTGTTTATAAATCTTCTGGGATGGGTTAGGCGATGTAGTACAAAGCATTTAAAAGATAGTTGCAACAGTGAATTCAAGATAGTCTCTGACAAAATTCTCCCTGTTGTAAGATTCGCAAAATTTTCATAAGTAATCACGCAAGAAGTCAGGGTTAATAAGACAGCTTTATTGACCAAAAAGAAGCTTGTACAGAGAAAACCTTTGATAAAAAGGGCACACAAAATGGCCGCCAGACCTCGTGACCAGCTTCTGGGACCATTTGAATTTCTGTTACTGCAAGCCAGACAGGCTTGTGGATTAAGGACATTAAAGCCCGCGAAAACCAGTTTCGGGAAACCGAAACTCATGGAACTGAGTATACATATTGATTAGATTATAAGTACAGGACAGATTTGGGTAGCAGGATGAGGCCCATCAAGAAATGGGCGGACAATTGAATGAACACTTTAACCCATCTACTGTACAAAGAAAAGCCGTTTAACAGCCATCAAGGGCCATCTCCAGACCGATCAATATACAAGCCGAGTTACGGTGACAAAGCAAAGACATTATCGGCCCAGGAAGGCCAGTTAAGCTATCACCGACTCCCGTTATGAAGACAAAACACCCCTGCAGAGAGTTCTGCCCACCAAAATTATTACAAAGACAGGACTATGATTTGGCGGGAGATAAGAATGTTCCAAAAAGGTATAACTATGGATTGAAAAAGTCCATCAGTAGGATTCACTTCACGATTCACTTCGAGCTTCACTTCGGCTTCAGTTCTTGGACGCTTCAAAAAAACGCTTCGGGACAGACTCCATCGGAACCAAGCAGCATTTCGGTTCGGACCGTGTTCGGTGCTCGGGCAGGCAAGGCCCGGCCACGACGAGAAGACGACGAGGGTGGCCCGGGTACTTTTGTCGGGAGATCATCGACGACCCAGGCCGAAGAAGAAGACACCCTGTGCTCCAGCTTTCCTTCAAATCAGAAGGACATTATGACTGTATAAAGAAAGCTTTTGGGACCAGCGTCCCGCCCCGAGGAAGACCATCGGGACATCGACGACCCAGGCCGGAGAAGAAGGCACTCAGGGCCCAGCACTCCAGTGTCTCAACATCACATCGGTAATGGATTCACCCATGTGCATCCAGTTCTTAAAGTCACGTCGGTAACGGATTCATCCGTGGCGAGCGCTCACCAAGGCTGTATCGGCTGCCTACATCGCAGGAGAACCAAGAGGAAAACAAGCTGCGCCAGAACTTTCCAAACCCACGTGATGACGGAAAGCTGTGTCGAAAGGCTGCAAACCCCTTTTCGCAATTCCTAAAGTGGTGAGCATGGTCCCGAGTTCCTCAAATCAAAACTTAGTTAGGTCTAGGGGAGGGGGTTAAGGGTAGTTGTAATGTGTTACCCCTTTTATGGTGTGCCGTGTGTTCCCCATTTCCATAGAGTTAAGTTTATAGATGTGTGCATGCTTGTAGTTGCTTTAATCTGTGCATATGACATGTATTTTATAATGCTGCAAACTGTTCAATAAAGGCATCCATTTCGTGCTATTCAACCTGGTCTATTGAGTTTTTCTGCACTACAGCTCCCTGCACCTAAGTCCAAGGTCGAGAACCGTAGTGGCGAGTGGGTCGAACCACTCATGGGTAATTATTGCAAGAAGCCTGGCAGGAGACCAGAGCAAGCAAGAGAAACCCCCCACACTGTCAGTAATTAGATGGAACAGCGTGTTCCCATTTGAGTATAACAGGTCTGTAAAATAAGAACTCTTTGATGAATCCCACACTGATCAAAACCAATCGAATCAGCTCCTTGCACCTCAGCATAATAATACCACAGGTGTTCTTGATATGTTCAGTATTAAAAATTGTGCTGCTTAGCAGGATTAAATCAAATTACTGCAAAGTGAATTAAAAACTGCTCAACTCAGAAGTATAAGAGTTAACTTAATTTGTCCCAGAATTCCTAATGACTACAGTAGCATTATAGAAACATAGAAACATAGAGATAGGAACAGGAGTAGGCCATTCGGCCCTTCGAGCCTGCTCCGCCATTCAATGAGATCATGGCTGATCTTCGTCTGAGATCATAGCTGATCTTACCAGTTCAGTACCCCGTCCCCGCCTTTTCTCCGTAACCCTTAATCCCCTTAGCCTTCAGAAATATATCCAATTCTCTCTTGAAAATATTTATTGAATTAGCCTTCACAGCCCTCTGTGGCAGGGAATTCCACAGGCTCACCACTCTTTGAGTGAAGAAATTCTTCCTCATCTCTGTTTTAAATGATTTGCCCGCTATTTTTAGACTGTGGCCCCTGGTTCTGTGCTCCCCTGCCATTGGAAACATTCTCTCTGAATTCAGCCTGTCCAGGCCTGCCATAATTTTATATGTTTCGATGAGATCCCCTCTCAATCTTCTAAACTCCAGTGAGTACAAGCCCAAACTATTCAATCTCTCCTCGTAGGTCATTATTAAATTTCAATAATAAAAACAGAAAATGCTGATCATTGACCTGAAACATTAACTCTGTTTCTCTCTCCACAGATGCCGCCTGATCTGCTGAGTATTTCCAGCATTTTCTGTTTTTATTTCAGATTTCCAGCGGATACAGTAATTTGCTTTTGTATTAAGTCAATAATCACATCTGCCAACCCACCTGGAAAAGGTAACTCAATGTGCTAGGATAGCTTTACATATCATTATAATCTAAGGTGTTTTTTTATGCTACAAATATTGACATGCAATATAAATTTAGTATTTTTAGTGGTTGACAGGGGAATGCTAAATCTTTCTATCCTCAACTTTTTTTATACCTACGATGCTATAGTTTGTTTTTGAGCTGATTAAAACATTTCCCAACACCTTTTCCAATGTTCGTAGACGTTAACAACTGTTTTCATCTAAAAAAAAAATAGAATATATTTTTAAAATAACTCGGAATTTTCAACAGATATATCTAAAGAGCCAGTCAGAAATATCAACCAACAGTCATGAAAATGTAAAATTTACCAGAAGGAAACAAATCTTTTTACCACCCACCGTAACTTTTCTGCTTTGCAGGAATGTGTAATATGTAGTTGTATTATTTTTGGAGAGAAACAATCTCATGATATTTTGTTTTGTTCTGGCAACTAACCATGCATGAGAGATAAGGCTGCAGAATGGAAATAATTGTGTAATTGAGTATTTAGAGTAATTGGTAATCAATGCCTATACTTATATCTAAAACCCTTAGTCCCATTTGTGTCCAACTATTTATCCAGGTTTTATTTTTTACTGAAGTTATCTGTAACAAAAACAAAAACAAAACCATTATTTGATCAAATTTGGGATTTGTTCATTTTGTACATGTGTCATCTGGTTTTGCATTCACAGATTAAATTAAGTAACCTTCTTGCACCTATATCCATGCCTTTCAGCATTGGAAAGACCTGGATTATATCCCTCTTCTATTTTTTTAAAATTTGTTCCTGGGATGTGGGCGTCACTGGCAAGGCCAACATTTATTGCCCATCCCTAATTGCCCTTGAGAAGGTGGTGGTGAGCCGCCTTCTTGAACCGCTGCAGTCCGTGTGGTGAAGGTACTCCCGCAGTGCTGTTAGGGAGGGAGTTCCAGGATTTTGACCCAGTGACAATGAAGGATCGGCGACATACTTCTAAGTTAGGATGGTGACTTTAATGGAAACAAGTTTAATTCTGTGAAGGTGAAATTCTACTTTGGCAGGGGCACAAAATGGGCAGTAGCAGATTGGCTGCCCGTTATACACCCCCACCACCCCCCAAACAACACCTCCTGATTTCCCTTTCTGCTGATTTCAATGGAAATGAAATGGGTGGGGTGTGAAACAGGCAGCTGGTCTGTTACTGTCTGTTTGCACCTCTGCTAAAGTTGAATTTCACCCCTGTGTGCCTCTCTTTATAATTTGCAGCCTCAAAACCTGGGATCACTCCTGCTGCTTTTCATCTGAACTATCTCTATTATATCAATTTTCCTATGAAGACAGAATGCCCAAAATTCTGTACAATATTCTGCACATAGACTTTAGCTTTACAGAGCTAAATTCCCCTGAACTCTATTTAACTAAACCAATTAACATTCTTATGCTCTCTTTGATGAAGTCAATAAACCATTTAAATAACATTTTTGATTTTTTCTTTGAGAGGGTTTTCAGTAGTTAATTAGCCTTGTTGATGGCACTTCATGTTTTCTAGGTGCTTTTCATGAATGATGAATAATCATACCCAAATCTTATTTCTTTTCCACCTTTCGTACCACTTGTATTTTATACACCCATCAATTTTATATATTTCACATGTCACCTTCCCAGTACCAATGTGTATTACCTTAGGTTCATCTGCATTAAAATCCATCTGCCATCCTTTAGCCAACCAATTTCATTTGTCCGGATCCCTTTTCTCCTATCAATCTCCTTTGCACAAGTCAATTGCCACATATTGTTTGATGCCATCAGCAGGTTTTATAATAATGTTGGCAGTGCCTCCTTCTGTAGTATAATGAACAATGCAAAAGGTAGAGCACACAGAGCAGAATAGAATTTCAGGATGTCTGTTTTATCAGTCACTATGATGTGCTCAGGACTGGTATAAAATTAGTGTTAAGTTCTTTTAAACAGTAATTAAATAGTTGCTTGGAAAGGAGGAAACTTAATGACTAATGGGAGTGGATAGGAGAATGAGGTTAGAATTCAGACCTGTGAGGAGTTGGCAGCAGCGAGGAGGCATAAATACAGCAGGAGGCCGAGTACAGCGCGGACCTGCGAGGAGTCAGCAGTAGCAGCGAGCAGACAGATACAAATCCGGTGATTTCCAAAAGAACAGCAAAATCAAAGAGTGACGTCACAGGACTGCAGGAAAGAGTCCGAGAGCAGGAGCAATAAAACAACAACAACTGCAAAACTGCTAATGTGATGTCACAACCAGGGAAGTAGCTGATTGGTAAATAGGACCTGGTGATTATTTCTACAGTCCAGTCGGTAAAGTAAAAGTAAGGTCTCTAGTTTAGAGTAAGTAGTGTTTAAAGGGAAGTAAGGACCCTAGTGTATTTAATATTCTTTAATTTAAAGGAAGTAAAAGGGAGTAAATTAAGGGTAGGACATGGCAGGGCAGCTCGACAGCGTGGAGTGCTCCTCCTGTGCTATGTGGGAAGTCAGGGATACTTTCGGTGTCCAGGGGGAACACATGTGCAAGAAGGGTTTCCAGCTGCAGCTACTCAAAATCCGTATTTCGGAGCTGGAGCTGCGGCTGGAGTCATGGTGGAGCATCCACGAAGCTGAGATCTTCGTGGATAGCATGTTTAATGAGGTGGTCACACCGCAGGTAAAGAGTGCACAGGCAGACAGAATGGGTGACCGCCAGACAGAGTAAAAGAACTAGGAAGGTAGTGCAGGAGTACCCTGGGTCCATCTCCCTCTCCAACAGATTTTCCATTTTGAATGGTGGCATAGTGGTTAGCACTGTTGCCTCACAGCGCCAGGGACCCGGGTTCAAATCCGGTCTCGGGTGACTGTCTGTGTGGAGTTTGCACATTCTCCCCGTGTTTGCGTGGGTTTTCTCCGGGTGCTCCGGTTTCCTCCCACAGTCCAAAGATGTGTGGGTTAGGTTGATTGGCCATGATAAAAATTGGCCCTTAGTGTTAGGGGGGATTAAATATGTGGGGTTATGGGGTTACGGGGATAGGGCTTGGGTGGGATGGCTGTCGGTGTAGGGACCGGGTGCTAGGGTTTGGATGATCAGCCATGATCTCGTCGAATGGCGGAGCAGGCTCGAAGGGCCGAATGGCCTACTCCTGCTCCTATCTTCTATGTTTCTATGAATACTGCTGGGGGAGATGGTTTCTCAGGGGAATGCAGCAAGAGCCAAGTCTGTGGCACTACGAGTGGCTCAGCTGCACAGGAGGGGAGGAAAAAGAAGGGGAGAGAAATAGTGATAGGGGATTCTATCATAAGGGGAAGAGACAGACATCTCTGTGGCTGCAGACCTGACTCCAGGATGGTATGTTGCCTCCCTGGTGGCAGGGTCAAGGATGTCACTGAATGGCTGCAGGGCATTCTGAAGGGGGAGAGCGAACAGTCAGAGGTCGTGGTTCACATTGGTACCAACGACATAGGTAGAAAGTGTAAGGGGTTTTTGATCGCAGAGGTTTCTCTCTCTAGAGGCCTCTCTCCCTTGCACAGTAAACCATGAGTGGTTCGACCCACTCGCCCCTTAGATTCTGTACTTTGGTCTTTGGGGCAGGAACTACAATGTAGATAAAACTCTTATAGACCAAGTTTGATGAAACAAAATGGAATTTTATTGCATAATGTAAGACAAATCAAAATGCAAGCAAATAAGAGGGTACATGGGAGGGGAAAACACAAACAAATCATAACGACACAATACTAACTAAGGCAAGTACAGGCATATTATACTCTCCAAAGATCATCATGAAATGGGGAAAACACACGGAACATCGAGGGACAACAACTCATGTTAATTATACCCTTAAATGTCCACCCCTTTAAACCTATCTAGATCTGATTATGAAGGACCAGAAACATGCTCACCAATCCAACTAGGAAGTGTAAGGTTTTGAAACAGGTCTGCCTTTGATCCTTTCAGGCGTCCCGTCTCCACGTGGTTGTTGGAACCCCAGCGAGCTGCGCCACACCTCTCTCTTCTGAGGTGGGGGTCGGGGACGGCTGGACACCGGCTGGTCTGGATGTCGGCGAGGTCGGGGATCGTTTGCTCGACCCTGGTCAGAGGAGCCTCGGGCTGGCCCCCATCGTTTCTTCAGTTTCTGGCCTCTCGTTTCGTCAACGGCCCGGGGTTGGTCGATGATCTCCCGATGTTTTACCCCAGGGCGGGATGCCGGCTCGAACGTCTTCTTCTCCTTCTTCTAGCGATGATGCTACCGATACGATGATAGCACCACGATGGCTTCTCCTCCACGATGGCCCTTTCCACGATGGCCGCTCCTTCCCTACCCCTGGGTTCCCAGATATACTTCTCATCAGAAGCCCTTATCTCGCGCCAAATCAGGTTAGTCTTTTGTTTTAATTTTGGCGGGCTGGGAGCACAACGGGGTAGTTATTATATTTTAAACTGTTCTTGGATGGCCGGTAACGGGCCATCTCTGGTCTGGAATTGTTGTGTATGTGCCTTTTGTGATGAAATATATGCCTTCATCAGCCCCTGTGTTTTACCTGCTTTGTATTGTGTGTACCGCCCCCTTTTTCCTATTGTGTGTATTGGCTACGCCCCTGTCTTTTGTCATATAAAGGTCTCAAGAGCTGTATGAGCCATTCTATCAGACGAACCCGATGTGTAAAGACCTGCAATGTTCTTAGTGATTAAAATCCTTCAGTTGAATCCTTTAAACTCCTTGTCTTTGAGTTATCGATGGCACATCAATTTTAATCACTAAAACACCAAGATGGATCGACTCCTGAAACCAGAGCGCTTGGATCTGGACCCCCATGCCTCAGACGCAGCCACACAGTTCGGACACTGGTTCCAATGCTTCAAATTTTTCATTGCAAACTCATCCACCGCCATAGCAGCCGCAACCGCCACCGGAGACGTGAAACTGAGAATCCTGCGAAACTGGGTGAGCCATCGGGTCTCCCCTCTCATCCAGGACGCCACCAGCTACGGGGATGCCTGCACCATTCTGAAGGCCCACTACATGCGGCCAATAAACGAGGTGTACGCCAGGCATCTTCTGACTACTCGCACGCAGCGGCATGGTGAGTCACTAGAGGACTTTATGCTAAGCCTAAAAGTACTGGGCAGAGACTGTAACTGTAAGGCCATGTCTGCCATCGTGTACACGGAGGAGCTGATCCGAGACTCCTTTATTGCGGGCCTCAGTTCAAATTACATTCGGCAGAAACTGTTTGAAAAGGAGGGACTGGACTTAAAACAGGCTATGGGTATAGCGCGATCGCTGGATATGGCCCAGAGGAACTCTGAATCCTGTTCCTCAGGCCACGCGGCCCACTCCGCCTCGTGCGCGCCGTGGGGGCCGCCATCTTGGAAGCCATCTTCACCTCCCAGGTCTCAGGCCAGCCCAGCAACATCGGAGCCCCAGCCCCCACCCAGGAGCCCCACTACTGCCGTGATGCATCGGGGCCCGAAATGCTACTTCTGCAGCCAGGGCAAACACTCCAGGCATCTGTGCCCAGCGAAGGGCACCACCTGTTTTAAATGCGGGAAGAAAGGACATTTCAGCAAAGTCTGCAGAGGGAACCCCGCCTCCAACTCCACCACCGCCGCGTGCGTGCCGTGGGAGCGGCCATCTTTGACGCCATCTTGTCCACCCTCATGGAATCCACCATCTTGCCCCGACTACACGGACCTCCAGGACCCACTGGTGGCCTCGATCACAGTGGATCAATCCAGGCCGCATCCATTGTCTAAATCGATGATGGACATAGAGGTAAACGGGAACAAGGTTAAATGCTTGATTGACTGCGGGAGCACCGAAAGCTTTATTCATCCTAGCCTGGTAAAACGACTTTCACTAACGATAGTCCCCACACAGGGCAAAATCGCCATGGCTGATAAGACTCATACCTCAAAAATTACAGGTTTCTGTGCGGTTATGTTGTCGGTAAAAGGCACTGATTACAGAGATTTTAAACTATTGATAATGCCAGATCTCTGTGTGAGCGTGATCTTGGGTCTGGACTTCCAGTGCCACCACCAAAGTATCACGCTTACCTACGGTGGGTCCCAGCCGCCCCTCACAGTGTGCGGTCTGGCTACCCTGAAGGTCAAGCCCCCCTCTCTGTTCGCCAACCTTGCACCCAACTGTCGACCCATAGCGACCAAGAGTAGGCGGTACAGCTGGGAGGATAGACGGTTCATTGCGTTGGAAGTAGAAAGACTCAAGCGGAAGGGTATCATCGAATGCAGTACCAGCCCGTGGCGCGCCCAGGTAGTAGTAGTTAAGGGTAGCAAAAAGAAGCGGATGGTGATAGTTTATAGCCAGACGGTTAATCTATACACTCAGCTAGATGCCTACCCTCTGCCCCGCATAGCGGATATGGTTAACCAAATCGCGCAATACCAGGTGTTTTCCACCATCGACCTAAAATCGGCATACCACCAGCTCCCCATTAGGCCGGTGGACCGTCCATACACCGTCTTCGAGGCGAACGGACGCCTCTACCACTTCCTCAGAGTCCCCTTTGGGGTAACGAATGGGGTCTCGGTCTTCCAGCGGGAGATGGACCGCATGGTCGATGAGAACCAGTTAACAGCCACCTACCCATACCTAGACAACGTCACCATCTGCGGCCATGACCAGCAAGACCATGACTCGAACCTCGCGAGATTTCTGAAAACCGCCCTCAGACTCATTCTCACCTACAACGAGGATAAGTCTGTCTTTAGCACCACGCGCCTCTGTATCCTGGGCTGCATGGTGGAAAACGGGGAAATCGGTCCGGACCCCGACCGATTGCGCCCCCTACGGGAGCTACCCCTACCAAACACTCCCAAGGCCCTGAATAGGTGCCTGGGGTTCTTCTCCTATTACGCCCAATGGGTCCCCAATTATTCCGACAAGGCCCGTCCCCTCCTGAAATCAACGTCCTTCCTGCTCACGGCCGAGGCCCACGCCGCCTTCAACAGCATTAAACACGACATTGAGAAGGCCGCGCTGCGGGCAGTGGACGAAAACATCCCTTTCCAGGTCGAAAGCGATGCGTCCGACTTCGCTTTAGCAGCCACCCTCAACCAGAATGGGCGGCCCGTAGCCTTTTACTCAAGAACCCTCCAAGGGCCCGAGATCAGGCGCTCCTCGGTAGAGAAGGAGGCCCAGGCCATAGTGGAGGCAGTGCGGCACTGGAGGCACTACCTAGCCGGCAAATGCTTCACCCTGCTTACCGACCAGCGGTCGGTAGCCTTCATGTTTAACAACAAACAGAGGGGGAAGATCAAGAACGACAAAATTCTCAGGTGGCGGATCGAACTCTCCACGTTTGAGTACGACATAATATATAGGCCGGGGGCCCTCAACGAATCCCCCGACGCCCTATCACGAGGGATGTGTGCCACCATCCAGGGGGACAGGCTACAGGGCCTCCACAATGGCCTCTGCCACCCGGGGGTCACCCGGCTATTCCACTTTATAAAATCCCGTAACCTGCCCTATTCCATCGAGGAGGTCCGGTCTATGACCAAGGACTGCCGCACCTGTGCGGAATGCAGCCCCGTTTTTTCAGGCCCGACCGAGCCCACCTGATCAAAGCTACACGGCCATTCGAGCGCCTGAGCTTAGATTTCAAGGGACCACTCCCCTCCACCGACCGCAATGTGCACTTTCTCAACATTGTGGACGAGTACTCCTGCTTCCCATTCGCCTACCCCTGCCCAGACATGACCAGTGCCACGGTCATCAAGTGCCTCGGCAACCTGTTTTGCACATTCGGCATGCCTAACTACATCCACACTGACGGGGGCGTCGTTCATGAGCGACGAACTGCGCCAATACCTGCTGTCGAAGGGGATAGCCACGAGTCGGACCACTAGTTATAACCCCCGGGGTAATGGGCAAGTGGAGAGGGAGAACGCGACAGTGTGGAAGGCGGTCACCTTAGCACTAAGGTCTAAAGGCCTCCCCACCTCCCGCTGGCAAGAGGTCCTCCCAGACGTACTCCACTCGATAAGGTCGCTACTGTGTACTGCTACTAGTGCCACTCCTCACGAGAAGATGTTTGTTTTTCCCCGCAAATCAACCTCAGGAGTGTCCCTATCCTCGTGGCTCTCCACCCCAGGGACAGCCCTATTACGAAAGCATGTGAGGGGCCACAAAACGGATCCACTTGTGGAGGCAGTGCACCTACTCCACGCAAACCCACAGTACGCGTACGTCAAGCACGCCGATGGGCGTGAGGACACCGTGTCCATAAAGTACCTCGTCTCGGCAGGAAGCAACGACGACCCATCACCACCACCCCCAGAAGAACCTCCACCATCCCCAGGCTCACCACCCCCAGAAGTACCTGCAGCACCCCCAACACATGGGTATGCCTAGGAGGGCACCACGGACTCCCGGTCAGAACCCGAGGTACTGTTGTGACGTTCAGGAAGGACTATCACACCCCCGGACAGACTAAATCTGTAGAAGGGGTGAATGTGATGAAATATATGCCTTCATCAGCCCCTGTGTTTTACCTGCTTTGTATTGTGTGTACCACCCCCTTTTTCCTATTGTGTGTATTGGCTACGCCCCTGTCTTTTGTCATATAAAGGTCTCAAGAGCTGTATGAGTCATTCTATCAGACGAACCCGATGTGTAAAGACCTGCAATGTTCTTAGTGATTAAAAGCCTTTAGTTGAATCCTTTAAACTCCTTGTCTTTGAGTTATCGATGGCACATCACCTTTAAGAGAAGAACTGATTTTATACTGCAGTACCGGCAGTGACCACCGCTGTATATAAAGCCATAGCAGGCTTCTGTATTTCAGTCTTGAATTACTCCCTGTTCAGTAAATACCTGTTTTATTGTTCTCCTGCAGTCTGAGTATTATTGATCCTCGGACACTACAGGAATGACCTTCATTGTTTTTAATGTCCTGGTGATGTCCTTAACAGGTCCTTGATGCTCTTCTCATGAATATGAAACTGTTCCCTTTTGTCTGGTTAAACATTCAGATGGCCTTTATCTACAGGCTGACCTTGACTGGATCAGCATCCAATCTATATGTATATGTGGGTGTCTGGTTTCGTTCTCTCAGAAACGGCTTCCAGAACTTACTGTGGGCTGAATCCACAAAGCTGTCTGAGGACTGCAGGAACCATTTTAAAGTGTCCCAATAAGTTGGTCACGGGGTCTAGCGGCCATTTTGAATGCCCCTTTTTCCTAGGCTTCTTTTAAAACAGTCTTTAAAATCATGGCCTCTTCTGCCATTCGACTCTTTATAATATAAAGTTCAATTTTGCGAATCCTACAAAAGAGGGATGAGGTCCTGCAACAAGAATTTAAGGAGCTAGGTAGCAGATTAAAAAGCAGGATGTCAAAGGTTGTAATCTCTGGATTACTCGTGGTGCCACGTGCTAGTGAGTATAGGAATAGGAGGATAGAGCAGATGAATGTGTGGCGAAAGAGTTGGTGCAGGAGGAAGGGCTTTAGTTTCCTGGATCGCTGGGTCTACTTCTGGGGAAGGTGGGACCTGTACAAGTTGGAGGGTTTGCACTTGAACCGGAACGGGACCAACATCCTTGCGGGGAGGTTTGCTAGTTCTGTTGCGGGGGGGGGTTAAACTAACTTGGCAGGGGGATGGGATATAGAGTGAAGCTATGGTAGAGGGTGATGCACAGCAACATATAGAGAAAAAGTCAAGTCAGCCTGGAAGGCAGAGCCAATATGTAATGGCACAATGGTGTATGGCAAGGCTGGATGGCATTTATTTTAATGCAAGGAGTCTTGCGAGTAAGGCAGATGAATTGAAGGTGTTGATGAGCACATGAGAGTATGATATTGTTGCTATCACAAAGACATGGTTGAGGGAGGGGCAGGACTGGCAGCTCAATATTCCAGGATATAGAATCTTCAGGCGAGACAGAGAGGTGAGTAAAAGAGGGGGTGTCGCAATATTAATCAAGGAGCCAATTACTGCTGTAAGGAGGGATGATATCTTAGCAGGTTCTTCTAATGAGGCCATATGGGTAGAACTTAAAAACAAAAAGGGGGCAAGCACTTTGCTGGAAGTATACTATAGGCCCCCAAACAGTCAGGGGGAGATAGAGGAACAGATATGTAGGCAAATCTCAGAGAAGTGTTGAAATAATAGAGTAATTATAGTTGGGGATTTCAACTTCCCCAATATTAATTGGGATAGTCAGAGTGTGAAAGGCTTAGAGGGTGCGGAATTCTTAAAGTGCATCCAGGAGAGCTTTTTGAGCCAGCATGTAGAAAGTCCTACAAGAGAGGGGGCGGTACTGGACCTAATTCTAGGGAATGTAGCCAGGCAAGTGATAGAAGTACGATAGCAAAATACTGCAGATGCTGGAAATCCAAAATAACAACAGAAAATGCTTTAGAAACTCAGCAGGCCAGGCAAAATCTGTGGAGAGAAATTAGAGTCAACGTTTCGGGTCAAAATCCTTTAGGGTTTTGACCCGAAACATTGACTCTAATTTCTCTCCATGGATGATGCCTGGCCTGCTGAGTTTTTCCAGCATTTTCTGTTGTTATATAAGTGATAGAAGTGTCAGTAGGAGAGCATTTTGGTGACAGTGACCATAATTCAGTGAGATTTAAGGTAGTCATGGAAAAGGACAAAGATGGACCGGAAATAAAGATTTTAAATTGGGGGAAGGCCGATTTTAATATGATAAGGCAGGATCTGGCCAAATTGGACTGGGATCAGTTACTTGTAGGAAAATCCACATCAGAGCAGTGGGAGTCTTTCAGAAAGGAAATAGAGAGAGTACAACACCAACATGTTCCCGTAAAGGTCAAGGGTGGGACCAACAAACCCAGGGAACCCTGGATTTCAAGGGATATAGAAGAATGGATTAGGAAAAAATGGGAGGCTTTTGGCAGATACAAAGGACTAAAAACAGTGGCATCCTAGAGGAGTATAGATAGTGCAGGGGGGTACTTAAAAAAGAAATTAGGAGAGCGAAGAGGGGGCATGAAAAAACACTGGCGGGCAAAATAAAGGAAAATCCCAAGGTGTTTTATAAGTATATTAAGGGCAAGAGGATAACCAGGGAAAGAGTAGACACATTCAGGACCAAAGTGGCAAGCTGTGTGTAGAGCCGAAAGATGTAGGTGAGGTTTTAAATGAATATTTTGCATCTGTGTTCACTATGGAGAAGGATGATTTAGGCATAGAAATTAGGCAGGGGGATTGAGATATACTTGAACAAATTAGTATTGAGAGGGAGGTGGTACTAGCGGTTTTAGCAGGCTTAAAAGTGGATAATTCCCCAGGCCCAGACAAGATCTATCCCAGGCTGCTGTGTGAGGCAAGGGATGAGATTGCAGGGGCTCTGACACAAATTTTAAGAACCTCTCTGGCCACAGGGGTGGTGCCAGAGGACTGGAGGACAGCCAACATATTACCATTATTCAAGAAGGGCAGTAGAGATAAACCAGGGAATTACAGGCCAGTGAGCCTAACATCAGTGGTAGGGAAATTATTGGAAAAAATTCTGAGGGACAGAATTAGTCTCCACTTGGAGAGGCAAGGATTAATCAAGGATAGTCAGCATGGCTTTGTCAGGGGAATATCATGTCTAACCAATTTGATTGAATTTTTCGAGGGGTTGACTAGGTTTGTGGATGAGGGTAGTGCAGTTGATCTAGTCTACATGGACTTCATCAGTAAGGCTTTTGACAAAGTCCCACATGGGAGATTGGTCAAGAAGGTAAGAGCCCATGGGATCCAGGGCAATTTGGCACATTGGATCCAAAATTGGCTTAGTGGCAGGAGGCAGAGGGTGATGGTCGAAGGTTGTTTTTGTGACTGGAATCCTATGTCCAGTGGTGTACCTCAGGGATCGGTGCTGGGTCCTTTGCTGTTTGTAGTGTACATTAATGATTTAGATATGAATGTAGGAGGTATGATCAGTAAGTTCGCAGATGACACGAAAATTGCTGGAGTGGTAATAGCGAGGAGGGAAGCCTCAGGCTACAGGATGATATAGACGGGTTGGTCAGATGGGCAGAACAGTGGCAAATGGAATTTAACCCTGAAAAGTGTGAGGTGATGCATTTTGGGAGGACTAACAAGGCAAGGGAATACACAATGAATGGTAGGACCCTAGGAAGGTCAGAGGATCAGAGGGACCTTGGTGTGCATGTACATAGATCCCTGAAGGCAGCAGGACAGGTAGATAAGGTGGTTAAAAAGACATATGGGATTCTTGCCTTCATTAGCCAAGGCATAGAATAGAAGAGCAGGGAGGTTATGACAGAGCTGTACATAATGCTAGCTAGGCCACAGCTGGAATACTGTGTGCAGCTCTGGTTGCCACACTATAGGAAGGATGTGATTGCATTGGAGAGGGTGCAGAGGAGGTTCACCAGCATGTTACCTGGGCTGGAGCGCTTCAGCTATGAAGAGAGACTGGACAGACTGGGGTTGTTTTCCTTCGAGCAGAGAAGGCTGAAGGGGGACCTGATTGAGGTGTACAAAATTATGAGGGGCGTAGATAGGGTAGATAGAAAGGAATGTTTCCCCTTAGATGAGGGGTCAATAAACAGGGGCATAGTTTCAAGGTACGGGGCAGGAGGTTTAGAGGGGCTTTGAGGAAAAACATTTTCACCCAGAGGGTGGTTGGAATCTGGAACTCACTGCCTGAAAGGGTAGTAGAGGCAGGAACCCTCACAACACTCAAGAAGCATTTAGATGAGCACTTGAAATGCCATAGCATACAAGGCTACGGACCAAGTGCTGGAAAATGGGATTAGGATAGACAGGGCTTGATGACCGGCGTAGACACGATGGGCCGAAGGGCCTCTTTCTGTGCTGTATAACTCTTATGACTCTACGACTCTAGAATAGGCGGCTCATGGAGAAAAATAGTGGTGCAGACCTGATGGGCTGAATGGCCTGTTTCTAGGTTACAGTGTTATAATACTCTTTCATATCTATTTGACTCCCTTCTCTACACATACTTTTAATGGGTTGTCTATCTGGCTTTTGTAATATGGGTATAACTGTTAGAGTGTGCTTGGTTGCATGGATTCCTTAAGGTAACGTTAGAAGCTACAAAGATCTGAAGGCTACCAGTTCATGATAAAAGCTAGTGGAACTGATTGAGTTTACTGAAAGCAAGGTAACAGTCTGATGCTTAAAAAAAATAATTTAATTAGTTACATCTGTTTTCTTTGTTCATTTGCCAAATGCGGAAGATACGGACTATTACCTTTGATCAAAAGTAACAGAACTGAAACTGCAAAAGCATCTTCCCCGCCTAAAAAAATCAATTAGCTCTTGTGACATATGGAAATTCCTATTAATTAATCTTCTATCAAACCAAAGGATTTAAACCAAGTGGAAATACCATTTCTTTGGGGGTTTTATTTACACATTTTTACATATTTGCCAGGAAGAAATGCATAACATTCACCTCAACCACAATATTCAGAACAAAATAAACAAATACTTACTTTGCTTTAAAACCTGTTCCTTCTCTAACTTTTGCCAGTTCTGACAAAAGGTCAACGGCCTATGTATGCTCTACCTGGTGGTATTGAACATAGAACATCCTAAACATTGGCGCTTAAGGAGACAGTTGGAGGCCAATCCACGAAGTCGGCAATCGGGGATCGGGGGTCAGGCCTCAGGGTGGTCCAATCGGGGCAGGGGGATCTGATCGTGAAGGGGGATGGAAGCAAGTAAGCTTGGGGGGCCAGGGGAAGCACTCCCGCTCCTCTTGCCACACAGGCACTTACTGTTCTATTTAGCCGTTCTCGATTTCCTTCAGCTGCCAGGTTTTGTGGGCCGGCCAGCATTAAAGCTGGATCAGAGATAAAATTTAGGTGCACAGCTTCATTAAAATATTTTAATGACGAGCCCGCCTATGGAGAGAAGCTTAGTCACCTGCCCCCCAACCCGTCTTCATTAAACTCTTTAAATAGCGCATTGGGGTCGGGTTTCCCATTTATTTTTTTAATCACCCACCCACCTCCCCACCACCCCAGCCATCCTTGGGGGTTAAAATTCATAGAATCACAGACATTTACAGCACAGAAGGAGGCCATTCAGCCCATCTTGTCCATGCCGGCCGACAAAGAGCAATCCACCCTAATCCCACTTTCCAGCTCTTGGTCCGTAGCCTTGTAGGTTACGGCACTGCAAGTGCATATCCAAGTACTTTTTATATGTGGTGAGGGTTTCTGCCTCTACCACCCTTTCAGGCAGTGAGTTCCAGACCTCCACCAACCTCTGGGTGAAAACATTTCTCCTCAAATCCCCTCTGAACCTCCTACCAATTACTTTAAATCTATGACCCCTGGCTATTGACCCTTCTGCTAAGGGAAATAGGTCCTTTCTATCCACTCTATCTAGTCCCCTCATAATTTCATACACCTCAATTAGGTCTCCCCTCATCCTCCTCTGTTGCAAAGAAAACTTTCATAACAAGTCTGCCATGCGGGACCTTATCAAAAGCCTTGCTAAAATCCAAATAGGCTACATCAAACGCACTACCCTCATCGACCCTCCTTATTCCCGCCTAAAAAATTCAATCAAGTTAGTCAGACACAACCTTCCCTTAACAAATCCATGCTGAATGTCCCTGATTAATTTGTGTCTTTGTAAATGAAGATTTATCCTGTCCCTCATAATTTTATACAACTCAATTAGGTCTCCCCTCATTCTCCTCTGTTCCAGCCTATCCAATCTTTCCTCATAGCTAAAATTCCCCAGCCCAGGCAATATCCTTGTAAATCTCCTCTGCACCCCCTCTAGTGCAATGACATCCTTCCTGTAATGTGGTGACCAGAACTGCACGCAGTATTCTAGCTGTGGCCTAACTTAGTGTTTTATACAGTTCAAGCATAACCTCCCTGCTCTTATATTCTATGCAACGGCTAATAAAGGCAAGTATCCCGTATGCCTTCTTAACCACCTTATCTACCTGTCCTGCTACCTGCAGGGATATGTGGACATGCACTCCAAGGTCCCTCTGATCTTCTGCACTTCTCAGTATCCTACCATTTATAGTGTATTCCCTTGCCTTGTTAGCCCTCCCCAAATGCATTACCTCACACTTCTCCAGATTGAATTCCATTTGCCACTGTTCTGCCTGCCTGACCAGTCCATTGATATCTTCATGCAGTCTACAGTTTTCTTCTTCATTATCAACCACACGGCCAATTTTTGTATCATCTGCAAACTTCTTAATCATACTTCCTACATTCAAGTCCAAATCATTGATATATACCACAAAAAGCAAAGGACCCAGTACTGAGCCTTGCGGAACCCCACTGGAAAAAGCTTTCCAGTCACAAAAACCCCCTTTGATATTTACCCTTTTTTTCCTTCCTCTGAGCCAATTTTGGATCCAACTTGCCACTTTGCCTTGGATCCCATAGGCTTTAACTTTCATGACTAGTCTGCCATGCGTGACCATATCAAAACCTTGCTAAAATCCATATAGACTACGTTAAACGCACCACCCTCATCGACCCTCGTTAATCCTCAAAAAATTTGATCAAGTTAGTCAGACACGACCTTCCCTTAACAAATCCATGCTGACTGTCCCTGATTAATCCGTGTCTTTCTAAATGAAGATTTATCCTGTCCCTCAGAATTTTTTTTGAATAATTTTCCCACCACCAAAGATAGGCTGATTGGCCTGTAATTACTTGATTTATCCCTTTCTCCCTTTTTAAACAACGGCACCATGTTAGCAGTCCTCCAGTCCTCTGGCACCTGTAGCCAGAGAGGATTAGAAAATGATGGTCAGAGCCTCTGCTATTTCCTCTCTTGCTTCTCTTTACAGTCTGGGATACATTTCATCATGGCCTGGGGATTTATCCACTTTCAAAGACCCTAAACCCCTTCATACTGCCTCTTTCACTATGTTTATTTCATCTAATATTTCACATTCCTCGTCCCTGGTTGCAATGTCTGCATCATCCCTCTCTTTTGTGAAATTCCCACCATTATTAAAAACTGCCTTTTTGATTGTTATTGCTTTTGCACCAACAGGCATTACTAACATATCTTAATTAAATTGAACTACTGGATTCAATTGCCTGAAAAACTGAGCTTTAGGAATACAAATTATTGTTAATATTGTTGCCACAACATCTGTATCAAAGATTGCTTCAAAAAAAAGCATTTAAATAGAAGTAAAGTACAGAAAATGAATAAAGAAAGCATTACTGGCAGCTCAATTATTAGCGATTGCAGGAAATATATCATTTTGATTTTATTTTGAAAAGAGATTATTTGTTTGTGTCAACATGATACTCATTGTAATGGGGGAAAACATTTACATTAAAAATTCAATATTAATACTGTTAAAAGTTATACTACTTAAGAATATCAATTAAAACATTTAGATTGAAGGGAAAATACCGCCTAGCTTGTACTATTTTATGATTTTTATAATACCAGTGCAAATTGGAAAGCTGTCGAAGTGGCTCCGTTGTACTGTGTTAATGCCACACTTCATGTTCCTACATGGATTGAGTTCATCAATAAGGGAGTTAGTTTGGCCAAAGGGTGTTTGAAAGTCCGGATTTAGCACTCAATTTTCGGGCTAGTTGATGATTATCATGATTTGACCATGACTCAGGCGTTAACCAGAAACTTCCAGGTTTAGCACTCAAGTGCTGATTAGACACAATTTTCATGGAGGAATATATGTGGCTCCTCGCATCCACTTCTACTGAAGTTGTGGGGTGCTCTTGCTGGAACATAGCATCACATTGCAGGATGGCAAAGGGATGGCACAGGTTCTTGGATGTGGCACTGGAGGTCTTGGTGGAGGAGGTCCAGAGGAGGACAAGGGGGAAGAACACCACTGTGGCCTCCTCGCCCTCCTGTCCATCTCTTCTACAACAGCTGGTGCTGCTCTGCCTGGCCACATGTCCTCCTCCCATTCCTTGTCCAGACCAAGAGGGTCCCCTAGCATTCCCTTTCTCCTTGTGACCCATATGAGTAGCACAGCACTCACTCTCTTTTGGTGAAGCCCACAGAGAATTTCCGCAATAAATGTTGTTTGGGCATTGGTGAAGTCTTACATAAGAACATAAGAGATAGGAGCAGGGGTATGCCATTCAGCCCCTCGAGCCTGCTCCGGCATTCAATAAGATCATGGCTGATCTTCTACCTCAACTCCACTTTCCTGCACTATCCCCATATCCCTTGATTTGCTTAATATCCAGAAATCTATCGATCTCTGTCTTAAATACACTCAACGACTGAGCATCCACAGCCCTCTGGGGTAGAGAATTCCAAAGATTCATCACCCTCTGAGTGAAGAAATTTCTCCTCATCTCAGTCCTAAATGGCCGACGCCTTATTCTGAGACTGTGACCCCTGGTTCTAGACTCCCCAGCCAGGGGAAACATCCTCCCTGCTTCTACCCTGTCAAGCCCTGTAAGAATTTTGTATGTTTCAATGAGATCACCTCTCATTCTTCTAAACTCCAGAAAATATAGGCCTTGTCTACTCAATCTCTCCTCATAGGACAATCCCCCCATCCCAGGAACCAGACTGGTGAACCTTCGTTGCACTTCCTCTATGGCAAGTACATTTTTTTCTCTGTAAATAAAATGCAAAAAAGTCTTGACAAAGTGTCACAGAAGTCTCCTGATGCATTTCAGGAATCCTCTTCACAGCTCCAGCAACAATGACCTTGAAATGGTGAGTATCCCTTTAAGTGGTGAGTATTCCTTTAAGTAGCGCTTGATATTGACATTAACACCATGTTCACTCACAAACAGCTGGTCGCTGTTAGGAGAGGGTGTTAGTTGAAGTGTTAGCCACAAATATGGCGTGCTGCCTCTTTAATGGGTGAGGTGGCAGGATCCATTGCAGCACAGGCCGACGCAACTGTGGCATAGTGGTTAGCACTGTTGCCTCACAGCGCCAGAGACCCGGGTTCGAATCCGGCCTCGGGCGACTGTCTGTGTGGAGTTTGCACATTCTCCCCGTGTTTGCGTGGGTTTTCTCCGGGTGCTCCGGTTTCCTCCCACAGTCCAAAGATGTGCGGGTTAGGTTGATTGGCTATGATAAATTGACCCTTAGTGTTAGGGGGATTAAATACGTGGGGTTACGGGGATCGGGTGGGATATGTGTCGGTGCAGGCTCGATGGGCCGAAATGGCCTCTAACTGCACTGTGGGGTTTCTGTGATTTCTGTGATTTCTGTGAACTCAACAGCTTAGTGCTGCAATCGCATCATTGGCTGGTGCCATCCAGTCTCAGACTGCTCTCATTCAGTCTCAGATTGATGTCACGCAAGCACTGACTGCTGTCATCCTCACTGGGTCACCCACAGTCCACCGGGGATCTCACAGTGCCGCAGCAGGCCAGCAATCTGTGCTCGAGCAGATTGCACCAGATGCTGAGGTACTGCCCCAGGGAAGTGGCAGTGTGTTGGTCGAGCAGGAAGGTGCTGCCCTGTGATGAAATAACTCTGTGTTCTGGCATTTGTATTGTCTGTTGTTGTTGTACTTGTTAATGTCTGGACTGTTCTACCGGTGTAACCACTAATGCTCCTCCCTAGCCCCGCCCATCTGGATCCTCCGAATTGGTGTGAGTCTTACTTATAAGGGCTGGGTCGGTGATGAATGATGGTTGCCCTGTGTTAACTTGATGCCGTGTTCTTACTTAATAAAAGCCTTTAGTTTTAAGCTTTAACCTCATGGATTCAGGCCGTTATTTGGCACAACAATTTTATTAAGTAACAACTTTTGGAAGATGGATCAAGTTTTGAAACCAGAGCGTCTGGATATCTATCCCCATTCAGCAGATGCGTCGAAGAAATTTACGCATTGGCTTTGATGTTTTGAACACTTCATCGCATCGGTCGATTCGACGGTTAACAAGTTGGGTCTTCTAATCAACTTGGTAAGTCATCAAACTTACTCAATAATTGAAGATATTACTACATATGAAGAGGCCCTCGCAGCCCTTAAGGCCCAGTACCTTAAGTCGGTTAATGAAGTATACGCCAGTTATCTTTTGTCTACTCGCAGGCAATTACCCGAGGAATCTCTGGACGATTTCCTGCAGGACCTTAAGGCTTTGGCTAAGGATTGCAACTACAAGGCTGTCTCTGCCATATTGCATCAGGAAGAGGCCATCCGCGATTCTTTCATATCTGGCCTCCGATCTAATTATATTAGACAGAGACTTCTCGAGAATGACTCGTTAGTTTTAAAAACGGTCGTTGCTACTGCCCGATCGTTAGATGTAGCCCAGAAGAATTTAGAAGTGTATGCATCAGCCCACGCATCTTTCTCAGCCTCGTGTGTTCCGAGTATGGAGGCATCCATAACACCAATGGAGCCTCCACTCAATCCTATTGTTGCGGCTGTACCCCATGGGTCTAAGTGTTATTTTTGTGGCCAATCTAAACACCCCAGGCAATGATGCCCAGCCAGAGAGGCTACCTGTTTTAAATGTAAGAAATGGGGACATTTTAGTAAAGTGTGTAAGGGTAATCCTGTACCCAATGTCTTTTCTGCTGCCACCTATCGTTTTACTCTAGCCTCGGTTACGGTTGACCAGACCATACCGTCTTCCTTGTCGAAATCTATGATGGACATCAAGATTAATGGTCATCCTACTGGGTGTTTGATAGACTGTGGCAGTACTGAAAGTTTTATACACCCCAACCTTGTTAACTCCTGTTCATTGAAGGTGTATCCTACTTGAAGTGAAATCGTGATGGCGCCCAAGTCCCTTACTTTGGAGGCAACTGGATATTGTAAAGTCACATTGACCATTAAGGATACGGAGTATAAGGATTTTAAACTCCTCATATTACCTCAGTTGTGTGTGAACTTAATTTTAGGCTTGGACTTCCAGTGTCAGCATGAGAGCGTCACCCTTAAGTATGGTGGATCCCAGCCTCCGCTCACAGTCTGCGGCCTTTCTACTTTATAAATAAGTCCGCCTTCTTTGTTCGTGAACCTTGCTCCTAATTGTAGACCTATAGCGACTAAGAGGCGACGGTATAGTTCAGAAGATAAAAAATTTATAAAAGAGGAAGTGGAAATGCTTCAACGGGAGGGAATCATCAAACACAGTAATAGCCTGTGGCGTGCCCAGGTGGTGGTGGTTAAAACTAATGAAAAGAAAAGACTTGTGGTCGATTATAGCCGGACTATAAACTTGTATACCCAATTAGATGCCATCCTTTGCCTCATATTTCTGAGATGGTGAACAAGATAGCTCAGTACCGCGTGTTCTCCGCCATTGATTTAAAGTCTGCCTACCATCAACTCCCCATTAAAATAGAAGACTGACCTTATACGGCCTTCGAAGCTAATGGGCGCCTGTACCAATTCCTTAGGGTGCCCTTTGGAATGACGAATGGGGTATCCGTCTTCCAACGGGAGATGGATCGTATGGTGGATGAATACGCATTGGAAGCAACATTCCCGTACCTGGACAATGTTACTATCTGTGGGCGCGACCAACGGGAGCATGATCAAAATCTCGCGAAGTTCCTAGAGACTGCAAAGAAGTTAAACCTGACCTACAACGAAAACAAGTGTGCCTTCAATACTACACGTTTGTGTATTCTTGGTTGCGTTGTGGAGAACGGGGTAATCGGGCCAGATCCTGAAAGATTACGCCCACTTAAGGAATTACCTTTACCTCGCACTGTAAAAGCTTTAAGAAGGTGTCTGGGATTCTTCTCGTACTATGCCCAGTGGGTGGCTAACTACTCAGATAAAGTCCGACCTCTTATTAAATCAACGTCTTTTCCGCTATCGGCGGAAGCTCAGGAGGCTTTCCTTAATATCAAACGGGACATTGAGAAGGCAGTGGTATGTGCCGTGGATGAGAAAATCCCTTTTCAAGTGGAAAGTGATGCATCTGATTTTGCGTTGGCAGCAACTCTTAACCAAGCTGGTAGACCAGTAGCTTTCTTCTCTCGTAAATTGCAAGGACCAGAAGTTCGACATTCTTCAGTGGAAAAGGAGGCACAGGCAATTATCGAAGCAGTCAGGTATTGGAGACATTATCTCGCTGGCCAATGTTTTATGCTCATTACTGACCAGCGATCTGTGGCCTTTATGTTCAATACTAAGCAGAGAGGCAAGATCAAAAATGATAAGATTTTAAGATGGCAAATAGAACTGTCAACATATGACTGTGATATTCAGTACAGGCCTGGAGTATTTAATGAGCCATCGGATGCTTTGTCACGAGGAGTATGTGCTAGTCTAGGTATAGATAAGCTTCAAAGTCTCCACGACGCAGTCTGCCACCCTGGGGTTACCAGAATGAACCACTTCATTAAGTCCCACAATCTACCCTACTCTATTGAGGAGGTCCGGACAATGACCAGAACCTGTCGTGTTTGTGCTGAATGCAAACCCCGCTTCTGCAAGCCATCCGAGTCAGCTCATCTTATTAAAGCAACTCGACCATTTGAGCATTTGAGTCTCGATTTTAAAGGTCCCCTTCCAACGAGCGACCGTAATGTCTATTTTCTTTATATTATAGACGAGTACTCTCAGTTCCCTTTTGTTATCCCCTGTCCGGATGTGAATAGTGCTGTTGTAATTAAATGCCTCTGCCAACTGTTTTCCTTGTTTGGCATGCCTAACTATATACATAGTGATAGGGGTTCTTCCTTTATGAGCGAAGAATTGCGACAGTTTTTGCTATCGAAAGGGATTGCAATGAGTAGAACTACCAGCTATAACCCTCGTGGTAATGGGCAGGTCGAGAAAGAAAATGCGACAGTGTGGAAGGCTATCGTACTGTCTCTGAAGTCGCGAGGCCTGCCGACCTCTCGCTGGCAGGATGTCCTGCCAGACGTGCTGCATTCCATAAGGTCTCTTTTGTGTACAGCGACGAATGCCACTCCTCATGAAAGGATGTTTAGTTTTCCAAGAAAAGCTACTAATGGAGTATTGTTACCCACATGGTTGACGACCATGGGCCCTGTGTTGTTGCGCAGACATGTGAGAGGCCACAAGACTGATCCACTGGTAGAGGAAGTACAACTCCTCCATGCTAATCCCCAGTATGCGTATATTCAATATCCGGATGGGCGAGAGGCTACGGTCTCTATTAAAGATCTTGCACCTGCTGGAGCTCGAAAAGAGTTCGACTCTGAGAGTAGTTTTCAATCATGGTATTGGACCTTCAGAGACACAAACCCTCAGTGTGGAAAATACTGATGATTCTGGGAATTCGAATGAACCGGAGTTAGTACTCCCGGAGGAGCCTCAGCAAGAGTTACGTCATTCCCAGAGGATTATCAGACCTCCTGACAGACTGAATCTATAGCAGGGGGTGAATGTGATGAAATAACTCTGTGTTCTGGCATTTGTATTGTCTGTTGTTGTTGTACTTGTTAATGTCTGGAATGTTCTACCAGTGTAACCACTAATGCTCCTCCCTAGCCCCGCCCCTCTGGATCCTCCGGATTGGTGTGAGTCTTACTTATAAGAGCTGGGTCTTACTCATAAGGGCTGGGTCGATGATGAATGATGGTTGCCCTGTGTTAACTTGATGCCATGTTCTTGCTTAATAAAAGCTTTTAGTTTTAAGCTTTAACCTCATGGATTCAGGCCGTTATTTGGCACATCATGCCCTCTATCATGATGACAGCATTCCTGCTCCCACCACTGCCACTTCACCATTGCACTTGCCACAGCCTGTAACATTGCCAGCCCAGACTGCTGCCGCCCATGCAGTGTTGGTGCAGTCTGCAGCCGGGCCCTCCAGATCCAGAGCTGGTCGAGGGCGTTCTGCAAGACCATTTGCAGTCTCTGGATCCAACATACAGCAGCCTTCCACCAGCCTTGCTGCAGCCAGTGGGGCCACATTACGGAGGAGCAGTAGGGTGGGAAGGGGGGAAGTGTGCAGAGGATGGAGATCACCCTCGAAGGCCAAAAAGTAAACATGCAATAAATGGGGGGAATATTTGTGGGAAGGTTTGATGTTCATCTTAATATATTGGTTTACTGTGTTAATGCTTATCTCGATGTGGTAAGAATGAGTTTTGTTAGTTTATGAATTGTTGGGTTTGTTTCTAATTGTTTGTCCTGAATAAATAAATGTAAGAAATCACACAACACCAGGTTATAGTCCAACAGCTTTATTTGAAATCACAAGCTTTCGGAGCGCTGCTCCTTCTTCAGGTGAAGTGGAGAAATGCATAAAGACACAACTTATATAGTCAGAGAATCATGTCAGATGTTTACAGGTAACCTTTCCAACTGCCATTTATCGCACCTCGGCAGAGATGCGATAAATGGCAGTTGGAAAGGTTACCTGTAAACATCTGACATGATTCTCTGACTATATAAGCTGTGTCTTTATGCATTTCTCCACTTCACCTGAAGAAGGAGCAGCGCTCCGAAAGCTTGTGATTTCAAATAAAGCTGTTGGACTATAACCTGGTGTTGTGTGATTTCTTACATTTGTCCACCCCAGTCCAACTCCGGCATCTCCACACCCTGAATAAATAAGACACAGAAATAAAAAAATTTATTGGAACTTTACAACTTTGCTGATTTGACTCACTGGAGCTTTGCCCGGCAATAGGGGCTGCGGGATGCTGGTGATGATGTGCTTCTTCATCCCAGAAGACATCTTCTCTGTCATTCGTCAGAAGCCGTGTCTTATCAGGTGTTCACAGACGGCCCTTGCAGAGGCAACATTGTGAAGCTCCCTCCCACGTTGGTGCTGCTGATCATCCTCTTCATCCGCCTCCTCCTCCGCCTCCTCCGCCTTCTCCTCTCCCTCTTCCTCCTCCTGAGGTGGTGCACCAATCCCTGGTGGCAATGGCTTGGTCCTCATAATTGCAAGTTTGCGAAGCATGCAGCACACAACAATGAAAAGTGAGACTCGCTTGGGAGAGAACTGCAGGGCTCCTCCAGAGTGGTCAAGACATCGGAACCATTGCTTCAAGACACCGATCGTCTGCTCAATGACATTCCTGGTGACGCTATGGCTCTCACTGTATTGGAGCTCAGTAGGAGTGTTGGCGTTGCGGAGCACTGTCATCTGTCAGGTGCAGAGTGGATAACCCTTGTTCTCGAGGAGCCAACCATGAGGTTGACGCGATGGTTGGAAGAGGTCTGGGACACCAGCCTGGCGCAGGATAAATGCATTGTGGCTGCTGCCAGGATAGCGCGCATTGCTGGTGAGAATGCACTGTCTGGTCACACATCAACTGACATTCAGGGAGTGGAAGCCCTTGCGGTTTCAGAACACCATTCTCACACAGTTTGTCCTGGGTTATGGGGAAAGAGATGTACTCCCTTCTCCTTTTGTACAGAGCATTTGTGACCTCCCGGATGCAGCAATGGATGGCGAACTGTGAGATATTTGGTATGTCCCCAGTTGAAGCCTGGAAAAAAGCCACTGGCATAGAAATTCAGAGCCACTGTCACCTTCACTGCCACCAACAGAGACGTCCTGGTCCTGAGCTGAGGCTGCAGATCTGGTTCCAGGAGGTGGCAGAGCTCAGTCACCACCTCCTTGCTGAAGGGTAGTCTGTGCAAACACTGCTCCTCAGACAAATGAATGTATGTGAATTGGTCCTGGAATACCCTGGGAGGGTAAAGTCTCCTGGGCAGAGGCCTGTTGGCCCTCCTCCCTCTGGCCACTCTATGTCTGTGCCTCAGCTGCCTCTGAAGGTGAAGCTGGAGGACAAAGCCCCGAGCTAGTACAGCCCCTATTTAATCTTGTAAATGTGGTAAATATGAAGCTCAGAGAAAAAGGAACCTGAAAAGTGTTGCTCAGGACCAAAACTCCTTAAGACTGCATTAAATCTCTCCGGACGTCTCTCTCCCTCTCAACCTCTGTATGCCTAAAATTTTGCCGACAAGAAAAAGCAGGACGTGCAGGCCTTTAAATATTGCTCCCCCAGCTTCTTGCCAGCTTTAAAACGTCTTCCTCTACCTGTCGTTCCTAGCGGCAGGCGTTGAAAGGATTGTTACTAGTCTTAGCCCCTTTCGGGCTACCCCGGATCAGGCATGTTCCTCAGACGTTCACCTTCAACTAAACTTAGAGGTAGTCGAATCCTAAAGACGTTTAATTGGGTCTAACGGTTCAGACTATCTCTCCCTAAAGGAAAGGAACAACCTGAAGATGTTACCATCCTCCAAATAGCACTTTTAATAAGTTTAACTAGACTGTAACCTTCCGGATATTATGAGGGTCCGGAAAACTCCTCCAGAATTCTGCAACTCCTCACCAAAGAGTGTACAGAGATTGAGTTCATGAGTTTGATACAGAAGTACTATGTGAGACAATTCTAAAAAAAATATAGATTTATTAAAGAACTGACATGTAACATAAAGTTGGTGATTCAATCACAACATTAACAGTTCCAAACACAGAAAACTTACAATTCTTAATATCAGAGATCCTTATTCTCAAATCTTAACTTCGTTACATTTTTACATTTCTTCGTGTTATTCCAGGATATCCACCAAAATCAAATATCTTTAAATTATTATTTAAATGGCAATAGATTGGGAGAGGGGGAAGTACAGAGAGACCTGGGTGTTCTTGTACATCAGTCACTGAAGGCGAGCATGCAGGTGCAACAGGCGGTCAAGAAGGCAAACGGTATGCTGGCCTTCATAGCAAAAGGGTTAGAATACAGGAACAGGGATACCTTGCTGCAGCTGTACAGGGCACTGGTGAGACCACACCTCGAGTACTGTGTACAGTTTTGGTCGCCTCATCTGAGGAAGGATGTTCTTGCCATGGAGGGGGTGCAGCGGCGATTCACCAGGCTGATACCAGGAATGGCGGGAATGACCTATGAGGAGAGACTATGTAGTTTAGGGATGTACACACTGGAGTTTAGAAGATTGAGAGGGGACCTCATAGAAGTGTATAAAATTCTGACAGGTCTAGACAGACTGGATGCAGAAGGAATGTTTCCCTTGGCGGGTGAGAACAGAACTAGAGGACATAATTTAAGGATAAGGGCTAAACCATTTAGGACAGAGATGAGGGGGAATTTCTTCACTCAGAGAGTGGTGAACCTGTGGAACTCATTGCCACAGAGGGCAGTGTACGCCAGCTCATTAAATATATTTAAGAGGGAATTAGATATATTTCTACGGGCAAAAGGGGTTAAGGGTTACGGAGAGAAGGCGGGGACGGGATACTGAATTAAAGGATCAGCCATGATCTCATCGAATGGCGGAGCAGGCACGAAGGGCCGAATGGCCTACTCCTGCTCCTATCTTCTATGTATTTCTATGTATCTTACAATACCTTGATCCCCAAGATACAAAGAGTTGAAGACTTGCAGAGCTTGCCTCTGAAGCCTGAGAATCGCTTTGCCCCTTCAAGCGAATCTATTTTCTCATTTGAAAGTCCAATTTTTATACTCTTTCTCAGTGGTATATCCTTTGAAGTTTTCTGCTGATGTAAGCTAATTATCTCTAGTCATTTTTCTGTTGACTTCTATTCTTACTGTTAGTTCAGCTGTAGCAAGCAGACTTGTGTCTCTACCTCTAGATGTTCAAAACTTATCATAAAAACAATGTGATGGCTGTATCTATTTGATGTCATTCTTATCAAGGTTTTCTGTTTGTATCTTTTTACAATGTGTAAATTAAAAACACCTCAACTAGGGTGATCTATGCAATTCTTATTTACCTCAACTGGTTGTACCAGAGACTCGTGTCTCCGTGTTTCATTTGATGTAATTTTTACAAAGGTACATGTTTCTTTAATGTTCTGTGTTTCTTTCCAAAGTGTTGGTTTATAACACTTAACTGGGTATAGCATTGTGTTTTTTCCAAGCTGCAGACTTTTAGGAACCTCCAACCTTTTACTTCAATAAGGCTATTGTCTCAGTGTCAACAACTTATCTTATCTTAGTATCCTATATGCTGTTCACAGCTTTAGATTGTTAAGGCTTCCAGACTTCCAAACCCAGTATGTCATGTTTTAACAAGGCTTTTTCTTTCATAGGATGGTGTATTTTTCTGAATATGGCTATTCCTTCACAGCGCTAAGGCTGGGGGCGAGAATCAATTTTTGGTCCAGGGCGCTACTGGGGCGTTGCATGCTTGCATGATGTCACAATCTGCCGGCGCAGGAGATTGTGGCGGTAGTGTTTAGCGCCACCGCAAAACGCCTTGTCAATTTTGCAAACCGCACTAAAATCACCACGCTTGGGTGCTAAGCTGTTAACGCCCATTTTTTTTAGAATTGTCTCACTTGTTCAGGAAACATTGTGCTATCCGGCACCGACGGGACCAAGCTGATGCCGTTCCCTCAAAACTGCCGGACAAACCAGTGCTAATGTTGAAACATACGGAAGCTTTTGAGCTCCGTATCTGTCAACAAACCCTGTTGCTTAGCAACAGCTTCTAAACAGTCCAAGCATCTCTGTAGCATCTCTGTAGCTTAGCAACAGCTTCAGCGAGACCTTGCAGAGCTTGACTGTTAAGAAAAAAGCAACGAGAAGAAAAAAAACTAACGAAAACGGCTCCTGATTTATGCCGGTGGCTCGAGCATTCCAGACAGTTAGCCTCCGGATAACACAAAGTTTCCTGTACTTCTGTATCAAACTCACAAATTCAATCTCTGTACACTCTTTGGTGAGGAGTTGCAGAATTCTGGGGGGTATGCCAGACCCTCATAATATCCGGAAGGTTACAGTCTAGCTAAACTTATTAAAAGCGCTATCTGGAGGACGGTAACATCTTCAGGTTGTTCCTTTCCTTTAGGGAGTGATAGTCTGAAACTTTAGACCCAATTAAGCGTCTTTAGGATTTGGCTACCTCTAACTTTAGTTGAAGTGAATGTCTGGGGAATACGCCTGATCTGGGGTAGCCCGAAAGGGGCTAGGGCTAGTAACAATCCTTTCACAGGCAGGGTGGTGATCTCTGTTGACAGCAGTCTCTCATAGAGTCATAGGGCTGGATTTTAATACAGGGGTGGGCTGGGGTCCTGTAATCCGCATTTTGTGTTATCCACACAAATGTAAATCGATGTGGGAGATTGATGCGAATTTAACTTAATTGGGCAATTGATTTCCAGTGTGTGGGACCCATGGCAAATTAGTTTTTCCAGTCTGAAAGTCGCCTCCGATGACGTCATCATTGCTGCTGCATTTAAGGTCTCCAACAAGCCTTGCTTCTGCTGCAGATTGCCAACCTTTTGGCCATTCATGCTACAGGGACCTGGAGGCAGAATGGCCAGTTAAAGACCTAGGTCTGCTGCAAGGTTTGACGACGTTGCGCTGCATGCTTTAGTTGAGGGAGCAAGAGCTCATAAAGAGGTGCTCTTCCCTTCTTCAGGGAGGAACAAGCCTCCCCAGCAGATCAAGGCTGTGTGGATCCAGGTGGCAGAGGAGGTTAACTCATTATCAGTAACCCACAGAACCTGGATTCAATGCAAGAAGAGATTTCATGTCTTTCTGTGCACTGGAAAAGTGAGTATGAATTTCCCATCACCCTCAATCTGATCCCCATTGCCTTTCCTCACCAGCACTCAGCTTTAGCAATTTCTTCCTTCACATCCCACTTGACACTGACATCCATGCACCCTTAACCATTCCCTCTCTATGGTCACATTCACCTAACTATTCGACTATGCAGCCCACACACTCCCTATCACTGTGATGCTATGAAAACAACTGACAACACACAGGGAGGGCCGTTGGTCTTGCCACCTCACTCTATCATTGTCTCCTTCTAAGTATCTATGCTATGGAAACTCTACACTCACTCCTTCATTCTCACTCATTGCCTCCCTCATTGCAGGAAAAGAGAGCTCACAATAAGTGAGAAAGAGCGAGGACAGGAGGAGGGCCACCCTCAGTAGCCCACCTCACGCCCTGGGAGGAGGCGGTCCTGGAGATCATAGAAACATAGAAGATAGGAGCAGGAGTAGGCCATTCGGCCCCTCGAGCCTGCTCCACCATTCAACAAGATCCTGGCTGATCATCCAAATTCAGTACCCTGTCCCTACTTTCTCTCCATGTCCCTTGATCCCTTTAGCCTAAAGAAATATATCCAACTCCTTCTTGAATATATTTAATGAATTGGCCTCTACTGCCTCCTTTGGTAGAGAATTTCACAGGTTCACCACTCTCTGGGTGAAGAAATTCCTCCTCATCTCTGTCCTAAATGGCTTATCCCCTTATCCTTAGACTGTGACCCCTGGTTCTGGACTCCCCAACCATCGGGAACATCCTTCCAGCATCTAGTCTGTCTAGTCCTGTTAGAATTTTATAAGTTTCGATGAGATCCCATCTCATTCTTCTAAACTCCAGCGAGTACAAGCCTATTCGACCCAATCTCTCCTCATACGTCATTCCTGCAATCCCAGGTATCAGCCTGGTGAATCTTCGCAGCACTCCTTCCATGGCAAGCACATCCTTCCTCAGACAAGGTGAACAAAACTGCACACAATACTCAAGATGTGGTCTCTCCAAGGCGCTGTACAACTGCAGCAAGACATCCTTGTTCCTGTACTCAAACCCTCTCGCTATGAAGGCCAACATACCATTTGCCTTCTTAACTGCCTGCTGCACCTGCATGCTTACCTTCAGTGACTGGGGCACAAGGACGCCCAGGTCTCGTTGCACTTCCCCTTCTCCCAATCTATTGCCATTCAGATAATAATCTGCCTTCCTGTTTTTGACACCAAAGTGGATAACCTCGCATTTATCCACATTATATTGCATCTGCCATGCTTCTGCCCAATCACCCAACCTGTCCAAATCATACTGGAGTTTCTCGGCATCCTCCTCACAGCACACACGCCCACCCAGCTTTGTGTCGCCTGCAAACTTGGAGATATTTCATCTAGTTCCCTCGTCCAGATCATTAATATATATTGTGAAGAGCTGGGGTCCAAGGACCGATCCCTGCCGTAGTCCACTAGTCACTGCTTACCACTCGGAAAAAGAGCCATTTATTCCAACTCTTTGCTTTCTTTCTGCCAACCAGTTCTCTATCCAAGTCAATACCTTGCCCGCAATCCCATGTGCCTTAATTTTACATGCTAATCTCTTATGCGGGTCCTTACCGAAAGTCTTTTGAAGATTCAAATACACCACATCCACTGCTTCTCCCTTATCTATTTTTCCAGTTACATCCTCAAAAAATTCCAATAGATTAGTCTAGCACGATTTACCTTTTGTAAATCCATGTTGACTTTGTCCGATCCTGTCACTTTTTTCCAAGTGCTCTGCTATTACATCCTTTATAATGGACTCTAGCATTTTCCCCACTACCGATGTCAGGCTTACCAGTCTGTAATTTCCTATTTTCTCTCTACCACCCTTTTTGATCAGCAGGGTAACATTAGCTTCCCGCCAATCCATGGGTACTGTTCCAGAATCTTTTGAATTTTGGAAGATGACCAGCAATGCATCTATTACTTCTAGGGCCACTTCCTTAAGTACCCTGGGATGTAGATTATCAGGCCCTGGGGAATTATCAGCCCTCAATCCCATCAATTTCCCTAACACCATTTCCGTACAAATACTGATTTCTATCAGTTACTCCCTTTCATTAGACCCTATGTGCCCCGACATCTTTGCGAGGTTATTTGTGTCCTCCTTTGTGAAGACAGAACCAAAGTATGTAATGAATTGGTCTGCCATTTCTTTGTTCCCCATTATAAATTCCCCTGATTCTGACTGCAAAGGACCTACGCTTGACTTCACCAATCTTTTTCTCTTCACATATCTATAAAAGCTTTTACTTTCAGTTTTTATGTTCCCTGAAAGCTTACTCTCATATTCTATTGTCCCTTTCTTAATTAATGCCTTTGTCCTCTTTTGTTGAACCCTAAACTGCTCCCAATCCTCAGGTATACTGCTTTTTCTGGTCAATTTATATGTCCTCTTGCGAGGGGTTTTCGATCGACGAGGTCTCTCTCTCTGGAGGTCTCTCTCTCTTGCACAGTAAAACCTTGAGTGGTTCGACCCACTCGCCCCTTAGGTTCTATACACTGGAATTTGAGGCAGGAACTACAATGCAGAGAATACTCTATAGATCAAGTTTAATGAAAACGAAATGAAATTTTATTGCATAAAGGAACAAAATTGAATGTAAGCCAAATAAGGTACATGGGAGGGAAAAACAACTCATAATACAGGACTAACCAACATGTATACAGGCATGTTATACTTTACAAAAGTCATCTTGAAATGGGGAAACACACGGAACATCGAGGGACAACAACTCATAATTAATTATACCCAAAATGCCCACCCCCTAAGCCTAGCTAGATCAGATTATGAGGGGCCAGAAACATGCTCACCAATCCAATGAGAAAGTATAAGATTTTGAAAGGTCTGCGTTTTGATCCTCTCAGGCGTCCTGTCTCCACGTGGTCAATGCTGCGGGCTGTGACTCTCTCTCTTCTTCCTTGAGGTGAAGGTCACAGACAGGCTTAATGCTGGCAGGCCTGGATGTCGGCGTGGATGGAGACCACCTATTTGATCATGGCCAAATAGGTTTCTTCGCAGAGCCCAGCTGGTTTACCATTTTCAGATAGGTTTCTTCTGAAGGGCTGCTGTCCTTCGTCTCGCCAACGGCCCGGGGTTTGTCAATGATCTCCTGATGGTTACCCCAGGGTGGGACGCTGACTCGAATCACCTTCTTGGCTGGTTTTCGGATCGACGTTCCTCCACGGCACTCGAAAAAGCAAGCTAGCTCAAAAAGCGACCAGCTACAAGCTCCAGGCTACCGATGGCTACCCCGGGAATCCAGTTATTCTTCTTCGTGGAGGCCCTTATCTCCCACCAAATCAAGGTTAGTCTTTGTTTAACTTTTGTCGGGCTTGTAGCACAGCGGGGTAGTCTTTGTTTTTAAAGTATCTTCGAATGGCCAGTAACGGCCATCTCTGGTCTGGAACGACCCTGTATTGTCTTTAATGTCCTTCTGATGTCTTAAACGGTGATTGATGTTCCCCCTATGAATATGAAACTGTTTCCCTTTGTCTGGGTAAATATTTTGATGGCCTTTATCTACAGGCCGATCGGATCAGATCTGCATCCAATTTATATGAATGGGGCTCTGTCTGGTTTTGTTTTCCCTGAAACTGCCTTCCAGAACCTATTGTGGGCTGAATCCACAAAAGCTGTCTGGAGACTGCAGGAACCATTTTAAAGTGTCCCAAAAGCTGGTCACGGGGTCTGGTGGCCATTTTGTGTGTCCCTTTTTCTGGGCTTCTTTTAAAACAGTTTAAAAAAGTTAAGGCCTTTTCTGCCAATAGACCCTTATAGGACAATGTTCAATTTTGCGATTTCTACACTCTCCTTGGATCTTATGCTATCCCTAATTTCCCTTGTTAGACATGGTTGAGTCACCTTTTTTGTTTTATTTTTATGCCAAACTGGGATGAACAAATTCTGTAGTTCATCCATGCTGTCTTTGAATGTTTGCCATTGCCCATCCACCTTCAACCCTTTGAGTGACATTCCCCAATCAATCCTACCCAACTCGCACCTCATACCATCGTAGTCTCCTTTATTTAAATTCAGGACCCCAGTCTCTGAGTCAACTATTTCACTCTCCATCTTAATGAAGAATTCTATCATATTATGATCGCTCTGACCCAAGGGGCCTCGCACAACAAGATTGTGAATGAATCCTTTCTCATTACATAATACACAGTCTAAGATGGCCTGATCTCTGGTTGGTTCCTCGACATATTGGTCCAGGAAATCATCCCGTATACACTCCAGGGATTCCTCCTCCACAGTATTGTTACTGATTTGATTAGCCCAATCTATATGTAGATTAAAGTCACCCATTATAACTGCTGTGCCCTTATTGCACGCTTCTCTAATTTCCTGTTTAATGCCATCTCTGACTTCCGCACTACTGTTTGGAGGTCTATATACCACTCCCACTAATGTTTTCTGCCCTTTGGTATTTCTCAGTTCTACCCATACAGATTCCACATCATCAGAGCTAATATCCTTCCTTTCAATTGTGTTAATCCCCTCTTTAACCAGCAATGCTACCCCACCTCCTTTTCCTTTTTGCCTATCTTTCCTGAATATTGAATACCCCTGGATGTTGAGTTCCCAGCCTTGGCCACCCTGGAGCCATGTTTCCGTAATCCCAATCATATCATAGTCGTTTACCTCTATTTGCGCAGCTAATTCATCCACCTTATTACGAATGCTCCTTGCATTAATGTAAGAAGTCACACAACACCAGGTTAAAGTCCAACAGCTTTATTTGAAATCACAAGCTTTCGGAGCGCTGCTCCTTCGTCAGGTGAAGTGAAGAGATGCATATAGACACAGCATATATAGTCAGAGAATACTGCCAGATGATTGCAGGTAATCTTTCTAACTGCCCTTTATCAAACCTCGGCAGAGAGATAATCACAGCAATCAAAGGTGTGAATGGTGTCCAAACAGGTCAGTCAGGAAAACATTACATCAAAGAACAATGAGGTGGGGTCACAAGGGGTCAAATGTTGCAGATGCTGGGGTCTGTATGAAAAACAAAAAACAGACAAAAAACAATATAATTTTTTTTTTTGCTGGAAATCACAGCAGGTCCGGCCGCATCTGTGTAGAGAGAACAAGCCAACGACGACGCGAGTCTGGATGACTCTAGGTCAGGTGGGGTTACATGTAGCGTGACATGAACCCAAGAACCAAAGAACACACCCGCCAACTCAACAGACTGATCAAGACCTTCGATCCAGACCTTCAAAGCATCCTACGTGCTCTCATCCCACGTACTCCCCACATGGGAGACTACTACTGCCTCTCAAAGATACACAAAGCCAACACACCCGGACGTCCTATCATATCAGGCAATGGAACCCTGTGTGAGAACCTATCTAGATATGTCGAGGGCATCCGGAAACCCATCGTACAGTGAACCCCCAGCTTCTGTCGTGACACTACAGACTTCTTACAGAAACTCAGCACCCACGGACCAGTTGAACCAGGAACACTCCTTGCCATGAAGGACGTCTCGGCACTCTACACCAGTATCGCCCACAATGACGGCATCGCTGCGACAGCCTCAGTACTCAACACCAACAACAGCTAATCTCCAGACGCCATCCTACAACTCATCTGCTTCATCCTTGACCAAAATGTCATCACCTTCGACAACCAGTTCTTTACCCAAACACACGGAACAGCCATGGGGACCAAATTCGCACCCCAATACGCCAATATCTTCATGCACTAGTTTGAGCAAGACTTCTTTGCTGCACAGGACCTCCAACCAACGCTATACGCTAGATACATCGACAACATTCTCTTCCTTTGGACCCATGGCGAAGAATCATTGAAAAGACTACACGATAACATCAACAAGTTCCATCCCACCATTAAACTCACCATGGACTACTCCTCAGAATCGGTTGCATTCTTGGACACATGAATCTTCATCAAAGTCGGACACCTCAGCACTTCACTCTAACGCAAGCCCACGGACAACCTCACAATGCTCCACTTCTCCAGCTTCCACCCTAACCACGTTAAAGATTCCATCCCCTATGGACACACCGTGTGAATACACAGGATCTGCTCAGACGAGGAGGAATACGATGGACACCTACAGACGCTGAAAGACGCCCTCGTAAGAATGGGATATGATGCTCGACTCGTCGATCGACAGTTCTGACTGACCACAGTGAAAAATCGCATAGACCTCCTCAGAAGACAAACACGGGACACAACCAACAGAGTACCCTTCATCGTCCAGTACTTCCCCGGAGCGGAGAAACTACGTCATGTTCTTCGCAGCCTTCAACATGTCATCGATGACGATGAACATCTCGCTAAGGCCATCCCCATGCCTCCACTACTTGCCTTCAAATAGCTGCCTAACCTCAAACAGACCATCGTTCGCAGCAAATTACCCAGCTTTCAGGAGCACAGCGACCACGACACCACACAACCCTGCCACGGCAACCTCTGCAAGACATGCCAGATCATCAACACAGATACCATCATCACACGTGAGGACACCACCCACCAGGTACATGGTACATACTCATGTGACTCGGCCAATGTTGTCTACCTCATACATTGCAGGAAAGGATGCCCCGGAGCATGGTACATCGGCGAGACCATGCAGACACTGCGACAACGGATGACCAGACACCGCACAACAATCGCCAGGCAGGAGTGTTCCCTCCCAGTCGGGGAACACTTCAGCAGTCAAGTACATTCAGCCTCTGATCTTCGGATAAGCATTCTCCAAGGCGGCCTTCGAGACACACGACAAAGCAAAATCGTCGAGCAGAAACTGATAGCCAAGTTCTGCACTCATGAGGACAGCCTCAAACGGGATCTTGGGTTCATGTCACGCTACATGTAACCCCACCTGATGTAGAGTCATCCAGACTTGAGTCGTTGTTGGCTTATTCTCTCTGCACAGATGCAGCCGGACCTGCTGTGATTTCCAGCAAAAAAAAAATTATATTGTTTTTGTTTTTCATTCAAACCCCAGCATCTGCAACATTTGACCCCTTGTGACCCCATCTCATTGTTCTTTGATGTAATGTGTTCCTGACTGACCTGTTTGCACACCATTCACACCTTTGATTGCTGTGATTATCTCTCTGCTGAGGTGTGATAAAGGGCAGTTAGAAAGATTACCTGTAATCATCAGGCAGTATTCTCTGACTATATATGCTGTGTCTATATGCATCTCTTCACTTCACCTGACGAAGGAGCAGCGCTCCGAAAGCTTGTGATTTCAAATAAAGCTGTTGGACTATAACCTGGTGTTGTGTGACTTCTTACATTTGTCCAGCACAGTCCAACCTCGGCAATTCCACATCCTTTCATTAAGACACAAAGCCTTCAGGCTTGTTTTTATAATGCTCTTAGATCTTTTAGAATTATTATTTACTGTGGCCATGTTTGATTTAAACCCTTGATTTCTCTTCCTAGCTCACAGAAATCACAGAAATCACAGAAACCCCACAGTGCAGATAGAGGCCATTTCGGCCCATCGAGCCTGCACCGACACATATCCCACCCGATCCCTGTAACCCCTACACCAACACATATCCCACCCTATCCCTGTAACCCCACGTATTTAATCCCCCTAACATTAAGGGTCAATTTATCATAGCCAATCAACCTAACCCGCACATCTTTGGACTGTGGGAGGAAACCGGAGCACCCGGAGGAAACCCACGCAAACACGGGGAGAATGTGCAAACTCCACACAGACAGTCACCCGAGGCCGGATTCGAACCCGGGTCCCTGGCGCTGTGAGGCAACAGTGCTAACCACTATGCCACCGTGCTGCTCTTTTGTTTTTCTCCTTCCTGTCTTTTGCTTTTATCCTTATTTCCCTTTCTTCTGTCTCCCCGCTCAGGTTCCCAACCCCCTGCCATTTTAGTTTAAACCCACCCCCAGAGCATTAGCAAACATTCTCTCTAGGACATCGGTCCCAGCCCTGCCCAGGTGCAAACCGTCCATTTTGTACTGCTCCCACCTCCCACAGAACCGGTTCCAATATCCCAGGAATTTGAATCCCTCCCCCTTGCACCATTCCTCTAGCCACGTATTCAGCTGAAATATCCTTCTATTTCTACTCTGACTAGCACGTGGCACTGGTAGCAATCCTGACTTTACTACCTTTGAGATCCTATTTTTAAATTTACCTCCTAACTCCCTATATTCAGCTTTTAGGACCTCATCCTGGTTTTTACCTATATCGTTGGTACCTATATGCACCACGCCAACTGGCTGGTCACCCTCCCCTTCCAAAATGTTCTGCAGCCACTCTGAGACATCCTTGACCCTTGCACCAGGGAGGCAACACACCAGCCTGGGGTCTCGTTTGCGGCCGCAGAAACGCCTATCTATTCCCCTTACAATAGAATCCCCTATCACTATAGCTCTCCCAGTCTTTATCCTCCCGTCCTGTGCAGCAGTACCACCTCTGGTGCCAGGAAGTTGGCTGCTGCTGCCTTCCCCTGATAAGCTATCCCCCCCATCAGTATCCAAAGTGGTATATCTGTTTGAGAGGGGGATGGCCAAAGGGGACACCTGCACTACCTGCCTGCGCCTACTACTCTGCCTGTTGGTCACCTGTTCCCTTTCTGCCTGTTCAGCCTTTACCTGCGGTGTAACCAACTGATTAAACATGCTATTCACGATGTCCCAAGCATTGTGAATGGTCCAGTATGTATCCACTCACAGCTCCAGTGCTGCAATGTGGTCTGTTAGTAGCTGCAGCTGGACACACTTCCTGCACACATGGTTGTCAGGGAGAGAGGAAGTGTCCCTGAGTTCACACATAGCGCAGGAGGAGCATACCAGGGCACCGGGCTGTCCTGCCATGACTTACCCTTTAATTAATTCAAATTAAATTAAACAAATCAATCCCACCAATTTCACTACAGATAAATGATATATTTAAGTGCCCTGGTTTACAAACTGTCCCCAGAGATCGTAAGAGTGGAGGAAGATGCGCAAGTGGGGGATGGACAGAGGTGTGCATCCCAGGAAGCTGGTGACAGAATAGTTTTCCATCTCTATCATTGACATTGCATGAGTCTCTGATAATATTTCTGAAGCTCTAACAAATGGATTTATGATCATCTGCAATATGCAATGTGCATGTAACCTTGGCATCACATCTCTGACTCTTTCCGTTACTCCCCCACAGGACCATCGCAAGCACCTGTCCCCACTAGCTAGGAGGAAGAGCATGAGCCTCAAGACTCCTCAGAGGAAGCTGCAACCTCTGAGGGTGCAGCGTCAGCAGAATTCAGCGCACCCAGCACCAGCGCAGACACTCACAACTCGATGGGACCTTCGGGACATAGAGTAGTGTTGTCACCTGGTGTATCACAGCTCAAAAGTGAGCATCAGCAGATTGTGGAGACAGGGACAGCAGTGGAGAGTCCTCGTTGGAGGGCGCAGGTCTCTGCCAGCTCAGCTCAGCAGCATGTCGACCCTCTGCATCTGGGTCCATCCATAAGATCAGCGCTGCTGGAACTCTAGGAACAGATGCAGGAGTCTCTGGCAGGTTTTGTCTCCAGGGTCACTGCGAGTGTGGAGCGAATGGAGGAGTCCATAGCAAACATGAGCAGAGCCTTTGTGGAGTCATTGGTGCATGAACGCATCACCATGGAAAGGTTGGCAACCTCCATGGAGGTGATAAGTCCCCAGAGTGCAGAAAACATGGTGAGCATTCAGAATAGAATGAAATCCCTGGAGGATCGATGGTCATCTATTGAACAGAGAAACCAGACCTTCATGGAGGTCCTTCTGAGTAGGACTGCCAGGGCAGATACGGGCCCCCATGGGCCCCCTGATGTGCAGCAAGGTGCTCTCAAGCCACTTGCAAGCGCTGAGGGGGACCTGACCCATGAGAGGGAAGTTGGTGGCAGACATCAAGGAAGTGGGGCTCCTCTCCAAGCTCTCACACTCCCATGCCACTGCAGAGCCCTCGGTCAGAGCCCCACCAGAGTCCACACCCATCTGAGATCTGCGTCTCAACCCATGCACAGCCGCAGGAGCAGCAGACTGTTGCCGAGCCCTCAAAGGTTCACAACCCCAGAGGATGCCCGCCAAAGGTGTCGAGTCAGACGCAGCAGGAAAGTGAGCAAGGGGCCTTCACACCTGCTGAAGCCACAGGGGAAGCACCACGTCGGAGCATGGGTAAGAGAAAGATACTGCACAAATAGTCACAAGTCTAGTCACTTGGGTGAAATTTGATGTTTTCTGTGAAAAAGCCATCAGATGAATAATGTAAATAAAAAATCTGATGGCTACTGCTGTAGTTGTGGCGTGTGTCATTTCGCGAATGGGACTTTCACATTGAGGGCTTCGGATTACTTGTAATTGTCAGTATGGTGGTCAAGTTGCTAGGAATCCCCTGGTCCTTGGTCATTGTCGATGCTCAGGTAAGACGCTGCGAGGCAAAAGTGCTTGGTTGGCTAGGCTAAGCAAATCTGGCCAAGATGAGTGCGTTCCTTGCATTCCGGGCAGCAATGTTCTCGCGTACTGCTGCCGCTGGCTGATGGGCCTCTGCAAGATGTTAGTTTTTGCTCTCCTCCTCCTCCTCCTCCTCCTCATCTGAAGAGGATATGTGACGAGGCACTTGGTCCTCAGGAATCTGCAAGCCACAATGCTGTGCCATGTTGTGAAGTGCACAGCAAACCACGACGATTCTGGAGACCCTGGCTGCTGAGTACTGCAGGGCTCCACCTGATCTATCCAGGAATCTGAAGCGCATCTTCAGCATACCGATGGTTTGCTCAATTATGGCTCTGGTGGACATGTGGCTGGAGTTGTAGCTCACCTCAACTTCGTTGGATGGGCTCCTCAACGGCGTCATTAGCCACGTCTTCAGTGGATAGCCCTTGTCTCCAAGTAGCCATCCGTTAAGTTGGTCTGGTGGACTGAATAGTGGAGGCACACTCGACTGGCGCAGTATGAAGGAGTCATGGCAACTGCCAGGGTACTTGGCACAAGCATGCAAAATTTCCTTCTTGTGGTCAAGTTAAGGGAGTGGAAGCCATTGCGGTTGACAAAAATACCTGGATTGCGATGGGGTGACTTAAGGGCCACATGTGTGCAGTCAATGACGCCCTGCACCCTTGGAAAGCCTGCCAGATTAGCTAATCCAACCGCACGCGCCATGACACTTGCTTGATCCTTGGTGAAATTGATGTGATTTTGCACGATGGCAAAGAGGGCATCGGTTACCTGCGTGATGAAAGTGTGTGCGGCTGCTTGGGAGATGCTGCTAATCCCTGAAATGAGCCTGAGGCAAAAAAGTTGAGTGCGGTGGTGACTTTGATGGCCACTGGTAAGGGTTGTCCACCTGGTCCTCTGGCCTGCAGTTCTTGTTGCAGCATTGCGTAGATATCACCCACTACCTCTCGTGAAAGTCGGAGCTGCATTTGGCACTGCTGCTCAGACATGTTCAGGTAGCTGACCCTGTTTGGGGGGTATCTCCTGTGTCGACGGGCTTCCATGCGCTGGCCTCTTCTGTCCTGTGCAGCTTCAGGTGAGTGAGCAGCAACTTGGCGCTCCTGTTGTTGGCGCTCCTGTTGTTGCTGCTGCTGTTGATGCTGCTGCTTTTGGTGCTGCTGTTGTTCCTGGTTCTGCTGTTGCTGCGGCTGCTCTTTGTCCTCATCTAATGACCAGAAGGGAAGGTAATAAATGGTCCCATGCTCAGTTGAGGATGTGCTCAGTGAAGGTTGCGAGGGGGGTTTCCCAGGTCACACTGGGAGATGGGTGTCAGGCTCCAAACTTCCACAGCTGTGGTCATGCCTTCTAAAAGTTCCCCCAGACCTGAGACTACAAAGTCCTGTCACCTGCAAATGATGGCTGATCAAATCTCCTCTTTAATGGTTGAGCTGCAGCTGATTGTCAGCAATCCAATTGTGCTCCCACCAGGTATCACCGTTGTGTTTCAGAACAGGCGTGTTTCACATGGGAAAAGGATTAAAATCGCAAAGACCTTTCAAAATTGTTATATCCGTGTATCTTAATGTTGTGTCCTTCAATAATCAGACAACAGACTGCAGGGAACGATCAACAGGTGTTTACTGAATGAGGGTTACTCTAGAACTAAGTGTACAGATCACTACTCAGGGTTTATATACAGGTGTGGTCACTGCCGGTACTACAGTATACAGGAGCTGTAAAAAGTAGATCTCTCCCTTAAGTTATATATACATTACATACATTACAAAATTGGCATTATAGAGGCAATTTAGTGCTTGTTAAGGGCCTTAACGGACTATCCCGCCTCTTGGAGGCAGGATGGAGATGGGACCATTAGACACGAATTAATGAAAATTTTTTGGAGGCGGGATGGTGGCGGGGTTGGGCCCGCATGCCAGTTTTTGCAATTTTAACCCCCCACATGCCTCCAATCCTGCATCCACGGCCCAATGAAAATCCTGCCCATAGAGTCATAACGGCACAGAAGGAGGATATTCGTACCATCGAGTCCGACCCTCTGTAGAGCAATCCAGTCAGTTCCATTTTCCCGCTCTATCCCTGTAGCCCCGTAGTTATCTCTCTCTCCCTCTCTCTCTCTTCCCTCTCTCTCAGCTCCTTCTCACTCCATCTCCCATCTCACTCTCCCTCTCACTTTCTTCTCCATCTCCCCCCCTGCTCTCTCTCCCCCTCTCTCTCCCTTTCTTTCTCCCTCTCTTTCTCTCTCCTTTTCCTTCACTCTCTCCCTCTTCCTTCCCTTCTCTCTCTCTTCCCTCTCTCACTCTTTCCTCTCTCTCTCTCTTACCTCTCTCTCTCTTCCCTCTCTAACTCTCTCTCTCCTATCTCTCTTTTACCCTGTCTCTCTCTCTCTCTCTCTCTCTCTCCCTCTCTCTCTCTCTCCCCCTCTCTCTTCCTCCCTCTCTCTCTCCCTCCCTCCCTCTCTCTCTCCCTCCCTCTCTCTCTACCTTCCCCCTCTCTCTCTACCCTCTCTCTCTCTCTTCCCCTCTCTCTCCCTCTCTCTCTCTCTCCCCCTCTCTTCCTCCTTCCCTCTCTCTCTACCCTCTCTCTCTCTCTTCCCCCTCTCTCTCTTCCCTCTTGCTCTCTCTCTCCCCCTCTCTCTTCCTCTCTCCCTCTCTCTCCCTCTCTCCCCCCTCTCTTTCACCCTCTTTCTCTCTCTCTCTCTCTTCCCCCTCTCTCTCTCCCTCTCTCTCTCCCCCTCTCTTCCTCCCTCTCTCTCTCTCCCTCCCTCTCTCTCTCCCTCCCTCTCTCTCTACCCTCTCTCTCTCTCTTCCCCCTCTCTCTCTCTCCCTCTCTCTCTCTCCCCCTCTCTTCCTCCCTCTCTCTCCCTCCCTCTCTCTCTCCCTCCCTCTCTCTCTACCCTCTCTCTCTCTCTTCCCCTTCTCTCTCTTCCCTCTTGCTCTCTCTCTCCCCCTCTCTTCCTCCCTCTCTCTCTCTCCCTCCCTCTCTCTCTCCCTCCCTCCCTCTCTAAACTCTCTCTCTCTCTTCCCCCTCTCTCTCTTCCCTCTTGCTCTCTCTCTCTCCCTCTCTCTCTCTCCCCCTCTCTTCCTCCCTCTCTCTCTCTCCCTCCCTCTCTCTCTCCCTCCCTCTCTCTCTACCCTCTCTCTCTCTCTTCCCCTTCTCCCTCTTCCCTCTTGCTCTCTCTCTCCCCCTCTCTCTCCCTCCCTCCCTCTCTAACCTCTCTCTCTCTCTTCCCCCTCTCTCTCTTCCCTCTTGCTCTCTCTCCCTCCCCCTCTCTCTAACCTCTCTCTCTCTCTTCCCCCTCTCTTCCCTCTTGCTCTCTCTCTCTCCCTCTCTCTCTCTCCCCCTCTCTTCCTCCCTCTCTCTCTCTCCCTCCCTCTCTCTCTCCCTCCCTCTCTCTCTACCCTCTCTCTCTCGCTTCCCCTTCTCTCTCTTCCCTTTTGCTCTCTCTCTCCCCCTCTCTCTTCCTCTCTCTCCCCCTCTCTCCCCCCTCTCTTTCTCCCTCTTTCTCTCTCCCTCTCTCTCTTCCCTCTTGTTCTCTCTCTCTCTATCTCTCTCCCCCTCTCTCCTTCTCTCTCTCTCCCTCTCTCCCTTTCTCTCTCTGTTCCTTCTCTCTCTCTGTCTCTCTCTTCCCTCTCTCTCTGTCACTCTCTTATGTTAACAAGAGATGAGTTGTGTAGTCCCCAAATCATTTTATAAATGTGCAGTTTATATTTTTCTATTAATGGTGTAAAATCAATGTTGATCCTGCCAGGCTTTGTGTGGCTTGTGTAAAGTGTTTGTCACGACCGTGGTGCTCCCCTTGAGTTTGAGAGCCTGCTTTTGAGTAGAACATTAATTGCCAAGCAGGGATTGCAGCATTGAACACTTGCAGGTAGCTCGGGAGAATTTGTCAACTCTTTGGTCTCGAAGTTGCTCCTGCTCCAAACTTGCTGAGTCGTGCAGCAATGTCCCCTGTAGCTGCGAGCAAGTTCTATCGGCTTCATATCTTAAGAGCTCAATCCATAAAACAGACTTGCTAATGTATGCGTTTGTAACATTGAAGTTGAGATTTTGCTTCTAATTATGGGAAACGGTTTTGAGGTCTGATGGTCTCGGGTAGAAAATCAAGTGAAGCTCTTCATTTTGGGTGTGGGTCTTTCTGACATCTTGTGCTGGGTTTGTTACTTGAATTTGAGTTTCTGTGCTCATTTTGGGATGTAATTTCCAGCAGAGCTTCTCTATCTCAGGACCTTGTGGCAAGCAGTCTGAAGGTGTCATATCCCAAATCCTTATTGACAACAACTTTCTAATACTTCCTTCCCCTGTCAGGGAGCACCCCCGCACCCCCGCCCCTTTGGCACGGTTTTCCATCCCCAGACTTTGGGGTCGCTCCATGCAGCTTCTCCTCCCTCCCCCCACTGACCAAAAATCACTCATTAGAAATCCTGAGGCTTGAATCATCAGCACTTAACAGGGCAGGATTGTATTTTTGGAACTTCAGGGCTGGCCAGCTGGTCTGAAAGGGGCTTTCCGCGCAACAAAACTAAAAAGAGTGAGTGAACATAACGCATTAAAGGAGAAACATTAACAAGGCATTGACAGTTGTAATCACAAATATTATATTTTAAGTTGCATGCAGAATAATAAGTGGATAGATTAGAGAAGCTGGGGTTGTTCTCCATGGAGCAGAGAAGGCTAAGAGGAGGTTTGATCGAGGTGTTTCAAATCATGACGGGTTCAGATAGAGTAAATAAAGAGAAACTGTTTCCAATGGCTGAAGGCTCAGTAACCAGAGGGCACAGGTTTAAGGCGATTGGCAAAAGAACCAGAGGCGACAGGAGGAAAAACTTTTATACGCAATGAGTGGTTAGGATTTGGAATGCACTGCTTGAGGGAATTCAAAAGAAAATTGGATAAATACTTGAAGGAGAAGAAATTGCAGGGATATGGGGAAAAAGCGGGGGAGTGAGACAAACTGGACTGCTCTTCGAGAGAGAGCAGGCGCAGACTCCTTCCCTAGCACTCAAAAGCTTGCTCATGGGTGCCCACGATTGCTAGGACACGCTTTAAACAATCCCAGACTCCATCCCATGGCTGTCCATTTGGCTCAGGTGAATGAAAGTTGTTGTTGTTGTAAAATTTGGAGAGGGACAAAAACGTCGCTCAGAGGAGTTTGTGGCGCACCCAGTACAAATAAAAATTAGAGGAACATTGGCAATGAGGACAGTCTGGATGGAGACTTGTGTACAGACATGCAGCATGTTGAATCTGTTGTGGAAATGCAGTGAGGAAGTGTTTGTGGCTGAGCTGAGTGGTAGACCTGCGAGAGGCACAGAGTCGGTGAGAGGGTAAAAGGAGCGCGGAGAGGAGGCCTGGGACTGAAGCTGAGCGGCTGTCCTGGGAGAGGCACAGAGTCAGTGAGAGGGTAAAAGGAGCGCGGAGAGGAGGCCTGGGACCAGAGCTGAGCGGCTGTCCTGGGAGAGGCACAGAGTCGGTGAGAGGGTAAAAGGAGCGTGGAGAGGAGGCCTGGGACTGGGGCTGAGCGGCTGTCCTGGGAGAGGCACAGAGTCGGTGAGAGGTTAAAAGGAGCGTGGAGAGGAGGCCTGGGACTGGAGCTGAGCGGCAGTCCTGGGAGGGGCAGAGAGTCAGTGAGAGGGTAAAAGGAGCACGGAGAGGAGGCCTGGGACTGGAGCTGAGCGGCAGTCCTGGGAGAGGCAGAGAGTCGGTGAGAGGATAAAAGGAGCGCGGAGAGGAGGCCTGGGACCAGAGCTGAGCGGCTGTCCTGGGAGAGGCACAGAGTCGGTGAGAGGAACTCAACACAGGAGTGACATCAGAATTCAGAAGTGACGTCGGCACAAGGGAGCTGATTGGTGAGTAGCTGGTGGGTATGTTCTGTTAACTTTTTTGTTAAGCTAGACAGAAGAGGAGGACCAGGCAGGTGGTGCAGGAGTCCCCTGAGAGCATCTCGCTCGCTAACCAGTATTCAATTCTGAATACTGGTGAGGGCAATGATTCCTCTGGGGAGTGCAGCCAGAGCCAAGTTTATGGCACCATGGGTGGCTCAGCTGCGCAGGTGGGGAGGAAGAAGAGTGGAAAAGCAATAATAGCAGGGGATTTGATAGTTGGGGAATAGACAGGCATTTCTGCGGCCGCAGACGTGACTCACTGAACGGCTGCAGGACATTTTGAGGAGGGAGGGTGAACAGCCGAAGGTCGTGGTCCACATCAATACCAATGACATAGGTAGAAAGAGGGATGAGGTCCTGCAGGCAGATTTTAGGGAGCTAGGAAAGAGATTAAAAAGCAGGACCTCAAAGGTAGTAATCTCCGAATTACTCCCGGTGCCACGTGCTAGTGAGTACAGAAACAGGATGATAGAGCAGATGAATGTGTGACTGGAGCAATGGTGCAGGAGTGAGGGCTTTAGATTCCTGGGGCTGGATTTTGAAGCTCCGAGGAGGCGGGTATGGAGGCGGGTAGTTGCAGTAAAGTTGCAGAATTTGGGGGCGGCAGGTAAACCCGCCCCCATCCCGCCTCCGTGCCCTCTTGCCAGGAGGTGGGAAGCTGTCGTGCTCCAGGACTCATCTCCTTGAGGCAGGAAAGGGAATAAAGCCTATTAATTGCCTGTTAACAGGTAGTTAACAGGCAGAAAATAGGATTATTCCCATTTTATCTTCCCATGTGCAGGCTTCCCGACCTCAGGGAACCCCGCTAGGGTGGAGGAGTCAAGTAGGAGGTCTGCGGGGGTTGGAGGGGTCTGAAAGTGCAATGTAGAGCTGAGTGATCGGTGCAAGTGTGGAGTGGTAAGGTAAGTATGTAAGGTGAGTGTAAAGTGTTAGAAAATGTTCAATTACCTTTGTTTCTGCCTACAGCCTTCAGCCGCTGTGGATCCGGAGTACCCGACATCTCCATTGTAGATTTCACAGACTGGCTGTTGGATCCTCCGAGCCAGCAGGTGATTTCTGCAAAGTTGAAAGGTTTGATGAGTCCTGAACACAAGGCCTCATCAAACTACACAGAATGTCAGTGTTTGACAGCTTCACAGAGCATGCTCTGTCAATGACTTCCCCCTAATTGATCTTCTGATTGGCCAGAAGCTGATGGAGGAGGGATTGAAAGCCGGCAAGCAGCATCCCGCCTCCAAAAGCTTCCCATTGACAAAATCTAGCCCCTGAGGCATTGGGACCATTTCTGTGGGAGGTGGGACCTGTACAAGTTGGATGGGTTGCACCTCAACAGGACCAGGACCAATATCCAGACCTGAAATGTTAACTCTGTTTCTCTCTCCATGGATGCAGCCTGGCCTGCTGAGTATTTCCAGCATTTTCTGTTGTTATTTCAGATTTCCAGCTTCTGCAGTATTTTGCTATTGTGTTCCAATTGTAAGGGGTTTTCCTCAAGAGATTTCCCTGGGGTTTCTCTCTCTAGAGCCCTCTCTCTCTTGCACAGTAAAACCTTGAGTGGTTCGACCCACTCGCCCCTTAGGTTCTATACTCTGGACTTAGGTGCAGGAACTACAATGTAGAGAAAACTCTTGTCGACCAAGTTTGATGAAACAAAATGAAATGTTATTGCATAAGGAAATTATCAAATCAAATGCAAGCAGATAAGGGAGTACATGGGAGGGAAAAACACACAAACAAATCATAACGACACAGTACTAACTAAAGCAAATACAGGCATCTTATACTCTACAAAGATCATCATGAAATAAGGAAACACACGGAACATCGAGGGACAACAACTCATAAGAACAGAAGAACATAAGAAATAGGAGCAGGAGTAGGCCAATCGGCCCCTCGAGCCTGCTCCACCATTCAATAAGATCATGGCTGATCTGATCCTAACCTCAAATCTTCTATCACTCTCCATCCACCCGAACCCATGTGATCTCCCGGGAGAGGCGAAAAACAAGATAAAAGACCCAATGGCCAATTTGGGAGAAACAAATCTGGGAAATTCCTCTCCAACCCATCTAGGCGATCAAAATTCTTCCAGGAGATCACTCTGTCCCTATATTTTCTACAGCACTTACCTTCTGTAAAGGCGATCTCCACCCCAGCCAGGAACAGGAATAAAACCATCTCCTGAAATCTAACACAGAATTAGAACACAGTAGGAGCAGAACCAGGCTACATGGCCCCTGGGCCCACTCCACTACCCACAGGGCCATGACCATTCCGAACCTAGGCTCATGTCCAATTTCCTGCCCGCTCCCCGTAATCCTTGATTTCCTTTGCTTCTAGGAAACTATCTATTTCTGTTTTAAATTTATTTAATGATGTAGCTTCCACAGCTTTCTGGGGCAGCAAATTCCACAAACCTACCACCCTCTGAGTGAAGAAGTTTCTCCTCATCTCAGTTTTGAAAGAGCAGCCCCTTATTTTAAGATTATGCCCCCTCGTTCTCGTTACACCCATCATTGGAAACATTCTCACCGCATCCACCTGATCAAGCCCCTTCACAATCTTATATGTTTCAATAAGATCGCCTCTCATTCTTCTGAACTCCAATGAGTAGAGTCCCAATCTACTCAACCTCTCCTCATATGACCACCCCCTCATCCCCGGGATTAACCGAGTGAACCTTCTTTGTACTGACTCGAGAGCAAGTATGTCTTTTCTTAAGTATGGACACCAAAACTGTATGCAGTATTCCAGGTGTGGTCTCACCAATACCTTGTACAGCTGCAGCAATACCTCCCTGTTTTTATATTCCATCCTCCTAGCAATAAAAGCCAACATTCCATTGGCCTTCTTGATCACTTGCTGCACCTACATACTAACTTTTTGAGTTTCGTGCACCAGGACCCCCAGATCCCTTTGTACTACAGCACTTTCCAGTTTCTTGCCATTAAGATAATAACTTGCTCTATGATTTTTCCTGCCAAAGTGCATAACCTCACACTTTCCAGTATTGTATTCCATCTGCCAAATCTCTGCCCACTTACTTAGCCTGTCTATGTCCCTTTGCAGGTTTTTTATGTCCTCCTCACTCACTACTTTCTGTCCTATCTTTGTATCACCTGCAAACTTTGATATGTCACACTCGGTCCCCTCCTCCAAATCATTAATATAGATTGTAAAGACTTGGGGACCCAGCACTGACCCCTGCGGAACACCACTAGTTACTGGGTGCCAATCTGAGAAAGAACCATTTATCCCAACTCTCTGCTTTCTGTTAGAGAGCCAATCCTCCACCCACGCCAGAATATTACCCCCAATCCCGTGATTTTTTATCTTGAGCAATAATATTTTGTGTGGCACCTTGTCAAATGCCTTTTGGAAGTCTAAATACATTACGTCCACTGGTTCCCCTTTATCCACCCTGTATGTTACTTCCTCAAAAAACTCAAGCAAATTTGTCAAACATGACTTCCCCTTCATGAAACCATGCTGAGTTTGTCCTATTAAATTATGTTTATCCAAATGTCCCGTTACTGTCTCTTTAATAATGGACTCTAACATTTTACCAACCACAGACGTTAGGCTAACAGGTCTATAGTTTCCAGCCTTCTGCCTACTACCCTTTTTAAATAAGAGTGTTACATTAGCAGTTTTCCAATCTGCCGAGACCTTTGCTGAGTCCAGGGAGTTTTGGAAAATTATTACCAATGCATCCACAATCCCTACTGCCACTTCCCTCAAGACCCTAGGATGCAAGCCATCAGGTCCAGGGGATTTATCCGCCTTGAGTCCCATTATTTTACCAAGTACCACTTCCTTAGTGATTTTAATCATATTTAGTTCCTCCCCCCCTAGAGCCACCGGTTTGTCCAGTGTTGGGATATTCTTAGTGTCCTCTACTGTAAAGACTGATACAAAATAATTGTTCAGCGTTTTTGCCATCTCCATGTTTCCCACCATTAATTTTCCGGTCTCATCCTCTAAGGGACCAACATTTACTTTAGCCACCATTTTTCTTTTTATATAACTACAGAAACATTTGCTGTCTCTTTTTATATTTTTTGCTAATTTACTTTCATAATCTCTCTTCCCTTTCTTAATCAATCTTTTAGTTATTTTTTGCTGCCTTTTAAAGACTTACCAATCTTCCATCCTCCCACTAGATTTGGCTACCTTATATGCTCTTGTTTTTAGTCGGATACTATCCTTAATTACTTTACTTAGCCACGGATGGCTATCTTTTCTTTTACACTTTTTTTCCTCAGTGGAATATATATTTTTTGGAAGTTGTAAAATAACTCCTTAAATGTACACCACTGATCATGTACCGTCTTACCCTTTAATCTATTTTTCCAATCCACTCTAATCAATTCCGCTCTCATACCTTTATAGTCTCCTTTATTCAAGCTCAGCACGCTTGTTTGAGATCCAACCTTCTCACCCTCTAATTGAATATGGAATTCAACCATGTTATGGTCACTCATTCCAAGGGGATCCTTTACTAGGACATTTTTAATTAATCCTGTCTCATTACACAGGACCAAATCTAAGGTTGCTTGCCCCCTGGTCGGTTCAGTTAAATACTGCTCAAGAAACCCATCCCTAATACACTCAATGAACTCATCCTCAAGGCTGCTCTACCCAATTTGATTTTTCCAGTTAATATGATAATTAAAATCCCCCATAATTATAGCTGTTCCCTTATTACAAGCCTCAACTATTTCCTGATTAATACTCCATCCAACAGAGTTGCAACTGTTCGGAGGCCTATACACTACACCCACTAATGTTTTTTTCCCCTTATTCCTTATCTCCACCCAAATTGTTTCACTATCCTGCTCCTTTGACCCAATATCATTTCTCTATATTATAGTGATTCCTTCCATTATTAACATAGCCACCTCACCTCCTCTCCCTTCCTGCCTGTCCTTCCTGATTTTTAAATAACCTGGTATGTTTAATTCCCAGTCATGGTCAACCTGCAGCCATGTTTCTGTAATGGCCACAAGATCATACCCATATGTCGTTACTTGTGCCGTTAACTCATTCATTTTGTTACGAATGCTACGTGCATTCAGATAAAGAACTTTCAAGTATGTTTTGTAACACGTAGTTCCTGTTTTTGCCCTTTTTAGTACTTTACTTTTTACTCCATACCTTCTGTCCCTTCCTGACACGTTCTGTTTTTTAATTCCCCCACTGCTACCTAAGTTACCTCTGCTACCTCTGTTGTCAATTCTATTATTTGCTCTCTAGAAACCTCCCCCCCCCACTAATTAGTTTAAAGCCCTCTTTACAGCCCTAGTTATATGATTCGCCAGGACTCCAGTCCCAGCACTGGCCAAGTGGAGTCCATCCCAATGGAACAGCTCCCTCCTGTCCCAGTACTGGTGCCAGTGTCCCAAGAAGCAAAACCCATTTCTCCCACACCAGTCTTTGAGCCACGCATTTAAATCTTTAATTTTATTTATCCTAGCCAAATTCGCTCGTGGCTCAGGTAATAACCCAGAGATTATTACCCTTGAGGTTCTGTTTTTTAATTTGACCCCTAGCTGCTCATACTCCTTTAACAGAAACGTCTTCCTTGTCCTATCTACATTGTTTGTACCAACATGGACCATGACAACTGGATCATCCCCCTCCCACTCCAAGTTTCTTTCCAGCCCAGAAGAGATGTCCTTAACCCTGGCACCGGGCAGGCAACACAGCCTTCGGGACTCCTGCTCTCACCTGCAGAGAACCCTATCTAGCCCCCTAATGATACTATCCCCTACCACTACAATATTTCTTTTTACTCCCTCCACTTGAATGGCCCCCTGTACCACAGTGCTGTGGCCAGGTTGCTCATCCTCCCTGCAGTCCCCGCTCCCGCCCTCACAGGGAGTAAGAACCTCGATCCTGCTTGACAAGAGCAAGGGCTGCATCTCCTTCAACACTACATCCTGGATCCCTGTACCTTCCTCACTCGTAGTCACACCGTCCTGTCCCTGACCACGCACTTCATCTGCAGTCATTAACTTCATAGGTGTGACCATCTCCTGAAACATAGAGTCCAGGAACTTCTCCCCCTCCCTGTTGTGTCGCAGTGTCTGAAGCTCGGTTTCAAGCTCTTTAACATGGAGGTTGAGTTCCTCTAGCAGCAAACACTTAGCGCAAATGTAATCACCGTGAGCCTCAATGGGGTCCACCAGCTCCCACATTTCGCAACAGTGAGACATCACCTGTTCACCCATATCTATGTAATTAATTAAATTAATTATTATTAGTTATGAAGGCCCTCTGCCCCGATGTAGATGATACTATTACACCACTATTCAATAGGACTTAACAACTTAAAGGAATAAAAGAGAAGGAAGAAAACCAACCAACCAGCTGATCACCAACCTCCTACTTCAATACTGTCTGTGGGGCCTGTTTGGTTGACTTGTCTCGCTGCTCCGCTTCCACAGTGCTGTCTAAGCCTGGGAGTGGGGAAAACAGAACAAAAACCACACCCTCACCTCCCACTTGCCCGAACTCTCCCTCTTACCAAACACTAGCAGCACTCAATGCACAGCACTCCGTGAACAAGCACTAGTCCCGTCCCTTTTATGCCCGGATTCTACTTCCGGGTTAAACTCCCCAACAGTTTAATATACACTTATAAATTAAACACATTTCAAATAATTAACTTTTTAACACACTAAAATTCACAAAATACACTTAAATGACTTTTCTCCCCCTTACCAAACTCTAGCAGCACTCAATGCACAGCACTCATGTTAATTGTACCCTTAAAATCCACCCCCTTATTAAACCTATCTAGATCTGATTGTGGAGGGCCAGAAACATGCTCACCAATCCCACTAGGACGTGCAAGGTTTTGAAATCGAGTCTGTGTTTGGTCCTTTCAGGTGTTTCGTCTCCACGTGGATCGTGGAGCCCCTGCAAGCTGCGCCACACCTCTCTCCTGAGGTGGGGGTCGGGGGCGGCTGGACACCGGTGGGCCTGGATGTCGGCGGGGTCGAGGATCGTCGGCTCGACCCTGGTTAGAGGAGCCTTGGGCTGGCTCCCATCGCTTCTTCAGTTTCTTTTCTCTTCTCCCGAGCCGGGGTGGCTGGAAGGTTTCTTCTCTTGGGACCTTTATTTTTTTGTCTCTTCTCCCAAGTTGGGTTGATGGCCTCTCATTACGGTAACGGCCCGGGGATGGTCGATGATCTCCCGATGTGTTTCCCTGGGGCGGAATGCTGGTTTCGAGACGGCCTTTTCGATGTTGGCTTTCTTCTTTCTCCTGCGATTGCCTGCTTCTTCTTCTGGGTGTCCGGATTCAAGCTGCGTGTTTCCAGCTCTCCAACCTGGCGTTGTCTTCCAACTGCCGAAAAGTCTTCCAGATATACTTTCTTCCAGAGACCTCCGTCTCCCGCCCAAAATCAGATTAGTCTTTGTTTTACTTTTGGTGGGCTGGGAGCACAGTGGGGTAGTCATTATATTTTAAAATGTCTTAAACGGCTGGTAAAGGCCCATCTCTGGTCTGGAATTACCTTCATTTTTTTTAATGTCCTGCTGATCTCATTATCTAGTCCTGGGTGCTGTTCTCATGAATATGAAATTGTCCTCTTTTGTCTGGGGCAACATTTTGATGGCCTCTGTCTCCAGGCTGATCTTGACTAGATCTGCATCTAATCCATATGCATACGTGTGGGTCTGGTTTCATTCTCTCAGAAACGGCTTCCAGAACTTGCTGTAGGTTGAATCCACAAAGCTGTCTGAGGTGGCGCAGGAACCATTTTAAAGTGTCCCAATAAGCTGGTCACATGTTTTGTATGCCCCTTTTTCTGGGCTTCTTTTAAAACAGCCTTTAAAATCATGGCCTCTTCTGCCATTTGACCCTTATTAATACAAAGTCCAATTTTGCGAATCCTACACAATATCCTCATGGATGGGGCTTGCTAGTGCTGCCAGGGAGGGTTTAAACTAGCTTGGCAGTCTGAGAGTGGATTCAGAAAGCAGAGAAGCAAAGCTAGCAATGGAATGCAGAAAATTAGTAAGCAAGTTTGGTAAGCAGAGGAAACAAATGCTAGAAAATAGACAACAAGGGAATTTGGCAGTGCTAAATGGTATATACTTCAACTCAAGGAGTCTAGGGAATAAAGCAGATGAGCCGAGAGCACAGATGGACACGTGGGAGTATGATATTATAGCTATTAATGAGACATGGCTGAATGAAGGGCAGGAATGGCAGCTCAACATTTCTGGTTACAGGGTTTTCACACGAGACAGCGAGGGGGATAAAAAAGGAGGGGGGGCGTGAGTTTAATTGAGAAACAATTACAGCTGTGAGGAGGGAGGATATCTTAGAAGCATCATCAAATGAGGCCATATGGGTTGAACTGAAAAACAAAAAAGGGGCAATCACACTGCTGGGAGTGCATTATATATCTCTGAACAGTCAGAGGGAGATAGAAGATCAAATATGAAGGCACATTTCAGAGATGTGCAAAAATAGGGCAGTAATAGTAGGGGATTTCAACTTCCCTAATATTAACTGGGATAAAATTAGTGTGAAAGGTATAGAGGGAGCAGAACTGCATGTTGGGTCTGCTCAGCATTGACAGACCCGACATCAGGGAAAGGCGCATGGAGGCGGGTTCACAGCGGGGTCCCAACCCACTGGGGAAAAAACACTTTCCCACCCGACCCACCACTGATCCTGCCCGCTGATCCCCCGCTATATCCAGCCCAATGGCTTCGGTCTTCCCAATATTTAGTTGGAGGAAGCTTCTGCTCATCCTGTACTGGATGTCAGACAAGCGGTCTGACAATTTATAGCCAATGGAGGGTCAAGGGAAGTGGTGGTGAGCTCGAGCTGGGTATCATCAGCGTACATGTGGAAACTAAAGCTGTGTTTTCAGATGATGTGGCCGAGGGGCAGCATGTAGATGAGAAATAGGAGGGGTCCAGGTAACCAGAGGTAACGATGCGGGAGTGGGAAGAGAAGCCATTGCAGGTGGTTCTCTGGCTACAATGAGATAGATCCGAATGGAAGCAGGCGAGCGCAGTCACACCCAGCTAGACGATGGCGGAGAGGCATTGGAGGAGCATGGATTGGTCATCGTGTCAAAGGCTGCAGACAGGTTGAGATGGACAAGGAGGGATAGTTTACCTTTTCATAGTCACATAGGATATCATTTGTGATTTTGCTAAGAGCAGTTTCAGTACTGGTGCGTGAGTGTGAGAGTGAGGGTGAAGGTGTGAGGGTGAGTGTGTGTGTGAGGGTGAGTTTGTGTGTGTGTTTGTGAGGGTGAGGGTGTGTGTGTGAGGGTGAGTGTGTGTGTTTGTGTGTGTGAGGGTGAGTGTGTGTTTGTGAGTGTGTGTATGTGTGTGTGAGGGTGAGGGTGGCTGTGAGTACATTTACACTCTTCCAGTCACACAGCCGCAGAACCTGCACCGTTTGCAGATTGACCGAGAGTTGCAACAGCAGGATATCTATTTATTTACAATTCATGAATTTACATATTTACAAGTCATGTTGGAAAATTGATCAGTTTGATGCAAAGACAAGGAGGTGGAGGAGGATCGGGGCCTGTGTGTTTAGGCTTCATTCTGACAGCAACAGCAGCAGTTCCTTAGGCAGCAGTTCCATCAGGTGAGCCTCCGGGCGGATCGGACATGTTCTGACTGCTGAAGAAGTAATGTTGAGCAGTGTTGAGCTGCAAGACCTGGTGACCTCCTCACTCTTTCTGTCCAGGTGAAGCAACAAACGCACAAGGTTGGAATGGATCAGTCAGTAGAAGAAGGATCTGGAACCTCCAATTCCACATTTGGGCAAGTTCCCCAATATGCTGATTGCTTCAGCCCGCACTAGATCACATTCGACATCAATGTGTGGTTGAATGTTGGTGAGGATTTTCTTTACAAAGGGTTGGATTGCGCTCCCTCTCAATTTAGTTATGTTCTTGGAGAAGCACAACAGCACCTGAAATGTTAACACTTCCCCTTGGTTCTCCTTGGTCCCCAGCAGACTCAGCATTATGCCCATCACTTGATGTGACCAGTAATGCGCTCCAATTGTAATGTTGCCCAGGCCCCTGACACACAGCAACTTGGCAACTGGACAAACATCATGCAAACACCTTAGCAATGTGCTCACCAGAGTGTCTGTGAGCTGCAGCTGTGAAACCAGTGGAGATTTTAATAGCTCTCCAAAGAAAGAAGCCATGGTGACTGCCTGACACTCTTGGATGGTATGGACCTGAGCTGCCAGCTCTTCCACAATGCCAGGCAGGCTGATGCCAGCAAATTGCACCATTGCTCTGGCCAGCAAGACAAGCCCCTTGCCAAATATGCGGAGGTTCTTCATCTGGTCCCACCCTCCACTGTTCACCATGTAAGTAACTACTTCTTTATTGTTTCTCCGAGCTAGCAGGTCCTTTAATGCCCTCGCACAGTTCACACACAGATCTCTATATTTAGGTGTTTCAAACACAGCTGAGAATTGTCTCTGGTTGAATTTATTACCAGGAGCGAAACCATTGAGCAGAGAAGCATGAATGGAAGAGTTGCAATGAATGAGCAGAGTGCTGAATAACTGCAGGAATAATGCAGTCACCACCTTTACTGGCTCGGGCTTAGTTACTATCTGTCTCAGCCCACAGACGGCCACCAGGAATTCAAAGGTTGAAAATTGTTGAAGTGCCTTTTTCTTAGCTCTGGGTAATGACTCAATACACTCTTGGATTCGTCAGACGGACAGGCCATTTATTTCACTTGCAAGGGGAATCAGTACCTCCACTCAAGGGGTGAGGCTACTATTCCAATGATACAGCGTAAGCGTTCCATATTTATACAGTGTAACAAACACGTTTAATTCACATTCATTTGTTCCTCAGTCAGGATACATTTTAGATTAATAATTAGGTCTTATGACATATTGACAGAAGGATCCTGGACACATAAGTCAACTGTTAATCTATAACAGGATATGAATCGTGTAACCGGAGGTCCTCTTTAATCTTAATCATGTATCTGGAGACTAGGTCTAACAAGTTATTAGGTCACTGGGTACTTCAAACGGAACCCATTGTCTCACTTCTACATTCTCATTAAGAGGGCAGACATCTGTTCTTGGCTGTACTCTTGACCTTTGTCAAGTCTGAAAACTTTTACCCAGCAAGCTCCCGAAATTAACCCCTTATATCATGTAGATTTCCTCATTCCCCCCTTTTGTCCTTTCTAAGGACAATCTATTTCGCTAAGTTTAAGAAATTCCACATCAAAGGTCTCACCCTTAATATCCTCATTCAGACATCATTGGTACTGGAGGAGTTGATGTTAATGAGGAAAGGACTTTTGTAGACAATAATTTTAAACAACCAATCAATAAACTAATTAAAATTATAATCATACTTCCAAAATTTGCTTTCCTAGTGCTCCTCCCCACCCTGAAATCCAATCCCACATGGACCACTGTTCAGGTTGACATAGTTTCTCTACGGCCTTCCTTATGTGGTTTACCAGGTTGGTGATATTTTCTGAGCTATCTGGAATATAGGTGCAACATTCGGTTTTTATGATTGCACATGTGCCCCCTTCTTTTGCCAACAAATAGTCGAGAGCCATGCGGTTTTGTAAAGCAACAGTGCGCAAAGCCACCATTTCTGCGTTTACATCACTAAGAGCATCAGCAGTATCATTGGCTATTTGTTCCAACACTGCTGCCATGTTTATAGATTCTCTTGCTAGCTTCCCTGTTCCATACCAGGGAAATGCTATAGCAAAGAACCTTTCAGTTTCTGTAATGGCTCGTTTTGCTCGTGTCCCAGGGTGGCTATCCAAAGATGAAATATGATGTATATAGGGCACTACATATCCCAAGTAACATGACCCAGTCCAATTTTGTGGTAACCAAGGGTATGCTCTATGCCCACAGATGAAATAGGTGTTATTATAGGCTTCAAATTTGTTCCATATCTGGTGCATCATTCCTATTCCTTGTTCTCCTTCCCAGGTTTTTCTACTAGTCAAATTTTGTACTGTGGACAGGTTCCACTGTCCCCAATAGGGCCATTCGACTGCATCCGGTGGTTTAGTAGTAGTTTTAGTCAAAGTGTAGTTACATTTGCACTCACTCCATCCAACCATCAATCCTTCTCCATTGTCATTTACCAGACAGACTTCTCCTTTTGTATTATTTATGGTTCCCATTGACGTCACTAATAGACTCTCTGGATTCCTTTGATTATCATATTGGGGATGAAACCATCCTTCGAATTTCGTTAGGTTATATCCTGCTCCCTTCCACTCATCTTCTAGTTGTTCTGGATTCAAACTATTTTGGGACACTGTACCAGGGGCATCCTCATTGTTCCAGGTAGTATTAGATTGTAATAACCACCCTACCATCTCCTCCATTCCAAAGGGAATGGGCCGTAGGGGTATTCCACCCTCTGCATGTATAGGGGTGTGACTGCATATCCAGCATTTAGTAAGGTTCTGTCTTTTGGCATACAAATAACTCATGTATAGCCATGCTTGTTTACAGCCTTCTTCCTCTTCTTCCCTGTTTCTTATCTGTCCTATTAAGTTTTCTTTTCTGAGTGGCTAATGTTGAATTAAAGGGCTGTGTAACTGGATTGTTACAAAACATTGGCCTGGCCATCAGGGCCAGTCCTCCCTTTGGATTACCACTACAGATAACTCCTTCATTCGCAATTCTTTCACTTGGTGACACAGTATCGGGGCATGTAACCCATAGCTTATCAAGCTTCTGTCCACTATCTTCTTCTACTATCTTATTCTGCCTAATCCTAAGACTCAGGGGTTGATACGGGGGTACCTGCATAGTGTGATCCTGAAGCTGAACCTTCATAGTCTCGTTATAGCATATAATATAAAAGAAATCACTGTATAAAAGTACACATTCTTCTATGCATGGTTTGCCCTTCAGGGGATCTGGGTAAATCAATGTGGCAGTTTCAATTATCGTTAACAAAGGGAACAGTCTTATTAGAGTCCAAATCCAGTTCATCTTGGCAGTGTATCGTCTTCAACTGATGCCTTCTTACAATGGGACGCGTGTATCCATGTTGGTCGCTCCTTTACTTTTACAGCGGTGTTTGTGGTCAGGAGTACCTGGAAGGGTCCCTCAAATCTGGGTTCAAGGCCATTCTTTCGCTTGAAGATTTTTATGTAGACCTTATCTCCTGGCTCGAAAGTATGACACTTTCCTTCAGCGGGATCGACCTGGGCTTCCTTCACCTGTTGATGGAAACTAGAAATGCATTTGGTTAGTGCAATGCAATAACTCAACATATCCTCCTCCATTTTATGAATGTCCATTTGTTTAGCTGTTAAAGGTGCCGAAAAGGGCAATCTTTGTGGTCTTCCCATGACGATCTCGTGAGGCGACAATCCTGTAGTTCTGTTGGTAGCAGACCGCATTGTCATTAAAGCTATGGGCAACAATTCAACCCATTTAAGTCCAGTTTCTTTACACAGTTTTGCAAGCTTATTTTTCAGCATCCCGTTGTATCTTTCCACTAGTCCAGCCAATTGTGGATGATAACTGCAATGGAGGTGTTGATTAATCTGTAAGGCTTTGCATAGTTCCTTAATCACTGTTCCTGTAAAATGGGACCCTCTGTCACTTGACAGTTTTGCTGGTATCCCAAAGCGAGGCACAATGTCCTTCAATAAACATTTAGCAACAGTGGTAGCATCATTCTTTCTGCAAGGAAAAGCTTCAATCCATCTTGAAAACATATCAACAATAACTAATACATATTTAAAGCTCATACATACATGATCTGACAGATAATACAATTCTCACAAATTTGTTTTGCCAACTTTGAGATTCCTGGTGCATACCAGGTCTTAAGGATATAGTCCGCCATCCCCCCTTTGCCCGCATGGGTGAATTTATGAACACATCGGGCAATTGGTGATAGTAATGATTTGGGTGCCACCATGTGGCCGTCATGATGGACCCATAAGCTGTCAGTGTTTTTAAAACAATGATTAACAACCCATTCCTTTACATCATCAGAACTGGCCCTATCTTGATGGGTCAGCACATCATCTAAGGACGGGGGCTGCGGTATCTCTGGCTTTTCCCTAACAGGGAAGGCTGAAACTTGTCGTTCAGTACTTGATATAGCTACTGACTTAGCAGCGCTATCTGCAGCAGCGTTTCCAAGCGCAACCTTGTCCAAATGCCCCGTGTGCGCTTGGCACTTAATAATTGCAATCTGTTTATGTCTCTGAATAGCTAGTAAAAGATTTTGCACTTCTTGTGCATTTTTAATCTGGGTTCCCGAGGAAGTCAGGTAACCGCGAATTTTCCAAATTTGTCATGCTCATGTCCAATAGTGGTCTGGTTATTTCTGAATAGTTCAATATCCATTGTCTACAATAGCCAGTCATTCCTAGAAAATGCTTCATTTCTCTTTTAGTTTTTGGCAACGATGTGTTGCAAACGACCTTTATTCTATCCGGCGTTAACTCCCTGTTTTAACAATGAATCCATCACTGGCTCAATTCCTTTTTCTGCTTTCTCTGACAATGGATACTGTGACCTTTTGGGTAATGGTGCAGCTGGATTAATTGTAACTTTATAGGGCTGTGCAGTACACATCTTTCCTATCTCATTTGGGTGTTTTGCCCGCAAAATATCGGGTAATTGTTTTAAAAGCATTTCAGCCTCTTGGCATAGCCACGTTCTTGCTTCCAATTTTTCTTCTCTTGTCAGGAGTCCGTTGAAAGTTATTTTCTGATTTAATCTAACGGAAAATCCCTTATCTCCGTATTCTGTAAGTGTGGCGCCACCCCTACACCAAGTTTTCGAGGTGGGCAAAGAGCCCATACGCTTTACCATAGGTCCTAAATCTTTAGAATGGTGAAATTTGGCTACTGCAAGAGTGCAGTGAGGATCGTCATCATTTACCTTGTAGAGTGCCTTCGTAGCTTGTGAGAGGTTAATTAAGGGTGCAACGCCTTCTGGCCCGATGAAAATTTGTCGAATAGTTAGGAGGTATTTTAAATTTTAAAACGGCTGATAATCTTGTCCTGTTTTGTCATAGCAGGCCATGCAGTGCAATTTTGAATGCCATTTCCCTAGTTTCAGGGATTCCTGGTATTGTTTTATGGAGCTTGTAATGAATCCCCACGCTCCTAACAGACTGACAAGTTTGGGACTCAAACTTGGGTCGGCAATTTCCCATGCGTAAAGAACAGGGGGCTAGATTTTCAGTCGCTTGCGCCAGCAGTTAGCGCCTTAAGAGAAGTGTTTTTCGGGCGCTAGGCGTGTAGCGCCCGGGCGCAGCGCAGTTTGCGCCCCGCCCCAAATTAAGTTGCCCGTTAGCGCCGGCGCAAAGTTTAGCGCCCGCCCGGATGTGTGCGCAGAAAATGACGTCACATCCTCGTGCAACGCCCTTTGTGCGCCCCGATTCCAAACTTCAGTCGGACCGCCCCATTGTGCGGCTGGCGGCCGGAGCGTTTGGAAAAAGGAACGCAACACAACCAGCGCGGGCCCCGGGGGGCGCAAATTAAAGGGGACGTGCTCTCCAGTATAAAGGCCAGCCTTTTTTCAGAAAACACTCTTGTGCAACGCATTTCTGGAGACACAACAAGGAGGATAGCTAACTGGTTTCAAGCAGCAAGAGCCAGGTATTTTTGGACTCAGGCCAGAGCATTGCAAGTGGCCTTTTGGAAATTAGAGTGTTTGCCAGGATTTGATGGGGGTTGCATGGGGTGCCAACGCGGAGCTGCAGCTCCATGTCCGTAGGGCTCGCAGACGCATTGTGAGAGGGGCAGCCCTGGCTAGAGGCAGAGGGGGCTACAGGCGTCGGCCACGTAGGCCTTACCCAGTCAGGCTATACCGCCAGCAGCGCTCCTACCTAAACATGAGTGCCGCGCGATGTGTTAAAAGGCTCCGATTCCAAAAGGAGGTGATTGCAGAGATCTGCCACCTGCTTCGCCGAGATCTGCGGCCAAAGCTCAGGTGCAGGACGTCTCTGTCGGTGGAAGTGAAGGTGACGGTGGCATTGAACTTCTATGCCACCGGCTCCTTCCAATACGCTGCTGGGGACATAGCAAACATCTCCCAGTACGGCGCGCATCGCTGCATCCACCAGGTGACCGAAGCACTGTTCAGAAGGAGAAGCCAATTCGTCTCCTTCCCCATGGCACTGGAGAGCCAGCATCAGCGCGCATTGGGATTTTCCAGACTCGGGGAATTCCCCTTGGTGCAGGGCGCCATTGACTGTACGCATGTGGCTTTGCGGGCCCCTCTGGAGCATGGCGAGCAGTATCGCAACAGGAAGGACTACCATTCTCTGAATGTGCAGCTGGTCTGTGACCACAAGCAGCGCATCATGGCAGTCAATGCCAGCTTCCCAGGCAGCAGCCACGATGCCTTTATCCTGCGGCAGAGTACTGTGCATGACATGTTCCAGGCACAGCCTCCCCCAAGAGGATGGCTACTCGGGGACAAAGGCTATCCTTTGTGCACCTGGCTCATGACCCCGCTCCGCGCGCCCAGGACCGCTGCTGAAGAGGCCTACAACGAGAGCCATCAAACCCACCCGCAACATCATCGAGCTAACTATTGGGGTCCTCAAGCAACGGTTCCGCTGCCTTGATCGCTCCGGAGGAGCTCTCCAGTATTCGCCAGACCGGGTCTCCCAATTTGTGGTGGTTTGCAGCATGCTACACAACCTGGCTATCCGCAGGACTCAGGCACTGCCACCTGACGTTGGACCAGCACCTCAGGAGGAGGAGCAGGAGGAGCATGAGGAGGAGGAGGAGGAGCAGGAGTACGTTCCCAGGAGGGAGCGACCAGGGCCAAGGGCCGCACGACGCCACCTTATTACACGGTGCTTCTAAGCCCCCTGTCAGGGAATGGCCAGGGGCCATGAGGGAAGATGAATGCAGCCGCTCCGCAACCCCTCAGCCGGCGAAGCCAACAAACACTAAGAAGAACAACCATGGAGACTGCATGAATAAAGATAATTTTTTATTACACAAAAATGAAAAGCCCTTCCCACATGAATCCCCCAAAACAATAAACGGGCCCCACAAAAAGCCCAACAAATGACTCACTCCCACAAACTGGGGAGGAGTCACTCCACATTTCTTCAAACCGGGCTTCAACGTCGGCCTAACGCAAAAAATAAGCCCTCCAACAACACAACCATGGGCAAAATAAAGATGGCCACCGCCATATAAAAGGAAAGCTGCGCACACCCTCTACTGAGTGGCCCACGAGGGTGAGACCTTGCCCAGCCTTTTGCCTCCCCTGCCCGGCCTGCTGCTCCTTCGCAAGCTCTGCCCAGTGGCTGCTGCGAGGCTGGGGGAAGGAGCCTGAGGCTCAGATGCCCTTCCGCCAGATGCCGCTGGGGGGCGGCCTACACGGTGTTTGGGCCTCGAGGGGCCGTCTGCTGAGTGGCGCACCTGAGCCTGGCCACCATCAGCTGCAGCCGCTTGCCCTTGACGCCCCAGTGGGGGAATGGCGGCGACGGATGGCGCAATGTGGGCCAGCTGGCGTGTGGGATGCGCTGGCTGGTGCTGTGGCGGGTGGCACTCGGCCGGGCCCGCACTGCAGGATCCGCAACAATCAGCCGAGGGGCGGCTTGCTGGGATGGTCCAGCGCGGCGGCTGCCCTGGCGATGCCTGCTTGAGACAGCGCGTGTGGCAGCAGTGAGTGCCCCTGTGGTCCTGGTGTGCGCGCGCATCACAGCCGTCAGGGTCTTGACGGCATCAGTCAGCATGCGGCCACTCGCGGCAGTTGCTGCGCCGAACTCGCGCACACTGGTCGCCAGCGACTCGATGGCCTCAGGCATGCGCCCCACCACGCTCATGAGCTCCGTGTGGCGCCGGTCCGAATCCTCGGCCATCTTATCCAGCTTCCGCACCTCCTCCAAGGTGAAGGTGTCCGGACTGGAGTCGCGACTCTCCCGCTGGGGAGGAGGGGGCCGAACTAGGGGACCCTTGCCGCGTTGGTGGCGGCGAGTGTGCCGAACAGCAGCACTCCCCTCTGATCCTTCCCCCCTTTGGGGGGAAGGCCGCGGGCCACGCGCACGGCTCCTGGGTGGCTGGACGCCACTGGTCCCAGAAGCTGCATTGCCCTGCGACAGTTCCTCCAGGCACTCGTCCAGTGAGGAGGTGTCAAGCATTTCCTCCTCTCCTGCGGGACGTGACTGTTCCCCCGAAGGTCCGGCTTGCTCCTCCTCCTCCTCCTGGTCGGAGGTGCTGTCACTGGCAGCTTCAGGGTCCTGGTCATCACCAGCTGAAAGCAGGAATGCACAAGAGTAGCTTCAGAGTGAGGAGACGGCGTCAGTGAGGGAGTTAGGACTGGTGGCATTCAGCGCATTGGTGGGACAGTGGCAAAGGAGGTAGCTCGGATGGGCCAGTGCGACGCGAGAGGGCCAAAAGGCGAGGTCCTTACCATTGCCGGGCAGTGGAGGGTCGGATACTCCGCACGCTGTGGGGACAATCACACGGGCTCCCATGAGCACACACACGCGCTCCTCCAGCCGAGTGAGCTTCTGCAGCTTGGCGCGGCCACCCCTGGCACGCGCCTGGTGATTAAACGCTACTTTAGCCTGCAAGAGAAAGGACGGGCTGTAAGTGCGCAGTGAAGCCCTGATGTAGTGTGCACTGCCTCCCATGGTGGAATAGCTTGGACAGAGTGAAGCCCTGATGTAGTGTGCACTGCCTCCCGTGGTGGAATAACGTGGACAGAGTGAAGCCCTGATGTAGTGTGCACTGCCTCCCATGGTGGAATAGCGTGGACAGAGTGAAGCCCTGATGTAGTGTGCACTGCCTCCCATGGTGGAATAGCGTGGACAGAGTGAAGCCCTGATGTAGTGTGCACTGCCTCCCATGGTGGAATAGCGTGGACAGAATGAAGCCCTGATGTAGTGTGCACTGCCTCCCATGGTGGAATAGCTTGGACAAAGTGTAGAGTGCCGAATGGCCATGTGATGCTCATGACTGTCCCAATGCTGCTGGCTGAGGGCTGGCCAATAAGACTTTCAGCTCCCTTTGCCCATCATGTCAGGTGTACATGCAAGAATGAGGAGGAGACTGGAAAGGCTACTCACCTTCACAATCCTGGTCAGATCGTTGTATTTTTTACGACATTGTTTGTGGGTCCTGGGGGCATCGCCGGTGAACGTCACCCTCTGGGCGATCTGCTTCCAGGCTTTGGTGTAGTCGTGGTGGGTTGGATTCCTCCCACTCTCTGGGAACAAGATCTTGCGCCTCACCTCCAGAGCTGTGACCATTATGTCCAGATCACCCTCTGAGAAGCGCAGGGCACGCTGACGGGCCTTCTCTGGCGTTGCCATGACTCCCTGGGGCTGAGCAGCAGTGTTGAGGCCTCTTTGCAAGGCTGCAGTGTGCAGGGCGTGGCAGCAGACCAATTCGTCCCTTCCCCCTTTAAGAGCTGGTCGGCGCCACGGGGTCTGCTGTCAGTCCAAAAGTGACCGCACCCGCGCTGCGCCCCGCCTGGGCGCCATCCCTCTGGACCGCCGGCTTAGCGCCTAAAGATAGGAGTGGAACGCCTCTTTTAGCGCTCCACCAATCTCTTAGGGCGAAGCCACTGAATTTCCAGCAATGGGGCGCTACTTTGGGGCGGGCGCTAACTTCGGGCGGGCGCTAAGGTTAGCGCCCCAAAACTGTCTATACTGAAAATCTAGCCCAGGGTGTTTTATTTCTGTTACTGGGTACGCATATGCCTTATCTACTTGGATTTCTATCGTTACTCCTGATGGGGAGCAAATGATTGTAGCATTCATTTTGCACAGCAAGTCTCTTCCACATAAATTCATAGAGACATCTCCTGATAACAGAAAGGAGTGTTCTTCCTCAAATTCTTCTACTTTTACTGTGAGGGGAGTCGATTGATTCAAGCATTGTAGTATTCCAGCCAATCCAGCTGTCGGGGTCTTTTTCCCATTAATAGGCATTCCTTCAGAATATCCTTTCCCTAACACCAAAAAGGTTGCTCCTGTATCTACTAAAATGACATAGGTCTCCCAGCTATTTGCATTTTAATTTCAGGTTCGCTGTGTGAATTTAAAGAAACAACGGGCATTTGGTGGTCTGTGGCGCCTGGGGCTGCTGGTGTCAGTCAGTAATTCTGATCTCTATTTCTCCTAAATCCCTGTCCGTTTGTAGGGTAACCTCCTGACTAGTCCGAAAAAGTGTTATGGACAGTGAAATTAGGACCTTTATTCTCTAACGGAGGTCCATTATTGGAGGTTTGGTTCTGACGATTTTTCACAGGGCATTGGTTTGCCCAATGTCCGGGTTGTCCGCAATTGTAGCAATTACCAGATCGTCCATACCCTCTTACTCTACCACGTCTTCCTCTATATTCCCCTCTATTCATCCTTCTATAGTTACCTTGTTCACAGAGTCACAGAAACCCCACAGTGCAGATAGAGGCCATTTCGGCCCATCGAGCCTGCACCGACACATCCTACCATAATAGAGGAGAAAGGTGTTTCTTCGGGGTAATTTTTTTTTCTTCTGACTCAACAAACATAGAGGCAGTCTTTTTATCTGGCTGTTCTCTATTTCTCTCTTGTCCGTTAAACATTCCTCGAGGCAAGTAATTCTTTCTATGTTAAATGAACCATCTGAGGGAAAGGGTCTAGTCTTATTTACAGTCCATTTGGACCAATTTGGTAGATGATCAATGGATGATTGACCACAGTTCTTTAACATAAAGGCTGCTGGCGTGCCTTTCTCAGGCAGTTTACTGTTACTAGAACCCGTTGTACCAGCTTAAACATTTTAGTGTTAAAACATACAACAATTCCGTAACACTCTATGATCTGCGTGGGACGCCTCTACAGATCAGACATGATTAAACATTAATACATATGACAATAAACAATAAACAATCCACTTGTTAAACAACAACCAAAGTGTTACTAAATCCCCAACCTATGCAGCCTTACTGGACGAAGTTGATTGAATATAACAAGTAGTTAAATACTCACTCTCATAAACATTAAACATTGACACTGTGTTTCAGACAATCACCCACTCTCTCTCCCTCTACCCTACTCTCTTTAGCCAAATCTTTAGCAAAAAGGGCCTTCAATTTGTCCCAACTAACTTCAAGCTGGAACCTTGCTAGTTCAATTTCCAGTAAATCGCTAGCTCCTTGTTAATCAAATTCGTGACTTAACCTTCTCTCTCTGGTCAGCAAGCTGGAACCTTGCTAGTTCAATTTCCAGTAAATCGCTAGCTCTTTAGTTAATCAAATTCGTGACTTAACCTTCTCTCTCTGGTACCTTTACTTCAGCGCTTCCTACCGTCCTTTTCTGCACGATCCAGTTTGCGGGGCGTCAGTGCCTCATGGCTGATCCTCTGTTCCATTTCTGAAAGGGAAGCTGTCACAACGGCAGTTTAACCTCCGAACATTGTGAGTCAATTACCCGATGGCAGTACTGTCCAATGGAATAAACAGACTATGCGCAGCTATGCTTCTGGCAGGGAAAGTCCCAAAAATGTGGCAAAACACCACCTTCGGCCGATGGGATTTTCCTAACCGAGCAACATACTCGGCGTCTGTTAACTCACCAATTGGTACAGCAAGCCATCTCGCTGGGGCCTCCAAATTGTTGAAGTGCCTTTTTCTTAGCTCTGGGTAATGACTCAATACACTCTTGGATTTGTCAGACGGACAGGCCTTTTATTTCACTTGCAAGGGGAATCAGTACCTCCACTCAAGGGGTGAGGCTACTATTCCAATGATACAGCGTAAGCATTCCATATTTATACAGTGTAACAAACAAGTTTAATTGACATTCCTTTGTTCCTCAATCAGGATACATTTTAGATTAATAATTAGGTCTTATGACATATTGACAGAAGGATCCTGGACACATAAGTCAACTGTTAATCTATAACAGGATATGAATCGTGTAACCGGAGGTCCTCTTTAATCTTAATCATGTATCTGGAGACTAGGTCTAACAAGTTATTAGGTCACTGGGTACTTCAAACGGAACCCATTGTCTCACTTCTACATTCTCATTAAGAGGGCAGACATCTGTTCTTGGCTGTACTCTTGACCTTTGTCAAGTCTGAAAACTTTTACCCAGCAAGCTCCCGAAATTAACCCCTTATATCATGTAGATTTCCTCAATACTCTGGCGTGTTCTCATTGACGGGACAGGTTCTGCTCATCCCAAATGGCAACTGCTTTTTCAGTCTGTCAAGCAGCTCTCCCATTGTTCTCATGGCACATTCTGTGTCCTCAGCCAGTGATCGCCACATGTCACTGACGTACTTGTCCAAAGGGACGGGGTAGGTGAGGAGACAGGACACAACTGATGCTGTGATGTGTGAGGCCAGAACAGAGACACTATGCAGAACTGAAAGTTTCACCTGCTCGTAAGGAATTGATTGCAATTCAAGTCTCAGCACTTCAATTATCTCCGAGACCTGGTCTCCAAGGTCGCTGCCACATAGTTTAATGGGAGTTTGCATGAGAACACCGGCTGCATTGGAACTGGGATATTGGTTGGACAATCCTTTGAAGACCAGGAAGAGTAAGTTGCCCAGCTGATCATAGGGCAAACATTTGGAAATTACCTCTGTGATTTGACAGCATGAGTTAAAGAGGACTGAATTGCTAGGGTTAACCAACTGTTCTCTGAGTTTTTTCAGTCCCTCTAACTGTTCCATTTGCTGAACTAGATTGGTGCCTTCACACGACAAATGAATAGTCAGGATTAGGTACAAAGAGTCCAGGGTCATCTGTCGAACGGGAAGCGCTGGGTCTGGACAGCGCGGCATCAGTCGCCCAGTCAGAGTCCCCGTGTTATTTCCAGGCACTACATTACTAACACTGAGCTTCCTCCAGTAAAGGTTCAGAAGCTCCAAGGTCATCCATGGTTCTCTCTCGTTCATAGTCTTTTGTTGATCCAGGCTTCTACATGTTTGAAAATGGCCTCAAGTCCTTGAGGGGACAGGTCCTGAAGTAATACTTGTTTCAGAGGATTTTGCAGAGAATCTGTGGTTTGGGTATAAAGTGTGGCCATCCCCTTTATATTGACCCAGAAATTCAGGTCGCCACGCGTGAGTACGCGCTGGGTACTCACGCGTAGGCCCAATGAAAGTGCTGGTTTTGTGCATGCACTGTGCATGCGCAGGAAACCAGAACTTCCGTTCCCTTGAAAGAAGGGGTTGAGAGGTGGAACGCGTACGCTGGATAGGCAGCGCGTGCGCATCGAACAAACTTTTTTTTGCAGGTTTCTCCGGGAGGGTAAGTCTCCAACAGTTACACTTTTAAAAAGCAGGCGCAAGGCCTGCTTTTAACAAGGTAAGTGGTGAATTAATTAAAATTAAAACATTTTTCCCACAGGTTTATTATTTTTAAATACTTTAAAGAAAGGTAAGTTTATTTTTAGCCCCATTATAAAATGTAATTAATTTTTTCAAAAATTTAAATTATTGTTTAAAATAGTTATTTCATGTAATTTATAGTTATTTTAAAAATGAGATTAAAAAAAAAATTATTTGAAGCTTTAGTTATGTTTTGGGGCTTATAGTATTTATATGTTTGACAGCTCTTCCTGTCAAATTTATGAATGAAGCATTCCCTGCTACCATTGACTCTCCATGGCCCACATGACCCCAGGGGATGCTTCGAACTAACAGTGCCCCTGGGATACGCAAGCAGTGCATGTCGGCAGTTGGAGGAAGCCCAGGATCGGAATCCCACAGGGGCCCACAGCTCAACGGCCTGACCCAAATTTCTGGGCCATTATCATTTGTGTCCTCATCATTGTTCAGTTCTGGAGGTACCAAGCCAAAAATACTGATCAGGCAGCTTTGAATCAATTCGCAGGTGTCAGCTTGGATTGATTCACGGTGTAGTTTCACGAGATGCATGCAGGCATCCATGGCTAACTGTCGAACAGGGCTCTTCAGCAGCTCTGGTGGCTTAGCCTTGATAAGATCCTGCATGTTTGCCAGCAGCACCATGTTTCTAATAAAGTTGATGGGAAGGCTCCAACTGTTCTGGACTTAGCACATGCAGATGGCACCCTCTGGTGGTGGTTATTGTGTTAGCAGTGTTAGTATACAGCAGAGGTCAGTTGACCTTTCTTCCTGTTTGACCCTGGAAGTAGTTTCCCAGAAAGAACCTGGCAGAGTAATGGAGAATCTTTCATGAGGGATTCCATGAGGGAATCCAGTTCCATCTCATATCATATGATAGGCCAGACGCAATATCTGTGAGTATCTTTGTTTGTTAACATGATAGCAACTTTGTCAGTGTAGTATTTGACAATACTTTGTTTATAAGAAGTTAATACTTGGTAGTTACTGTGGTGTATGTAACCTGTTCCACCTTAAGAGAACTTAAGCCTGTTCCACCTTAAGAGATGTACTACTTTCTCTGGCTGCTGTATACGTAATACCGGTGGTGACCACCGGTATATAAGCACTGTGTAGTAATATTGTATTAGTATAGTCCTGACCTCCAACCAGTAAAGACCTGTTGAACTTTAATCTTGTAGTCTGTGTTAGTAATTACAACGAGAGCACACAGACTTTACAGTGGTGACGAGTCCGATTCTTACCCTGCGGCAGTTTATATCCACGGCGGCTTCGTCCACAGAACGGACGTCGAAGAGAGGCTTCCACCCTCATCACCCTGCTGGAAGACACGTCGCGCGGCAGACATCAAGAAACCAGAGTGCAGAAGACATCCTGAACTTGAAGCCTCCATCAGCGGCTGTCAGCTATCTTCTTTCTACCTCGGTGGTGGGTAAGCCGGGAAGCGACGCGACCAGAAAGTCGGCCGCGTTGGCTGTACAGACGGGGAGGGAAGACGGAGGAATAAGGGCGGTGAGATCGATCGCAACCGGAGATAAGGGCCGGGCCGCATTCGGGCCAAAAGGCGCAGCGCGGGGACATCGATCGCGGCTGGTGATAAGGGCCGGGCTGCATTCGGGCTAAAAAGGCGCAACGTCTGGGGCAACTGAAGGCGCGATAGCCGCGGTGAAGCGGAGACAGCGTCGGGGGACGGGTGAAGACCGCCAATCGCGGGAAAACCGCCATTTTGTAGGCGGAGGATGAAGACAAGAGCGGGAAGCCGCCATCTTGGATAAAAATAAAAATAAATTAAATTGCAACGATGCCTAAACATGGGAACATTAATACCTTTGATAGCGACATCGAAGATTGGGCCATGTATGTAGAACGCATACAAAATTATTGTAAAGCAAATAAAATCCCAGATGAAGAGAAAGCACTAACATTATTAAACTTAATGGGTGCGAAGACATACGGGCAATTGAAACACCTTTTATCACCAGATGAACCGGCGGATAAGACGTTCGAGGAGATTGTTACTGTCCTCAAAAATCATCTAAACCCCACGCCGCTGATGCTAGCGGAATGATTTAAATTTTACAACAGAAGGCAGCTGAAGGATGAAAGCAATGCTGAATATTTAATGGAATTGCGTAAGCTAGCAAAGTACTGTCAGTTTGGAACGAGACTGACAGAGGCGCTACGAGATAAATTTGTGTGTGGTTTATTAAAAGAAGGTACACAAAAGCGACTGCTCGAGGAGAATGAGCTGACGCTTGAGAAAGCGGTCACTATGGCAGCAGCACACGAAGCCGCAGCGAGAGGCACGGCAGTAATGCAGCTACGGTCATCGGAACTCAGTACAAATAAATTGGGTTTGAGTACTGTAAAATGTTATCGTTGTGGAAAGACAACGCACGATCAGAACCAGTGTTGGTTTAAAAACCAAGAATGCAGAACGTGTGGCAGGCTTGGCCACATAGCTAAAGTATGCCGGTCAGGAAAGAAGACCAGCAACAAAAAGTCACCGCAAAGAAAATACATAAAGGTACACAAGGTGACAAAGAACAGTTCGACCGAACAGAAGTCAGATTCAGATGCTAGCAGTAATGAACTGGGTAGCTTAAGAGTACACAACGTTGGTAAGGATGCAGATCTCCAGACAATTTGGGTCACCCTTCAGATAGCAGGAGTCCAAGTAAAGATGGAATTGGACACTGGATCGGCATTGACGGTCATGAATAAGAAAGATTACAAAAGGTTATTCCAACATATTCCCCTACGGGATACTGAGATTATATTGAAAACATACACGGGGCAAAGAGTGTACCCCATCGGAAAGATAGAGGTAAAAGTGGTCCACAAGGGTGAAGAAAGCCAAGTAATGGACTTATATGTGCTACCTGAAGGAGGTCCACCACTACTGGGATGGGAGTGGATTAGGAAAATGAATATGGACTAGCACTCCTTGAAGGCACTAATGGTAGCTTCCGGGGAAACAGATGTCAAACCAAAACGATTGTCCAAAATATTGGATGATGCTAAAGAGGTGTTCCAGCAGGGACTGGGAACACTGAGAGGAATTACGGCAAACATCAAGATTGATGAACATGCACACCCAAAATTTTTTAAAGCCAGACCAGTACCCTATGCAATACGACCTACTGTAGAAGCGGAACTGGAAGCGCTAGAACGTTCAGGTGTACTGTCTAAGGTAGATTGGAGTGAGTGGGCTGCGCCCATTGTTCCCGTTATGAAACGTCCTTCGAGCAACAAGCCAGGAGAACCAGGGAAGGTTCGCATCTGTGGAGATTTCAAAACCACCATTAATCCGGTGCTTCACACGGTGCAGTATCCGCTTCCGCGGATTGAGGATATTTTTGCTTCGTTGTCTGGTGGGAAACACTTCACCAAGATAGACCTGGCGCAGGCGTACTTGCAGATGGAGGTTGAAGAAGAGTCACGCCAATACCTCACGATCAACACGCATCGAGGTTTGTACCGGTACAATAGGCTGGTTTTTGGAGTGGCATCGGCTCCAGCAATTTGGCAGAGGGCCATGGAGCAGGTATTACAGGGAATTCCAGGCACACAACGTTACCTGGACGATATTCTGATTACAGGTGATGGTGATGAAGAACACCTCGCAAACTTGGAACTGGTGCTCAACAGACTGAAAGAGTATGGACTTAGAGTTAATCGGCAGAAATGTGAGTTCTTCCAGAAGCGGATCTCGTACTGTGGTCATGTCATTGACCGGGAGGGGCTTCATAAGTCTCCTGACAAGATAGAGGCAGTTGTAAAGGCTCCCGCTCCGGATAATGTCTCTCAGTTGAGGTCGTTTCTAGGATTGATTAACTATTACCATAAATTTCTACCAAATCTATCCATGGTACTGCACCCGCTAAATGCTCTTTTACAGAAGGGGGTACCATGGGAATGGAGCGAAAACTGTAAGAAGGCATTTCGCAAAAGCAAAGAATTGATCACCTCAGAGGAAGTGTTGGCTCACTTCAACCCGACACTGCCTATTCGGTTGGCTTGTGATGCTTCTCCATATGGTATTGGGGCAGTACTCTCACACAAGTTGCCAAATGGCACGGAAAGGCCAGTCGCGTTTGCATCCAGATCATTGACCTCCGCTGAGCGCAACTATGCGCAGATCAATAGGGAGGCTCTCAGCCTTGTATGGGGAGTGAAGAAGTTTAATCATTACCTGCAGGGCCAAAAATTCACACTTCTGACAGACCATCAGCTGTTGGTATCCATTTTTAACCCTAAGAAGGGTGTTTCAGTGATGACAGCACAGCGTCTCCAGAGATGGTCCCTTTCCCTAGGGGCACATCAATATCAAATAGAATTCAAAGGTACGAAGCAGCATGGCAATGCTGATGGGCTGTCGCGCCTGCCACTACCTGAAGAAGAGGAAACGATGAAAGTTGACCCTGTTGAGTTATTTCATTCGACCATCATCGAGTGTTTACCAGTCACCAATGCAAGTATTGAAAGAGAAACCAGGAACGAACCGACACTGTCCAGAGTCTACGAGGTGACAGTGAAAGGATGGCCAACACGTGGTGATCCTCTGTTACCGGCATTCTCGGCAAGGCGAGACCAGCTGTCCGTCTGCCATGGTACTTTGATGTACGGGACAAGAGTGATTATTCCTCCCAAGTTAAGGGAAAGAGTTCTAAAAGAACTGCATGAAGGTCATCTGGGGGGAGTTAAGATGAATAGTCTTGCTAGGGCTTATGTATGGTGGCCGGGTATTGACCAACAGATAGAGGAGTTGACGAAAAGCTGCGCTGGGTGCCAAAAAGTGCAAAATGCACCTCCGATCGCACCACTACACCCATGGGAATGGCCTTCAGCCCCATGGCAACGCGTACATATTGACTTTGCTGGTCCATTCATGGACTCCATGTTCCTAATTGCGGTGGACGCACATTCCAAATGGCCAGAAGTGATCAAGATGAATACCACTACTTCAGAAAAGACAATTGCGGTGTTAAGAACAATATTCGCAAGGAACGGATTGCCAGAACAGATCTGTTCGGACAACGGACCACTGTTCGTGTCGGAAGAATTCCAAAAATTCTTAAAGAAGAATGGGGTGAAACATTATACCTCTGCCCCATATCATCCGGCGACAAATGGGTTGGCCGAGAGATTTGTCCAAACATTCAAAAGGCAATAAAGGCCATGAACGATGATCAGATTCCGCTACAGCACAAGGTGGACAATTTCCTAATGGCGTATCGAAACGCCGCTCATGCAGTGACTAACCAAAGTCCTGCCATGATGTTTTATAACAGGAGGTTGCGGTCCAGGTTGGACTTGTTAAAACCAAATGTGCGGAGGGAAGTGGAAAACAAACAGTTCCGGCATATTAATAACAAGACCACTCGAAGTTTCGACGTAGGACAACCAGTGTTGGCAAGGGGCTATGGAAACGAAAAATGGCAGTCCGGAACAATTCGGGCCAGACAAGGACCTCTGATGTACACAGTAGATATTGGTAACAATGTGATAAGGCGTCATGCGGATCAACTGGTAGAATCGAGAGCAAGGGTCGAACCCATGGTTGCGACAGAGACAACTGTGGAAGACGTTAATGAACCTGAAGCATCTACCTTGGCAGGGAATGTACCTGATGATGATAACACCCAATGCATGGGAGACCAACTAGAGGAGTCACCTCAGCAACAGGAATCAGAGACCACTGAAAGGCGTTATCCAAACCGAATCAGAAGGCCTCCTGAGAGACTGAACCTTTGAACTGTTTATACCTGAAGTTATATATGTTATTATGTTATGTTAAATGGGGATATGACTGTTAAGCTAAAAAGGGAGGATTGTGGTGTATGTAACCTGTTCCACCTTAAGAGAACTTAAGCCTGTTCCACCTTAAGAGATGTACTCCTTTCTCTGGCTGCTGTATACGTAATACCGGTGGTGACCACCGGTATATAAGCACTGTGTAGTAATATTGTATTAGTATAGTCCTGACCTCCAACCAGTAAAGACCTGTTGAACTTTAATCTTGTAGTCTGTGTTAGTAATTACAACTAGAACACACAGACTTAACAGTTACAGAAGTCCAGCTCAAATGTTAGTTAGTTATACAATTAGTCTATTCTATTGTTACAACTATGTATATATCTTATGTAATATCTAATGTATAGTACTCTGTTCTTTGTACAAAACATACTTTGTCTTTGTTTACAGTTTCACAAATTTGTTCAAGTAAAGCTTCAAAACAGCCAACCGGCTTCTTGAGGAATTATTTGAATAAGTGTTTAACTTGCTGGATAACTAGATAGGAGCATGTCTAGCGAGACCAGTACAGTGAAAAGATAGCAACACGGCTAGCTGTGAAGAGCGGAGCAGCAGGAACTCAGAGTAGGCCATCATGACAGAGCCAGCTTAAGTCTTCACCTTGTACACCACACTTACCTCACATCGACATGTCAGAAGATAATACCGAAAACGCTACTCAGCGAGTAGAAGACCTTAAACAGTCAGATGAAACTGTAGAATGTGACAATTGGTCTACAAGCTCCGGTTACTACAGATCGCAAGCTGGTTCACAGTCATCAGGTGGTTCTAGAGTAAGCATGGCCATTGCCAAAGCACGGGCTAAGCTAATAACAGCTCAAGCCAGAGCTGCGCATGCCGACAGAGAAATAGAAAATAAAGTAGAACAAGCTGAACTGCAAGCTGATCAGGCCGGTTTCCAAGCCGAGCAGGTTGACTCCAAGCTGATCAGGCCCGTCTCCAAGCTGATCAGGCCTGACTCCAAGCCGACCAGTCCCGTCACCAGGTTGGACGCCAGGCTGAACAGGCCCGTCTCCAAGCCACATTAGACACACTGCAGCAACAAAAAGAGATGGATGCTGCATTAGCTGAGGCACAAGTATTCGAGGCAATTTTGGAGGGAGCTGATCCCGAGACAGCTTACAAACCTTTAATTACCGTTCCGCGGCAGAGTCGACGACAGCGCACCAGAGATTACGTGAGCGACCATGCAGACATACAGTTTATGAGAGAGAGGGATGAAGGCCCGCACATCTCTACCGATGCAAGCACTTCATATAACATGCCCCAAGTTGCCAACCAAGGTCAAAGTAGACAGCGTGCCTCAAGCGGCAGAAGCTCCCCCAGCAAAACGGAAGACACGGTGCAGAGGAATGGAACACTGAAGAGAGAAAGTCAGCAGCAAACCCCCTTTCATTTCCTTGAGACTCCCAACAGAGCCCCTACTCAAGGCAACCCTGGCACAGGTCCCAGCAACTACGACCTTGCCAAATACCTTGCACGCAGCCAGCTGGTGACTACAGGGTTAACCAACTTTGATGACAGGCCAGAGAATTATCGGGCTTGGAAGTACTGCTTCCATGATGCCATATCGGGCTTAGACCTGTCGGCAGGAGAGGAGCTCGGACTCCTTATCAAATGGCTCGGTCCAGAGTCCGCCGGACAGGCCTGCAGGTAAAAGCGGTCAATGTGGGACAGCCGCCAGCGGGGTTGAAGATGGCTTGGGCGAGGCTGGAAGAAAGCTACGGCTCACCTGAAGCCATTGAAAGGGCTCTCTTTGACAGGTTGGAGAACTTTCCGAAGTTAATGAATAAGGAACCCCAGAAGCTCCGCGACCTTGGAGATCTGCTGTCGGAACTCGAAGCCGCAAAGCAGGACGGCTACCTACCCAGCCTATCATACTTAGACACTTCCAGAGGGGTAAGTCCCATCATTGAGAAGCTTCCATTTAACCTGCAGGAGAAGTGGCTATCGTTTGGGTCAAAGTTCAAGCTAAAGCACAACGTTACCTTCCCACCATTCTCTGCGTTTGCCGCATTAATCCGTAAAGAAGCCAAAGCCAGGAACAACCCCAGCTTCAACTTCTTCTCCTCCCACACAGCACTTGCCAGAAGAGACAAGTTCGACAGACATGGAAAGACACCAATATCTGTCCACAAAATGCAAGTGTCTTCAACCGAGAACACGAAGGATCAGAAGAAATCTGTGGATATGAGCAAACAGTGCCCCATCCACAACAAGCCACATCCATTAAAGAAGTGCAGAGGCTTCAGGGAGATGTCCCTGGAAGATCGCAAACAGTATCTCAAAGAGAACTCTATATGTTTCAAGTGCAGCTCTTCCACGAACCATCTCGCCAAGAACTGCAAGGTAGATGCAAAATGCACAGAATGTGAAAGTGATTGGCACATTTCCGCACTCCACCCAGGCCCAGCTCCTTGGAAGTCAGAGTCGCCTCCTCCCACCTCAGAGCACGGCGGGGAGGGAGAGAGAGCTGCCGGTCCGGAGATTACATCCAATTGCACCGAGGTGTGTGGAGAAGGAGTGAGTGCAAGAGCATGCTCCAAGATATGCCTCATTAATGTGTACCCTGTAGGACGTCGCCAGGAATCTGAAAAGATGTATGCCATACTAGACGAACAAAGCAATCGTTCTCTAGCAAGGTCCAAGTTCTTCAACATCTTCAAGGTCAAGGGAAGTCCGTCGCCTTAAACGTTGAAGACGTGTGCTGGACTTTCAGAGACAGCCGGCAAGAGGGCCTGCGGTTATGTTGTTGAGTCAGCCAACGGGAAGATTAGCCTCCCCCTTCCTACACTCATCAAATGTAATCAAGTCCCCAAAAACCATTCTGAGATTCCCACTCCGAATGCAGCTCATCACCAGCGTCATCTGAGACGCATTGCAGACGAGATCCCACCTCTTGATCCAGATGCAGGCATACTTCTGTTGTTGGGAAGGGACATCCTAAGGGTACATAAGATAAGGAAACAGATCAATGGTCCACATGACGCCCCTTTTGCCCAAAGGCTAGACCTCAGCTGGGTCGTTGTTGGAGACGTGTGCCTCAAGGATGCTCACAAGCCATCTCAGGTGAGCACACTCAAGACTTCCAACTTGGAGAATGGTCGTCCAAGCTGCCTTACCTCATGCAGTAGGCAGATTTGAGTGACAGAGAAGTTCAATCATACGGCCCAGCCTCAGAACCCCCCAGCGCTGATCTCCACAGACAGCACACAGATGATGCTCACTGGAGAGAACCCGGGTCAGTCATTCTTCTGTCGCACCACCAACGACCACAAACTTGCTCCATCGATCGACGACATGAGGTTCCTCCAGATTATGGACAATGAGGTCTCTCATGACAGCTCTAACAGCTGGGTTGCACCCTTACCCTTCCAGAACCCCAGACGACGGCTGCCAAACAACAGGGAGTCTGCCTATAATCGTCTTAACTCACTCCGTCGCACGCTAGAGAAGAAGCCGAAGATGAAATCACACTTCCTAGAGTTTGTCAAGAAAATGCTGATCAATGATCATGCAGAGATAGCCCCTCCACTCCAGGAAGGCCAAGAGTGTTGGTACCTCCCTTCCTTCGGAGTCTATCACCCCAAAATGCCGGAACAGATCCGCGTGGTTTTTGACTCCAGTGCGCCATATCAGGGAGTCTCTCTCAACGACGTACTCCTCACAGGGCCCGATCTCAACAACAGCCTCTTGGGGGTACTCATGAGATTCAGGAAAGAGCCCGTCGCCATCACTGCCGATATCCAGCACATGTTTCACTGCTTTGTGGTGAGAGAAGACCACAGAGACTTCCTCCGCTTCCTGTGGTATCGCGACAACGACCTCAACAGAAACATTGTGGACTACAGAATGCGTGTCCATGTCTTCGGGAATAGCCTGTCCCCTGCTGTCGGCATATATGGACTGAGGAGGGCTGCCAAGGAAGAAGAAGACGACTTTGGCAGTGATGTGAGAGGGTTCATCGAACGAGAGTTCTATGTCGACGACGCACTGAAGTCATTCCCGACCGAAGCAGAGGCCATCAGTACCCTCGGGCGAGCTCGGGAACTACTTGCACTATCCAACCTCAGGCTGCACTAGATAGCCTCTAACAGACCAGCAGTGATGGAGGCATTCCCCCCTGAAGATCGTGCTAAGGACGTCAAGGATCTAGACCTCTTCACTGATGACCTCCCCCTACAGCGTACCCTAGGAGTGTCTTGGAACATAGCAACAGACACGTTCACATTCCAAGTCTTAGATGACAAGAAACCCTTCACACGTAGAAGAGTGCTCTCTACAGTCAACAGCCTATACGACCCTCTCGGCTTCTTAGCCCCTGTCACCATACAAGGCAGGCTGCTCCTCAGGGAACTCTCCACACGCGCTGAAGAGCGGGATTCACCTCTCCCTGAAGAGATGGAAGCAGAGTGGGACAGATGGAGAGACTCACTCCAAGACTTACAGGAGATCCGAACACCTCGCTCCTATATGTCCTTCTCTCCCTCAAGTGCCCAATTCAAAGAGCTTTGTGTCTTTGCAGACGAATCCGCTAAGGCCATTGCAGGTGTGGCTTATCTGAAGGTCACCACTCAAGATGGACAAAGCAAAGTCAGCTTCATCTTTGGTAAGGCCAAGTTGGCACCCCAGCCAGACCTCACCATACCCAGATTGGAACTGTGCGCAGCAGTATTAGCAGTTGAGATTGCAGAGTTCATAGAAGAGGAGATTGATCTGAAGTTCGACAGCATCACATATTATACAGACAGCAAAGTGGTGCTAGGATACATCCATAACCAAAGTAGACAGTTCTACGTATACGTGAACAACAGGGTCCAACGTTTTTGACAGTCCACATCCCCCGACCAGTGGAGGTATGTCCCCACAGACCTGAACCCAGCTGACCATGGGTCTAGATCTGTAACAGCATCCCTTCTCAGCAGCATGACTTGGCTGTCAGGACCTGCTTTTCTTCAGGATCCGTCCCTGCACTTCTCCGAACTCAATGAGTCATTCGACCTCCTCAACCCTGTTTCTGACTCCGAGATACGCCCACAAGTCACAGCGGACGTTACTCAAATTTCTAAGGACCTGATGAGCACCAAACGCTTCATAAAGACGGTAGCACGCCTAACCCACATAGCTCGTACTTTCTCCCAGTCTACACAAGAGAGTAGCTGCCATGGGTGGCACATCTGTCATAAGAGTCCCTCTGAAGAGGAGCTCAAGAGAGCCAAAATCCTTGTGATAAAGAGTGTCCAACACGAGTATTACTCAGAAGAGTTGAAGTGCATAGCAGCAGAACACAACCTACCCCCTCACAGCAGTCTACAGAAGCTGCATCCTATCATCGACATCGACGGACTGTCTCCAAGGTGGTTCTTCTTTTGTCGCCAGAGGACTCCAGTGACAAGTAGAGTTCGGACTATGTGGAGTCGTTAACGGCCCCAGACGGGGAGTGTTCTGGACTTATGACATGCAGATAGCACCCTCTGGTGGTGGTTATTGTGTTAGCAGTGTTAGTATACAGCAGAGGTCAGTTGACCTTTCTTCCTGCTTGGCCCCGGAAGTAGTTTCCCAGAAAGAACCTGGCAGAGTAATGGAGAATCTTCCATGAGGGATTCCATTCTCAATCCAGTTCCATCTCATCTCATATGATAGGCCAGATGCAATATCTGTGAGTATTTTTGTTTGTTAGCATGATAGCAACTGTCAGTGTAGTATTTGATAATACTTTGTTTATAAGAAGTTAATAGTTGGTAGTTACAGAAGTCCAGCTCAAATGTTAGTTAGTTATACAATTAGTCTATTCTATTGTTATAAATATGTATATATCTTATGTAATATCTAATGTTTAGTACTCAGTTCTATGTAAAAAACATACTTTGTCTTTGTTTACAGTTTCACAAATTTGTTCAAGTAAAGCTTCAAAACAGCCAACCGGCTTCTCGAGGAATTATTTGAATAAGTGTTTAACTTGCTGGATAACTCGATAGGAGCACGTCTAGCGAGACCAGTACACCAACAATTTATATATAGGGATCTGGCTATCTGAGTCACGGTCTGTATTAGGCTGAGCTTTAGTGTGAGATCCCTGGATTCAGCCTTTGTCCCCTGCCCACTTGTAATTAAATAACTACGAGCTGGCAGTATGTGGCTCTTGATTGTGAACAGCAGTTCATCAGGTGTGCAGACTGCCATGTTCCTATAGCACAGAACCATTGTGCTCTTGACTTTATCCGATTCCTCATCAGCCTTGACCCTAAATCTGTTGGCGTTAGCAAACTCCTCCAGGCTACTGAGCGTATTATCAAAATGTGCCATGGCACAGAAACCAATGGCGAGGGCTGCTCCCTCTCTCTCTCCACACTCTCACTGTGCTGCACACTCAGTCGCATTTGGTGATGCTCCTCCCTTACGTTCCTAGTGCGGGTCTGGTGGAGCACTAATGCAAGAGATTTATATAGGAAGCCTTTCTCTTGTGGGGAATGATGGTTGGTGTTGAGTTGTTCTGATATTTCATCAGCGAGCTGGCATGTCCATTTCTCAACATCAATCGTATTTAAGGCTAGGCACAAGACCAATAATTTATTCTCCCATTCCGATTGGGACAGAGATTCCTCTGAATTTTCCAGTAAATGGTCAACTAATGGTGCCAGCTCGTCTTCCCACCACCTCACTGATTCTGAGTGGATATTGAGACTCAGGACTTTCAGTAGACTCAGTGCCGCAGCTCCTCGGCCTCCTCCCTGATATGGGCAACAAGACACAATGAGGAGCCGGGTCAGCAGTGCCTGGGCTTTAGGGAGATTGGCATTTTCATTGTAAGTAAGGGAAAAGCTTTCACTACCGGCTCGCAATTTCTTTTTCCCAATATGTGCTGAACAACTGCAGATTATTGTTAATGCCTTGGTGTACTGGGTCATAGTGGCAAACTCCAGTAAGGATGGCCAAAGGACACCCTCCATCTTCACTGCAGCTATGATTAAACACATCGGGATAGAAATTTGGTTGTTTGCGCCACCCGTTAGCTCCTAAAGAGGCCGACAAGTCGGGTGATAACCAACGAGCGCCCTGGCGCTGCAATCCCTGCGCCTCTCCCCATATTGAGCGGGCATTTAGTGCCGGCGCTAAAATGTTGCGCCCGCTCACCGGCGCAAGCAGATCATGACGTCATTTCAGTGTGCAACGCCTTTGGGGCACCCCGGACTGGAAATTCAGTGGCGCCCCCCTCCGTTACACCTGGCACTAATAAGGACAGCTTACCTAGAACGTTCCCCAGTCACTATCGGGCTGGGGGGGCGTTCTTTAAAGGGGACTGCTGTGGTATAAAAGCGGCAGCCATTTTTGGACCACAACTTCTTCGAGAGTTACAGAGAGTTGCTGAGCTGCACACTGAGCTATTTCACCACTGAGCCAGCGCTGGCAGAAGAACTTCAGCCTTCTGACCATCACCTTGCTGTTGGTGAGCATTTCAAACGGGGAAAGTTTCTTTGCGCACTTAATATTGGGGCTGCATTGTAGGGGAATGTGCTGCTGCTGAATCATCTTGAGAGGGCACAGAGATGCAGAGAGAGAGGGGCAGGCATGCCCAGACGGAGGAGGGCCAACAGACGTCATCACACGAGACATAACGCTGCCAGGGTTTTCCGACAGCAGTTTTCCTACATGAACATGTCGGAGGAGCAGTGTATCAGAAGGCTGCTCTTTAGAAAGGTGGTGGTGACTGAGCTGTGCCACCTGCTTCAGCCAGATCTGCAGCCTCAGATAAGGTGCAGGACATCTCTGTCGGTGGCTGTGAAGATGACTGTTGCCCTAAACTTCTACGCAAGCGGCTCCTTTCAGGCCGCAACTGGGGACATAGCCAACATCTCGCAGTTCGCGGTGCATTGCTGCATCCATCAAGTGACTGATGCCCTGTTTAAAAGGAGGCAGCAGTACATCTCCTTCCCAATGACCCCGGACAAGCAGCGGGAGTGTGCAGAGGGCTTCGCAGCAATAGCGGACTTCCCCATGGTGCAGGGTGCCATTGACTGCACGCACGTGGCTTTGCGGGCGCCTGTATTGAATGCGGAGGAGTTCCGCAACCGCAAGGGGCTCCATTCCTTGAATGTCCAGCTGGTCTGCGACCACCGACAGCTGATCCTCGCAGTGAATGCCCAGTTCCCTGGCAGCAGCCACGATGCCTTCATCCTGCACCAGACTTCTGTTGCAGACCTTTTCGTGGCCCCGGCTCACCCAGGAGGCTGGCTTCTCAGGGACAAGGGCTATCCTCTGTGCCCATGGCTGATGACCCCGCTCCGTTCGCCCAGCACCCCTACAATGCGAGCCATCAGGCGACGAGGAACATTGTGGAGCACACAATCAGCGTGCTGAAGCAACGGTTCCGCTGTCTGGACCATTCCGGAGGAGGCCTGAGCGAGTCTCCCACTTCATGGTTGCATGTTGCATGCTGCATAACCTCGCTATCCTACGTACCCAGCCAATGCCACCAGACATTGAAGCACCAGCAGAGGAGGAGGAGGAGGAGGAGGAGGACCAAGATGGGAGGGAGGCACAAACTGGAAGGGCCGTCCATCAGAGGCTGATCAGAAGTCACTTCTAGGCCCCTCTCAGGGAATGCTTGCTGCCATTCCAAGAGCAGGAATGGAACCGTTCTGATACCCCAAAGCCTGTGAAGGGCAAAATGAATGTAAATAGCAGACATGGCCATTGTAAATAAAGAAAGTTGTTTATTTTACAAAATGTGCTTCCTTCCAGCATGACAAAGCAATGGCAACAGAAAGCAAAACTAACAGACTGCCACATAAGTGACTCGCACTCCTGGGAGACTGTCCAAAACATCACTAACATTCAGAACAGCATCCTCGACCTTGAATTCTACAAATAACAGGTATCAGCAGCACCTTCTACTTTTTCCCCCTCAATGGTGATCTGCTTCGCTTGCGAGACTGGCCCCTTCCCTCCCTGCAGCTCCTCCATAATGGGACCCCAGTGGCTGCAGCAAGGCTGGGGGAGGCCTGCTGACTGTCCGAAAGCGCAGATGCCCCTGAGGGACAGCCTGGATGAGCTCTGGGCCTGGAGGGCCCGGCTGCTGACTGCTGCAACTCTGCATGGGTGGAAGCAGTCTGTCCTACAGGTGGTGGCAGCTGCAGTGGAGACGTGCCAGTGGTGGCATCAGGAATGCTGTGATCCTGAGAGCAGACAGCAGCTCCCTGGTTGGCTGACACACTGGCACTCTGATGGGGCAGCACCGCAGCATGCGCAGCAATCGGCTGGTCCACAGATTGCTGGCCTGCTGTGGTGCTGCAAGGGCCCCGGGTAATCCTGCCCGATCCAGCGAGGGTGGCAGCAGTCAGTGGTCGCGTGGCCTCAATCTGCGTCTGCATGAGGCCAACGAGTGACTGCATGGCAGCACTCAGCACTTGCGTGGCAGGTGCCAGTGCTTTGGTGAAGCCCTTGACAATCCTTTCCAGTGCTGCCCCGAAGTCCTGCGCACTCCTTGCCAGTGCTGTCCCGAAGTCCTGCACACTCCTTGCCTGTGCTGCGCCGAAGACTTGGACATAGAAACATACAAACATCGAAGATAGGAGCAGGAGTAGGCCATTCAGCACTTCGAGCCTACTCCGCCATTCAATGAGATCATGGTTGATCATTCAAATTCAGTACCCTGTCCCTGCCTTCTCCCCATATCCCTTGATCCCTTTAGCCTCAAGAAATATATCCAACTCTTTCTTGAATATATTTAATGAACTGGCCTCCACCGCCCTCTGTGGCAGAGAGTTCCACAGGTTCACCACTCTCTGGGTGAAGAAATTCCTCCTCATTTCAGTCCTAAATGTCCTACCCCTTATCCTTAGACTATGACCCCTGGTTCTGGACTCCCTGACCATCGGGAACATCCTTCCAGCATCTAGTCTGTCCAGGCCTGACAGAATTTTATAGGTTTCGATGAGATCCCCTCTCAATCTTCTAAACTCCAGTGAGTAGAAGCCCAATCGACACAATCTCTCCTCATACGCCATTCCTGCCATCCCAGGTATCAGCCTGGTGAATCTTCGCTGCACTCCTTCCATGGCAAGAACGTCCTCCCTCAGATAAGGCGACCAAAACAGCACACAATACTCAAGGTGCGGTCTCACCAAGGCCCTGTACAACTGTAGCAAGACATCCTTGCTCCTGTACTCGAACCCTCTTGCTACGAAGGCCAACATACCATTTGCCTTCTTAACCGCCTGCTGCACCTGCATGCTTACCTTCAGCGACTGGTGCACAAGAATACCCAGGTCTCTTTGCACTTCCCCTTCTCCCAATCTATTGCCATTCAAATAATAATGTGCATTCCTGTTTTTGCCACCAAAGTGGATAATCTCACATTTATCCACATTATAGTGCATTTGCCATGTTTCTGCCCAATCACCTAACCTGTCCAAATCATACTGGAGTTTCATGACATCCTCCTCACAGCATACCCTCCCACCCAGCTTTATGTCGTCTGCAAATTTGGAGATATTACATCCAATTCCCTCATCCAGATCATTAATATATATTGTGAACAGCTGGGGTCCTAGGACCGATCCTTGCGGTACCCCACTAGTCACTGCCTGCCACTTGGAAAACGACCCGTTTATTCCAACTCTTTGCTTTTTATCCGCCAACCAGTTCTCTGTCCAAGTCAATACCTTGCCCCAATCCCATGTGCCTTAATTTTGCACGCTAATCTCTTATGTGGGACCTTATCGAAAGCCTTCTGAAAGTCCAAATACACCACATCCACTGGTTCTCCCTTATCTATTTTACCAGTTACATCCTCAAAAAATTCCAGTAGATTAGTCAAGCATGATTTACCTTTTGAAAATCCATTTGGACTTTGTCCGATCCTGTCACTGCTTTCCAAGTGCTCTGCTATTACATCTTTTATAATGGACTCTAGCATTTTCCCCACTACCGATGTTGTAAAGTCCGCTCCTCAATAATACACGGACTTCGGCAGAACAGTTTAACAGGTACTTTACTGAACAGGAGGGTAACGTCAGACTGAAATACAGAAGTCTGCTAGGGCCTTTTATACAGGGGTGGTCAAGGCCGGTACTGCAGTCTAAAACCAGTTCTTCCCTTAAAGGTACATACACAACAATTCCTCCCCTTTTAGATAAACAATACATAACATTCATTTAATAACTAAATAATAACTAATTACAATTTTCTGGGTAGTATATACATCAACTGAAATAATCATTTATAAATTCAGTCTTTGAGGAGGCTTCCTGATCCTGACTGGATAGCGCCTTTCTCAAGTATCCTGTTCTTGCGGCGGAGTTGATTCTGGTTCATTGTCATTGGTTGGTTCGTCAGCTTCCAATACCACTGCTTCTGAGGTAGACGCAATCTGTACTTCGGGTTGATTACCAGGTGCACCTGCTCATGGTATGGGTTTAGCTTGTTCCTGTGACTCTAGAATCTGGTCAGCATGGCATCTCACGATGCTCTGTCCAACGTCCACTGTGTACATTAGTGGTCCCTGCTGTGTGCATATCGTTCCTGGCTGCCATTTTTCTGTCTGGTAGTCGCGGGCCAAGGCTGGTTACCCTATCTTGTAGCTCCTGGTTGGCTTCTCATTTATGTGCTGGAACTGCTTCTCCTCAACATCTCGTCTTATGTTTGGTTTGAGCAAATCCAGGCGACATCTTAGCCTTCGGTTGAAAAATAGTACGGCTGGAGCTTGGTTGGTGACTGCATATGTCGCATTCCGGTAAGCAAACAAGAAATTATCCACCTTGTGTTGTAGTGGATGTCGTCATTATACATTGCCTCTATGACCTTTTTAAAGGTCTGAACAAACCTCTCAGCCAATCCATTTGTGGCTGGATGATATGGGGTAGATGTGTAATGTTTCAGCCCATTATTCCTCAGCAACCTCCAGAAATCCTCAGACACGAACTGTGGCCTATTGTCGGAGCAAATCTGTTCTGGCAACCCATTCCTGGCGAAGATGGTCCTTAGGACTGCAATAGTTTTCTCCGTGGTGGTGGAGGACATTTTAATGACCTCTGGCCATTTCAAATGGGCGTCCACAGCGATTAGAAACATTGAGTCCATAAATGGACCAGCAAAATCAATGTGTACCCATTGCCATGGAGATGAGGGCCACTCCCATGGATGTAGCGGGGCCTGTGGTGGAGCGTTTTGGACCTTCTGGCATCCTGTGCATCTCTTGGTCATATCCTCAATTTCTTTATCGATTCCCGGCCGCCACACAAACGCCCTGGCTAGGCTCTTCATTTTTACCCCTCCCAGATGACCCTCATGAAGTTTATTGAGCACTCTATCTCTCAGCTTAGCTGGAATTACCACTCGGGATCCACACATCAAGGTCCCCCGGCACACTGACAGCTGTTCTCTCCTTGGCGAGAATGCTGGCAACAGTGAGTCGCCATATGCTGGCCATCCCTTCACCGTCAAATCATAGACCCGAGAGAGTGTCGGGTCATTTCGGGTTTCCTTCTCTATACTTGAGTTTGTAACAGGCAAACATTCGACTATGGTCGCATGGAATATCTCAACAGGGTCCACTGCAGGTGCTTCTTCTACCGTAGGCAACGGTAGGCACGACAGCCAACAGCGTTTCCATGCTGTTTCGTACCCTTGTACTCTATGTCGTGCTGATGTGCCCCTTGAAAAAGTGACCATCTTTGCAGCCGTTGCGCCATCATCACCGGAACGCCCTTCTTTGGGTTAAAAATGGAGACCAGGGGCTGATGATCAGTCAGTAGAGTGAATTTCTGCCCGTACAGATAGTGATTGAATGTCTTCACCCCCCACACCAGGCTGAGGGCCTCCCTGTCAATCTGGGCGTAGTTACGCTAGGCTGAGGTTAGCGAGCGCGACGCAAAGGCTATTGGCCTCTCTGAACTGTCAAGGAATTTGTGTGACAGCACCGCTCCAATGCCGTAAGGTGACGCATCACATGCCAACTGAATCGGTAGTGTGGGTTGTAGTGGGCCAATACTTCTTTTGAAGTGATTAGGCATTTACATTTCTGAAAGGCACGCTTACACTCATCACTCCATTTCCATGTGACTTCAGTTTGCAGCAGGGTGTTCAGTGGGTGCAGAATTGTAGATAAATTCGGCAAGAACTTATGGTAGTAGTTCACCAACCCGAGGAACGACCTCAGTTGCGACACATTTTCTGGTGCTGGAGCCTTGACTACAGCCTCAATCTTGTCCGGCGACTTATGCAACCCTTCCTCATCAATCATGTGGCCACAATATGAGATTTGTCTCCTGAAGAACTTGCATTTGGGGCGGTTGGCTCATAGCCCATATTCCTGTAATCTCGTGAGCACTTGCTCCAGGTTGGCAAGCTGTTCACTGTCATTTTCGCCCGTAACCAGGATGTCGTCCAAATAACACTGGGTCCCCGGGATCCCTTGCAGGACTTGTTCCATCGCCCTCTGCCAAATAGCCGGGGCTGATGCTACCCCGAATACCAGTCGATTGTACTGGTAAAGGCCTTTGTGAGTGTTTACATAGATACATAGATACATAGAAGAGAGGAGCAGGAGTAGGCCATTCGGCCCTTCGAGCCTGCTCCGTGATTCAATGAGATCATGGCTCATCATCCAAATTCAGTACCCGGTCCCTGCCTTCTCCCCATATCCCTTGATCCCTTTAGCCTTAAGAAATATATCCAACTCTTTCTTGAATATACTTAATGAACTGGCCTCCACCGCCCTCTGTGGCAGAGAATTCCACAGGTTCACCACTCTCTGGGTGAAGAAATTCCTCCTCATTTCAGTCCCAAATGGCTTACCCCTTATCCTTAGACTATGACCCCTGGTTCTGGACTCCCCGGCCATCAGAAACATCCTTCCTGCATCTAGTCTGTCCAGGCCTGACAGAATTTTATAGGTTTCGATGAGATCCACTCTCAATCTTCTAAACTCCAGTGAGTATAAGCCCAATCGACCCAATATCTCCTCATACGTCATTCCTGCCATCCCAGGTATCAGCCTGGTGAATCTTCGCTGCACTCCTTCCATGGCAAGAACGTCCTTCCTCAGGTAAGGCGACCAAAACTGCACACAATACTCAAGGTGTGGTCTCACCAAGGCCCTGTACAACTGTAGCAAGACATCCTTGTTCTTGTACTCGAACTCTCTTGCTACAAAGGCCAACATACCATTTGCCTTCTTAACCGCCTGCTGCACCTGCATGCTTACCTTCAGCGACTGGTGTACAAGAACACCCAGGTCTCTTTGCACTTCCCCTTCTCCCAAACTATTACCATTCAAATAATAATCTGCCTTCCTGTTTTTGCCACCAAAGTGGATAACCTCACATTTATCCACATTATAGTGCATTTGCCATGTTTCTGCCCAATCACCCAACCTGTCCAAATCATGCTGGAGTTTCATGACATCCTCCTCACAGCATACCCTCCCCCCAGCTATGTGTCATCAGGTATTTTCTAGATGCTTCTTCCACCTCCATTTGTAGATGCGCTTGGGCCAGATCAATCTTTGTAAAATGTTTCCCTCCAGATAGTGAGGCGAAAATATCTTCTATCCGCGGAAGTGGATATTGTACTGTGTGCAGGACTGGGTTCACAGTCACCTTGAAATCCCCACAGATGTGAACCTTCTTCGGCTCCCCAGGCATGCTGCTCAATGCTTTCTTCATCACATACCAACCGAATCGATAGTGTTGGGTTGTAGTGGGCCCACTCGCTCCAGTCCACCTTGGACAGCACACCCGAACGCTCCAGGCTCTCCAGTTCAGCTTCAACAGCTGGGCGGATCGCGTACGGTACCGGTCTGGCCTTAAAAAATTTTGGGTTTGCGTTATCTTCAATCTTTATGGTTGCCTTTACTCCTTTTAGAGTCCCAAGTCCTTGTTGGAACACCTCTTCCGCGTTAGATAGAATTCATGACAGACGTCCAGGTGCGACGTCATCATCCTTTTTGTCATTCACAGTTAGCGTCTGAATGGAATGCCAATCCAATTGTATTTTTCGGATCCATTCACGTCCCAATAATGGTGGTCCTCCATCTGGTAATATGTACATATATAGTTTCTGTGTTTCCTTGCCGTTATATTTAACTGGCACCCTTATGTTTCCTCTGGGGTAGGTCTTTTGCCCTGTGTATTTCTTCAATACAATGGACGTGTCCTTTAAGGGTATGTGTGAGAATAGCCACTCATAGTCTCGTCGATTCATGACAGTTAGGGCTGATCCTGTGTCCAATTCCATCTTTACTGGGGACCCTGCTATCATGAGGGTGAGCCAAATGGTTCGGTGATCCTCCTTTGCGATCACGTTGTGTAACTTTAGACAACTTAGTCTCCTGCTCCCGGAGTCCTTATCACTCTCCTGATCTTCCGAACTACTGTCTGTCAGTTTCTTTACTTTCTTGTACTGTTCCTTAGTAGTTCTTGTCATGTTGGTTTTCTTTCCCGACCTGCAGACTCTTGCTATATGTCCCATTTTTCCACATTGCCTTAAACCAGCAGTCCTTCTGCTCATGGGTTGTTCTGCCGCAGCGATAGCACTTTTCTGCTCCATACGCCATTTCGTTAGCGCTGTATTCTTGTGGTTTCTGTTGTATTTCCGCAGCTCCCCGTGCTGCTGCTTCGTAGGATACTGCCACACTGAAAGCCTGTTCTAGCGTCAGGTCCTTTTTCGAAAGTAGTCGTTTCTGGGTTCCTTCACTCTGGAGCCCGCAGACAAACTTATCCCGTAAGGTGTCTGCCAGTCCGGCTCCGAACTGGCAGTGCTTCGATAACTTGCGTAGTTCCGTAAGATAGTCAGCATTGCTCTCATCTTTGTGCTGGTTTCTTTTATGGAACTTGAATCTTTCTGCTATCAGCAGCAGTGTAGGGTTTAGGTGTTCCTGTAAGATATTAACAATCTCCTCAAAACTTTTCTCCATTGGTTTAGCTGGGGTAATTAAATTCCGCAATAGGCCGTACGTACTCGCGCCCATCAAATTCAATAATACCGATGCCCTCTTTCCATCGGCCACCTCATTTACCTTGCAGCACCCTTCAATTCTTTCCACATACGTGGTCCAGTCTTCCACCTCGTTGTCGAAAGCAGTGATACTGCCACTTTTCAGCATCTTGGGTGATTTAAAATGGCGCCTCCCGCGCTTTTTCTTCTTCCCTAATGGAATAAAATGGCGCCTCCCGCGCTTTTCCTTCTTCCCCAACGGGATAAAATGGCGCCTCCTGCGCTTTTCCTTCTTACCCTTGCTGCCACGCTGCTCCTAGCATTCTACAGGGTAATGGCGGCAACCCGCGGCTTTGGCGCATCTCACTTTCCTTCCCCCCGTTTATTTCCTTTCCGTTGCCCGGTACTTGAGCACCGACCGCGCCCAGTGCGCTCCACCCTCTCTCTCTCCTTTGTTTTCTTTTCCCGGCGACACTGTGTGGTCCGTTTTGTAGAGCCGCTCAATCGAGCTTGAGCTGCCACTGTCCAGAAGGGTCAGCGCACTACCTGCAACCAGCACGATTTGCTGGAACACCTTAACTGGGGAGCCAAGCTCAGCTCTCCACAGCCTCTCCCGCAATTCTCCGAACTCCGATGAATCCTTTGGGCGGTTGCCCGCGGTCGACGCCCGTTGCTCAGACTATGACCTCCAAGAAACCTCCTCTCAGGGTGAGATCCCTGTGAGATGATGCAACACTGCAGGTGAGTTCGAACTTACTCATCGCCACTGTAAAGTCCGCGCCTCAATAATACACGGATTTCGGGAGAACAGTTTAACAGGCACTTTACTGAACAGGAGGGTAATGTCAGACTGAAATACAGAAGCCTGCTAGGGCCTTTTATACAGGGGTGGTCACTGCCGGTACTGCAGTCTAAAACCAGTTCTTCCCTTAAAGGTACATACACAACAGATGTCAGGCTTACCGGTCTATAATTCCCCGCTTTTTCTCTGCCACCTTTTTTGAATAGTGGGGTAACATTAGCTACCCTCCAATCCATGGGTACTGTTCCAGAGTCTATCGAGTTCTGGAAGATGACCAGCAATGCATCTAATATTTCTAGGGCCACTTCCTTAAGTACCCTGGGATGTAGATTATCAGGCCCTGGGGATTTATCGGCCTTCAATCCCATCAATTTTCCTAACACCATTTCCCTACAAATACTGATTTCTTTCAGTTCCACCCTTTCATCAGACCCAATGTTCCCCGGTATTTCTGGGAGGTTATTTGTGTCCTCCTTTGTGAAGACAGAGCCAAAATATGTATTTAGTTGGTCTGCCAATTCTTTGTTCCCCATTATAAATTCCCCCGATTCTGATTGCAAGGGACCTACGCTTGACTTCACCAATCTTTTTCTCTTCACATATCTATAAAACCTTTTACAGTCAGTTTTTATGTTCCCTGCAAGCTTACTCTCATATTCTATTTTTCCTTTCTTAATTAATCCCTTTGTCCTCCTTTGTTGAATCCTAAACTGCTCCCAATCCTCAGGATTATTGCTTTTTCTGGCCAGTGTCTCGATGGATTCAGGCATCCTTGCCACTGCAGCCATGAGCTCAGTGTGCCTCAGCCCAGCCTGGGTGCTCATTTCTGCGAGGGCATGCACCTCTTCTGCGCTCTGTGCAGCAGCACTCATGGCCTCACTCACCCTCCGGGGAGATGACCCCCAAGCTTCCCTACCCAGCTTGCATTGCTGCAGGTCACTGGTTCCTGGAGCTGGTTCCTCCTCAGAGCATTCCCCCCCGCTCCCCTCCAGGGAAGTAGTCTCCCCAGTCTGCAGATGGGCTGGCTCGCCTGAGGGTGGTAGGGATGGTCCGGCTTCCTCCTGCTCATCGCCTCCGGAGTCAGTGGCAGTGGCAGTTGAGGGCCCGGCTCCCGAGCTGGTGGTGCAGCATCTGAAAGCAGGGAGGTTGAAGAGTGGCTTTAGCGAAAGGACAGGGTGGCAGCAAGGGATGCATGAGTGCTGCAATGCTCTGACTTGGGTCCAGAGTGAAATAGCATGCTGGTGGGAGGAACAAGTGGAAGGAGAGAGTTCAAAAAGGTGATGTTGACCTTACCATCACTGTGCACAATGGGGTCGGCAGCTCCAGTGGTGACGGGACCACTCATCCGGCTTACAACAATCTGGTGGACTCGCTCCTCGAGGTCTGTGAGGGTCTGCAGGTGAGGTCGGCCTCCTCTGGTACGAAGCTGCTCCCTGCGGTTCCTGGCCAGCTTGGCCTGCAAGAGAAAGGACGGGAAGTGAAGAAACCTGCTGCACTGAGCTGACATCACATGCCCCCCATGGTAGAATAGCCCTTACATTATGCACTGAGCTGACATCACATGCCCCCCATGGTGGAATAGCCCTTTCATTATGCACTGAGCTGAATGTGCGTGTGTGTTTCCAGAAAGGGCCATGGGTGCTGGATGACAGCTGGCCATTGGGGCTTCGCTAACCCTCTGGCCATAAAGTGAGGTACAGATGGAGGGATGAAGATGAATGTGAAAAAGGCACTCACCCTAACGACCCGAGTGAGGTCATTGAACTTCTTCCTGCTTTGCACAGGAGTCCTGGGCACCATGCTGCTGGAGGTGATTCTTTGGGAAACCTCCCTCCAAGCTCTGCGGTATTCGGTTGGATTAGGCCTCCTGCCATTTTTCGGGTACAGCACACCTCGCCGGCACTCCACTGCGTCAACCAGAGCATTCAATGCCCCCTCGCTGAAGCGCTGCGCTCTCTCCCTGAACCTCTCCATGTCTTGGAAGCTTTGGCCACCACAGGTAGGTCACCGCCGAGTTTGAGGCCTACAAGGCGCAGAGTGTGGCTGCAGATGAGAATCGATCCGCCCCTTTAAGAGTTCGCCGGCGCCAGCGTGTCTGGGTCAATTCGATTATTGACAGCACCTGCGCTGCGCCCGCCCACGGAGAAATTGAGTTGCGCCGCTGGGTTAGCGCCTTAAGACTACCGTGCAGCGCCTGATTTAGCGCCGCGATCACCTTCAGGGGCACTACAACCCAATATCGTGCGAGGTGGCATGAATTTGCGCCTGGCGCAAAACTTTGCGCACCGCCAGTACTAGCGCCCCAAACGGGGCGATACCCAATTTTTCCCCCATCATTCTTTCACATAGTGTGACTAATTCCTCATCTGTTAATGGGTCTGGCTGATGATTGGTTGGTACCAGGGTCCCTGAGCCAATGGGTGCCGCACACTGTTGGATGAGGAATTGCACCTGTAAGAGTCATGAAAGTTTAAGAAAGAAAATACTTTAAAATATTGGTTAAATAGTATAATACAGTTAATTTACCTGACTGACTTATTGTATTGAGAAACCCCCTATTCTATTGTTCCAGTAGTATAGTCTGAGATACCCCCTTTATTCTTGCTACAATGGTACAGTCCTTGAGCTTGTCACATGGTATCCAACCATTTTACAGTTCAAGCTGCACGAGGCTGGAGAGAAGGTAAAGGCTTTTGAGGGCTGGAGCAATACAGTTTTTGACCGTGTTCGTTTAAACGTGTTTTGCTTTGTAATTCTGTTTGTAAGGTGTTACAGTAAACAGTTTAAAGACAAAGTTACGTTTTGGAACGTTTTATTTCGACACGTGTCTATGCGTTGTTAAAAGCCTCAAAGCTCAGTGGCTGCATGTTTGGAAATTACGAAGCGCCACTACATTAGTCAAAAACTGGCTCCCTAAGAAGGAAAGGACGGAATTGTCGGCGAACGTATACATGAATGGTCACGGAGCCAGATGACAATATAAGAAAGCGAAGGTACAGTGACTGTTACTTGCCTTGTTCATTCTATTGAGAAGCTAAATAAGAGCTGCGGGTAAAATGGCCGAGGCCTTACGGAGCCGTGAGGAGCTTCCCCCAGCCAGAAGGATTGTTGGCCAAAGGAGGGAAGTAAAGCTCACCCCAAAGGCAATGGAAGAGAAGTTACATAGAAGAATAGGTGCAAGGAGGGCTAAATTAGCTCAGATAACTGGAAAAATGAAGATAATTGATTGTCTCATGGAAGATAATGCTAATATTAAGAAAGCTGAAGACATAATGCATTATGATTTCTCCAAGTTGCATGAAGAATTTAATGTACTCAATGAAGATGTATTAGCACTTCTGTCTGAAGAAGAGGGAAACGCTGATCAGCACAACTGGTTTGATCTTAAATCATCCAGCATTAAGGACTATGTCAAGGCCACAGAACAGTGGATGTTAAAGATTCGTCAAGATGCTGATACAGCAGAGAAAGATAAAGATGATGATGAAGTCGGACCAGATGATAGCATTTCAGAGACTTCAGCCAGACTGAGCAAAAATCGAAAAGAAGGTAGCTCTGTTTCTGGACACAGGTCAGTCGCTTCTACCACACGCTCGTCGCGACGCATGAGAGAGGAGGTTGAACGGGCAGCGTTGATGGCGCGCGCAGCATCTTTAGTGGAGAAGCAAGCTCTTGAATGGGAAGAGGCCCAACTGCAGGCCCAACTGCAGGCCCAAGAGGCCCAAGAGGCGCAACTGCAGGCCCAACTGCAGGCCCAACTGCAGGCCCAACAGGCCCAACAGGCCCAACTGCAGGCCCAACAGGCCCAAGTGCAGGCAAAGAAAGAACAGCTGGAGATAAAAACAGCTATTGCGGTCTCAGATGCCAGGTTGAGTGTGTATGAAGATTATGAAGGCTCACAGGATGGCATGAACGAATACTGCCAGTCAATGTTGTCACACAGAGTTGGATCCAGGGCACCTTCAAGAGTTAAAAGAGAGTCTGAAGGCCATCTCCTGGCATTACAGCGTGGAAGAGAGGCCTCTCCACTAACAGGAGCACGTGATGCTACCCCAGACGTCAGACGGTCTAGACTAGACCCTGCTGATGACCACCAGAGGCCTGAAGACACAGGGAGAAGCCTATACCGAGTGATGCAACGTCAGAACGAAATTACAGAGATGCTTGTAAAACAACAGAATCTGTTTTGACTCCCTCAAAGAGACATACCAGTGTTCCGAGGCGACCCACTCAAGTATAAGCCCTTCATCAGATCCTTCGAACAAGCCATTGACTCCAAAACAGAGAGCAGCAGTGATAAGTTGTACTACCTGGGACAGTGCACCAGTGGTAAACCACAAGACCTGGTCAGAAGCTGTGAACACATGAGACCGGACCGGGGATACATAGAAGCCAGGAAGTTGCTGCAGGAGCACTATGGTAACGAGCTGAAGATAGCCACTGCATATATTGAAAAGGCTACCAAGTGGCCACAGATCAGATCGGAGGACGGGGAGGCATTGAACACATATGCTCTTTTTCTCATAGGATGTCGCAACACCATGGAGGATGTTGAATTCATGGAAGAGATGGACAATCCTACGACTATGAGAATCATCATCTCTAAGCTTCCTTACAGGATGAGAGAACAATGGAGAAGAACAGCCTTTGAGATAATGGAGAGACGGAAAAGTAGAGCCAGGTTTGCAGACTTAGTGAATTTCATAGACAAACAGGCTAAAATTGCTAGGGACCCATTGTTTGGAAACATCCAGGGTGTCAGCCTGACTACTGATGGAAGAGTGAAAGCCAAGCCTGCTGAATCAAAGACTCTCAGGAAAGGTGGTTCCAGGGGAAGCAGTTTTGCAACTATCGTCACTCAGGCTGGGGAAGAAAGGTCTCAGAACTCATCTCCCAAGAAGAGCAGCACAGTGACGCCTGCTAATGCCTTTCAGAAGCCATGTTTATTCTGCCAGAAGAATCATACATTGGATTTCTGCAGTGACATCAAAGCACAGCCACATAAGGACAGAATCGAATTTCTGAAGTACAATGGCCTATGTTTTGGATGTCTCTCTCAGGGGCACCTGAGTAGAAACTGTAAGCAAAGAACAACATGCAGAGAGTGCACTCGGAAACATCCCAGTCTGCTGCATATCCACAAAGAAGAACAAGTCTCTAAGAAGAGTGAAGAAAACAATACCGACGAGAAGGTTGTTTCAAGTGCTCTGGTGTCGCTAGAACCAGAGACTTGTGGATTCACTGGGGCCGGTGACAGTGACTGTATTCTTGCCATCGTACCTGTAAAGATCAAGTCTAAGAGGAGTGAGAAGTTTGTGGAGACTTACGCCTTCATGGATCCAAGTAGTTCAGCAACGTTCTGCACAGAATCACTCATGCGACAGCTGAACGTTAGAGGCAGAAGAACAGAAATCCTATTACGCACCATGGGTCATGAGAAGTCAATGCAAAGTTATATCCTGTCAGACTTAGAAGTGTGTGGACTTGAAGAGAAGGACTTCATAGACCTGCCTAATGTTTTCACACAGAGGGAGATTCCCGTTAAAATAGGAAACTTAGCCCTGCAGAAGGATGTGGAGAGATGGCCTTACCTGGAAAAGGTGCGTCTCCCATATATTGAAGCAGAAATTGGCCTATTAATTGGAACCAATGCCTACAAAACTATGGAGCCATGGCAGGTGATAAACAGCAAGGATGACGGACCCTACGCAGTCAGCACAGCCCTTGGATGGGTAGTCAATGGACCGGTAAGGAGAGATGATGGCAACAAATCAAACAAGGAGCAACGACAAAATGTAACAGTTAATTGTATCTCTATTGCAAGCATCGAAGAGCTGTTGATACAGCAGTTCAACGCAGACTTTTCAGAACGCAGCTGTGAGGAAAAGACAGAGATGTCACAAGAAGACCATCAGTTCATGGATTTGATGACAAGGTTTACACAGTTCATTGATGGCCACTATCACATTGGTTTGCCACTGAGAAGACAGACCGCGAAGATGCCGAACAATCGCTGCATAGCAGAGCAGCGCGCCATCAGTCTAACGAGAAAGCTGAACAAGAACCCCGACTTTCACGAAGAATACAAAGGCTTCATGAGAAACATCATAGCGAAAGGCTATGCTGTAAAAGTGCCCGAGGAACAGTTGAACAGAGACGATGGAAGGGTCTGGTACATTCCTCATCACGGTGTGTATCACCCAAAGAAGAAAAAGATCCGTGTAGTGTTTGACTGCGCCGCCTCATTCAGAGGAACTTCACTGAATGACCAGCTGCTTCAAGGTCCTGATCTTACTAATACCCTCATTGGCGTCTTGACTAGGTTTAGACAAGAGCTCGTTGCCATGATGGCAGACATAGAATCAATGTTCTACCAAGTCAGAATCCCTGATGAAGATGCTGATCTTCTGCGTTTCCTTTGGTGGCCAGATGGCGACGTTAGTCAAGCGATGGTGGAATGTAGAATGGCTGTACACTTGTTCGGAGCCACATCATCTCCCAGCTGTGCAAGATACGCTCTCAGAAAAACTGCAGAAGATGGCAAAGGCAAAGCACCATCAGAGGCTGTGGAGACAATCTTCAGAAACTTTTATGTCGATGACTGTCTGAAGTCCGTGTCAACAGAAGACGATGCCATTGCACTGTCAAGAGACCTTAGGACTCTGTGCTCGAATGTAGGATTCCATCTGACTTAGTGGATAAGCAACAGCAGAGCAATTCTAGCTTCTATCCCAGAAAAGGAAAGAGCCACTGAAGTCAAAGATCTGGACCTGAGCCATGATGTCCTCCCTATTGAGAGAGCTCTTGGTGTACAATGGTGCATTGAGTCAGACACGTTCAACTTCAGAATAATGGTGAACGAAAGACCATCCACAAGACGAGGGATTCTCTCCGTGGTCAGTTCCATCTACGACCCTCTTGGACTCCTGGCACCACTCATTCTGCCGGTGAAGCTGATCCTACGAGAGCTGTGTAGAGACAAGAGAGGATGGGATGAAGATATCCCAGAAGGTCAAGCTCAGAGATGGCTCAGATGGTTGACAGATTTGCAACAACTTTCTAGCTTCAACGTCAGTAGATGCATCAAGCCTGTGAGTTTTGGAGTTACAAAGACGGCTCAACTACATCATTTCTCGGACGCCAGTGAGGACGGCTATGGCACGGCTACTTACCTCTTGCTGACAAATCAACAGGGCCAGAAACACTGTGCCTTCCTCATGGGGAAATCCAGGGTGGCTCCGCTGAAGCAGGTCACCATCCCGAGACTGGAGTTGACGGCAGCGGTTGTTGCAGTTAAAGTTGACCAGGTGATGCGGAAAGAGTTACAGCTCCCATTAGAAGAATCTGTCTTCTGGACGGATAGCACGACGGTGCTGAAGTATATAGAGAATGAGAAGATACACTTCAAGACCTTCATAGCAAACAGAATCTCATCCATTAGAGAAGCTACACAACTATCTCAATGGAGGTATGTAAACACCTCATTAAACCCAGCAGATCAAGCCTCACGGGGATTGAAGGCTGAAAACTTCATGAGGAGTGAAACTTGGATACAAGGCCCAAGTTATCTGCTGGAAACAGAGAGATCATGGCCAGAAAGACCAGATATGCCAAGTCAGATTGCTGAAGACGACGTTGAAGTCAAGAGATCAGTCACAGTAAATCTCATAACTACGAAAGAGAACTTTGACACAGTGAACAAGCTTGTTAACCATTTCTCAGGATGGCACCAGCTGAGGAAAGCAGTTGCATGGTTTCTAAGGTTGAAAGAGTTGCTGCTACACCTGAGCGGTAAGAGAAAAGAGTATCGAGCCACTATCCATCAGTCTGAAAGTAACCCTGATAAGCAGAGAATGCTTCTACAGCAATATATGCACCAGCACAAGACCACATTGGGTAAGAATTCATTGACCATGGAGGATTTGGCCAAGGCTGAGATGGAGAGAGTTTGCTTCAGTCAAAGACAAAGATATCCAGAAGAAATCGAAGCTTTACAGCGAAATACTCCAATCAAGAAAGGTAGTCATATCTACAAGCTGGACCCTACACTGCAAGATGGAGTACTGAGGGTGGGAGGGTGACGAAACAAATCTGCTATGCCAGAGGAGGCCAAGCATCCTGCTATCCTTTCTAAGGACCTCCGGGTTGCTACTCTCATTCTTCAGCATATACACCAGAGTATTGGACACAGTGGGAGGAATCACGTGCTTGCGAAGCTAAGACAAAGATACTGGATTCCAGGAGCTAATTCTGTAATAAGAAAAATACTCTCTGAATGCATTGTTTGCAGACGGTTACACGCTAGAGCTGGGGAGCAGAAAATGGCAGACCTGCCTGAAGACCGTTTGTTACCAGACAAGCCCCCATTTACAAACGTAGGGGTGGACTATTTTGGGCCTTTCGAGGTAAAGCGAGGACAGAGCCTTGTCAAGAGATATGGTGTGTTTTTCACTTGTTTGACCATCAGAGCAGTTCATATTGAGGTGGCACACACGCTTGACACTGATTCCTATATTAACGCCCTGCGGCGCTTTGTCTGTAGAAGAGGACAGGTGTCCATTATGCGTTCTGATAATGGCACTAATTTTGTCGGAGCGGAGAGAGAACTACGGGAAGCTATTGAAGGTTGGAATCAGCTTAAAATACAGGAAGCCATGATGCAAACAGGAATTAAGTGGATCTTCAATCCACCGGCTGCATCCCACCATGGAGGTGTCTGGGAAAGACAGATATGCACCGTAAGAAAACTACTCAGTTCTGTACTGAAGCTGCAAGTGCTTGACGACGAGGGACTTCAAACCGTTCTGTGTGAGGTTGAAGCCATCATTAATGACCGACCGATAACTAAGACATCAGATGATCCCAATGACCTCGAAGCCCTGACTCCGAACCACCTGTTGTTGTTGAAAACACAGCCAGTCATGCCCCCGGGAGTCTTCAAAAAGGAAGATCTGTATGCCCGTCGGAAGTGGAGGCAAGTTCAGTATATGTCAGACCTTTTCTGGACCAGATGGACAAGAGAATACTTACCTCTGCTACAGGAGCGCCAAAAATGGTCCAAAATAAAGAGGAACTTCATTGTCGGAGACATCGCCTTAATCGTGGATAATTCAGCCCCTAGAAATTCTTGGTTGATGGGAAAAATAATTAAGACCATGCCAGACTCCAGAGGCGTTGTTCGTCGCGTTTGTTTGCAAACCAAGACCAGTACCCTGGAAAGACCGATCACAAAGCTCTGCCTGCTACAAGAAGCAGTGTGAAAGGTTCCTGAACAAAAAAAGTGGACATTTATATTGGAAATATGTTGAAATCATTAGTTTATGACTCTTAAGAATGTTTGAGTAATTGATATGCTTCATGTGCCTAGTCAATTAGGGGCCGGAATGTAAGAGTCATGAAAGTTTAAGAAAGAAAATACTTTAAAATATTGGTTAAATAGTATAATACAGTTAATTTACCTGACTGACTTATTGTATTGAGAAACCCCCTATTTTATTGTTCCAGTAGTATAGTCTGAGATACCCCCTTTATTCTTGCTACAATGGTACAGTCCTTAAGATTGTCACATGGTATCCAGCCATTTTACAGTTCAAGCTGCACGAGGCTGGAGAGAAGGTAAAGGCTTTTGAGGGCTGGAGCAATACAGTTTTTGACCGTGTTCGTTTGAACGTGTTTTGCTTTGTAATTCTGTTTGAAAGGTGTTACAGTAAACAGTTTAAAGACAAAGTTATGTTTTGGAACGTTTTATTTCGACACGCGTCTACTCGTTGTTAAAAGCCTCAAAGCTCAGTGGCTGCATGTTTGGAAATTACGAAGTGCCACTACATTAGCCTGCACAATCAAACACTTTGTCTCACACCTTCTTACCAGAGCATCGACAATGGACAAGAACCTGTGGATTCCTATCACTCTGACCACAATATTGTCAATTGCAAGTCGCCCTAAGCCCTCAATGTGAAAGTCCCATTTGCGAAATGACACAGGCCACAACTTCAACAGTTTGCCATCAAATCTGTTTATGATACCATGACAAGGATGGCTGGTCCAAATACAATACATCACAGCACCCAAGTGACTACCCTTGTGACTACTTGTGCATTATCTTCCTCGTATGCGTGCTCCAAGTGGTGCTTCCCCTGTGGCTTCAGCAGATGTGGAGGCCCCTTGCTCACTTTCTTGCTGCTCCTGTCTCAACACCTTTGGCAGGTGTCCTCTGGGATTGCGAGCCTGTGAGGGCTCGGCAACAGTCTGCTGCTCCTGCGGCTGTGCAGGGGCTGAGATGCCCATCTCAGTTGGGTGAGGACTCTGGTGGGGCTCTGACCGAGGGCTTTGCAGTGGCATGGTAGTGTGAGCGCTTGGAGAGGAGCCCCCACTTCCTTGCTGTCTGCCACCAACATCCCTCTCATGGATCAGCCCCACTTCAGAGCTAGCAATTGGCTTGACAGTACCTTGCTGCACTTCAGGGGGGCTATGAGGACCCATTTCTGCACTGGAAGTCCCACTCCAGAGAACTTCCATGAAGGTCTGGTTTCTATGCTCAATAGCTGACCATCGCGCCTGAAGAGATGTCATTCTATTCTGAACAATGACCATGTTTTCAAGACCCTGGTGACTAAGCTCCTCCATGGCAATAGCCATCCTCTCCTCTACCGTAGCCATCCTCTCCTCTACAGTAGCCAGCCTTACCGTGGAGTTAGCCATCCTTTCCACGGAGATTGCCATCCTTTCCGAGGTGATGCGTTCATGCGCCAATGCCTCCACAAAGGCTCTGTTAATGCTAGCGATGGACTCCTCCATTCGCTCCACACTCGCAGCGACCCTAGAGACAAAACCTGCCAGAGACTCCTGCACCTGTTCCTGGAGTTCCAGCACCGCTCTCCCTCTGGATGGACCCGGAGGCACAGAGTGAGCATGCAGCTGAGCCGAGCTGGCAGAGTCCTGCGCCCTCCGACGACTCTGCACTGCTGCCCTTGTCTCCACCATCTGCTGATGCTCACTTGTCAGCTGTGATACACCAGGTGACAACTCTACTCTATGTCCTGAAGGTCCCACCGAGGTGAGTGTCTACGCTGGTGCTGGGTGCGCTGAAGTCTGCTGACGCTGCGCCCTCAGAGGTTGCAGCTTCCTCTGAGGACTCTGGAAGCTCAGGCTCTTCCGCCTGGACAGTGGGGACTGGGGCTTTCGATGGTCCTGTGGGGGAGTAAAGGAAAGAGGTAGAGATCTGAAATCAAGTTTACATGCACATTGAATAGTGCAGATTATCATAAGTCAATCTGTTAGAGCATCAGATTCATTATCAGCGACTCTTGCAATGTCAATGAGAGCGATGGAAAACTATTCTGTCACCAGCTTGCTGTGATGCACCCATCTCTCCATCCCCAACTTGGGAATCCTCCTCGATCCTGGTGATTTCCAGGGCCGCCTCCTCCCAGGTGGTGATCTGGGCTACTGAGGGTGGCCCTCCTTCTGTCATGGCTCTTTCCCTCTTATTGTGGGCTCTCTTTTCCTGAAATGAGGGACACAAGTGGAGTTTGAGTGAGAATGAAGGACTTAGTGTAGAGAATGCATGGCATAGATGCTTAGAAGAAGACAAAGGGCCATCCCTATGTGTTGTAAGTTGTTGTTGTTGGTGTATAGGGAGTGTGAAGGCTACATGGTCGAATAGTTAAGTGAATGTGACCATAGAGAGAGAGGCATTGGGTACGGGTGCAGTGATGTAAGTGTCAAGTGGGATGTGGAGGAAGAGGTTAGCAGAGTGCTGGTGAGGAGAGGTGATGGGGATCAGATTGAGGGAGATGGGAAAATCATACTCACTTTTTCCGTGCAGAGAAGGTCATGAAACCTCTTCCTGCATTGCAGCCAGGTTCTGCGGCTCATGGATATGGAGTTGACCTCCTGGGCCACTTGCAGCCACACAGCTTTAGTCTGTTGGGGTGGTTTTTTTCTCCCTGAGGAAGGGAAGAGCATCTCCTTATTCGATCTTCTCCCTCCAACAGAGCTTGGAGGGAGGGCTCATCAAAGCATGGAGCACACTTTTGCCTGCTGGTGGATGCAGTCGATTAATGAATTCCTTACTACAGTCACCATAAAGTTTGCAGTCTCCAAAAGAAGCAAGGCTGCTTGCAAGCCTTAAATCCAGCAGCATTGATGATGTCATCGGAGGCGTCTTTCTGTATGAAAAGACTCATTGGGCCAGGGGTTCCCACACGCTGGAAATCAATTGCCCAATTAGGGGAAAATCACACTTTTTTGCCACTTCACTTCGGAGTCGGGGTCCTGACACGAATGCAACTTGACACGCCCCAGCCCGCCCACAGTGGCAAAATCGAGCCTGATATCTCTATCACAGCATCCATCTCTTGCAGAAATGCACAGTTTGTAGCACTTTGCTGTATTTTGTCCAGCCCTGGGTTTCTGTGTCGCCATGGTTTTCATTGTGAGGCCAGGTTACATAATCCCTCAGTTGTGATGTGGCCCTGGGTCATGTGCCCATATAAATCCTGCCAGCTCTCTGTGGTAGTTTAAGGTGGGTGCTGGGGGTAAAGACCCAGACCTGAGATACAGACCATACGGACAAGACAACATTCCCAACCCTTGGCAGCCATATTGGATTGAGGAGCTGTTTGTTCCTAATAAAGAACCCATCGCACCGCAGACACTCAAAGTATCACACACAGAAACACACAGAAACCCCACAGTGCAGATAGAGGCCATTTAGGCCCATCGAGCCTGCACCGACACATATCCCACCCGATCCCCATAACCCCTACACCAACACATATCCCACCCTATCCCCGTAACCCCACGTATTTAATCCCCGTAACACTAAGGGTCAATTTATCATAGCCAATCAACCTAACCTGCACATCTTTGGACTGTGGGAGGAAACCGGAGCACCCGGAGAAAACCCACGCAAACACGGGGAGAATGTGCAAACTCCACACAGACAGTCACCCGAGGCCGGATTCGAACCCGGGTCCCTGGCGCTGTGAGGCAACAGTGCTAACCACTATGCCACCGTGCAAAAGATGTGGAAATGGGAGTGTAGGATAGACATTTCTAGCAAAATTGCCCCAAATTGGGATCTTCATGTGTCAGGGATTGAAGCTGCTTAATGATGCAATCAGGAAATTGATGTGACATCAGAGTGGCCCGTTGTGACATCAGAGAGGCCCGTTATGACATCAGAGAGGCCCATTATGACATCAGAACAGTCCGTTGTGACATTTGTTCCACTCCTGTCTCCTTTAAAATCCTTGTTGTCTGTTGCCCACCACCTAAGATTTCTCACCTACATATCCTCCCTGCTTTCCTCCTTCAGCCTCTGCACTCAGTGGCTCCTCCTCGGTCATTTCAATTTGCATTTCAACTCCCCTTGTCCTTTCTCCTCTGATTTTACTGCCCTCCTGTTGTCCGTTAAACACCCCTACCCATCACGTCCACCCCGCTGCTTTGCCGTTTCTGCTGGCGTCACTGCTTGCATGGTCTCAATCACTTACAAGGCCATCTGTGACCATTCATTTTATTGCCCATAACCCTCTACTACCTTCCAACCTTATTTCCATCTGCATCCACCCCTGCAAAAAACTTTCACAGGAATATAGGATCAGAAAGAGGGCATTCAGCCTCTCGGGTACGCTCCACCATTCAATGAGATCTTGGCTGATCTGTGCCTCAACTCCATTCACCCACCATTGCTCCATATGCCTTCATAACCTAACCCAACAAAATTCCATCTGTCTGATTTCACTGATCAACGATTGATGTCGCCCCATTATGCAGCTCCTATTCAGATAGAGGTCTCTTGCTCTCCACTCACTCAGCAACAACCACAACAACTTATTTTAACATAGCATCGCTAAAGCAGTAGAACGTCACAAGGCGCTTCACAGGAGTTTTATAAAACTAAATTTAACACCGAGCCACACGGAGAAATTAGGTCAGGTGACCAAAAGCTTAGTCAAAGAGGAAGAGATGGAGAGATTTAGGGAGGGAATTCCAGAGCTTATGGACTTGGCAGCTGAAGGCACAGCCACCAATGGCCATCAGGGTTGCTCTGGAAGCCAGAATTAGAGGAGCGCAGATATCTCGGGGGTTTGTGGGGCTGGGGAGATGGGGAGGGGTGAGGCCATGGAGGGATTTGAAAACAAGGATGAGAATTTTAATATTGAGGCATTACTTAACCATGTAAACCTTTCACTTACTATTGTTCGGACCTCGAGAATTATGAATAAGCATAACAATGACAGACAAGTATGTGATCAATAAAATTGGTCTTTATTCACACTATAGTTCAAAATTCAAGTGTACAATCACAATCAATATGATCCCAATGTACCCATACATAAAAGTACTTCCCAGCAATTTACACACTACCTTGGGGCAATTTATATTCCAAGTCAACCGTCCATAAAAGTACCCCTTTTAACAATATCTAAGCTCTATGTCCGACTTTCATACAATCTCCTTTATCTCTGGGTGATCAATGCAGAAAAGTTGTAGGTCGAAACTTAGACTGGCCAGCTTCCTGTTTGTCTGTTCTTCCATTCTGCCTCCTTTGTCCCTTTTGCATTCTGAATTTCCCACCCCTGGGTCACTCTTTATAGGGCCTTTCTGCCGGCCTCCATCGTATATCACTGATAGGTCAGTTTCTATCCAAACTTTCCCTGATTAGAGTTCCTTCCGCATGACACGTTCATGATCCTGTGAGCTGTATGGGGGCGGGACTTCCTTGTCACTCATGTTCCTCCTTCCTGTCCATGTGGCCTTTCAAACAAAGGACCATGCTGACCACCAGGTAAAGGACCCCCTGCTGACTTCCACCATTTTGTGTCTTCACAAACAAAGAACACACGCTGAATTCCTACATTTTGAATCCATCTGTAACCATTTCGCAATTCATTCTGAACTTCCATCTGCACACAGTAGCAGCAGTTTTATTACAATTTTTAGAATCTTACAACCAGTGGCCAATGTAGGTCAGCGAGCATGGATGTGATGGGTGAATGGGACTTGGTGTGAGTTAGGACACGGGCAGCCGAGCTTTGGATGACCTCAAGTTTGCGTAGGGTAGAATGTGGGAGGCCAGCCAGGAGTGCATTGGAATAGTCAAGTCTAGAGGTAACAAAGGCATGGGTGAGGGTTTCAGCAGCAGATGAGCTGAGGCAGGGGCAGATTTGGTTAATGTTACAGAGGTGGAAATAGGCTGTCTTAGTTATGCTGCAGATATGTGGCTGAAAGCTCATTTCTGGTTCAAATATGACACCAAGGTTGTGAGGAGTCTGGTTCAGCCTCAGGCAGATGCTATGTAGAGGAGGGCTGGAGTCAATTGCTAGGGAACGGACTTTGTGCTGGGGTCCGAAGACATTGTCTGCAATTTTACGAATCTTGGTGGGTCCGTGGCGAGCGACGTCAGAGGTGGGTCCCGACCCCGCTGCTGTCTCCATCCCAGCCTCAGAAATTAATTTCCCCTGATTGGGCTTACTAAACCCGCCCAGCGCATTTCCCGGCCAATTAGAGGAAGCGGGTCTGGTGACGTCATTTGATGGCACGTCATCAACCGGTTTCCTTAAAGGGACCATGTCCAAATTTATTTTGACATTTGGGCTGTCGGTGTTCGACAGCAGTGAGGTGCTGCAAACACTGACAAGCACTGCTCAGAGGTGCAGGGCTGCACCCAGGCTCTCCCATGACTCCCTGCAGAGCACACAGGGAGGTCTTCTTCACTTCCCGTGGGTGGAAGAGACCTCCCCAGGAGGCAGTATGTGTGGATTGAAGTAGGTGAGCAGGCTGTAGGCCAATGGCCAAGTCGGAGTCTTTATGTGTGGATTGGAGGAGGTCACCAGGCTCTCGGCTAATGGCAGGGTTGGAGTCAGTGTGTGTGGATTGGAGGATGTGAGCAGGCTCTGGGCCAATGTCAGGGTTGGAGTCAGTGTGTGTGGATTGGAGGAGGTGAGCAGAGTCTGGGCCAATGGCAGGGTTGGAGTCAGTGTGTGTGGATTGGAGGAGGTGAGCAGAGTCTGGGCCAATGGTAGGGTTGGAGTCAGTGTGTGTGGATTGGAGCAGGTGAGCAGGCTCTGGGCCAATGGCAGGGTTGGAGTCAGTGTGTGTGGATTGATGGAGGTGAGCAGGCTTTGGGCCAATGGCAGGGTAGCACTCAGTGTGTGTGGATTGATGGAGGTGAGCAGGCTTTGGGTCAATGGTAGGGTAGCAGTCAGTGTGTGTGGATTGATGGAGGTGAGCAGGCTTTGGGCCAATGGCCCAGAGTCAGTGGGGGGAAAATTGGGTGTTGCCCATTTTGGGACGCTAATATCGGACAGAAGCAAAATTTAGCTAATTATCGCTGCCGACCGCGAAATTCGTCTCCATCATCCCTGGAGGTGACTGGAGCGCTAAATCAATTGCTACACGCCTCTCTTAAGTCGCTAACATCGGGGAGCGAGGCGTTACCTCAGAATGCTACTGAAGCTCAGGCGATGTCAATTACCATGGTGCTCAGATAGACTGGCGCCGGCCAGTTCCTAAAGGGGAGGGTCCATCTTGTTGCACAGCCACACCTTGCTCATTGCAGCATTAGACCTCGGCCTGCAAACACCTACTCATTGATGTTGCTCAAACAATTGTGATGGATACTCAGAGGCCCAGGGAGTGAGCGCGACACTTTAGGGACCAGGCCTTGGTGGCTCTGGTTGGCGCAGTTGAACGGCGATGGGCAGTGCTCTTTCCAGAGAGTGGCAGGAGGCCAATGCCACGTGAGTTTAGAAGAGTCTGGAGGGGTGTGGCCCAGCATGTGTCATCACAGAGCCTGGTGCAGAGGGCGCATACACAGTGTCGCAAAAAGTTCAACGACCTCACTCGGGTGGTCAAGGTGAGTACCTGCTTTTCAATAACTTTACATCCCACCATCTCAACGACACTCTGTGCCCAGACGGTGTAAATATCCAAATGCCCAACACTCATCCAACAACTATGGTCATCTCATAAAACTCACTTGCACATCTCACAGCTTGCACACATTAATGGCTATTCAACTATGGTAGGCACATCTGCCAAACACATGGCTGCACACTCCCTCACACACTGTCCTTTTTCTTGCAGGTCAAACTTTCACATAACTGCCGAGAGACCCAGCAGACGGGAGGACGACAAACGGACCTACACCCCCTCACTGAATTGGAGGAGAGAGTCCACAGACTCATTGCTGGCCAGGTAGTCGGCGCTGTGGCTGGTGGAGAGGTTGACCCCCTTGGAAACAGCAATGGTATGTTCATCAGCTTTCTCTCCTCACCCATACCACCAGCCTTTTACACTTTCAATCTAACTAAATGTCTCCAGTCCTTGCTCCCTTCCTGCCCCCCTGCCCTCACGCTAAAGCCACTCTTGTACCTTCCTGCTTTCAGATAGTGAACCACCAGATGACCAGCCGGTCCCTCAGCCTGCCAGTGGCAGCGACGTGCCAGAGGAGGAGGAAGGGGAAGCCGGGGCCTCACTGCTGCGTCTCCCGAGGGTGACACTTCCGACACTGGGGCCACGCGGTCACTGGAGGGGTGCAGGGGTTTTGCATCTGATGTGGATCAAGCTCCAGGACCCAGCAAGCTTCAGCAACGCCATGGGGGAAGGGAAGCTCGGGGGCTATCTCCCCGGAGGTTGAGTACACACACAAGTTCTGCTCCACAGGACTCAAAGGAGGACCTCAATATCGCTGCCATGAATACACAGGCCTTGAGCATGCATACGGAGCTGTTGGGTGCAATGGCAAGGGTGCCCGACAGCATGGATGTACTGGCTAGGAGCGTGGAAGAGTCCGCCACCAGCACAGCTGTTGTCTGTGCGCAAACCCTTGAACCCATCCTTGCCTTGTTGCAGAGGATCGTTGAATTACAGGGAGACCGTGGTGAACCAGAGTCCATGCCGCGTGTAATGGTTGAGGTGGCAGGATCTATTGCAGCACAGGCCAAAGCAACGGCTTAGTGCTGCAATCGAGTCATTGGCTGCTGCCATCCAGTCTCAGGCTGCTCTCATACTGACTGCTGCCATCCTCGCTGGGTGGACCACAGTCCACCGGGGATCTCACGGTGCCGCAGCAGGCCAGCAATCTGTGCTCGAGCAGATTGCTCCAGATGCTGAGGTTCTGCCCTGGGGAAGTGGCAGTGTGTCAGTCGAGCAGGCAGGTGCTGCCCTCTCTCAGGATGACAGCATTCCTGCTCCCACCACTGCTACTTCGCCATTGCACTTGCCTCAGCCTGTAACACAGCCAGCACAGGCTGCTGCCGCCCATGCAGAGTTGATGCAGTCTGCAGCCGGGCCCTCCAGGCCCAGAGCTGGTCGAGGGCGTTCTGCAAGACTATTTGCAGCCTCTGGATCCAACATACAGCAGCCTTCTGCCAGCCTTGCTGCAGCCAGTGGGCCACACTACGGAGGAGCAGTTGGGCGGGAAGGGGGGAAGTGCGCAGAGGATGGAGATCACCCGCGAAGGCTGAAAGTAAAAATGATGCAATAAATGGGGGCGTGCTTGTAGGAAATTTTGATGTTCATCTTATTATATTTGTTTACTGTGTTGACGCTTATCTCGATGTGGTAAGAACGAGTTGCGTTAGCTTATGAATTGTTGTGTTTGTTTCTAATTGTTTGTCCTGAATAAATAAGGCACATTTTGTCATATGAATAAAAATTTTATTGGAACTTTACAACTTTGCTCATTTGATTCATTGGAGCTTTGCCTGGCATTAGGGGCTGCGGGATGCTGGCGATGATATGCTTCTTCATCCTAGAAGCCACCTTCTCTGTCATTCATCAGAAATGGTGTCTTATCAGGCATTCATGGATGGCCCTTGCAGAGGCAACATTGTGCGCCTCCCACGTTGGTGCTACTGATCCTCCTCTTCATCCTCCTCCTCCTCCTCCTTCTTCTCTCCCTCTTCCTCCTCCTGAGGTGGTGCACCAATCCCTGGTGGCAATGGCTGGGACTTCATAATTGCCAGGTTGTGAAGCATACAGCACACAACATTGAAAAGCGAGACTCGCTTGAGAGAGTACTGCAGGACTCCTCCAGAGTGGTCAATACACCGGAACGGTTGCTTCAAGATGCTGATCGTCTGCTAAATGAGGTTCCTGGTGGCACTATGGCTCTCGTTGTATGGGAGCTCAGCAGGAGTGTTGGGGTTATGGAGCGGTGTCATCAGCCAGGTGCAGAGTGGATAACCCTTGTTCCCGAGGTGCCAGCCACGAGGTTGACGCAGTGCTTAGAAGAGGTCTGGGACACCAGTCTGGCGCAGGATAAAAGCATCATGGCTGCTGCCAGGATAGCGAGCATTGACGGCGAGGATGCGCAGTCTATGGTCGCAAACCAACTGGATGTTCAAAGAGTGGAAGACCTTGTGGTTTCGGAACACCTCTGCATTTTCATGAGGTGCCCGCAATGCCACAAGCGTGCAGTTAATAGCACCCCAAACCACGGGGAAGCCCGCTATCCTAGCGAAGCCACATGTGCGTTCATGCTGTTTGTCCCGGGTCATGGGTAAAGAGATGTACTCCCTTCTCCTTTTGTACAGAGCAGTTGTGACCCCCCCGGATGCAGCAATGGACAGTGATTTGGGAGATATTCGCTATGTCCCCAGTTGAAGCCATAATGTTTAGTAACTTCACTGCATATTGTTTTCTTAAATTTACGTGGAGAAGTAAACTTCAAAATTAAATATTTATCCACACTTATTTTCCTCATTGAAGAATAGATTGAAAAAACAACCACATGTCAAAAATGTGTTTCTGCAATGTTAATTGTGCTTGGTATATTGTAAGTATTTATGCATATAAACTATGTCTGTTTTTTTCTTTTTGTAGTTATCTCCAGTGACTAGTACCCAACTCTGAGATGGGTCACCACTCAGAGAATTCTCCACACAGTGGTGCACATCAGCCTGAGGACTGCACCATAGAACTCAATGCTGGTCCTTTAATGACTAGTTGCCAAAAGACCTTGGAACTTCACAGAGGAGACATACTGGTTTCTCACCAGTAAGGAGTAGGTTCATTAGAGAACAAACCTGCTCTCTCAGGTGGGCTCAGCTTAATTGCCTAACAATGTTCTTAAACTACACAATACCATGTACATTTAGCTTTGCCTTCTCCAGGAAGCATACTTTTGGTGTGAGGTAGGGGTGTAGTAAAATCTGCACCAAAGCTGATGTATCTCCAGTTGTTCCTCATGGAAACCTTTGGCTAGCATTGCACAACCCAGAAAATGCTCAATGGAGGAACCAACCATAGGTGATGTACCCTCCCTCAATTCACATCTGTCACAAGACACAGCGCAGTAATTTTTCTGGACAATTAATCCTTTAGTTGTTTGCACTGGTGTTTCCTTCTGCTGAGTGCCTATATACACAGTGCCTATGCCATCTTCAGAAATTGTGGAGGTCTTCTACATTGATTCATTGAGGGGTGTGATAGACTCATTTTGAACTTTTCACATCCATTCATCTATTCAGATGACAGTTATGACCACAGTGATAGTATTGTGAAAGATAGACAATAAATAGTATATTAGTTAAGACACAACAAATAACGACAACATGGGGGATAAATTTCACTTTGGGTCCACTGAAAATCTGGAAGTTGCCCAATCACCTGCCTGTTATCCCCCCCAACACTCCCCCCATCCTCTGGCCCCCGCCACTCACCAATTTTCCTTTCCATTGAAGCCAATGGATAGCAGAATTGGGTGGGGTGTATAATGGGCAACCGATTCACAATCGCCAGTTTTCCACCTAGCCCAATGTGGAAATTATCTTCCCCATATCAACATATAAGAAAATAAGAGCCCTTAAGCTCCTTAACAACCTGTTAATTGCCTCCATAATCCCATTTTGAGAGGCCTTTCTGATTTTAACACATTTCCCCTGTCCTGCATGTCTCCTCTGGAACACGCCAGTTAATCCTGGCGGCTTCACAAGTGGATTGCTTACTAACAGCTGCAGCTCCACCATTAAAAAGGAGTTTTCACCGATGATCATTTGCAGGTAGCAGAACTTTATTGTCTCAGGTCTGGGGGAACTTTTAGCAGGCATACTCATTGTTGTGGAAGTTTGGAGCCTGACACCCATCTCCAGTGTGACCTCCTGGGAAACTCCTCTCCCCACCTTTACTAAGCGCTTCCTCAACTGAGGCATATACCAGAAGCATGGGAACTATTTATTTCCTTTCATCCTGGATTCAGACGAAGACCAGCCGTGGCAGCAGCAGAAGCATGAACAACAGCAGCACCAATAGAAGCAGCAATAACAGGAGTGCCAAGCTGCTGCTAACCCATCTGAAGCTGCACAGGCCAGAAGGCACCAGCGCGCGACCACATTGCTGTCTGGGATGCAAGGGACTCACTCATGTTGGCCAGATTTGCTTAGCCTGCACAATCAAACACTTTTGCCTCACGCCTTCTTACCAGAGCATCGACAATGGGCAAGAACCTGTGGATTCCTATCACTCTGACCACAATACTGACAATTCCAAGCTGCCCTAAGTCCTCAATGTGGAAGTCCCATTTGCGAGATGACAAAGGCCACAACTTCAACAGTTTGCCATCAAATCTGTTTATCATAACATTGCAAGAATGGCTTGTTAAAAAACAATACAACAGAACAGCCAAGTGACTACCCTTGTGACTACTTGTGCTTTATCTTCCTCTTATGCATGCTCCCACATGGTGCTTCCCCTGTGGCTTCAGCAGATGTGGAGGTCCCTTGCTCACTCTCTTGCTGCTCCTGTCTCAACACCTTTGGCGGGCGTCCTCTGGGGTTGTGAACCTGTGAGGGCTCGGCAACAGTCTGCTGCTCCTGCAGCTGTGCAGGGTCTGAGATGGCCATCTCAGTTGGGTGAGGACTCTGGTGGGGCTCTGACCAAGGGGTTTGCAGTGGCATGGTCGTGTGAGCGCTTGGAGAGGAGCCCCCAATTCCTTGTTGTCTGCCATGAGTCAACCCCACTTTAGAGGGCAGCACGGTGGCATAGTGGTTAGCACTGTTGCCTCACAGCGCCAGGGACCCGGGTTCGAATCCGGCCTCGGGCGACTGTCTGTGTGGAGTTTGCACATTCTCCCCGTGTTTGCGTGGGTTTCCTCCGGGAGCTCTGGTTTCCTCCCACAGTCCAAAGATGTGCGGGTTAGGTTGATTGGCTATGATAAATTGACCCTTAGTGTTAGGGGGATTAAATACGTGGGGTTACGGGGATAGGGTGGGATATGTGTTGGTGTAGGGGTTACGGGGATCGGGTGGGATATGTGTCGGTGCAGGCTCGATGGGCCGAAATGGCCTCTATCTGCACTGTGGGGTTTCTGTGATAGAGCTAGCAAATGGCTTGACAGCACCTTGCTGCACTTCAGGGGGGCCATGAGGACCCGTTTCTGCACTGGAAGTCCTACTCCAGAGGACTTCCATGAAGGTCTGGTTTCTATGCTCAATAGCTAACCATCGCTCCTCAAGAGATGTCTGTCTATTCTGAACAGGACTATGTTTTCAACACTCTGGTGACTTAGCTCCTCCATGGCCATAGCCATCCTCTCCTCTACCATAGCCATCCTTTCCATGGTGGTTGCCATCCTTTCAAGTGGTGATGTGTTCATGTGCTAATGCCGCCACAAAGGCTCTGCTCATGTTCGCAATTGACTCCTCCATTCGCTCCACACTCACAGCGACCCTCGAGACAAAACCTGCCAGAGACTCCTGTACCTGTTCCTGGAATTCCAGCACCACTCTCTTCTGGATGGACCCGGAGGCACAGGGTCGACATGCAGCTGAGCTGATCTGGCAGAGTCCTGCGCCCCCCCATGAGGACTCTCCACTGCTGTCCCTGACTCCACCATCTGCTGATGCTCACTTGTGAGCTGTGATACATCAAATGACAACACTACTCTATCTCGCAAATGTAATGTATGTACCTTTAAGGGGGAGAACCACTTTTTACAGCTCCTGTATCCTGTAGTACCGGCGTGACCACACCTGTATATAAACCCTGAGTAGTGATCTGTACAGTCAGTTGCAGTTTGAACCCTCAATCAGTAAACACCTGTTGATCATTCCCTGCAGTCTGTTGTCTGATTATTAAAGGACACAACATTAAGATACACGGATCTAACATTGGCGACAACGCAGATTTGAATCTACCTGCAACTCTGCATCACCTCCCAGGGATTCGCTCGTGGAGAACAGTGGAAGGAGGTCGAGTCCAGAAGCACGGGCGTCGACCACGGGCAACCGCCCAGTCATCCAGCGGAGATTTGAGCATCGCAGGGGAGGCTGTCGAGAGCCAGGCTTGGCTTTCCAGTCACGGTGGTCCAGCGAAATGGGATGGCAACAGGTACTGCGCAGACCCTTCCCGGACAGCGGCGGCTAGAGCCGACCGAGCGGCACAGAAAAAGGTCGAGCAGCGTCGACGGGGGAGAGAGAGAGGGCAGAGTGCACAGGGCGCAGCTGGTGTTCAGGACCGAGCGGCGTCAACGGGGAGAGAGATGAGAGAGAGCAGAGCGCAGCCGGTGTTCAAGAGCCGAGCAGCATCAATGGGGGAGAGAGGCGCGCAGGAAAACGCGAGGCGCTGCCATTGCCACGAGGACCGCAGAGAGCGGCATTGGCAGCAGTGCAGGAGCAGCGCATGAAACCCACAGGGAGTCGCCATTTGCCACGAGGACCGCCGAGAGTGGCGTTGGCAGCAGCGCGGGAGACGCCATTTTAAGCCACGGCAGGGAAGAAAGGAAAGCGCGGGAGACGCCATTTTAAGCCAGTCTAACCACACCCAAAAATGCTGAAGAGTGGCAGTATCACAGCATTCGACAATGAAGTCGAAGATTGGACGACATATGTCGAACGCATAGAAGTATACTGCATGGCGAATGAAGTGCCAGATGACAAGAAAGCGCTGGTATTGTTGAATTCAATGGGTGCAAAAACGTATGGCTTACTACAAAATCTAGTAACCCAGCAAAGCCAGTAGAAAAGGATTTTGAAAACATAGTGTCAATCCTACAGGACCACTTAAACCCCACACCGCAGCTGATAGCAGAAAGATTTAAGTTTCACAAAAGGAACCAGCATAAAGATGAAAGTAATGCTGAGTATTTAACGGAACTGCGCAAGCTATCGAAATACTGCCAGTTTGGAACGGGACTAGCAGATACTTTAAGGGACAAGTTTGTGAGTGGGCTTCAAAGTGAAGGAACCCAGAAACGGCTTCTATCAGAAAAGGATCTTACGCTGGACAAGGCTTTTAGCATTGCAGTATCACACGAAGCAGCAGCATGGGGCGCTGCAGAGATACAACGGAGACCGCAAGAATATGGCACAAATGAAATGTCATACGGAACAGTGAAGTGCTATCGCTGCGGCAGAACAACACACGACCATAATGATTGCTGGATCAAGGACCAAGTGTGCAGACAGGGTGGAAAAGTAGGACACATAGCAAGAGTCTGCAGGTCGGGAAAGAAAACCAGCAGCAAGAAATCTCCACAGGAGAAGTACAAGAAGGTACATAAGGTGACGGAGAGTAGTTCAGATGAACAGAAGAGTGATACAGACTCCGGAAGCAAGGAGCTGGGTTGTCTGAAACTACATAATGTGATCAAAACGGAGGATCACCAAACTATCTGGGGCACGCTCAAGATAGCAGGAGTCCAAGTGAAAATGGAATTGGACACAGGATCAGCCCTAACAGTCATAAACCGAAGGGACTACAAGCGGCTATTCTCACATATACCCTTGAGAGATACAAAGATTGTCTTGAAGACGTACACGGGGCAAAAAGTCTACCCCAAAGGAAAAATAAGGGTGAACGTTATATATAACGGCAAGGAAACACCAAAAATGGACCTATATGTATTGCCAGATGGAGGACCACCACTACCAGGACGTGAATGGATCCGGAAGATACAGCTAGATTGGCATTCCATACAAGCACTGACTGTAGATGCCAAAAAGGATGACGACGTCACACCTGGACGACTGTCAAAAATGCTAACTGACGCACAAGAAGTGTTCCAGCAGGGACTTGGAACACTAAAAGGCATAACAGCAATGATCAAAATAGAGGAAAATGCAAGCCCAAAGTTTTTTAAGGCCAGACCGGTACCTTATGCGATCCGCCCAGCCGTCGAAGCAGAGCTGGAAGGTTTGGAACGTTCAGGAGTAATGTCCAAAGTGGACTGGAGCGAGTGGGCTACACCCATCATTCCTGTAATGAAGAGGTCGTTGAGTAATATGCCTGGGGAACGAAAGAAGGTTTGCATCTGTGGGGACTTTAAGGCGACAGTGAACCCAGTCCTTCACACTGTACAATATCCACTTCTGCGGATTGAAGATATTTTCGTCTCACTATCTGGAGGGAAACGCTTCACTAAGATTGATCTGGCACAGGCTTACCTGCAAATGGAGGGAGAAGAAGCCTCGAAACAGTACCTCACGATCAACACTCATAAAGGTCTCTACCAATACAACCGGCTGGTGTTTGGGGTAGCATCAGCTCCGGCTATTTGGCAAAGGGCAATGGAACAAGTCCTGCAAGGGATTCCAGGGACCCAGTGTTATTTGGACGACATCCTGTTCATGGGCGAAAATGACAGTGATCACCTCGCCAACCTGGAGCAGGTGCTCACTAGATTGAAGGAATATGGGCTCCGAGCTAATCGCCACAAATGCGAGTTTTTCCAGAAGCAGATCTCGTATTGTGGCCACGTTATTGATAAAGAGGGGTTACATAAGTCCCCTGAAAAGATTGAGGCAGTAGTCAAGGCTCCAGCACCGGAAAATGTGTCACAACTGAGGTCGTTCCTCGGGCTGGTGAACTACTACCATAAGTTCTTGCAAAATTTGTCTACCGTACTACACCCACTGAACACCCTACTGCAAACGGGGGTACCATGGAAGTGGAGTGACGAATGTAAGTGAGCTTTCCAGAAGAGCAAAGCATTGATCACATCAAAAGAGGTGTTGGCTCATTTCAACCCAACACTACCAATTCAGTTGGCGTGCGATGCATCACCCTATGGCATTGGAGCGGTCCTGTTGCACAAATTCCCGGACGGCTCGGCGAGGCCAGTAGCCTTTGCGTCTCGGTCACTAACCTCAGCCGAGCGTAACTACGCCCAGATTGACAGGGAGGCCCTCAGCCTAGTGTGGGGAGTGAAAAAGTTCAATCACTATCTGCACGGGCAGAAGTTCACCTTGTTGACTGACCACCAACCACTAGTCTCCATCTTTAATCCAAAGAAGGGCGTTCCGGTGATGACTGCGCAACGGCTACAAAGATGGTCCCTTTTTCTAGGGGCGCACCAATATGAAATCGAGTATAACGGCACGAAACAGCATGGAAACGCTGATGGGCTATCATGCCTGCCAGTGCCTACTGCGGAGGAAGCACCAGCAGTGGATCCTGTCGAAATATTTCATTCGACTATAATTGAATGCTTGCCAGTAACTAACGCTGGTATAGAGAAGGAGATCCGAAATGACCCGACACTGTCTCGTGTATATGATTTGATGGTGAAGGGATGACCAGCACATGGCGACTCACTGTTGCCAGCATTCTCATCCAGAAGAGAACAGCTGTCAGTATGCCAGTGGACCTTGATGTGTGGATCCCGAGTGGTAATTCCACGCAAGTTAAGGGAGAGAATGCTCAATGAGCTTCACGAAGGTCATCTGGGAGGGGTGAAAATGAAAAGCCTTGCTAGGGCTTATGTGTGGTGGCCGAGGATCGATCAGCAAATTGAGGACCTGACAAAGAGCTGCTCAGGATGCCAGATGGACCAAAATGCACCACCACATGCCCCTCTACACCCATGGGAGTGGCCCTCATCTCCATGGCAATGGGTGCATATTGATTTTGCTGGTCCATTCATGGACTCAATGTTTTTAATAGCCATGGATGCGCACTCGAAATGGCCTGAGGTGATCAAAATGTCCTCCACCACCACGGAGAAAACTGTTGCAGTCCTACGGACCATTTTTGCCAGGAACAGCTTGCTAGAGCAGATTTGCTCTGATAACGGACCACAGTTTATGTCCGAAGAGTTTCGAAGATTTATGAAAAGGAATGGGGTAAGGCATTACACATCCGCCCCGTATCATCCAGCCACAAATGGATTGGCTGAGAGGTTCGTACAAACCTTTGAAAAAGCAGTAAAGGCCATGTGCGATGACGACATTCCACTGCAGCATAAGGTGGACAATTTCCTGTTAGCCTACAGAAATGCGACACATGCAGTCACCAACCAGGCCCTGGCCATGATGTTCTTTAACCGAAGGTCGAGATCTCGTCTGGATTTGGTCAGACCAAATGTACGAAGAGATGTTGAGAGTAAGCACTTCCAGCACATCAATGAGAAGCCGACAAGGAGCTTCAATGTAGGGCAACCAGTCTTGGCCCGCGACTACCGAACAGAGAAATAGCAACCAGGAACGATATGCACACGGCAGGGGCCACTAATGTACACAGTGGATGTTGGGGAGAACATTGTGAGACGCCATGCTGACCAGATCCTAGAGTCCCTGGAACGAGTCAACCCCATGTCTCGGCCATACGTTCCTGGTGAGGAACCCGACGAACATGTCGCATCTACATCAGAAACAATAGCATTGGAAGCTGATGAATCAACTGACGACAGGGTGTTAGAATCGCCTCCGCACCAAGAGCGAGACACTCGGGAAAGGCGTTATCCAGAAAGAATCAGGAAGCCTCCCCAAAGACTGAATTTATAAATAGACTATTTTCAGTTAATTTTGCATGTTAAAAGTGTTAATTGTAATTAGTTTGATATTTAATTGTTAAATAAGTGTTATGGTACTGTTAATCTAAAAGGGGAGGAATTGTAATGTATGTACCTTTAAGGGGGAGAACTACTTTTTACAGCTCCTGTATCCTGTAGTACCGGCAGTGACCACACCTGTATATAAACCCTGAGTAGTGATCTGTACAGTCATTTGCAGTTTTAACCCTCATTCAGTAAACACCTGTTGATCGTTCCCTGCAGTCTGTTGTCTGATTATTGAAGGACACAACATTAAGATACACGGATAGAACAGCAAAGGTCCCACCAAGGTGTGAGTGTCTGCGCTGGTGCTGGGTGCGCTGAATTCTGCTGATGCTGTGCCCACAGAGGTTGCAGCTTCCTCTGAGGAGTCTTAAGGTTCAGGCTGTTCCTCCTGGACAGTGAGGACGGAGGCTGTCGATGGTCCTGTGGGGGAGTAAAGGAAAGAGTTAGAGATGTGAGGTAAATGTTGCATGCGCATTGAATTGTGCAGATTATCATAAGTCAATCTGTTAGAGCATCAGAATCATTATAAGTCACTCATGCAATGTCAATGAGAGAGAGGCCAAACTATTCTGTCACCAGCTTGCTGTGATGTGCCCGTCTGTCCGTTCCCGACTTGTGAATCATCCTCAACACCAGCAATTTCCAGGGCCGCCTCCTCCCAGAGGGTGAGCTGGGCTACTGAGGCTGGCCCTCCTCCTGTCCTCACTCTTTCCCTCCTATTGTGGGCTCTCTTTTCCTGAAATGAGGGACACAAGTGGAGTTTGAGTGAGAATGAAGGAGTGAGTGTAGAGAATCCATAGCATAGATGCTTAGAAGGAGACAAAGGGCCCTCCCTGTGTGTTGTAAGTTGTTGTTGTCATGGCATCACAGTGACAGGGAGTGTGAGGGCTACATGGTTGAATAGTTAAGTGAATGTCGCCATAGAGAGAGTGGGAATGGGTAAGGGTGCAGGGACGTAAGTGTCAAGTGGGATGTGGAGGAAGAGGTTGACAAAGCAGAGTGCTGGTGAGGAGAGGCAATGGGGCTCAGATTGAGGGTGATGGGAAATTCATACTCACTTTTCCTGTGTGGAGAAGGCCATGAAACCTATTCCTGCACTGCAGCCAGGTTCTGCTGCACATAGAGATTGAGTTCACCTCCTGGGCCACTTGCAGCCACACAGCTTTTGTCTGCTGGGGAGGCTTTTTCCTCCCTGAGGAAGGGAAGAGCACCTCCTTATTTGATCTTGCTCCCTCCACCGGAGCTTGGAGGGAGGCCTCATCGAACCTTGGAGCACACTTTGGTCTACTGGTGGACATAGTTGCTGAATGAATCGGTCACAACAATGGGCATAAAGTTTAAAGTCTCCAAATGAAGCAAGGCTGCTTGCAGGCCTTAAATCCAGCAGCATTGATGATGTCATCGGAGGCGACTCTCTGTATGAAAAGACTCATTGGGCCAGGGGTTTCCACACGCTGGAAATCAAGTGCCCAATTAGGGCAAAATCGCACTTTTTTGCCACTTCACATCAGAGTCGGGGTCCTGACACGAAAACCACCTGACACGCCCCAGCCCGCCCACACTGGCATAATCGAGCCCTTTAGGTGCGAAAGAGCCTCCATGGTGGACAAGATAGGGTCTTAAGCTAAAACGGCGGCTTAGCCCGCATTTAACGCAAGACGCCATCTTGATAAAGGAGTTGAAGCTTGCCCTTTCAACAGCTGCCTGGAGGATCGTTAAGCAGCTGATTGCCACTTAAATTGCCTGCTAGCACTCACTGAGGAGGCAGCAGGGCATTTTGGTGGCTAGCACTTGATTAACGACCGCTCCTTACAACAACCAGCTGTTTGGGAGTAAACTCATTATTGCTGAGGATTTTGAGCACTACTTAAAGGTTTATTACTTTATACTGTTCACTTGCTGCTCGAGGTTTGAAGAGGACTTTTGAAACACATCGGGCGACTGCTGGGACAATTTGTCAAGACTTCACCAATGCTCTATCAACATTTATTCTGGAAATTCTCTAAGGACTTCATCTATAAAGAGTGAGTGCTGTGTTGCTCTACCTTATTGTACACCTTATAGGATGACCAGGAGAAAGGGAGTGCTTGGTCATCGGCATCTTGCTAGGGGACCCCTTGGACTGCAGGGGGAATGGGAGGAGGCCAAGCAGAGCAGCACCAGCTGTTGGAGGAGAGAGTGACAGAAGGGACAGGAGGGCGGGGAGGGCTCCAGATCCGTGGTGGTTTGCTGCAGGCTCCACAACCTGGCAATCCTGAGAGATCAGCTGTTACCACCAGCTATTGTGCCAGGGGGTCCAGCTCAGGAACCACAAGATGAGGAGGAGGAAGAGGAAGATGTGGAGGAAAGAGGGTCAGGAGGGCGAGGCGGACTCCTTCCCCCTGCGGGTACAGCGAAACCCTCTCCTCTGGACTTCCTCCACCAGGATCTCCAGTGCCACGTCCAAAGACCCGTGCACCCTTTCACTCAGTCGCTGAGCCATCCTGAAACCTTCCGCTGTGTGTCAGTCAGCCCACTCTGTATCTTCAATGGAAGTGGGTGAGTGAAGCCCACATATACAGCTCCACAAAAATTACATCTTATCAGCACTTGAGTGCTAAACCTGCGGCTGTCTCTGTTTTAGTACCTGCAGGCAAGTTCAAATTATGGTAATCAGCAATTAGGACCAAAATTGCATGCCAAAAGCAGATTTTCAAACAGGCGTGTCTTATTAGCACATCCTGGAGAGATGTATGTTGCACATCTTGGGGGCTTAAAAGTTTAACCGTGGAAAGTCTTTGTTAATCAGGATGACATTGAAGTGTCATAAAAGGAATGCATTGTCAGGCTTTCTGATATATACTTGATGACTTTGAAGTATCGTGAGGAGAAACCATAGCTTATCTTCTGATATGTAAAGTGCTTGTGTAAGGAAAGGTGTGGGGTGATAAATCAGAGGTAGTGAGTCCCTTAGCTAAAGATAAGAGTAGGTAAAGGAAGTCCCACCAGGATGGCCTGAGGGTGCTCCGCTTCTTCCTTGAACAGAGGTCTAACCAGTCCCCATCCACAACCACCCTCCTCCGCCTGGCTGAACATGTTCTCACATTGAACAACTTCTCCTTTGACTCCACTCACTTCCTCCAAATCAAAGGTGTTGCTATGGGAACCCGCATGGGTCCTAGCTATGCCTGCCTTTTCGTGGGATATGTGGAACATTCTTTGTTCCATTCCTGCTCAGGTCCCCTCCCTCACCTCTTTTTCCGGTACATTGATGACTGTATCGGTGCTGTTTCCTGCTCTCGCCCTGAACCACAAAATTTCATTCACTTTGCTTCCCTCACCTTCACATGGTCCATCTCCGACTCTTTCCTCGACTTCCTCGTCTCCATCTCCGGGGATAGGTTATTGACAAACATTCACTACAAGCCCACTGACTCCCACAGCTTCCTGAACAACACTTCCTCCCACCCCGCTTCCTGTAAGGACTCTATTCCATTCTCCCAGTTTCTCCATCTCCGCCGCATCTGATCTGACGATGCCGCCTTCCATACCAGTGCTTCCGACATGTCTTCCTTTTTCTTCAACCAAGGATTCCCCTCTACTTGACCGTGTCCATTCTATCTCCCACACTTCTGCCCTCACACCTGCCCCTCCCTCCCGGAACCACAATAGGGTTCCCCTTGTCCTCACCTTTCACCCCACCAGCCTCCACATTCAACAGATCGCCCATTTCGGCCACCTCCAGCATGAACCCACCACCAAACACATCTTCCCCTCACCTCCCCTTTCAGCATTCCGAAGGGACCGCTCCCTCCGCGACACCCTGGTCCACTCCTCTATCACCCCCAACACACCTTCCCCTTCGCCCGGCATCTCCCCGTGCAAGCGCAGGAGATGCAACACACGCACTTATACCTCCCCCCTTACCACTGTCCAGGACCCCAAACACCCCTTGCAGGTGAAACAGCAATACTTGTACTTCTTGCAATTTAGTATACTGTATTCGCTTCTCATGATGCGGTCTCCTCTACATTGGGGAGACCAAACGCAGATTGGGTGACCGCTTTGCGGAACACCTCCGTTCAGTCCGTAAGCGGGACCCTGAGTTTCCGGTCGCTTGTCACTTTAATTCTTCGCACCACTCCCACTCAGACCTCACCGCCCTCGGCCTCTTGCATTGTTCCACTGAAGCTCTGCGGAAGCTCCAGAAACAGCACCTCATCTTTCAATTAGGCACTTTACAGCCTTCTGGACTCAATATAGAGTTCAACAATTTCAGATCATAACCTCGGTCCCTATCATATATATTTTTTTCCACACTTTTTTTTGTTTCTTTTGTTTGTGTTTTCTTTTCTACTCTCCCACATGGCAGCTGTCTTTCATTCTGCCAGCGCAATTTACACTTCATCTAGAGCCATCTTTTGTTTCTTAAACTGGCTCATTACCATCTCCTTTTGCCTTGAATATTTCTTAATGGCCCAGAAATTCGGGTCGGGGGCTTTCCGCGGGTGTAAGCCCTCGACCTGCACTTACCTTGCGTGCTGGCAGTTGAGCTGTAGGGCCCCATGGAATTCCGATCCAGGGCCTGGCCCAGCTGCCGGCGTGCAGTGCTTGGGTATCCCAGGGGCGGTTAGTTCGATGCGTCCCCTGGGATCACGTGGGCCATGGGCAGCCAATCGAAGCAGGGAATGCTCCATTCATAAGATTGACAGGAAGACCTGTCAAGACTTATAAATACTATGGCCCCAAAATAGCAGTAAACCTTCAAATAAATTTTAAAAAATCACACTTTTTAAATAAACTATAAATTACATTAAATAACTATTTTAAACAATAATTTAAATTTTTGAAAAAAGTAATTTTATATTTTACGGGGCTAAAAATAAACTTACCTTGCTTTAAAGTATTTAAAAATAATAAACCTGTGGAAAAAATGTTTAAATTTTAATTAATTGACCACTTACCTTGTAAATAGCAGGCCTTACGCCTGCTTTTTAAATTTCTAAATTCTAAAGATTACCCTCCCGGAGAAACCTGTTTTTAAAAAAAAAAAAAAAAAAGTTCAAAGCGCACGTGCAGACTCCCCCGCGCACGCGTTCGACCTCTGAACCCCTGCTTTCAGAGGAACGGAAGTGCCGGTTTCCCACGCATGCACAGTGCATGCAGAAAACCGGCACTTCCATCAGGCCCACGCGTGAGTACCCCGTGTGTACTCACGCATTGGAACCCGAATTTCTGGCCCATTGTCTCTTAATATCTCTTAACCTCTCCTGCCTTCTATCCTATCCCAGGCCTTCCCTTTTGTTCTTTCATCCCCTCCCCCCTTTCCCAGCCCCTACACTTGCTTAAAAATCTGATACATTTCCTGTTTTTTTCCAGTTCTGAAGAAAGGTCATCGACCTGAAACGTTAACTCTGTTTCTCTCTTTACAGATACTGCCTGACCTGCTGAGTATCTCCAGCATTTTCTATTTTTATTTCTAGTTTAAGGGAAATGGTTTTGAGGTAAACAATTGCAAACTGCTTACATAGATTATGAGGGGGAAATTGAGTCGCGCCCCCTTTGGGGGCGCTAACTTTGCCATAGCGCCCCGAAAAATTTAGCGCCCCCGTAGCCAACATTCATTGGTAGCACCCCAAGAGGGAAGCGGGGTGCTACTGGAAGCGCCCCGCCTCCCTCTTGGGGGCGCTGTGAGGGACTATCGTGGCGTTACGTGCCGCGGTACTGCAGGCCTTCCTCCCCTTTTAATAGCGTTAATGGGAGGCGCAAAGCAACCAATTTTTTAGGCCTGTTTTCAAAAGATTTGGTAAATAGATACACTAATATGATGTTTTCCTTTGATGTGGTCAAAATATGGAGCATGGTTTTCAACAGTTTGTCAGAGTGTACTCGAAAGATACAGAAACCGGTAAAGTCACTCTCTGTGTACAGTTAAAGGCCGATCACCTTTACTGTGTATCAGTAATGTCTGTTCTGTATACTCCACTATGAAGTCTCCTGCTTACTCGAAACGTGTTGTTGTGAACCAAAGGAGAAAGGAGGTTGCTTAAAATTTGGTGCCGTGAACTCGACACCACTGAGTGCCTGTTTTCACCCTTTCACAAAAATAAGCCCGTTTGTATTTATGATTGCAAGTGTCATGGAAGTTAAGCCCTGGGGAGGAACGATTGTTAAACTTGAGATAAATATTTGACTTTTGCTAGCCTTGTTGACAATTTCATGATGCCCTTTGCCAGCTGGATTGTGTTTGATATTTCTGTTGTATTTTAACTTCCAGCTTTGAAACATTGAATGCATTTGATTCTCCTATGATAATCTTAGGCATATGGAGCAGTGATTCACACTTTTAATAATGCTGACCCATCAGTCATCATGGTCACAAAATGTAAATAGAATGGCTTGGCTGCTTAGAAATGATTCTTTCCTTTATGTGTATCTTATGACAAATGTCTAAAATGTTATCTTGAAATATGGGGGGTAGTGGTGGGGGCAGTGGTGGATAGGTGGGGGAAGGGGGCACAAGGTTTTTTCCTATTTTTTAAATTTACTTTTTGGAGGACAAGGAGAATCTTTGTGGAACTTCCTTTGGTAGGGTTCATGATAGAGTAAATTGTACATGATCGGTACAAGGAAGAAGTTTTATGAGATAAATGGACTCGCTAGGCTCAAAGTAGGTTGCAAGTTTTTTATGGGCCCAGGAGGAGCTGCTACTGTGCTCATAAAAATTTGACACCCGACTGCATTCCTGTTCCTCCTGGCCCTACAAAAAATAAAAATGAAAAATTTCCTCAGCCATTTTTTGAGCGGCCTTCAGTTGTCTGTTTAAGTACTGCTGATTAGGCCATTCATAGCCTGGTACAAATGAACAGCGCGTGCTCCACCCATTTGTGCCCAAAAATTGCAATCGGGCTCATACAACCTCGATCTGCACATTTAAGCAGCCTGCCACTGGAAACAGGTGGGCAAGCTGCTTGACAATTTACAGGCCCACCTGAATATTTGGGCAAGGCAGGTTTTGGGTGTCAATGAGGCAGCTGAGCTGCCCTCCAATTTTCAACTGTGCCCGTCTGTTTTTCGGGCAAGAGACAGGCAGCTGTCAGTTGAAATTGCCCCTATAGTCTCCTGCCACCAGCACAGTAAGTCACATCACATCTTGGCATCTTTATAAAGCTAACTGTGTTCAATTTGTTTCAGGTAAACGAACAAATATCATCCATACTCTCTTCCTGTCAATAACATGAATTAAACTAGAGGAACTGAAAATGAGATTGATCACCTAAACATAAATTCTCAGCTATCAATGTAAAGCTGTCCAAAATGCCTTAAAGCTTGTCAATCACTAAGTAGCTTTCAGTATTTGAACACTCTCATCCGACATTAACATTTCCAATGTGCAGATTAGCATGAATTTATTAACATTTCAGGTTTCATTTATTGATTTACATACTTCAAGCATTTCTGGAGCATTTGCCAAGAACAGTTAAAACTCAATTTACTGATTTCTGCTTCAATGTAACTTCAGATGGAAGTCAAGATAAATTATCTCCTGACTAGATTTTATACAAACAATGGTCAGCCTGTAAGATTTGCAATTTTCAGCAAAAATCACGCAAGAAAACTGGATAAGATAAGACTGTTTATTGACCAAAGTAAGCTTGCACAGAAAAACCTTTGATAAAAGGGCATACAAAATGGCTGCCAGGCCCCGTGATCAGTTTCTGAACCATTTTATTTCTGTTACTGCAAGCCAGACAGGCTTGTGGATTGAAGACAGTAAGCCCGCGAAAGCCAGTATCTGGGAACTGAAACTCAGAGAAACAGCATACATATTCAATGGATTCTAAGTACAGGATGGGGCCCATCAAGATATGGGCGGACAATGCAAAAACACTTATACCCATTTATTGTACAAAGGAAAAACCGTTAAGCAGCCATCAAGGAAAATCTCCGGACCGATCAATATGCGAACCGAGCCACGGTGACAATGCAAAAGACATTGAAAGACATTATCGGCCAGGAAGGCCAGTTTAAGTTATCACCGGCTCTGTTACAAGACAAAGCGCCCCTGCAGAGATTTCTGCCCGCCAAAATTAATACAAAGACAGGACTATGATTTGGCGGGAGATAAGACTGTCCCAAAAGAGTATAACTATGGATTGAAAGTCCATCTAAGTTACTTCGGACTTCGGGTTACTTGAGCAACTACGCTTGACTTCTATGGGAACAACTTCACTTGACTGGACGGCGGCTGCTTCTTCTTCTTGGATGACTTCAGACTTTTTGATGTGCCTCAATAATTCCGAGACTCGAAGGTAGCAGAACAAAACAAGGCTTTTATTAACTTAGAATGAAACACGTAAGTGAGAGAGATGTCGTCCTTCTGGAGATTGGGGCTAGACTGAAGCTAGCTTACAAACGGGGCCAGGTATGGGCGGAGCCCTACACACAGCACATTCCAGTATCCAATATAGCACATTCCAGTACACAATAAAATGAGGTCTGGGGGAAGGGAAATGACACTGAAACCGATCTCAGTCACAGGCAGTGATGAATGGAAATATTTCATCACACTTTTCTTCAAGGACTTCGCCTACAAGGAATGAACGAAGGACGGATGGTGCCAGGATCGGCGCCTCTTCCACTTCGGCAGATGCAGAATCGATGAAAACGTTTTCGTCTTTTTAAAGACGGACGGTTTCGGTAAAAAGACAACGTGGTCGGGGTTCAGCCAAGCAAGGCTCGGACACGACGAGAAGACGACGAGGGTGACCCGGGCACTGAGGTCGGGAGATCATCGATGATCCAGGCCGACGGAGAAGAAACCCTCTGGAAAACCGACGATCCAGGCCAGAGAGGACATTCCGGGCCTGACACTTCCGTGTCTCAACATCCCATTGGGTTGTTCTACTCCATGAACAAAAATCCACGACAGACTTAGTGGATCTCAACCTTGACGAGTGCTCATCGAGGCTGTGTCTACCCCACCGCCTCGAGGGAGAGAAAACATCAACTGCGCCAGAAGTTTCCAAATCCACGTGACGACGGAAAGCGGTGCCAAAAGGCTGCGAACCCCCTTCTTCGCGATTTCGAGAGTGGTGAGCATGATCCCAGGTTCCCCAGGTCGAAACTTAGTTTAGGTATAGGGGAGGGAGTTAAGGGTAATTCGTAATGTGTTTCCCCTTTTACGATGTGCCGTGTGTTCCCCATTTCCATAGAGTCAAGTTCATAAATTTGTGCATGATTGTAGTTACTTTAATCTGTGCCTATGACATGTATTTTGTAATGCTTCAAACTGTTTAAAAATAAAAGCATCCATTTTGTGCTATTCAACCTGGTCTATTGAGTTCTTTCTCTGCACTACTGTTCTCTGCATCTAAGTCCAAGGTCTAGAACCGTAGGGGGAGTGGGTCGAACCACTCAAGGGTAATTATTGCACAAAACCTGGCAGGAGACCAGAACGAGCAAGAGAAACCCCCTACAGCCAAGGAGTGTATCAAAGTGTAATAATCTTCACACCTCATCTGACAACATCCAATCAGAATCATATTATTCAATGGCTTAAGACACTTGAACCTGGTTATTCCTCTTCAATGTGATCATCACTGGTACTATGGCAGGGCAAGACTTGTACCCTCTTGACTGACGCTGCACATTGTCTGGGGTCAGCCTAATTTGACTATTCAGGGTGGGCTACCACATTATCAATACCTCTGATTAGTAGCTTGCTCATTTGGAAGTAGGAAATGGTTTACTGCTACAGAATTTAAATTTTAGCAGTAGTTTAAATGGCCAGGCATCAATATTGGAAAGAGGTTTTTGGGAGCTTGATTATAAATCTGAGAGGTCAACTGCAGAGCACAGAACTGCCAGGTTTTCAGAGGCTACAATGGAAGTGTTACTGGTCCAAACAAGGCAGAGTAGTGATGGCTTGTTTGGGACTAATCGGAGAAGCTCCTCAAAGAGAGATGCTTCTCAAAAGATACTGCCCAGATGCAATAGAATTGGCTTTCCAGGGGAGTTAGTATGTACTCCATCACCTCACAGGTGGCGAGAAAAAGTTTAATGATCTTATGGGAAAAAGTTATTGACCTTATGGACAAAATAAGATCCATCTGCGTCACCTGTTCCTACCATTCAAGTAACATCTAGGAGGAGTACTAGATTAGGTTTAACTAATCATACATCACACACATGAAACAAGGGGAAACTGGTGGAAAGACACACTGGGCAGACAATTATTATAGGTTTTCAGTAAATTTAATGTTGCACTAAAGGTGCTATTCATGCAGACATTGGTTTTGGCAAGATTTGGAAGTGACAGTGACAAAGTGGCATGAATAGATCCATATTACTAGGTGCACGCAAGGAAAGTGTTTGTAGATCATGGCACCTTTGTGTTGAGAAGAAAGGTGCAGACATGATTGTTGATGCAGTGGCAAATATGGTAGCCAAGAGGAGGTCTCCCATATCATATTGCACAAATTTCTCTGACAGGTAATACACTAGCTTTGATCTCATAAGATGTCCCTTTTTGGGTCAAACAGTGCAGGCAACGTGGACTGCCCTAAAATAAATACATTGTGGCAGCAGCCAGGAAACCGAGCATTCAAATCCTCATCACAAACAAGCTGGACATTCAAAGTGTGGAATTGGTTCCGGTTGTTGTCAGAAATGGGATTGAGCAAGAGAGCGTGTATGGCCACATGGGTGCAGTCTATGATTCCTTGGAAACTGGAGAATCCTTCAACTCTGTAATAATTGCAGCTTTAGCAGGAAAAATTCAGTTGGTAGCGCCACCCATTAGCACCTTAAGAGGGCGCTAAGTGGGGCGCAAACCAACTAGCGCCTGGACGCGGCGATATCTGTGCCTCTCGCGAAATTGACCGGCTATTTTGCGGCGGCCCTAAACACTACCGCCATGATCTCCTGCACCGGCAGATCGTGACATCAGTCGAGTGTGCAACGCTCTGGTAGCGCCCCGGACTGGAAATTGAGTGGCGCCCCCTGCCTTAACGCCTGCCGCTAGCAACGACAGGTTGAGGGGAGCATTTTGCAGTCGGGAATGGACTGGGGGAGCGCTATTTAAAGGCGACCGCTTCTTGCCTTTTTTTGTTGGTGACGTTTTTGCACCACGCATTCAGAGAGAGAGAGAGAGAGAGACTTCTGGAGAGATTCTGCACTGTGTGAAGGAGTTTTCCATACTGAGCAGCACTTTGCAGGTTCATTTTGAGTTGCCCTTCCTTGTATCTATTTAGAAGAGACTGTGGGGGCTGCACTCTGATCTCTTTCCCTGGGTCTCTCCATTGTTCTTTCCAGCAGATTTGATGCACAGGTCTCTCTAGGCCGAGACTCAAGGCTGCAATGAACAGGATGTAGATGGAGACCAAGATAAGCCCTCCCCTTTAAGATAAAAACAGAAAATGCTGGAGAAACTCAGCAGGTCAGGCAGCATCTGTGAAGAGAAAAACAGAGTTAATGTTTCAGGTTGATGACCATTCATCAGAACTCCCCTTTAAGAATTGGCCGGTGCCAGTGTGTCTGTGTTCCATTGCTGACTGACATCACATGAGCTTCGCCAGCGCTGTGAGCTAGCGCCTCGCTCCTTGGCCTTTGCGCCTTAAGACAGATGTGAAGCGCCTGATTCAGCGCTGCAATCACCTCCAGGGGCGATAAAAGTCAAGTTTGCAGTCGGAGGCGATAATTAGCGCCAGGCGCTAAACTTTGCGCCTGGCCGATAATTACGCCCCAAATGGGGCGATACCGAATTTCTCCCCCTTAGTCTTTATACTCCAGAGTGATGGAATTGGCAAATGGGTTCCATACACCTCCTGTGCTGCCTGACCTGTGCCCTCCCTCCATTCCTGCTCCTTTTCTTCCTCCAAAGAAAGAAGATACTGGAGAATTACCAATGGAAAACCTATTGTCAGTCCTTTGGATAAGGCACAAAAGTGGAAACATTTCAGCAGCTCAAGAGCAATAAGAACTTTCAAAAAACAGCTGGGAATCAAATTTATTAAGAATTAATTCCTAAAAGCAGTTGGACCCCTTAAACCCACCATTGCATTGCCACTTAACAGTTTTATAAAGTGTAATGTGCACTGACCAATAAAGAGGCAGTAATGATGAAAAATGGGACATGTGGCATCACCGTGTCATTACCATCTCATGCCCATTTTAGGATGAGGGCTTCTGGCACTGGCTGGAAATAATTGGTGGGAAACTGGGTGGGCAGCAAAATAGATTGGGATCTGCTGTAACAGATCTCCTCCCCATTTCCTGCCCTGACCCATCACAATCTGCCTTTGCTGTCTGCACAGTACTGCACTGATCTAAACAATTAAAGATATAAATCCATTACTACCCACAGAATTATACATTGCATAGCGAAATAGACATCTATCCATGCTAGAAAAAGAACTTGCATTTGTATGGTTCCTTATCATGTTCTCAAGACATCACAAAGTGCCTCATGACCAATTGTAATTTGCAGTCATTATTATAACAGCAAATCCATCCTTTCTCATAGCTTATCATTTGGTTCAGCATGCACATCAAAAACTGAAATAACCATAGTGGCAGAAAATATGCAATAATAGACCCTGTATTTCTCTGTACTGTACTACAGTAATACAAGGCTTAGAAAATTCAGAATAAATCATTAAAACACAGAATAGTTAATTTCTTTTAAAAAAAAATCTTGCTAAACAATCCTGCCTTATGTATGCTGGCTAAGATTTTTTTTTGAATTTTTGTGCCTTTATCGTTCATTTAAAACCTTATTATTATCACTATTTAAAAATACAAAGCCCTCTGGAGAGTGAGTGCATTAATGTATATTTAAAATAATAATATTATTGCTTTAAAATAAAGAACATTTGACAGATGTGTAGTATTTTTGACTTTTAATTCATGTAAACATATGGTTCACTTGGATTTATGTAGTCATTTTTGCAGAGACAGGTCCCTGATTTTTTTTTTAGTAGTTTATGGGATGTGGGCAAGGCCAGCATTAATTGTCCAACCCTAATTGCCCTTGAGAAGGTGGTGGTGAGCTGCCTTCTTGAACCACTGCAGTGCATCTGGTGAAGGTACTCCCACAGTACTGTTAGGTAGGGAGTTCCAGGATTTTGACCCAGCGACGATGAAGGATCGGCGATATACTTCTAAGTCAGAATGATGTGTGACTTGGAGGGGAACTTGGAGGTGGTGGTGTTCCCATGTGCCTGCTGCCCTTGTCCTTCTAGGTGGAAGAGGTCGCGGGTTTGGAAGGTGCTGCTGAAGAAGCCTTGGTGAGTTGCTGCAGTGCATCTTGTAGATGGTACACGCTGCAGCCACAGTACGCCGGTGGTGGAGGGAGTGAGTGTTTAAGGTGGTGGATGGGGTACCAGTCAAGCAGGCTGCTTTGTCCTGGATGCTGTTGAGCCTCTTGAGTGTTGTTGGAGCTGCACTCATCCAAGCAAGTGGAGAGAATTCCATCACACCCCTTACTTGTACCTTGTAGATGGTGGAAAGGCTTTGAGGAGTCAGGAGTTGAGACATTCATCACAGAATACCTAGCCTCTGACCTGCTCTTGTTGCCACTATTTATGTGGCTGGTCCAGTTAAGCATCTGGTCAATGGTGACCCCCAGGATGTTGATGGTGGGGGATTTGGTGATGGTAATGCCATTGAATGTCAAGGGACGCTGGTTAGACTCTCGCTTGTTGGAGACAGTCATTGCCTGGCACTTCTGTCATGTGAATGTTACTTGCCACTTATCAGTCCAAGCCTGAATGTCATCCAGGTCTTGTTGCATGCGGGCATGGACTGCTTCATTATCTGAGAAGCTGTGAATGGCACTGAACACTGTGCAGTCAGCAGCGAACATCCCCATTTCTGACCTTCTGTTGGAGGGAAGGTCATTGATGAAGCAGCTGAAGATGGTTGGGCCTAGGACACTGCCCTGAGGAACTCCTGCAGCGATGTCCTGGGACTGTGATGATTAATCTTCAATCAGCACAAAAATCTTCCTTTTTGCTAGGTATGACTCCAGCCAGTGGAGAGTTTTCCCCCCAATTCCCATTGACTTCAGTTTTGCTAGGGCTCCATCATGCCACACTCAGTCAAATGCTGCCTTGATGTTAAGGGCAGTCACTCTCACCTCTCCTCTGGAATTCAGCTCCTTTGTTCATGTTTGGACCAAGGCTGTAACAAGGTCAGGAGCCGAGTGGCCTTGGCGGAACCCAAACTGGGCATTAGTGAGCAAATTATTGGTGAGCAAGTGCCGCTTGATAGCACTGTCAATGCCACCTTCCCTCACTTTGCTGTTGATTGAGAGTAGACTGATGTGGCAGTAATTGGCCGGATTGGATTTATCCTGCTTTTTGTGGACAGGACCTACCTGGGCAGGTTTTCACATTGTCGGATAGATGCCAGTGTTGCAGATGTACTGGAACAGCTTGACTAGCGGTGCAGCTAGTTCTGGAGCACAGGTCTTCAGCACAATAGCCGGGATGTTGTCTGGGCCTATAGCCTTTGATGTAGCCAATGCGTGATCTCACGTGGAATGAATCAAATTGGCTGAAGACTGGCTTCTGTGATGGTGGGGACCTCAGGAGGAGGCCGATATGGATCATCCACTCGGCACTTCTGGCTGAAGATGGTTGCAAACGCTTCCGCCTTGTCTTTTGCATTCACGTGCTGGGCTTTACCATCATTAAGGATGGGGATATTCATGGAGCCCCCTCCTCCCATTAGTTGTTTAATGGTCCATCACCATTCACAGCTGGATGTGGCAGGACTGCAGAGCATTGATCTGATCCGTTGATTGTGGGATCGCTTAGCCCTGTCTATAGCATGCTGCTTCCGCTTTTTAGCATGCATGTAGTCCTGTGTTGCAGCTTCCCCAGGTCGGCACCTCATTTTTAGGTACGCCTGGTGCTGCTCCTGGCATGCTCTTCTACACTCCTCATTGAACCAGGGTTGGTCCTCTGGCTTGATGGTAATGGTAGAGTGAGGGATATGCCAGGTCATGAGGTTACAGATAGTGGTGGAATACAATTCTGCTGCTGCTGATGGCCCACAGCACCTCATGGATGGCCAGCTTTGAGCTGCTAGGTCTGTTCTGAATATCCCATTTAGCATGGTAATAGTGCCACACAACACGATGGAGGGTGTCCTCAGTGTGAAGGCGGCACTTCGTCTCCACAATGACTGTGCGGTGGACATTGCTACCAATACTGTCATGGACAGATGCATCTGCAACAGGTAGATTGGTGAGGATGAGGTCAAGTAGGTTTTTCCCTCGTGTTGGTTCTCTCACCACCTGTCGCAGGCCTAGTCTGGCAACTATGTCCTTCAGGACTCGGCCAACTCGGTCAGTAGTGGTGCTACCGAGCCACTCTTGGTGATGGACCATGAAGTGCCCCACCCAGAGTAAATTCTGTGCCCTTGCTACTCTCAGTGCTTCTTCCAAGTGGTTTTCAACATAGCGGAGTACTGATTCATCAGCTGAGGGAGGGCGGTAGGTGGTAATCAACAGGAGGTTGCCTTGCCCATGGTTGACCTGAAGCCATGAGATTTCATGGGGTCCAGAGTCAATGTTGAGGACTCCCAGGGCAACACATTCCCGACTGTATACCACTGTGCCGGCACCACTGTTGGGTCTGTCCTGCCGGTGGGACAGGACATACCCAGGGATGGCGCTGGAGGAGTTTGCAACATTGGCTGAAAGGTATGATTCTGTGAGTATGACTATGACAGGCGGTTACTTGACTAATCTGTGGGACAGCTCTCCCAATTTTGGCACAAGTGTTGGTGAGGAGGATTTTGCGGTGTCGACTGGGCTGGGTGTGACATTGCCGTGTCCATAGCCGGTGCCGAGGTCGATGCCAGGTGGCCCATCCAGTTTCATTCTTTTTATTGTTTTTCATAGCGGTTTAATACAACTGAGTGGCTTGTTCAGCCATTTCAGAGGGCAATTAAGAGTCAACCACATTGCTGTGGGCCTGGAGTCACACACAGGCCAGACCAGGTAAGGGCGGCAGATTCCCTTCCCTAAAGGACATTAGTGAACCAGATGGGTTTTTATGACAATCCGATAGTTTCATGGTCACCATTACTGATACTAGCTTTTTATTCCAGATTTATTTAATTAACTGAATTTAAATTCCCCAGCTGCCGTGGTGGGATCGTTAGTCCAGGCGTCTGGTTACTAGCCCAGTGACATCACTACTATGCTACCATTCCCTGATGTCATTCCTTAAAAATATTTTTGATCATCTTTTTACAGGCACAAATGATTCATAGGGTATTTAGTAGGTTATCGCATTAGATGTGTTCAGATAGGATCAATCCTAAAGAGGATGCAGCCATTTCATTCCACTTACCCTTTTCACTGTGACAAAGACTGTAGCACTTGGTTACACTCAGATTAAATGCCATTGATCTGAAACTCCTTGACGCTAGAAAGGCACTGCTGGTCCAAATTGAACTACTTGTATACATAGATGATCCAGTCATGGTTCAAACCTGTTTGCTGCAATTACATGGAGTGATGTATTGAGTTGAGTCAAGCCATTTTCTTGGTTTCAACACAGTGAGAATGCAGGGAGGAGAAAGAGGATGTCGAGCACTGTATTTGGAGTAGAAAAGCAAAATGAGTGGAAAGTTAGGAGAAGCAACAACCATAGTAGTATTGATGGAATATATAGAGAAAAGACAGGTTGAGATGGAGGGGGTAGAAAGTATATTCAGAGACTTAATTTTTAATATTTCTTTAAATGCTTTGCCAGGCAAAAAGATTTTTCAAAGTGAAATAAAGTTGGTGAATGTAACAAGCAGTCTTTCACTGATAAGACAGGAAACATGGTTGTGACTGCAGGGGGTAGTCATAGACAACAGAGGTAAAAAAAACCTTAGATTTTGCAGACATCGTGTCTCTAATGACTTTTCGGAGGTTAAAGGGGAGGAGTCAAACCTTTGAAGTTTTGAAATGCAGAATTCGACGTAACCCATGAACTGCTACCAAGTGGTTTTCTGACACTTTTGAAAACTTCAGGAGTGAATGAACAGTTTAGGGCTTTAATAAAACATCTAATGGATAGGCACACAGGATGTGTTAATGTGAACGTTTGACTGCTCAAACAGCTCAGGTCGAACATTAAAGGAACATTTCACTATCTCTGAATGATTGATTTACTTGATGTGCCTCAATAATCCCGAGACTCGATGTTAGCGAAACAAAACAAGGCTTTTATTAACTTAGAAGATAACACGCAGTGGAGAGAGGTATCTTCCATCTGGAGCTCTGCAGTACTGGATATGAGGCCAGACTGAACTGGCTTACATAGAGGCCAGGTATGGGCGGAGCCCTACACACAACACATTCCATACATTCCAATATACAATACAATGGTGAGGAGAAACCTGAAACCAACCACAGTCACAGGAAATACAATGGTGAGGGGAAACCTGAAACCAACCACAGTCACAGGCAGTGATGAATGGAATATTTCATCACATTACTGCAAAAGGCAAGGAAAACTATATAAAACATAGTGGCTAAAGAATATCGGCACTGCAGTCAGAAGAAAGTGGTTTGGCCTTCGAGGATCAGGCTTCAGTCAGAAGGAGGGGCCTGGCCAATCTGTTCGCTTACGAGGACCTACAATCAACGCTGGACCAATCATCGGCGGGCGGTTGTATGTATGATTTCCTGTAACATTATTGGTGTACTGCTCGAATAGTGGTTGGGGTTTTGAATCTGTCTTTGGAACAATGAAAGGTTAAAGACAGAACCGGTGTGTCTGGTGTATTTTCTCATAGGTCTCAAGTCCAAACTCTCTAACCTGTTGAACGGGGCGAGGGGTAATTTTGCACGTCTTGCAAGGGAGAAAGGTTAGAGGTTAGTGGTGAGGGAGGCTTTACAAGATTAATTTCACAGTCTGCTTAATGTATTATTTCCCAGTACCTCAAAACTGTAGAAGTTTCCTATTATTTCCCTACAATATTTCCCTACAAACTCAAGCCAGACATCAACTTGGTTGTGTCCTGCACTAGGAGACCTGGTCCTTCACCTTGAAATCTCAAGAAACATGATTATTCATCTACATAACTGCTAAACTAAGAAGTACAATATCAGCTGCATGTTTAATATAACTGGGGCAATAGAGACAATTTAGACCAATACCCTAAGAAGGCTGTTACATGGATCCCCTGGTGGACTTTTAATTGAAACTCATTAAAGACTAATATATCAGCATGTGTTCTTTGCATTCAAATGTAACTACATTGATTGGGAAAAGCTGTTTTTTTTTTATCTGCAAAGAGTTAGAGATTCAAACACAACAGATTTCCAAAGGATCAGTAACACTTTTAAAGCAATACTGTAATTGGGTTCCCCAGTCTGCCTGAATTGCTAACAAATTACGTTCTAATTATTTAATGTCAGTAACAGGAATTATGATGCCAATAATAGTAGGAGACAATTGTCTTGACAGGACCCCCACTGGCAGAAATGGTTTGCCGCTCATTTGGATAAAATCAACTAATTGAAGGCTTGGTGGTGAAATTACTGGGTTTTTTTTCCTATCCGTTTTGAATCAATGTTGAAAATGAAGCAGCCGTTTTCACTGCATTTGAAGGGCATTTTAAAAATTATGTTTTCCATCCAATTGCAACTTAATTGCTTGTTTGGGGACATCCTCCTTCAGCTTTCTGTAAAAGGCACCAATATTTATTTTAGAAAGAACGACTTGCATCTATATAGTGTCACAACCTCAGGATGCCCCAAAATGCTTTTTTGCAGTGAAGTCACTCATGTAATATAAGAAATGTGGCAGCCAACAATACGCACAGAAAGGTCGCACAAACAGCAATGTGACAATGACCAGATAATTTGTTTTTATGTGTTGGCTGAGGGATTAAATTTGGCCAGCACACTGGGGAGAACTCCCTTGCTCTTTAGCAAAATAGTACCATGGGATCATTTACATCCATCTGAGAGGGCAGACAGGACCTTGGTTTGATATTTAATCTGAAAGATGGCACCTCTAGCAGTGCAGCACGCCCTCAGCACTGCACTGGGGTGTCAGCCTAGATTATATGCTCAAGTCTCTGGAATGGGACTATCAACGCACAGCCTTCTGATTCAAAGGCAAGATCACTACCACTGAGCCACGGCTAACACATACTAAGTCCTTACTATCAATCCACAACATAGCACAGCAAGAATTGGAGCTGCATGAAGAGCAGGGTGCAGAGCGCACTGCCTCTTCAGAGGAGAAGGAGGAAGAGGTGGAAAATGAGGACAAGGAGGGCGACAAACCTGAGGTGGAGATGGCACCAGCTGTGGTGCACATTGCTGACCGGGAGGCCAGGGGTGACCTCATGATGGCCAGATTTACTTAACTTGCTCCAGGGCACCCACATGGCTATCACATGCTGTACTAACATTCCTGTAGTGATCAATAACATGTCATTCTGTGGTGGACACTAGGTGGAGCAGTAGAGCTGTATATATCTGTATGTATAAAACTACACTACCCAGCTATACATACATTAAGACTACATTACCCATGAGGCTAGGCTACCCACAAGGCAACAGCCAAGATGGCAGCCTGCACACAGGATCACAATGCTGCATCTCTACAGATACTGTACCAAGTCCACATGGCTCAATAAAGTAACTAGCAAAAGCTAGCTGTGTTCATAATAAGAATGTCCATTTATTAATGAACATAACATGGTACCAGGGTAATGAAGATCTGCTGAAAATTGGGAAAAGCGACATGGAGAATTTGAAGCCACCAGAGCATTTGAATCTCACAGAAAAAATCGACTACAATTGGCAGACTTTTAAACAGCAATTCGAACTCTACATTGCAGCCATCGGATTCGGTACGAAGCCAGACGCAAGGAAGATAGAGTTGCTGCTTACGGTTGCAGGCCCACAGGCGATAGAGATATTTAATACATTTGTATTTAATTCAGCGGAGAACAGAGAAAAATTAGAAGATGTGCTAAAAAAATTTGATGCACATTGCTCTCCCAAAAAGAATGAGACGTATGAAAGATACATCTTCCGTTCTCGGACACAGCAACAAAATGAGACTTTTGTTAGCTTTATAACTGATCTGAAACTGAAAGCACAGACATGTAATTTCGCTGAGCTCAAAGCATCCATGACTCGTGACCAGATTGTGTTTGGTATTCATGATAAAAAAGTCAGGGAACATCTGTTGAGAGAAACCGAACTAACATTGGAAAATGCTGTGACAATATGCAAAGCCAGCGAGCTAGCTCGAGATCACGCGAAGCACTTCAGTGAAATCAATAATGATGCAAATGTAATGAGTGATAATGCTGCTGTCGGTGCTGTGTCCTACAAGGGGAAGAAACGTGGGCAGAACAGAAATAAAAAGCAATCAGAGGATGAAATTTTTAATTGTAAACGCTATGGTTACAAACACCAGTTAAGACAATGCCCAGCGTTTGGAAAAATGTGCACAAAGTGTAATGGAAAGAATCACTTTGCCAAACAATGCTTTTCAAAAGTACAAACTAAGAAAGGGAAACGAGTTAATGTGATTGAGGACACTGATGTAAGTGAGACATTTTTTGTAGGAATGGTGTCATGTGGCGATATCAAAAATGGTACAGAAAATGTGCAGCCCTCAGAAATAGACAATGCTGAACATAAAGTTAATGCAGTAAAAGAGGACAAATGGATGATCCCACTGCAGATAAATGGAGCATTAGTTACATTGAAACTGGACACTGGGGCAAAAGCAAACTTAATCAGTATGAGTGACATTAACAATATGAAAGAAAAGCCCAAAATACAGAAAAAGTCAGTACTACTGAAGGACTATAATGGACAGAAAATAGATAGCTTAGGTGTATGCAGACTTAAAGTGACAGTCAAAGACAAAGTGCATCATCTCATGTTTTCTGTTGTGGCTGAAAGGCTTGATTCACTACTGGGTGACAAAGCTTGTGAGGACTTAGAACTGGTCAAACGAGTTTACTGTAAAAACTGTGCCATAAGCAGACCAGATGACTCGGGTGATGGAGCAGAGAGCCCAAGGATAAAAAGGCCAAAGGGTACCCATGTCTTCAAAAAGCCTAGTTTCTCCAAGAAGAAAGAAAAAGACTTTAAAGTCAAAGAGAAGCCAAAGGAAGAAAAGCACAAAGAGGAAAAACACAAGGAGAAAAAGTCCAAAGATATAACTGCAGCAGATGTTGTTAAGCAGTGGAAAGAGAAAAAGAAAAAGAAGCCTGCACCAGAGCAGGAAGCAGTTTCGGTGGATACTCCTTCTTCCCTCAGGCCAATCTTTGGTGTTCCATTAGCCAAGGCTGCTGAGAGGACTATGCTGTATGATGGGATCCAGCTGCCAGCAGTTTTTCGAGAGTGCATTGACTACATTGAGAGTTATGGCATGAAGAGTGAAGGAAACACTGAAACCCTCTCCAAGCAAAGATCGCAAGGAGACCTCGATCTATACAAGAGCAGATTTATAACAATGCCGCAACTGCATCTTGTCATTCACCGCCAGAACAATCTCACGAAGACACATCAGACTTACCCGTGTTGAGAAGATCCACACGTGAAGTAAAAGAGCCTGATAGACTTAATCTTTGAGTACAATATAAAGCTTTGAAAATGTGTTGACTGTTTTGAAAATGTTTATGTTTATAGAGCACTAACAAAAGTGTTACTGATATTATCTTTATTGTTTTCTTGAAAGTTGAGTGATATTGATTTTGTTAAACCTCCAAAGAAAGGGGGATGTAGTGATCAATAACATGTCATTCTGTGGTGGACACTAGGTGGAGCAGTAGAGCTGTATATAGCTGTATGTATAAAACTACACTACCCAGCTATACATACATTAAGACTACATTACCCATGAGGCTAGGCTACCCACAAGGCAACAGTCAAGATGGCAGCCTGCACACAGGAGCACAATGCTGCATCTCTTCAGATACTGTACCAAGTCCACATGGCTCAATAAAGTAACTAGCAAAAGCTAGCTGTGTTCATAATAAGAATGTCCATTTATTAATGAACATAACAATTCCCTCCCCCACCAAAAAATACCAAAAAGCAGCCCTACAGTGACCAAGCCTTTCCTCTCATCCAAACCCCCATAGCTCGAGGTTAAGTAATGTCTCACCATTCACTCCCAGGTAACAGGCAAAATGGACAAGATGGGAAAGTGGAGCAAAGAAATAAATTTATGTGCATCAGAAATAGAACTGAAACTTAACATTAACATTTTTTCATACACCCATGAGCATACCCTTGCGCATCTAGGATTGTGTCTTTTTTCTTTTCCGCATGCTTCGATGAGGTGCTACACCTGTGGCTAGAGTAGAGGTAGAGGCAGGCTGCACACTTCCCTGCTGCGACTGCTTTGACACTTTTGGCAGATGTCCTCTGTACTTTGCAGTCTTTGAGGGCCCCGCCAAAGACTGCTCCTCCTGCAGCTGTGCAGGGGTAGACTCAGCCATCAGGTTCCAAGGAAGCATGTGGGCCTCTGACTGAGGGGAAGGCAACAGGGGAGAAGTGTGAGTACTTTGAGAAGAGCCCCCGCTTCCATGTCCCCTCTCAACATCATCCCTCTTATGGGCCACCCACAGTTTCCTGCTAGGAAGGAGCTGGAGAGCACCTTGCAGTACATCAGTGGGGCGATGAAGGCCCAAGTCTATATTTATATCCCTCCTCAAGATGAGGTCAATGAGCATCTGCCATCTGTTCACAGCAAGCATGTTCTCGTTGGACTGGAGCATTTGCCGCTCCATGCAGGTGGCCGTCGTTTCAATGGAATAGCACATTGTCATCATTGCCTGTGACATGGTGGTGCTCGTGTTGGAGATGGATTCATTACTTAAGATTACATAGAATATACAGCACAGAAACAGGCCATTCGGCCCAACCAGTCCATGCCGGCGTTTATTCTCCACTCTAGCCTCCTCCCGTCTTTCCTCATCTAACTCTATCATCATAACCCTCTATTCCCTTCTCCCTCATATGCTTATCTAGCCTTCCTTTAAATGCATCTATACTATTCGCTTCAACTACTCCCTGTGGTAGCGAGTTCCACATTCTCACCACTCTCTGGGTAAAGAAGTTTCTTCTGAATCCCCTATTGGATTTCTTGGTGACTATCTTCTATTGATGGCCTCTAGTTTTGCTCTTCTCCACAAGTGGAAACATTCTTTCTGTATCCACACTATCAAAACATTCCATAATTTTAAAGACCTTTATTAGGTCATCTTTCAGCCTTCTCTTTTCAAAAGAAATGAAGATCCAGCCTGTTCATCCTTTCTTGATAGATATAACTTCGCACTTCTGGTATCATCCTAGTAAATCATTTTGCACCCTCTCCAGTGCCTCTATATCCTTTTAATAATATGGTGACCAGAATTGTACAGTCATCAGCCGTGTCTCTCGAAACAGAAGCCAAATTCTCATCTCATCACTAGTTTCCCATCCTGGTCATCACTCTCATCATCGGTGCTCCCTCAGAACGTTCTTCTCCTGCTCCTCCTTGGCTTCAAATTCCCCTGTCCTACACACTACTGTCAACGCCTCCTCTGTAAGATCCGCAAAATTAATATTGTACTATAAGAGTCCTTTGGCAGAAGAGGCCTTGATTTTAAAAGACTGTTTTAAAAGAAGCCCAGAAAAAGGGGCATATAAAATGGCCACCAGACCCCGTGACTGACTTATTGGGACATTTTAAAATGGTTCCTGCAGTCCCCAGACAGCCTTTGTGGATTCAACCCACAGTAAGTTCTGGAAGCCGTTTCTGAGAAAACGAAACCAGACATTAACACTCATATAAAGATTGGATGCAGATCCAGTCAGATCGGCCTGTAGATAAAGGCCATTTAAATGTTTACCCAGACAAAGGGAAACAGTTTCTTATTCATAAGGGGAGCATCAAAGACCCATTAAAGACATTAAGAAGACATTCAAAACAATGCAGATCATTCCAGACCAGAGATGGCCATCACCGGCCATCCCAAAAGCAGTTTAAATATAATAACTACCCCGCTGTGCAACAAGCCCACCAAAAGTTAAACAAAGGCTAACCTTGATTTGGCGGGAGATAAAGGCTTCTCCTGAGAAGTATATTTGGGGAACCCGGGGTAGCCATCGCAGCGATTAGCCATCAGCAGAGAGATCAGCGATTAACCGTTGAAGAAGACGAAGCAGCCATCAAGAAGGCAATTCAAGCCTGTGTCCCGCCCCGGAGTAACCATCAGGAGATCATCGACAAACCCCGGGCCGTTGACGAGACAAGAGGGCAGCAGCCCTACAGAAGAAAAATGGTAACTGGAGGGAAGAGACCCCTTGAAAGTGGTCAAACAGTTGACCTTCCCTCATATCGACGTCCAGGCCCGCTGAGATCCAGCCTGTCCGTGACCTTCACCTCGAGGAAGAGAAGGCGTGTCACAGCCTGCAGCGCTGACCATGAGGAGACAGGATGCCTGAAAGGATCAAAACGCAGATCTGTTTCAAAACCTTACAATTCCTAGCTGGATTGGTGAGCATGTTTCTGGCCCTTCATAATCGGATCTAGATAGGTTTAAGGGGGTGGGCATTTTGGGTATAATTAACATGAGTTGTTGTCCCTCAATGTTCCGTGTGTTTCCCCATTTCATGATGACTTTTGTAAAGTATAATATGCCTGTATCTATTTTAGCTAGGACTGTATTGTTATGATTTGTTTTTCCCTCCCATGTACCCTCTTATTTGCTTGCATTTGATTTGTTTTTCCTTATGCAATAAAATTTCATTTCGTTTCATTAAACTTGGTCTATAAGAGTATTCTCTGCATTGTAGTTCCTGCATCTAAGTCCAGTGTCTAGAACCTAAGGGGTGAGTGGTTCGAACCACTCAAGGTTTTACTGTGCAAAAGAGAGAGAGAGGCCTCTGGCGAGAGAAATCTCTGCGACCTCGGAGAGAGAAAACCCCTTACACCTAACCGTGTTGCAATGAAGCCTTATCCCGCCGTCTCCTACTCTATCTCATTCTTTTCCAGGATCCCAGATTGAACAACTCTGCCCATTCCCTTCCTCCCACATTCGAGGCATTTAAAAAGCCAAGCTTGGTGTCACCGGACCACCAGGTCAATTACCTCATTCTCTGGCCTACTTCTCTCCTCCATGTGTGTGCGCCGGTGCTTGCAGAGGTCAGAGAGGGTCACTGAACCCCCTCCCAAAGTCCGGACACTTCAGGGCCTTCTCCCCCATGTGGACGAGCAGTTTCAGCCGATAGTTTCAGTTAAAGCCCTTCCCACACTTGGAGCAGCTGAAATGCCTCGTCCCGTCCATGGAAACCCGTCCAAATTCCGACCCCTTCGGATCGGCCAAGATCATTCCATTGGGAACATCTCCACTGAAGGAAGGACGGAGTCTGGTTGCTGCACCTCCTCCATTGCAGTCATTGGCATCTGCTCGTCCTCTGGCCTCCATTTTCTGGAGATTTGCAGACATCATGGCTGCAAAAGCTGCCAGAGCCTCATGTATTTGTTGCTGCCCCTCTAAAATCACCCTCTTTCTCAAAGGCCCCTGAACTTCAGCATCTGCATGCAGCTGAGCAGAGCTGGGAGCATCCTGCGCCCTCCAGTGACAAGTCTCCACTGCTGTCCCTGTCAACAACAGCTGCTCTTGTTCAATTGTGATGTGAGAGACACCAGGTGAGAGGCACTGTGGGGGGTTTCTCTTGCTCGTTCTGGTCTCCTGCCAGGTTTCGTGCAATAATTACCCTTGAGTGGTTCGACCCACTCCCCCTACGGTTCTAGACCTTGGACTTAGATGCAGAGAACAGTAGTGCAGAGAAAGAACTCAATAGACCAGGTTGAATAGCATGAAATGGATGCTTTTATTTTTTTAAAGTTTGAAGCATTACAAAATACATGTCATAGGCACAGATTAAAGTAACTACAATCATGCACAAATTTATGAACTTGACTCTATGGAAATGGGGAACACACGGCACATCGTAAAAGGGGAAACACATTACGAATTACCCTTAACTCCCTCCCCTATACCTAAACTAAGTTTTGACCTGGGGAACCTGGGATCATGCTCACCACTCTCGAAATCGCGAAGAAGGGGGTTCGCAGCCTTTTGGCACAGCTTTCCGTCGTCACGTGGATTTGGAAACTTCTGGCGCAGTTGATGTTTTCTCTCCCTCGAGGCGGTGGGGTAGACACGGCCTCGATGAGCGCTCGTCAAGGTTGAGATCCACTAAGTCTGTCGTGGATTTTTGTTCATGGAGTAGAACAACAACCCAATGGGATGTTGAGACACGGAAGTGTCAGGCCCGGAATGTCCCCTCTCTGGCCTGGATCGTTGGTTTTCCAGAGGGTTCCTTCTCCGTCAACCTGGGTCGTCGATGATCTCCCGACCTCAGTACCCGGGTCACCCTCGTCGTCTTCTCGTCGTGTCCGAGCCTTGCTTGGCTGAACCCCGACCACGTTGTCTTTTTACCGAAACCGTCCGTCTTTAAAAAGACGAAAACGTTTTCATCGATTCTGCATCTGCCGAAGTGGAAGAGGCGCCGATCCTGGCACCATCCGTCCTTCGTTCGTTCCTTGTAGGCGAAGTCCTTGAAGAAAAGTCTGAAGTCGTCCAAGAAGAAGAAGCAGCCGCCGTCCAGTCAAGTGAAGTTGTTCCCGTAGAAGTCAAGCGTAGTTGCTCAAGTAACCCGAAGTAACTTAGATGGACTTTCAATCCATAGTTATACTCTTTTGGGACAGTCTTATCTCCCGCCAAATCATAGTCCTGTCTTTGTATTAATTTTGGCGGGCAGAAATCTCTGCAGGGGCGCTTTGTCTTGTAACGGAGCCGGTGATAACTTAAACTGGCCTTCCTGGCCGATAATGTCTTTCATTGTCTTTTGCGTTGTCACCGTGGCTCGGTTCGCATATTGATCGGTCCGGAGATTTTCCTTGATGGCTGCTAAACGGTTTTTCCTTTGTACAATAAATGGGTATAAGTGTTTTTGCATTGTCCGCCCATATCTTGATGGGCCCCATCCTGTACTTAGAATCCATTGAATATGTATGCTGTTTCTCTGAGTTTCAGTTCCCAGATACTGGCTTTCGCGGGCTTACTGTCTTCAATCCACAAGCCTGTCTGGCTTGCAGTAACAGAAATAAAATGGTTCAGAAACTGATCACGGGGCCTGGCGGCCATTTTGTATGCCCTTTTATCAAAGGTTTTTCTGTGCAAGCTTACTTTGGTCAATAAACAGTCTTATTTTATCCAGTTTTCTTACGTGATTTTTGCTGAAAATTGCGAATCTTACAGGCCCCCCTGTGATACTGATAGCTTGCTTAAAGTATCAATAATCCTTGATGAGCAGATTTTCCCTGATTCCCCACATCCAAACATTCCTGGCAATTAACTATCTATGACCCTCACGACACATGCAGTTCCCATTTCCGAAGAAAACGAAAATTACCTTTTGCACATTTGGACAATCATAGACAGCGTATCTTAAACTATAACACATTCACCTGTCAGATGTGCAGGGGTTGATACCCTCTTGCGCCATCTGCATACACCTTTTATTAATCCAAAAACTTAAGAACGACTAATAACATAACAATACTTATTTCCTTAAAACCCAAAACAAAACAAAAGAAAACGCGGATGGTCCAAAAGAGAAAAATTTTAAAATGGAGGGACGCTTAATCTTATGCTAGCAGCTTAAAGTGGGGTGTCTGCTTCCCCCATTCGCACATAGCGTTCTCTCCATTCTCCTGTGTTCTCGTGCCTCTGGAGGCGTTTGCCTCTTTTGCAATGCATGAAGAGCAAAAATATCACAATTAAAACCTGACACACTACTAGGATGTGGGATGCTATTCTAATCCAGGCGGGGACCTCTATGTTGGTGAACAAGTCCCACCATAGTGGGATGGTTATGTCCAATATGTCTTTCCCTATCTCTAAAGTCTTCTGCTCCAGTGTGTAGAAATGTTTCTGTGAAACTATAACGGCTTTTAAAATCTTAGTGAGGTGTTCGGGAAGAGGGGGAATGACATAAACAAAATGCACGACAAATCGTTGCAAGTCTGTGAAATTCTCTTTGATCGTGATGTGAACGGTGGAGGGCGCAGGAATGGGGACAATTCGTTGTTGTGCCACTTGAACCTCGGCCCTGGGTTTGAAACAGAAACTGCTATCACCGACCGAACACCACTCGTGTTGTCCGTATCGGTGCTGAGGCGCTGCAGTGGTGACGCAATATGTCCCACCCCCGATATACGCTACCTGCGGGGGCACATGATCCTCTGCCATGGCCTCCATGGTGCAATTTACCGGCTTCGCGCTAGCAGTTCTGAACCCGCACTGTGGTTTCAGAAAGGCATTCAAGTGCTGGGGACACAGGATGATGTGTGCTCCCCGGCTCCGACATCCCGAGAGGTCGGTGCCAGTCATCGTACGCTCCCATCTGATGACGTAAGGCGGGACCACTGCGTAACGAATGTGTGCGCCCCCCCGAATGACTCCAATGTTCTCTACTCTGTATACCGGGGCGGGCTTTGCTGCGGGACCCAACACCGGCATTCTTACTACTATTCCCATGATGGTGTGATTCGAATGTCCGCAGTCCACTGGGACTGGGTATGCTTCTGCGGCTAGTCTGATCTGGCATGGGCTTCATGCATTCTGAAAGTGCTTGTTGCTGATCCAGGATGGGACCAAACCCTGTTTTAAATCCTCAAGATTACTGCGGCCCTCGCCCAGTAACCACGCCCCGTACAGCACACAGGCCTCGTTTTGCGCAGCTTGATCGGACGCATTCCGATCCTCCTTAATGAGCGCATTTACCGTTCTCGCGTGTTTCTCCAGCTCAGCTATTATATCCTTAAAGTGTAGTGTCATGGCCTGGTCCTCATGCAACTCAGAACCCACTACCTTATTTTCGTCTGTCAGTATGTTCCTTAACTGGGCTTTTAAACCGTTGATCTGTGTCTGCAGCTCCACGTTATCTAGAGCGTTGACGACAGATGTCCCGGTATTAAAAGCGGTGAATATGTCATTTACAGTACCCCTTCTTTGCCTCCCGACTCGATCCAAAACTTCTGGCGGTGTGGTGTATAACTTGTCTCTGTCGATGTCGGCGAAGTCAAATTCGTAAAATTGCCTAAACATACGGGTTAACAGGACCTGGTATAATTGTTCTGTTTCTTTGGGACACCACTCCGGTAATCGTACCTCAGTGAGATTTAAAATCACTGAGGCCACCGCACAGTGTACCCCTTGGCACAGCACCTGACCGGTGGGTACCAATACCAAACCGTTCCCGGGTCCCTTGGTGGTGGTTGGGCACCCTCCTTTCTGGGCAAATGCTACCGGAAGCGTGGGCAGGGGCTTGCGTGGGCGGGTGATGAGTTCAGTGGCGTTTACCGGAATAGGGGAGTATGGGGCTCCGCACGCTCGAGTGCTGACATCCCATCTCATCCCCTACCCTTCATCCTGCCACTGCCTCTGGAAGAAGATGGATACGCCCTTGGGGCAAACGTGTCTCGAACCTCACATACAGACATATATTCCTTCATCTGGTTCCCACCATTTGTCCCAACACATACGTAATTGTCCGTGAGTCCCCGTAATAGTCCAATGGGTATTATTACCCAGTCGCTCCCACTCGACCGTAGAGTTTCTCATGTCCTTTCCCAGCTTTCGTAGCCACCACCATCGCCGTAGTGGTACGTTCCCATTGCACACCAGACAAATCCTCTTTCCCACGGTAACGCTGACTCTGGGTGCAAGGATCCTCACCCGAGGGCACGTTAACGAAGTCTCTTGGTAGGCAAAACCGAAATTGCTGGAATATTCCTTAGAATTCGTTCCCAGCCAACCTGGCCATCTCCCTTGGTGGAAGTAGGTGGCGGTTTCCTCAACCTCTCGCTCCCCTGTCCCATCCGTTGCGATGGGGGCCGTGTCCCCGGAGCACCCGAAAATGATAACGTCCTTGGTGCGGCCTCGGTAGACCCACCCGCACCCGATCGTCATGAACGTGATGAGAATCTTTTCCATCATATCCCAGGTTTCTGTAACCAACAAAATGATGTTGCCGGGCTCCCAATAGGTGCTGGCCTAATTAACTGGACGCGCGGGTTCCTGGACCCCGCTCCCAAACAAAACACACATATCGGGCAGACTTTGAAAATCGTACTCTTAATATATCTTAACGCTATATACATTTCCTTAAATTATTGCTATAATTACCTAACTTAACTTATGCACAGCACCACCCTCCGCGGGGCGGCTTGCCTAATCCCTGATCGGACTGCAGCTCACCACTCCCTGTGGCGGGGCTGCAGTGACCTGTATCTCTGGTTCCCTGCAGCCTTTTGCTGCTAAACGGGGACTGTGCTTTCTTAATGATTTCTGAAGTCGGTGTCTACTGGGAGTGGGTGACTCGGGCCAAGACTTTACAGGCTGAGGCGTTCGGGCCGACCTGCGAGAAGGTACTTTATGCGTGGCTCCCTTAGCGAGTGGGCCTTCGGGTGGGACCTCAGCTCTCGCAGCCCGTGGCTCTTCCACGACAGTAGGCTTTGGCTCCCTTCCCTCAGGCTCCGCCCCTTTGGGATTTGGGCAGGCTCCCTTGGTGAGTGGGCCTTCGGGTGGGACCTCAGCTCTCACAGCCCATGGCTCTTCCACAACTGTGGGCTTCGGCTCCCTCCCCTCAGGCTCCGCCCCTTCGGGAATTGGGTCTGTGGCAGACGGCTCCTCCCCACCTGTCCTTACAGGTGGAGGATCTCTGCCCCCAATTTCTACCTCCCCCACGCTCGAGTCGAGGGCGGAACCTCCGTCCTCCGACTCCTCCTCCTCCAGAATCGTGTCGAGGGCGGGACCTTGCTGTTCGGGTCCCTCCTCGTCTGAGTCCCAGGCCATCGGGGAAGCCTCCCAGGTGGGCGGGATGGCTCCTCCCCTCAAGCAGGCTGCAACACCAGCTTGTGTGGTCCGTGATACTTTACTTGCCTCAGGCTTATTGCTTTTACTCTCAGACCTGGCTTTCCCTGCTGGTTCTTTTGCACCTGGCTTAAACAGTTTACACTGTGTGATGAAATATTTCCGTTCATCACTGCCTGTGACTGAGATCGGTTTCAGTGTCATTTCCCTTCCCCCAGACCTCTTTGTATTGTGTACTGGAATGTGCTGTATTGTATACTGGAATGTGCTGGAATGTGCTGTGTGTAGGGCTCCGCCCATACCTGGCCCCGTTTGTAAGCTAACTCAGTCTGGCCTCAGTCTCCAGAAGGAAGACATCTCTCTCTCTTACGTGTTCCGTTCTAAGTTAATAAAAGTCTTGTTTTGTTCTGCTAACTTCAACTCTCGGAATTATTGAGGCACACAAATTTATTAACTTATTTTTCAACACTATGGATCAACTCCTGAAACCCGAACGTTTGGATTTGGATCAACATGCTCCGGACGCATCAGCACGCTTCGGACACTGATTTGAGTGTATGGAATTCTTCCTGGACAATTCCGCAGCCATCAAAGATGCTACGGACGCTGCGAGGATGAGACTCGGAATTCTGCGGAATTGGGTAAGCCACCGGGTTTACCCCCTCATCCAAGACGCCGAAACGTACCTGGCCGCCTGCGACATCTTAAAGGCGCATTACCAGCAGCCTACGAATGAGGTGTATGCTAGGCAGCTGCTCGCCACCCGCGCACAGCGACCTGGGGAATCGGTGGAGGAGTTCCTAAGCACCCTGAAAATGCTTGGCAAAGACTGCAAGTGCCGAGACGTAAAAGCCGCAGTGTAAACTGACGAGCTTGTTCGCGATGCCTTCATCACAGGCCTCAGCTCCACATACATCCGGCAAAGACTGCTGGAAAAAACGGGGTTGGACCTGAAACAGGCTGCGGAAACCGCGCGATCCCTGGATGTGGCCCAGAGAAACTCGGACGCCTACTCTTCAGCCCGCGCCGTCCACGCCGCCACGTGTGCACCGAGGGCGCCGCCATCTTGGAAGGCATCTTCCCCGCCCGACAGCCCGACACCGGCTGGGCCCCGCTCTCCCCCCAGAAGCCCTACGACAGCCGCGACGCGTCAGGGACCCAACTGCTACTTCTGCGGGCAGCCAAAGCACACCAGAAACCTGTGCCCGGCGAAAGGCACCACCTGCTTTAAGTGCGGTAAGAAGGGGCACTTCGGGAAGGTGTGCAGAGGGAACCCCGCCGGAAAACCAACCGCCGGAAAACCCGCCACCGCCGCGTGTGCGCCGTGGGAGCGGCCATCTTGGACGCCATCTTGCCCGACCTCGTGGGGTCCGCCATCTGGTGAGCAGACAGCGTGGACGCCATCTTGTATCGATCAGGGCCCTACAGTGGCATCGGTCACAGTGGACCAGACCAGGCCGCACCCGCTATCCAGATCAATGGTGGACATCGAGGTAAACGGGTGCCGGGTTAAATGCTTAATTGACAGTGGAAGCACGGAGAGCTTTATCCACCCAGAACTGGCACAACAACTCTCCCTAAAGGTGGTCCCTGCTCAGGGTACCATCTCCATGGCTGACAAAACCCAGACATCGACCATTCTGGGTTACTGCACGGTACAATTGTGCGTTAACGGAACTGTATATGATCATTTTAAAGTATTAATCATGGAGAACCTATGTGCGAGCGTGATCTTGGGCCTGGATTTCCAGTGCAACCACCAAAGCATCACGCTCAAGTACGGTGGGTCCCAGCCGCCCCTCACAGTGTGCGGTCTGGCTACCCTGAAGGTAAAGCCGCCTTCGCTATTCGCGAACCTTACTCCTAACTGCCGGCCAATAACGACCAAAAGCAGGAGGTACAGCTGGGAGGACAAGCGGTTTATCGCGACCGAGGTAGACAGGCTCCTGAAAGAGCGCATTATTGAACGCAGCAATAGCCCGTGGCGCGCCCAAGTGGTGGTGGTAAGGGGTAGCGAGAAGAAACGGATGGTGATCGACTATAGTCAAACGATCAACAGGTACACCCTACTAGACGCCTACCCGCTACCCCGCATATCAGAAATGGTGAACCAAATCGCCCAATACCGGGTGTTCTCCACCATCGACCTCAAGTCAGCATACCACCAGCTCCCTATCAGACCAGAGGACCGCCCGTACACCGCCTTCGAGGCGAACGGACGCCTCTACCAATTCCTCAGAGTCCCCTTTGGGGTGACGAATGGGGTCTCGGTCTTCCAGAGGGAGATGGACCGCATGGTCGATGACCACCACTTGCAGGCAACCTTCCCCTACCTCGACAACGTCACCATCTGCGGTCACAACCAGCAGGATCACGACTCGAACCTTGAGAGGTTCCTGAAAACCGCACAAAAACTCAACCTCACCTACAACGAGGACAAGTGCGTTTAAAACACCACGCGCCTCTGCATACTAGGCAGCGTGGTGGAGAATGGGGAAATCGGACCAGACCCCGACCGATTGCGCCCCCTACGGGAGCTGCCCCTGCCCAACACTCCCAAAGCCCTGAAAAGGTGCCTGGGGTTATTTTCTTATTATTCCCAATGGGTCCCCAACTACTCCGACAAAGCCCGCCCCATCTTGAAAGCATCCTCTTTCCCGCTCTCTGCTGAGGCCCACGCCGCCTTCAAAAGCATTAAGCAGGATATTGAGCGGGCCACGCTACAGGCAGTGGACGAGAACACTCCATTTCAAGTGGAAAGTGATGCGTCTGACTTCGCCTTGGCGGCCACCCTCAACCAGGCGGGGCGGCCCGTAGCTTTCTTCTCGAGGACCCTCCAAGGGCCCGAGATCAGACACTCCTCCGTGGAAAAGGAGGCCCAAGCCATCGTGGAGGCAGTGCGCCACTGGCGCCACTACCTAGCCGGCAAACGCTCCACCCTACTTACCGACCAGCGGTCGGTAGCGTTTATGTTCAATAATAAACAGAGGGGGAAGATTAAAAATGATAAGATTCTTAGGTGGCGGATCGAGCTCTCCACCTTCGAGTACGACATCATTTACCGGCCAGGGGCCCTTAACGAATCCCCTGACGCCCTCTCACGAGGGATGTGTGCCAGCGCCACCGGGGGTCGGCTACAGACCCTCCACAACGACCTCTGCCACCCAGGGGTCACGCGGCTGTTCCACTTCATAAAGTCCCGTAACTTACCCTACTCGATTGAGGAAGTTCGGTCCCTGACCAGGAACTGCCGCACTTGCGCTGAGTGCAAGCCTCGGTTCTACCGCCCAGATAGAGCCCACTTAATCAAAGCTACACGGCCCTTTGAGCGGCTCAGCTTAGATTTCAAGGGCCCCCTCCCGTCCGTCGACCGCAATGTTTACTTCCTGAACATTGTGGACGAATACTCCCGGTTCCCATTCGCCTTCCCCTGCCCAGGCATGACCAGCGCCACGGTCATTAAATGCCTCAACAGCCTATTCTGCCTGTTCGGTATGCCGAGCTACATCCATACGGATAGGGGGGCGTCCTTCATGAGTGAAGAGCTACGCCAGTACATGCTGTCCAGGGGGATCGCCACAGGCCGAACCACCACCTACAACCCCCGGGGTAACGGCCAAGTGGAGCGAGAGAACGGGACAGTATGGAAAGCAGTCACTCTAGCTCTAAGGACCAAGGGCCTCCCTATCTCCCGCTGGCAGGAAGTCCTCTCGGATGTGCTCCATTCGATACGGTCGCTATTGTGTACGGCCACTAATACCACGCCTCATGAACGAATGTTTGTCTTTCCCCGGAAATCCACCTCAGGCGTATCCATGCCGTCATGGCTCTCCACCCCAGGTCCGGTACTCGTGCGAAGGCATGTGAGGGGCCACAAGACGGACCCTCTCGTGGAGCCAGTACACCTACTCCAACTCCCAATACGCATATGTCCGGCACGCCGACGGAAGGGAGGACACCGTGTCCATAAAAGACGTCGCCCCAGCCGGCATCGACAACAACCACGGCAATAGCGGCAACGACGATCACAGCAACTCTTAGCCACCCAATACTCTTTCATCACCCCCGGAAGAACACCGACCAACGGCACCCCCACCAACTACCACTTCAACAACCCTGGCGGCACCCCCGGCAGAGACCCAGGAGGCTACCGGGGACACCCAGCCGACACCCGCGGCACCGCAACAGCCACGTCGGTCGCAGAGGACTATCAAACCCCCGAACAGACTAAATCTATAGAAGGGGTGAATGTGATGAAATATTTCCATTCATCGCTGCCTGTGACTGAGATCGGTTTCAGTGTCATTTCCCTTCCCCCAGACCTCATTGTATTGTGTACTGGAATGTGCTGTATTGTATACTGGAATGTGCTGGAATGTGCTGTGTGTAGGGCTCCACCCATACCTGGCCCCGTTTGTAAGCTAACTCAGTCTGGTCTCAGTCTCCAGAAGGAAGACATCTCTCTCTCTTACGTGTTCCGTTCTAAGTTAATAAAAGCCTTGCTTTGTTCTGCTAACTTCAAGTCTCGGAATTATTGAGGCACGTCACACTGGTCATGAACCATTTTAAAAACCCTTAGCTGACCCTCTAAACTGCCAGCCCTCGCTGTTAACCTGGCGTTCTCCTCCCTTAAAACCTGCGCAACTAACTTAGCCTCCGCAACCTGGCACCGCAGGTATTCCTCCATTTTACAGGAGGTCTCTTCCTGTGCATGTCTTTCTAGGGGACACAGGTCGACAGGCTGCGCTGGCTCTAGTCAATTGGGCACATCGGTTGGGGCTGGGGGAGCAACAGGGCCGTTGGCGACTGCCACCTTCCCCTGCGAGGTCATTAGAGACCGCATTGCCTCTAAAACTGACTCGATCGCAGCGGGATGGTTCGACACATCGGCTCCTTTCTCCCGGATGGGCGTTTGGGCTGGGGCTGTGGCTGAGGGAGCTTTTCCCTTTAAGTCCTTCCAGGGATTTTTACAGTCCCGGCGCCAGTGACCTTCCTTCCCACACCCGTAACAACTGCTCTTGGCTTGGGGAGGGCGATTCCCCTCCTGATGCCATTCCTTTTTAGCAGGAGCTGCAGGCCTCGCCTCATGCACCTTTCCCTTTGAGGAAGGCACATCCCTACTCTTGTTGTTCCTGTAACCTATCGTGAGCTGATCAAGTACTAGTTCCTCCGTGGAGCGGGGGTTAGTGGGGTCAAACCATGTTTTGGCCTGCTCCCTCACCTGTGGCAAGCAATTGGCGACCAGGCACCGGAGCCAATGAGCCCTTTGGTCATTATTCAGCCCGGCCCGGGCCGGCCGGCCCGGGCAGCAGCGCCGGAACACTGGCCACAACCTTCCGGCGAAAACCCATGGTGGTTCTCCCTCTAGCTGTATCGTCCTTTCCAATCGGAGGAACGGACTTCCGTCACCCTCCCCTATAATCTCCAGGATCTCGTCCCGTAACTCCTCATACGCCTTGTGCCCTCTCTTGCTCTCGTCAGGGAGACACTGGAGGAGCGAGCTGTCCAGGGAGAACAGCAGCATTTTAGACTGTTCAACCCCGTCGCAGTCATTGACTGCTGCGGTCTGCTCCACGTCCCTGAAATGCACGGAGGGATCTCCTGACTCGGAGAGTTTTGGGATGTGACTTATCATTTCTCTTAGCTGTCGTGCGCTATGGGGCATTATGATCTGACTCTCAAGGGGTCCGTCATCGCCATTGTCTGCATTTGGACCGAGCCTCCGGTGTCTCGTTGGACACATCGGCGCCGGCCCTGACTCTACTATCTGGGGTTGCTCTACCTCAGGGCTCTCTTCCTCTACTGTCTCCATCTCCTGTCCCAGAGTCCAAGACTCCTCGTAAGCAGGAGGCGCAGAGGGTTCGGGAGTTGGTACCCCAACTGCCGCTTGTGGGATCGGTCTTTTGGATTCCTTGGTTAGCAATAGCTGGCTTGCCGGTGGATTTATGAGACACGCCAACCCGTTTGCCTTCGCTAGGGCCGTTCTCAGGTCCTCTAGCTCCCGGCGGCAAGCGCTGTGGTCGGTGCTCTCAGATCTATCCTCCATGGCCATCTTATATGCTGCCCTGGCTCCCAGAAGTTTTTCCTCTTGGGCCTCTATCTGCTTAGCTAGACGGAAACACTTTTCTCTCATTCTACCTTCGCAGGCCTTGGCTTCAATGACCTGACATTTTAAATACTCTACCCGGGTCTCGTGGCAGCGAGTTGTGGAGTGGCGTTCCTGATTCAGCGCGTTAAGCGATTCAATCAGTTTTTGACCTCCCGCAACCTTCTCCTCTACGTCTTTAAGCAAACCGTTGATCTGGGCTGTCTGTGCTGCAACGACCTGGTCCAAAAGCTGGACTTGCTTCTTGTAGCACATCAGCCAGACCGTCTTTTCTACAGATTTCTTATGCTCTTTACCCGCTGTCCACTTGATGGCTGCGTCCAGCGGGCGCCTACCCCTTAATAGATCAGATATCCATTGTTTTGTGAGGTTGACTTTTCCAAAAACATAATCTGCTATTCTTTCATCCATCACATTTCGTTTATTCAGACCTTGATCTAACACACTACTTTCCTGCTGCCAAGGTCCTGCCGCGGTCGCCATTTGTGTGGGGGTTTTCTCTTGCTCGTTCTGGTCTCCTGCCAGGTTTCGTGCAATAATTACCCTTGAGTGGTTCGACCCACTCCCTCTACGGTTCTAGACCTTGGACTTAGATGCAGAGAACAGTAGTGCAGAGAAAGAACTCAATAGACCAGGTTGAATAGCACGAAATGGATGCTTTTATTTTTAAACAGTTTGAAGCATTACAAAATACATGTCATAGGCACAGATTAAAGTAACTACAATCATGCACAAATTTATGAACTTGACTCTATGGAAATGGGGAACACACGGCACATCGTAAAAGGGGAAACACATTACGAATTACCCTTAACTCCCTCCCCTATACCTAAACTAAGTTTCGACCTGGGGAACCTGGGATCATGCTCACCACTCTCGAAATCGCGAACAAGGGGTTTCGTAGCCTTTTGGCACCGCTTTCCGTCGTCACGTGGATTTGGAAACTTCTGGCGCAGTTGATGTTTTCTCTCCTTCGAGGCGGTGGGGTAGACACAGCCTTGATGAGCGCTCGTCAAGGTTGAGATCCACTAAGTCTGTCGTGGATTTTTGTTCATGGAGTAGAACAACAACCCAATGGGATGTTGAGACACGGAAGTGTCAGGCCCGGAATGTCCTCTCTCTGGCCTGGATCGTCGGTTTTCCAGAGGGTTTCTTCTCCGTCGGCCTGGGTCGTCGATGATCTCCCGACCTCAGTACCCGGGTCACCCTCGTCGTCTTCTCGTCGTGTCCGAGCCTTGCTTGGCTGAACCCCGACCACGTTGTCTTTTTACCGAAACCGTCCGTCTTTAAAAAGACGAAAACGTTTTCATCGATTCTGCATCTGCCGAAGTGGAAGAGGCGCCAATCCTGGCACCGTCCGTCCTTCGTTCGTTCCTTGTAGGCGAAGTCCTTGAAGAAAAGTCTGAAGTCGTCCAAGAAGAAGAAGCAGCCGCCGTCCAGTCAAGTGAAGTTGTTCCCGTAGTAGTCAAGCGTAGTTGCTCAAGTAACCCGAAGTCCGAAGTAACTTAGATGGACTTTCAATCCATAGTTATACTCTTTTGGGACAGTCTTATCTCCCGCCAAATCATAGCCCTGTCTTTGTATTAATTTTGGCGGGCAGAAATCGCTGCAGGGGCGCTTTGTCTTGTAACGGAGCCGGTGATAACTTAAACTGGCCTTCCTGGCCGATAATGTCTTTCAATGTCTTTTGCGTTGTCACCGTGGCTCGGTTCGCATATTGATCGGTCTGGAGATTTTCCTTGATGGCTGCTAAACGGTTTTTCCTTTGTACAATAAATGGGTATAAGTGTTTTTGCATTGTCCGCCCATATCTTGATGGGCCCCATCCTGTACTTAGAATCCATTGAATATGTATGCTGTTTCTCTGAGTTTCAGTTCCCAGATACTGGCTTTCGCGGGCTTACTGTCTTCAATCCACAAGCCTGTCTGGCTTGCAGTAACAGGAATAAAATGGTTCAGAAACTGATCACGGGGCCTGGCGGCCATTTTGTATGCCCTTTTATCAAAGGTTTTTCTGTGCAAGCTTACTTTGGTCAATAAACAGTCTTATTTTATCCAGTTTTCTTACGTGATTTTTGCTGAAAATTTCGAATCTTACAGGCCCCCCTGTGATACTGATAGCTTGCTTAAAGTATCAATAATCCTTGATGAGCAGATTTTCCCTGATTCCCCACATCCAAACATTCCTGGCACTTAACTATCTATGACCCTCACGACACATGCAGTTCCCATTTCCGAAGAAAACGAAAATTACCTTTTGCACATTTGGACAATCATAGACAGCGTATCTTAAACTATAACACATTCACCTGTCAGATGTGCAGGGGTTGATACCCTCTTGCGCCATCTGCATACACCTTTTATAATCCAAAAACTTAAGAACGACTAATAACATAACAATACTTATTTCCTTAAAACCCAAAACAAAACAAAAGAAAACGCGGATGGTCCAAAAGAGAAAAATTTTAAAATGGAGGGATGCTTAATCTTATACTAGCAGCTTAAAGTGGGGTGTCTGCTTCCCCCATTCGCACATAGCGTTCTCTCCATTCTCCTGTGTTCTCATGCCTCTGGAGGCATTTGCCTCTTTTGCAATGCATGAAGAGCAAAAATATCACAATTAAAACCTGACACACTACTAGGATGTGGGATGCTATTCTAATCCAGGCGGGGACCTCTATGTTGGTGAACAAGTCCCACCATAGTGGGATGGTTATGTCCAATATGTCTCTCCCTATCTCTAAAGTCTTCTGCTCCAGTGTGTAGAAATGTTTCTGTGAAACTATAACGGCTTTTAAAATCTTAGTGAGGTGTTCGGGAAGAGGGGGAATGACATAACCAAAATGCGCGACAAATCGTTGCAAGTCTGTGAAATTCTCTTTGATCGTGATGTGAACGGTGGAGGGCGCAGGAATGGGGACAATTCGTTGTTGTGCCACTTGAACCTCGGCCCTGGGTTTGAAACAGAAACTGCTATCACCGACCGAACACCACTCGTGTTGTCCGTATCGGTACTGAGGCGCTGCAGTGGTGACGCAATATGTCCCACCCCCGATATACGCTACCTGCGGGGGCACATGATCCTCTGCCATGGCCTCCATGGTGCAATTTACCGGCTTCGCGCTAGCAGTTCTGAACCCGCACTGTGGTTTCAGAAAGGCATTCAAGTGCTGGGGACACAGGATGATGTGCGCTCCCCGGCTCCGACATCCCGAGAGGTCGGTGCCAGTCATCGTACACTCCCATCTGATGAGGTAAGGCGGGACCACTGCGTAACGAATGTGTGCGCCCCCCCGAATGACTCCAATGTTCTCTACTCTGTATACCCGGGCGGGCTTTGCTGCGGGACCCAACACCGGCATTCTTACTACTATTCCCATGATGGTGTGATTCGAATGTCCGCAGTCCACTGGGACTGGGTATGCTTCTGCGGCTAGTCTGAGCTGGCATGGGCTTAATGCATTCTCAAAAGGGTGGAGCGCTTGCAAGTGCTTGTTGCTGATCTAGGATGGGACCAAACCCTGTTTTAAATCCTCAAGATTACTGCGGCCCTCGCCCAGTAACCACGCCCCGTACAGCACACAGGCCTCGTTTTGTGCAGCTTGATCGGACGCATTCCGATCCTCCTTAATGAGCGCATTTACCGTTCTCGCGTGTTTCTCCAGCTCAGCTATTATATCCTTAAAGTGTAGTGTCATGGCCTGGTCCTCATGCAACTCAGAACCCACTACCTTATTTTCGTCTGTCAGTATGTTCCTTAACTGGGCTTTTAAACCGTTGATCTGTGTCTGCAGCTCCACATTATCTAGAGCATTGACGACAGATGTCCCGGTATTAAAAGCGGTGAATATGTCATTTACAGTACCCCTTCTTTGCCTCCCGACTCGATCCAAAACTTCTGGCGGTGTGGTGTATAACTTGTCTCTGTCGATGTCGGCGATGTCAAATTCGTAAAATTGCCTAAACATACGGGTTAACAAGACCTGGTATAATTGTTCTGTTTCATTGGGACACCACTCCGGTAATCGTACCTCAGTGAGATTTAAAATCACTGAGGCCACCGCACAGTGTACCCTTGGTACAGCACCTGACCGGTGGGTACCAATACCAAACCGTTCCCGGGTCCCTTGGTGGTGGTTGGGCACCCTGCTTTCTGGGCTAGTGCTACCGGAAGCGTGGGCAGGGGCTTGCGTGGGCGGGTGATGAGTTCAGTGGCGTTTACCGGAATAGGGGAGTATGGGGCTCCGCACGCTCGAGTGCTGACATCCCATCTCATCCCCTTCCCTTCATCCTGCCACTGCCTCTGGAAGAAGATGGATACGCCCTTGGGGCAAACGTGTCTCGAACCCCACATACAGACATATATTCCTTCATCTGGTTCCCACCATTTGTCCCAACACACACGTAATTGTCCGTGAGTCCCCGTAATAGTCCGATGGGTATTATTACCCAGTCGCTCCCACTCGACCGTAGAGTTTCTCATGTCCTTTCCCAGCTTTCGTAGCCACCACCATCGCCTTAGTGGTACGTTCCCATTGCACACCAGACAAATCCTCTTTCCCACGGTAACGCTGACTCTGGGTGCAAGGATCCTCACCCGAGGGCACGTTAACGAAGTCTCTTGGTAGGCAAAACCGAAATTGCTGGAATATTCCGTAGAATTCGTTCCCAGCCAACCTGGCCATCTCCCTTGGTGGAAGTAGGTGGCGGTTTCCTCAGCCTCTCGCTCCCCTGTCCCATCCGTTGCGATGGGGGCCGTGTCCCCGGAGCACCCGAAAATGATAACGTCCTTGGTGCGGCCTCGGTAGGCCCACCTGCACCCGATCGTCATGAACGTGATGAGAATCTTTTCCATCATATCCCAGGTTTCTGTAACCAACAAAATGATGTAGCCGGGCTCCCAATAGGTGCTGGCCTAATTAACTGGACGCGCGGGTTCCTGGACCCCGCTCCCAAACAAAACACACATATCGGGCAGACTTTGAAAATCGTACTCTTAATATATCTTAACGCTATATACATTTCCTTAAATTATTGCTATAATTACCTAACTTAACTTATGTACAGCGCCGCCCTCCGCGGGGCGGCTTGCCTAATCCCTGATCGGACTGCAGCTCACCGCTCCCTGTGGCGGTGCTGCAGTGACCTGTATCTCTGGTTCCCCGCAGCCTTTTGCTGTTAAACGGGGACTGTGCTTTCTTAATGATTTCTGAAGTCGGTGTCTACTGGGAGTGGGTGACTCGGGCCAAGACTTTACAGGCTGAGGCGTTCGGGCCGACCTGCGAGAAGGTACTTTATGCGTGGCTCCCTTAGCGAGTGGGCCTTCGGGTGGGACCTCAGCTCTCGCAGCCCGTGGCTCTTCCACGACAGTAGGCTTTGGCTCCCTTCCCTCAGGCTCCGCCCCTTTGGGATTTGGGCAGGCTCCCTTGGCGAGTGGGCCTTCAGGTGGGACGTTGGCTCTCACAGCCCATGGCTCTTCCACGACTGTGGGCTTCGGCTCCCTCCCCTCAGGCTCTGCCCCTTCGGGAATTGGGTCTGTGGCAGACGGCTCCTCCCCACCTGTCCTTACAGGTGGAGGATCTCTGCCCCCAATTTCTACCTCCCCCACGCTCGAGTCGAGGGCGGAACCTCCGTCCTCCGACTCCTCCTCCTCCAGAATCGTGTCGAGGGCGGGACCTTGCTGTTCGGGTCCCTCCTCGTCCGAGTCCCAGGCCATCGGGGAAGCCTCCCAGGTGGGCGGGATGGCTCCTCCCCTCAAGCAGGCTGCAACGCCAGCTTGTGTGGTCTGTGACACTTTACTTGCCTCAGGCTTATTGCTTTTACTCTCAGACCTGGCTTTCCCTGCTGGTTCTTTTGCACCTGGCTTAAACAGTTTACACTGGTCATGAACCATTTTAAAAACCCTTAGCTGACCCTCTAAACTGCCAGTCCTCGCTGTTAACCTGGCGTTCTCCTCCCTTAAAACCTGCTCAACTAACTTAGCCTCCGCAACCTGGCACCGCAGGTATCCCTCCATTTTACAGGTGGTCTCTTCCTGTGCATGTCTTTCTAGGGGACACAGGTCGACAGGCTGCGCTGGCTCTAGTCAATTGGGCACATCGGTTGGGGCTGGGGGAGCAACAGGGCCGTTGGCGACTGCCACCTTCCGCTGCGAGGTCATTAGAGACCGCATTGCCTCTAAAACTGACTCGATCGCAGCGGGATGGATCGACACATCGGCTCCTTTCTCCCGGATGGGCGTTTGGGCTGGGGCTGGGGCTGAGGGAGCTTTTCCCTTTAAATCCTTCCAGGGATTTTTACAGTCCCGGCGCCAGTGACCTTCCTTCCCACACCCGTAACAACTGCTCTTGGCTTGGGGAGGGCGATTCCCCTCCTGATGCCATTCCTTTTTAGCAGGAGCTGCAGGCCTCGCCTCATGCACCTTTCCCTTTGAGGAAGGCACATCCCTACTCTTGTTGTTCCTGTAACCTATCGTGAGCTGATCAAGTACTAGTTCCTCCGTGGAGCGGGGGTTAGTGGGGTCAAACCATGCTTTGGCCTGCTCCCTCACCTGTGGCAAGCAATTGGCGACCAGGCACCGGAGCCAATGAGCCCTTTGGTCATTATTCAGCCCGGCCGGCCCGGGCAGCTGCGCCGATACACTGGCCACAACCTTCCGCCGAAAACCCGTGGTGGTTCTCCCTCTAGCTGTATCGTCCTTTCCAATCGGAGGAACGGACTTCCGTCACCCTCCCCTATAATCTCCAGGATCTCGTCCCGTAACTCCTCATACGCCTTGTGCCCTCTCTTGCTCTCGCCAGGGAGACACTGGAGGAGCGAGCTGTCCAGGGAGAACAGCAGCATTTTAGACTGTTCAACCCCGTCGCAGTCATTGACTGCTGCGGTCTGCTCCACGTCCCTGAAATGCACGGAGGGATCTCCTGACTCGGAGAGTTTTGGGATGTGACTTATCATTTCTCTTAGCTGTCGTGCGCTATGGGGCATTATGATCTGACTCTCAAGGGGTCCGTCATCGCCATTGTCTGCATTTGGACCGAGCCTCCGGTGTCTCGTTGGACACATCGGCGCCGGCCCTGACTCTACTATCTGGGGTTGCTCTACCTCAGGGCTCTCTTCCTCTACCGTCTCCGTCTCCTGTCCCGGAGTCAAAGACTCCTCGTAAGCAGGAGGCGCAGAGGGTTCGGGAGTTGATACCCCAACTGCCTCTTGTGGGATCGGTCTCTTGGATTCCTTGGCTAGCAATAGCTGGCTCGCCGGTGGATTTATGAGACACACCAAACCGTTTGCCTTCGCTAGGGCCATTCTCAGGTCCTCTAGCTCCCGGCGGCAAGCGCTGTGGTCGGTGCTCTCAGATCTATCCTCCATGGCCATCTTATATGCTGCCCTGGCTCCCAGAAGGTTTTCCTCTTGGGCCTCTATCTGCTTAGCTAGACGGAAACACTTTTCTCTCATTCTACCTTCGCAGGCCTTGGCTTCAATGACCTGACATTTTAAATACTCTACCCGGGTCTCGTGGCAGCGAGTTGTGGAGTGGCGTTCCTGATTCAGCGCGTTAAGCGATTCAATCAGTTTTTCACCTCCCGCAACCTTCTCCTCTACGTCTTTAAGCAAACCGTTGATCTGGGCTGTCTGTGCTGCAACGACCTGGTCCAAAAGCTGGACTTGCTTCTTGTAGCACATCAGCCAGACCGTCTTTTCTACAGATTTCTTATGCTCTTTACCCGCTGTCCACTTGATGGCTGTGTCCAGCGGGCGCCCACCCCTTAATAGATCAGATATCCATTGTTTTGTGAGGTTGACTTTTCCAAAAACATAATCTGCTATTCTTTCATCCATCACATTTCGTTTATTCAGACCTTGATCTAACACACTACTTTCCTGCTGCCAAGGTCCTGCCGCGGTCGCCATTTGTGTGGGGGTTTTCTCTTGCTCGTTCTGGTCTCCTGCCAGGTTTCGTGCAATAATTACCCTTGAGTGGTTCGACCCACTCCCTCTACGGTTCTAGACCTTGGACTTAGATGCAGAGAACAGTAGTGCAGAGAAAGAACTCAATAGACCAGGTTGAATAGCACGAAATGGATGCTTTTATTTTTAAACAGTTTGAAGCATTACAAAATACATGTCATAGGCACAGATTAAAGTAACTACAATCATGCACAAATTTATGAACTTGACTCTATGGAAATGGGGAACACACGGCACATCGTAAAAGGGGAAACACATTACGAATTACCCTTAACTCCCTCCCCTATACCTAAACTAAGTTTCGACCTGGGGAACCTGGGATCATGCTCACCACTCTCGAAATCGCGAACAAGGGGGTTCGTAGCCTTTTGGCACCGCTTTCCGTCGTCACGTGGATTTGGAAACTTCTGGCGCAGTTGATGTTTTCTCTCCTTCGAGGCGGTGGGGTAGACACAGCCTTGATGAGCGCTCGTCAAGGTTGAGATCCACTAAGTCTGTCGTGGATTTTTGTTCATGGAGTAGAACAACAACCCAATGGGATGTTGAGACACGGAAGTGTCAGGCCCGGAATGTCCTCTCTCTGGCCTGGATCGTCGGTTTTCCAGAGGGTTTCTTCTCCGTCGGCCTGGGTCGTCGATGATCTCCCGACCTCAGTACCCGGGTCACCCTCGTCGTCTTCTCGTCGTGTCCGAGCCTTGCTTGGCTGAACCCCGACCACGTTGTCTTTTTACCGAAACCGTCCGTCTTTAAAAAGACGAAAACGTTTTCATCGATTCTGCATCTGCCGAAGTGGAAGAGGCACCGATCCTGGCACCGTCCGTCCTTCGTTCGTTCCTTGTAGGCGAAGTCCTTGAAGAAAAGTCTGAAGTCATCCAAGAAGAAGAAGCAGCCGCCGTCCAGTCAAGTGAAGTTGTTCCCGTAGTAGTCAAGCGTAGTTGCTCAAGTAACCCGAAGTCCGAAGTAACTTAGATGGACTTTCAATCCATAGTTATACTCTTTTGGGACAGTCTTATCTGCCGCCAAATCATAGCCCTGTCTTTGTATTAATTTTGGCGGGCAGAAATCGCTGCAGGGGCGCTTTGTCTTGTAACGGAGCCGGTGATAACTTAAACTGGCCTTCCTGGCCGATAATGTCTTTCAATGTCTTTTGCGTTGTCACCGTGGCTCGGTTCGCATATTGATCGGTCTGGAGATTTTCCTTGATGGCTGCTAAACGGTTTTTCCTTTGTACAATAAATGGGTATAAGTGTTTTTGCATTGTCCGCCCATATCTTGATGGGCCCCATCCTGTACTTAGAATCCATTGAATATGTATGCTGTTTCTCTGAGTTTCAGTTCCCAGATACTGGCTTTCGCGGGCTTACTGTCTTCAATCCACAAGCCTGTCTGGCTTGCAGTAACAGGAATAAAATGGTTCAGAAACTGATCACGGGGCCTGGCGGCCATTTTGTATGCCCTTTTATCAAAGGTTTTTCTGTGCAAGCTTACTTTGGTCAATAAACAGTCTTATTTTATCCAGTTTTCTTACGTGATTTTTGCTGAAAATTGCGAATCTTACAGGCCCCCCTGTGATACTGATAGCTTGCTTAAAGTATCAATAATCCTTGATGAGCAGATTTTCCCTGATTCCCCACATCCAAACATTCCTGGCACTTAACTATCTATGACCCTCACGACACATGCAGTTCCCATTTCCGCAGAAAACGAAAATTACCTTTTGCACATTTGGACAATCATAGACAGCAAATCTTAAACTATAACACATTCACCTGTCAGATGTGCAGGGGTTGATACCCTCTTGCGCCTTCTGCATACACCTTTTATAATCCAAAAACTTAAGAACGACTAATAACATAACAATACTTATTTCCTTAAAACCCAAAACAAAACAAAAGAAAACGCGGATGGTCCAAAAGAGAAAAATTTTAAAATGGAGGGATGCTTAATCTTATACTAGCAGCTTAAAGTGGGGTGTCTGCTTCCCCCATTCGCACATAGCGTTCTCTCCATTCTCCTGTGTTCTCGTGCCTCTGGAGGCATTTGCCTCTTTTGCAATGCATGAAGAGCAAAAATATCACAATTAAAACCTGACACACTACTAGGATGTGGGATGCTATTCTAATCCAGGCGGGGACCTCTATGTTGGTGAACAAGTCCCACCATAGTGGGATGGTTATGTCCAATATGTCTCTCCCTATCTCTAAAGTCTTCTGCTCCAGTGTGTAGAAATGTTTCTGTGAAACTATAACGGCTTTTAAAATCTTAGTGAGGTGTTCGGGAAGAGGGGGAATGACATAACCAAAATGCGCGACAAATCGTTGCAAGTCTGTGAAATTCTCTTTGATCGTGATGTGAACGGTGGAGGGCGCAGGAATGGGGACAATTCGTTGTTGTGCCACTTGAACCTCGGCCCTGGGTTTGAAACAGAAACTGCTATCACCGACCGAACACCACTCGTGTTGTCCGTATCGGTACTGAGGCGCTGCAGTGGTGACGCAATATGTCCCACCCCCGATATACGCTACCTGCGGGGGCACATGATCCTCTGCCATGGCCTCCATGGTGCAATTTACCGGCTTCGCGCTAGCAGTTCTGAACCCGCACTGTGGTTTCAGAAAGGCATTCAAGTGCTGGGGACACAGGATGATGTGCGCTCCCCGGCTCCGACATCCCGAGAGGTCGGTGCCAGTCATCGTACGCTCCCATCTGATGAGGTAAGGCGGGACCACTGCGTAACGAATGTGTGCGCCCCCCCGAATGACTCCAATGTTCTCTACTCTGTATACCAGGGCGGGCTTTGCTGCGGGACCCAACACCGGCATTCTTACTACTATTCCCATGATGGTGTGATTCGAATGTCCGCAGTCCACTGGGACTGGGTATGCTTCTGCGGCTAGTCTGAGCTGGCATGGGCTTAATGCATTCTCAAAAGGGTGGAGCGCTTGCAAGTGCTTGTTGCTGATCTAGGATGGGACCAAACCCTGTTTTAAATCCTCAAGATTACTGCGGCCCTCGCCCAGTAACCACGCCCCGTACAGCACACAGGCCTCGTTTTGTGCAGCTTGATCGGACGCATTCCGATCCTCCTTAATGAGCGCATTTACCGTTCTCGCGTGTTTCTCCAGCTCAGCTATTATATCCTTAAAGTGTAGTGTCATGGCCTGGTCCTCATGCAACTCAGAACCCACTACCTTATTTTCGTCTGTCAGTATGTTCCTTAACTGGGCTTTTAAACCGTTGATCTGTGTCTGCAGCTCCACATTATCTAGAGCATTGACGACAGATGTCCCGGTATTAAAAGCGGTGAATATGTCATTTACAGTACCCCTTCTTTGCCTCCCGACTCGATCCAAAACTTCTGGCGGTGTGGTGTATAACTTGTCTCTGTCGATGTCGGCGATGTCAAATTCGTAAAATTGCCTAAACATACGGGTTAACAAGACCTGGTATAATTGTTCTGTTTCATTGGGACACCACTCCGGTAATCGTACCTCAGTGAGATTTAAAATCACTGAGGCCACCGCGTAGTGTACCCTTGGTACAGCACCTGACCGGTGGGTACCAATACCAAACCGTTCCCGGGTCCCTTGGTGGTGGTTGGGCACCCTGCTTTCTGGGCTAGTGCTACCGGAAGCGTGGGCAGGGGCTTGCGTGGGCGGGTGATGAGTTCAGTGGCGTTTACCGGAATAGGGGAGTATGGGGCTCCGCACGCTCGAGTGCTGACATCCCATCTCATCCCCTTCCCTTCATCCTGCCACTGCCTCTGGAAGAAGATGGATACGCCCTTGGGGCAAACGTGTCTCGAACCCCACATACAGACATATATTCCTTCATCTGGTTCCCACCATTTGTCCCAACACACACGTAATTGTCCGTGAGTCCCCGTAATAGTCCGATGGGTATTATTACCCAGTCGCTCCCACTCGACCGTAGAGTTTCTCATGTCCTTTCCCAGCTTTCGTAGCCACCACCATCGCCTTAGTGGTATGTTCCCATTGCACACCAGACAAATCCTCTTTCCCACGGTAACGCTGACTCTGGGTGCAAGGATCCTCACTCGAGGGCACGTTAACGAAGTCTCTTGGTAGGCAAAACCGAAATTGCTGGAATATTCCGTAGAATTCGTTCCCAGCCAACCTGGCCATCTCCCTTGGTGGAAGTAGGTGACGGTTTCCTCAGCCTCTCGCTCCCCTGTCCCATCCGTTGCGATGGGGGCCGTGTCCCCGGAGCACCCGAAAATGATAACGTCCTTGGTGCGGCCTCGGTAGGCCCACCTGCACCCGATCGTCATGAACGTGATGAGAATCTTTTCCATCATATCCCAGGTTTCTGTAACCAACAAAATGATGTAGCCGGGCTCCCAATAGGTGCTGGCCTAATTAACTGGACGCGCGGGTTCCTGGACCCCGCTCCCAAACAAAACACACATATCGGGCAGACTTTGAAAATCGTACTCTTAATATATCTTAACGCTATATACATTTCCTTAAATTATTGCTATAATTACCTAACTTAACTTATGTACAGCGCCGCCCTCCGCGGGGCGGCTTGCCTAATCCCTGATCGGACTGCAGCTCACCGCTCCCTGTGGCGGTGCTGCAGTGACCTGTATCTCTGGTTCCCCGCAGCCTTTTGCTGTTAAACGGGGACTGTGCTTTCTTAATGATTTCTGAAGTCGGTGTCTACTGGGAGTGGGTGACTCGGGCCAAGACTTTACAGGCTGAGGCGTTCGGGCCGACCTGCGAGAAGGTACTTTATGCGTGGCTCCCTTAGCGAGTGGGCCTTCGGGTGGGACCTCAGCTCTCGCAGCCCGTGGCTCTTCCACGACAGTAGGCTTTGGCTCCCTTCCCTCAGGCTCCGCCCCTTCGGGAATTGGGTCTGTGGCAGACGGCTCCTCCCCACCTGTCCTTACAGGTGGAGGATCTCTGCCCCCAATTTCTACCTCCCCCACGCTCGAGTCGAGGGCGGAACCTCCGTCCTCCGACTCCTCCTCCTCCAGAATCGTGTCGAGGGCGGGACCTTGCTGTTCGGGTCCCTCCTCGTCCGAGTCCCAGGCCATCGGGGAAGCCTCCCAGGTGGGCGGGATGGCTCCTCCCCTCAAGAAGGCTGCAACGCCAGCTTGTGTGGTCTGTGACACTTTACTTGCCTCAGGCTTATTGCTTTTACTCTCAGACCTGGCTTTCCCTGCTGGTTCTTTTGCACCTGGCTTAAACAGTTTACACTGGTCATGAACCATTTTAAAAACCCTTAGCTGACCCTCTAAACTGCCAGTCCTCGCTGTTAACCTGACGTTCTCCTCCCTTAAAACCTGCTCAACTAACTTAGCCTCCGCAACCTGGCACCGCAGGTATCCCTCCATTTTACAGGTGGTCTCTTCCTGTGCATGTCTTTCTAGGGGACACAGGTCGACAGGCTGCGCTGGCTCTAGTCAATTGGGCACATCGGTTGGGGCTGGGGGAGCAACAGGGCCGTTGGCGACTGCCACCTTCCCCTGCGAGGTCATTAGAGACCGCATTGCCTCTAAAACTGACTCGATCGCAGCGGGATGGATCGACACATCGGCTCCTTTCTCCCGGATGGGCGTTTGGGCTGGGGCTGGGGCTGAGGGAGCTTTTCCCTTTAAATCCTTCCAGGGATTTTTACAGTCCCGGCGCCAGTGACCTTCCTTCCCACACCCGTAACAACTGCTCTTGGCTTGGGGAGGGCGATTCCCCTCCTGATGCCATTCCTTTTTAGCAGGAGCTGCAGGCCTCGCCTCATGCACCTTTCCCTTTGAGGAAGGCACATCCCTACTCTTGTTGTTCCTGTAACCTATCGTGAGCTGATCAAGTATTGTTCCTCCGTGGAGCGGGGGTTAGTGGGGTCAAACCATGCTTTGGCCTGCTCCCTCACCTGTGGCAAGCAATTGGCGACCAGGCACCGGAGCCAATGAGCCCTTTGGTCATTATTCAGCCCGGCCGGCTCGGGCAGCTGCGCCGATGCACTGGCCACAACCTTCCGGCGAAAACCCGTGGTGGTTCTCCCTCTAGCTGTATCGTCCTTTCCAATCGGAGGAACGGACTTCCGTCACCCTCCCCTATAATCTCCAGGATCTCGTCCCGTAACTCCTCATACGCCTTGTGCCCTCTCTTGCTCTCGCCAGGGAGACACTGGAGGAGCGAGCTGTCCAGGGAGAACAGCAGCATTTTAGACTGTTCAACCCCGTCGCAGTCATTGACTGCTGCGGTCTGCTCCACGTCCCTGAAATGCACGGAGGGATCTCCTGACTCGGAGAGTTTTGGGATGTGACTTATCATTTCTCTTAGCTGTCGTGCGCTATGGGGCATTATGATCTGACTCTCAAGGGGTCCGTCATCGCCATTGTCTGCATTTGGACCGAGCCTCCGGTGTCTCGTTGGACACATCGGCGCCGGCCCTGACTCTACTATCTGGGGTTGCTCTACCTCAGGGCTCTCTTCCTCTACCGTCTCCGTCTCCTGTCCCGGAGTCAAAGACTCCTCGTAAGCAGGAGGCGCAGAGGGTTCGGGAGTTGATACCCCAACTGCCTCTTGTGGGATCGGTCTCTTGGATTCCTTGGCTAGCAATAGCTGGCTCGCCGGTGGATTTATGAGACACACCAAACCGTTTGCCTTCGCTAGGGCCATTCTCAGGTCCTCTAGCTCCCGGCGGCAAGCGCTGTGGTCGGTGCTCTCAGATCTATCCTCCATGGCCATCTTATATGCTGCCCTGGCTCCCAGAAGGTTTTCCTCTTGGGCCTCTATCTGCTTAGCTAGACGGAAACACTTTTCTCTCATTCTACCTTCGCAGGCCTTGGCTTCAATGACCTGACATTTTAAATACTCTACCCGGGTCTCGTGGCAGCGAGTTGTGGAGTGGCGTTCCTGATTCAGCGCGTTAAGCGCTTCAATCAGTTGCTGCCCTCCCGCAACCTTCTCCTCCACATCTTTAAGCAAGCCGTTGATCTGGGCTGTCTGTGCTGCAACGACCTGGTCCAAAAGCTGGACTTGCTTCTTGTAGCACATCAGCCAGACCGCCTTTTCTACAGATTTCTTATGCTCTTTACCCGCTGTCCACTTGATGGCTGCGCCCAGCGGGCGCCTATCCCTTAATAGATCAGATATCCATTGTTTTGTGAGGTTGACTTTTCCAAAAACATAATCTGCTATTCTTTCATCCATCACATTTCGTTTATTCAGACCTTGATCTAACACACTACTTTCCTACTGCCAAGGTCCTGCCGCGGTCGCCATTTCTGTAGGGGGTTTCTCTTGCTCGTTCTGGTCTCCTGCCAGGTTTCGTGCAATAATTACCCTTGAGTGGTTCGACCCACTCCCCCTACGGTTCTAGACCTTGGACTTAGATGCAGAGAACAGTAGTGCAGAGAAAGAACTCAATAGACCAGGTTGAATAGCACGAAATGGATGCTTTTATTTTTAAACAGTTTGAAGCATTACAAAATACATGTCATAGGCACAGATTAAAGTAACTACAATCATGCACAAATTTATGAACTTGACTCTATGGAAATGGGGAACACACGGCACATCGTAAAAGGGGAAACACATTACGAATTACCCTTAACTCCCTCCCCTATACCTAAACTAAGTTTCGACCTGGGGAACCTGGGATCATGCTCACCACTCTCGAAATCGCGAAGAAGGGGGTTCGCAGCCTTTTGGCACCGCTTTCCGTTGTCACGTGGATTTGGAAACTTCTGGCGCAGTTGATGTTTTCTCTCCCTCGAGGCGGTGGGGTAGACACAGCCTCGATGAGCGCTCGTCAAGGTTGAGATCCACTAAGTCTGTCATGGATTTTTGTTCATGGAGTAGAACAACAACCCAATGGGATGTTGAGACACGGAAGTGTCAGGCCCGGAATGTCCTCTCTCTGGCCTGGATCGTCGGTTTTCCAGAGGGTTTCTTCTCCGTCGGCCTGGGTCGTCGATGATCTCCCGACCTCAGTACCCGGGTCACCCTCGTCGTCTTCTCGTCGTGTCCGAGCCTTGCTTGGCTGAACCCCGACCACGTTGTCTTTTTACCGAAACCGTCCGTCTTTAAAAAGACGAAAACGTTTTCATCGATTCTGCATCTGCCGAAGTGGAAGAGGCGCCGATCCTGGCACCGTCCGTCCTTCGTTCGTTCCTTGTAGGCGAAGTCCTTGAAGAAAAGTCTGAAGTCGTCCAAGAAGAAGAAGCAGCCGCTGTCCAGTCAAGTGAAGTTGTTCCCGTAGAAGTCAAGCGTAGTTGCTCAAGTAACCCGAAGTCCGAAATAACTTAGATGGACTTTCAATCCATAGTTATACTCTTTTGGGACAGTCTTATCTCCCGCCAAATCATAGTCCTGTCTTTGTATTAATTTTGGTGGGCAGAAATCTCTGCAGGGGCGCTTTGTCTTGTAACGGAGCCGGTGATAACTTAAACTGGCCTTCCTGGCCAATAATGTCTTTCAATGTCTTTTGCATTGTCACCGTGGCTCGGTTCGCATATTGATCGGTCCGGAGATTTTCCTTGGTGGCTGCTAAACGGTTTTTCCTTTGTACAATAAATGGGTATAAGTGTTTTTGCATTGTCCGCCCATATCTTGATGGGCCCCATTCTGTACTTCGAATCCATTGAATATGTATGCTGTTTCTCTGAGTTTCAGTTCCCAGATACTGGCTTTCGCGGGCTTACTGTCTTCAATCCACAAGCCTGTCTGGCTTGCAGTAACAGAAATAAAATGGTTCAGAAACTGATCACAGGGCCTGGCGGCCATTTTGTATGCCCTTTTATCAAATTTTTCTGTGCAAGCTTACTTTGGTCAATAAACAGTCTTATTTTATCCAGTTTTCTTGCGTGATTTTTGCTGAAAATTGCGATTCTTACAGCACCAGGTGACAACACTAGTCTATCTTGCACAGGACCCACCGAGGTGTGTGTATCTGCGCTGGTGCAGGCTGTGCCTTGGTCTGCTGACAGTACACCCTCAGAGAATGGAGCGTCCTCTGAGGCATCATCTTCCTCCTGTGGCTGGACAGTGTGAGGACACTTGATGGACCTGTGGAAAGTAAAGAAGTGAATTAGAAGTGTTATGATAAGAATGGGTAACAATACCATTATGCACTTGATGACATTTAACTGGATGCTGACATCAGTCACCATATGACTGATTGTTGTATGCCATGTGGCTGCATGAGATTTAGTTAGAAACATAGAAGATAGGAGCAGGAGTAGGCCATTCGGCCCCTCGAGCTTGTTCCGCCGTTTAATGAGGTCATGTCTGATCATCCAAATTCAGTACCCTGTCCATGCTTTCTCCCCATATCCCTTGATCCCTTTAGCCTTAAGGGCTACCTGTTTGCTGGGAGGACCCCTCTCTCTGTCTCCCACCGCTAGCAGATCTGTAACTCCTCAGATTTCGAGGGCTTGCTCCTCTGCTGGAGTCAATTTTTTTGTTTAATTTGTTTATGGGATGTGGGCGTCACTGGCAAGGCCAGCATTTATTGCCCATCCCTAATTGCCATTGAGAAGGTGGTGGTGAGCCGCTTTCTTGAACCACTGCAGTCCATGTGGTGAAGGTACGCCCACAGTGCTATTAGGTAGGGAGTTCCAGGATTTTGACCAAGTGACGATGAAGGATTGGTGCTTCTAAGTCAGGATGGTGTGTGACTTGGAAGGGAACTTGGAGGTGGTGGTGTTCCCATGCGCCTGCTGCCCTTGTCCTTCTAGGTAGAAGAGGTTGCGGGTTTGGGAGGTGCTGCCGAAGAAGCCTTGGCAAGTTGCTGTAGTGCATCTTGTAGATGGTACACACTGCAGCCACGGTACACCGGTGGTGGAGGGAGTTAATGTTTATGGTGGTGGATGGGGTGCCAATCAAATGGGCTGCTTTGTTTTGGATGGTGTCGAGCTTCTTGAGTGTTGTTGGAGCTGCACTCATCCAGGCAAGTGGAGAGCATTCCATCACATTCCTTCCTTGTGCTTTATAGATGGTGGAAAGGCTTTGTGGCATTAGGAGGTGAGACACTCGCCGCAGAATACCTAGCCTCTGACCTGATCTTGTTGCCAGAGTATTTATGTGGCTGGTCCAGTTAAGTTTCTGGTCAATGGTAGCCCCCAGGATATTGGTGGTGGGGGGATTCGGCGATTGTAATGCCGTTGAATGTCATGGGGCGGTGGTTAGACTCTCGCTTGTTGGAGATAATCATTGCCTGCCACTTCTGTGGCGGGAATGTTACCTGCCACTTATCAGCCCAAGCCTGAATGCAGTCCAGGTCTTGTTGCTTGTGGGCATGGACTGATTCATTTTCTGAGGAGTTGTGAATGGTGCTGAAAACTGTGCAGTCTTCAGCGAACATCCCCATTTCTGACCTTATGTTGGAGGGAAGGTCATTGATGAAGCAACTGAAGATGGTTGGGCTTAGGGCACTGCTATAAGGAACTCATGCAGCGATGTCCTGGGGCTGTGATGATTGACCTTCAACCACCACAACCTTTTTCCTTCGTGCTAGGTATGACTCCAGCCAGTGGAGCGTTTTCCCCCTGGAGACTGGAGGGCCACCTCCGCTTCTTTTATTCTCCCTGTTGTTGTGCGCTCTTTTCTCCTGCAAGGAGGGTAAGAAGAGAACTTTGAGTGAGAGTGATGGACTGAGTGTAAGCAATGGATGCGTACATCTGTAGTGGGTGACTATGAGGGAGTGGTTTGGGATTGCCAAATGGCCTCCTTCTGTGGTGTTACTTGCTATGATTGCATTAAGATGAGGGTGTCTGTTGTGGTTGGTCAAATGGGGATATGAGTAGGTACATAGACAGAGCGGGATGGGTGGACCTGCAATGTTGGTTGGTGTGAGGAATGATGTGCAGGAGTAGGCTTGGGAAGGCAGAGTGTTGGGGTTGTGGTGACCGGCACATCAGGATGTAGGTAAGTGTGGCATTTCACTCACCTTTCCTGACCTCAGGAGATTATTGAATCTTTTCTAGCACTGGATCCACGTCCTCCACACATCCCTGATACTGACCTCCTCTGCGATCTCCAGCCATGCCCTTTTTGTCTCTTTGAGTGGTCATTTTCATCTATCGTCAGGGAAGAGGACCTTCCTGCATGCTCGTACTGCCTGCACCAGAACTTCCAGCGAGGCAGCTATGACTCTTGGTGCTGCCCTCTGTCTTGTCTCCATGACCTACAGTTTTGTCAGGTTTATTCCGTTATTTAGATCTCTGGAAACCACCTTCTGCAGTCCTATATCAACCTTCAAATGAGATGTGTGCAAGGCTGCTTTAAATAGCCGCACTAAAAATGAGTCCTCGGTGACATCATCAGACCCGTTCCATTTAATTGGGCTGGGAAATGTGCATGACAGTTTTAATTGGGGGCATTGCATTAAACATGCAGTGCAGTGCTTTTCAAATCTTTGGGTTCCCGACCCGCTACGCGGCCGACACGCACCCCACCAGCTCCAAGCTAAAGATCCCTGCCAACGTTTCAGCTCAATGACCTTTCGTCAGAACTGGAAAATGTTGTGTATGTAATATGTGTGCTACTTTAAACCTATGGACAGGACTGCACTACTTGCAGGGCGTAGTGATACGCAGTACCACTCCTGGCCATAGGGGTATAAATAGTACTGTGGGTACTGATCTCCCCTCAGTTCCCGCCTGTGGGCATGAAGTAAAGACCTACGTGTAGTCCCTACCTCCAACCAGTAAAGACCTGTTTGAGTTATACGTTTAAGTCTTTGTGTTAATTGTTCAATACAATACACATACTTAATACTGGCGACGAGTCAGGTTCTTACCCTGCGGCAGTTATTCCACGGCGGTTGAAGAGAGGTTTCAAACCGCACCACCCCACTGGAAGCGACAGGCATTAGGACCCTGAAGCCTCCATCAGCGACTGAAAACTGGAGGACAGAAGACATCCTGCAGCTTCTTTTTCAACCTCAGTGGTGGGTAAGCCGAGCAGCGTTGGCTGCAAAGACAGGGCTGGGGGAAGTCAGAGGTACAAGGGCGATCGCAATCGGGAGATAAGGGCCATCGATCGCAATCCCTGATAAAGGCCGCACTTGGGCTGAAAGGCGCAGCGTCGGCAGACACTGAAGGCGCGAGAGCCGCAGTGAAAAGCGCAGGCCATCGATCGCGGCGGAGATAAGGGCCGCACTCGGGGGCTGAAGGGAGATGGCGTCGGGGGACGGGTGAAGACAGCCAAGTGCGGGAAAACCGCCATTTTGTGGGCGGAGGACGACGGCAAGAGCGGGAAGCCACCATCTTTGATAACAAGTAAAGAAAATAAAATCTGAGAAATTGCAAATCTACAATGCCTAAACATGGGAATATTAGCACCTTTGATAGTGACCTCGAAGATTGGGCCATATATGTTGAAAGAGTAAAAAATTATTGTAAGGCCAATAAAATTTGTGACCAAGATAAAGCTCTAACATTATTAAATTTAATGGGTGCGAAGACATACGGGCAATTGAAACACCTGCTTTCACCAGATGAACCGGCGGATAAGACGTTCGATGAGATTGTTACTGTCCTGAAAGATCATCTAAACCCCACGCCGCTGATGCTAGCGGAACGATTTAAATTTTATGACAGAAGGCAGCTACAGCATGAAAGCAATGCTGAATATTTGCTGGAATTGCGTAAATTAGCAAAATATTGCCAGTTTGGAACGGGACTGACAGATGCACTACGAGACAAATTTGTGTGTGGTTTATTTAAACAGGATACACAAAAGCGACTGCTCAAGGAGAATGAGCTGACGCTTGAGAAGGCAGTCACTATGGCAGCAGCACACGAAGCCGCAGCGAGAGGCACGGCAGTAATGCAGCTACGGTCACCGGAGCTCAGTGCACACAAATTGGGTGTGAGTTCTGGCAAATGTTATCGTTGTGGAAAGACAACGCATGATCAGAACCAGTGTTGGTTTAAAAACCAAGAATGTAGAACTTGTGGTAGTCTTGGACACATAGCTAGAGTATGCAGGTCAGGGAAGAAGACCAGCAACAAGAAGTCACCGCAAGGAAAATACGCAAAAGTACACAAGGTGGCCGAACAGGAGTCCGATTCAGACGCTAGCAGTAATGAACTGGCTGGCTTAAGCAGTATTGAACTGGCTAGCTTAAGGGTACTCAACGTGGGTAAGGGTGCAGCCCTCCAGACAATTTGGGTCACTCTTCAGATTGAAGGAGTCCAAGTAAAACTGGAATTGGACACTGGATCGGCATTGACGGTCATAAATAAGAAAGATTATGGAAGGTTATTCCAACATATTCCCCTACAGGATACGGAGCTCATATTGAAAACATACACGGGGCAAAGAGTGTACCCCATCGGGAAAATTGAGGTCACAGTGGTCCACAAGGGCGAAGAAAGTCAAATAATGGACTTATATGTGCTATCTGAAGGAGGTCCTCCACTACTAGGACGGGAGTGGATTAGGAAAATGAATATCGACTGGCATTTCCTACAAACAATAACGAGTGAGAACTCGGTGAACATAATCAACCCAGACTCTGGAACTGATGATGGTAAGACCAACCCGTGTGCAAAAGACAAAGTTTCAGCACAGAATTCCACTGAGATAGAGAATTCTGAGTCTGTCCAGTCTACTGACATGCACATTTCTGAGGGACACCGGGCTCGAACTCAACTCCATTTCAAACTGCAACAGCAATTAGAACAAATGATTCGCCGTTTTGAGCAAGAGATGAATGCGACGAAAGAGTTCTTTGATATAGAGTGGGAACATCTGGAAAGACAACAGAAGCAGCTGCTGGAGCAAATGGAGCAGGAGCACACAAAACGTCTGATGTCAGAGGAGTTAACGGTCAGCCAACTCCTGCATATGCTGAAGGACAGTACTCTGAAATGGGAAAAACTTGAACACGAACTTCAATATTCAAACGAAAGGGGTTCGGAGCTCTCAAAGGTTATTGGAAGAGCTGAGGTGGCAACACAGACTGAGATGACTGCAACAGAGCAGCCCTTGGATGCCAAAAGTACGCTGACTCATGTCAATGTAGAACAACAGACCGCTGAAACAGCTGCTACGGTAGAGGGATTGAATAGTCCGATCAATCAATCTCCAAAAGAAGTTGACGTAGTAAAATCTCAAATGAGGTCATTAGTAAACGACTTGCTGAAAGCCCAGAAAAAGCTGGATGAAGAGGTACGCATGAAGAAGTCTCTTCAGGAAAGATGTCTGGACTTGGAACAAAAGCTGGCTAACGCCCAGCTGGGTATGGAGGAAATAGAAGACCCTCTCGCTGGCCTAGATCAGGACGACACCGAATATTACCATGACCTATTGAGTGACACTGAATATTATAGTGACCTGGTCTGCCCAGCTTGTGATGAAAACTCCCAAAGTGCAGAAATCAGGATGAATCACTTAAAGTCTAAGGAACATAGGGAGATGGTGGCGCTACAACTGGCAGCTGACAGGGGAGCCCAGAGAGTCTCTAAGAAGCAGAAAAGGAAAAGACGAAGCAGAAGATGATAACCATCTGAACCATTATCACCCCTACCAGATCACACACGTGGTCCCTCCGAACGGAGCCAAATCAGTTCGGAAGTTCAAGCTGTTAAATCCATGGAAGGACTATTGAATGAGTCACTCCAGCAACGTGAACCGACTACACCACAGAGACTGAATCTGTGAACTATTTTCCGCAGAGATTGAATCTGTGAACTGTTTTCCGCAGAGACTGAATCTGTGATCTGTTTTGACATGAAGTTATCTATGTATCTATGTTATTCTGTTATGTAAACCTGAAGTTATATATGTATATATGTTTTACGTTATGTTAAATGGGGAGATGACTGTAAAGCTAAGAAGGGAGGAATGTTGTGTATGTAATATGTGTGCTACTTTAAACCTATGGACAGGACTGCACTACTTGTAGGGCGTAGTGATACGCAGTACCACTCCTGGCCATAGGGGTATAAATAGTACTGTGGGTACTGATCTCCCCTCAGTTCCCGCCTGTGGGCATGAAGTAAAGACCTACGTGTAGTCCCTACCTCCAACCAGTAAAGACCTGTTTGAGTTATACGTTTAAGTCTTTGTGTTAATTGTTCAATACAATACACATACTTAACAGAAAAGGTTAGAGACATAACAGATTTTTAGCAAGTGCAGAGGCAGGGAAAGGGGGGAGCGGAGGAAAGAACAAAAGGGAAGCTCTGTGATGGGGTGGAAGGCAGGAGAGATTAAATGACAAAAGGGATGATAGTGCAAGACGAAAGGAGATGGTAATGGGACAAGTAAAGAAACAAAAGATGCATCTAGAAGAGGAGCAAATGGGAATGGCAGAATCATCAACAGCTGCCATCTGAAAAAATGGGGACAGAGGTTATGATGTGAAATTATTGAACTCAATGTTGAGTCCAGAATTCATCTAATAGCCATTACAGAGGTGACCAAGGTTGGGAACTAAATATTCCAAGGTACTTGATGTTTCGAAAAGACAGGCAGAATGGAAAATGTGGTGGGGGTAGAGTGGGTAGCCTTAATAATAAAGGATGACATAAGGACCCTAGTGAGAAAGGATCTTGGCTTGGAAGAGCAAGAAGTAGAATCAGTATAGGTGGAGATAAGAAATAGCAAGCGGCAGAAAACACTGGTGGGAGTAATGTATCGGCCCCCAAACAATAGCTTACACATTGGACAGAGTATTAATCAACAAACAATAGGAGCTTGTAACAAAGGTAATACAATAATCATTTTATTTCAGATTTCCCGCATCTGCAGTATTTTGCTTTTGTATTTCTATTGCAAGACATGCTTTACTAAAGCAGGCAAGCAATTTCTGTAATTTCTATAATTTCTACAACATTACTTCTAAAGATTATTTTCATTGTTATGATATCCTATTCGTTTCACACCCGCTATTATGCACTTGAGAAATTTTGGCCAAGTAATTGGATTTGAGCCCAAAACAGGTGGCAAGTTGACAAAGCGATTGCTTCGAACACCAGACTGAAGCCCCATCGAAATATGGCGTTGGACCTCCATTGAGTTAAACCAGCGAGCTGCAAATGCGAAACATATGCCCCGATGCAGATTGCTGGTCGATGTCTGACCAATTCCAGCCGGCTCTGATGCTGACCCAGCCCACAGGTAAGTTGTCGGAGAAGCGGAAGGCAAAGCGGAGGGGGGGGCAACCCTGAAATGGCAGCAACACAGCAGTATTTTTGTGGATTCATTTTTTGAGGTCTTCCAGTGGTCCCTATAAAGACTGCTGGTTGGAATGCTCAAGACCCGGTAGAACTAGGCGGAGCTTACATGGCACACGCTCAGCCCATTTTTATTTGAATTTCAATCAGGGTTCGACAGCCAGCGTTAGGTCCCGATTTGCATATGCAAGGCCCCTATTTCAGGTAGATGCCCCGGACTCCTAAAAGGCACTTTGTTCCATTATAGGGACTAGCTCACTTGTAGGGCTGATTGGGCATAGGCAGTTGCCAACCACAATTTGCAGGATCAGCGACCATTTTATGCTCGAAAAACTTGTGAAGGTAATTTGGAATTTCCCTCTTTATGTTGTCAGAACACCTGCAAATATTTGTGTGTGTCTGTTTATTGAAGTAAAGGCTCAATAATTGTTTCAATCTTTTTTTAAATCCAACCATCTGTATGCTCATTAACAAGTTTGTGAGATGGCTTAGTGAGAGGCAGCCATAAATCCACTTGACAATTGTTGGAGTTATTTACCTGGCCTTCACTTGAACTGCTAAAACCTGTTCACTACCACAGGGTAAGAATACCCCCAACCATGACCACACAACTGCTCCCACCCACCTTGAACAACAAGAGAAGCCTCACAGTCAAACCAGCATCTTTCACCTATTCCCACGTTATCATTCTGCACACATATGCATGTTTTCCCTGTTCTTGCATCTAATGCTTCGCACTACAGTGCCAAACTCTTGCCTTGTGGTAGGAAAGCAGTTATTAGTGGCACCACAGAAAGCCTGACAAATAACTCCAGCAGCTATCAAGGGGGCTTATGATTCTTGCCCCTAGACTGGCTCAAAATAAGCAATCTCACAAATATCTTCTTGAACACAGAGTTGGTGGTCGATATTTGAAAAGTAAAGATAATTATTAAGCCTTTACAAATAGAAACAGATATTTACAGGCACAAGCATTTGCAGGTGCCCCACTGTCTTTTAATTGCCGTGCAGGATGTGACCTGACTACATAGATTTTCTGAAGAGCAAATGTTGCATGGCAGGAGCAGGAGTGCTGTCCCCAAGCCCTTCAAGGTGTCCATTGACCCTCCCCAGCCTTGGCCTCCCCCCCCACCAGCTCCAGCCTCGCCACCACCCCCACCCCGATCTCGCTGGAACCCCCAATCCCTGATCTTCTGCAAAGCCCTCCTTCTACTGACTGCCAGAGACGGTCCCCATGGATACCCGGCTGCGCCCCCCCGCCACTAAAGTTTCACTCCCGTCTGCCGGCCAGGCAGTAAATCTCACTGGGTGTTGGACGGGAGTCAGCAAAGAGTTATTTAAATGTGCCCCTGCCTTTAAAATTGTCAGGGCCTCCACATCCCTGGCCTTCCTGGGTTCATTGCCCGCTACCAGGTTCCATCACACCCCTTCCTCCCGTTAATATTGAGGTCATGAGGTTTGACAAAAGAGGATGGAATGTGGGGTTGGGCTCACTGGTAGACTTTGGTGCCTGTTAACAGTTGTAAGGGGTTCTTAGATCGCAGAGGTCTCTCTCTCTCCAGAGGCCTCTCTCTCTTGCACAGTAAGCTTTTGAGTGGTTCAACCCACTCCCCCTGTGATTCTATACACTGGAATTTGAGGCAGGAACTACAATGCAGAGAATACTCTATAGACCAGGTTTAATGAAAAACGAAATGAAACTTTATTGCATAAAGGAACAAATCAAACTGCCAGCCAATAAGGTACATGGGAGGGAAAACAAATCATAATACAGTACTGGCTAAGATATATACAGGCATATTATACTTTACAAAAGTCATCACGAAATGGGGAAACACACGGAACATCGAGGGACAACAACTCATTGTTAAAATTACCTCTTAAATGCCCACCCCCTAAGCCTATCTAGATCAAATTATGAGGGGCCAGAAACATGCTCACTGTGATGAAATATTCCATTCACCACTGCCTGTGACTGAGATCGGTTTCAGTGTCATTTCCCTTCCCCCAGACCTCATTGTATTGTGTACTGGAATGTGCTGTATTGTATACTGGAATGTGCTGGAATGTGCTGTGTGTAGGGCTCCGCCCATACCTGGCCCCGTTTGTAAGCTAGCTTCAGTCTGGCCTCAGTCTCCAGAAGGAAGACATCTCTCTCTCTTACGTGTTACTTTCTAAGTTAATAAAAGCCTTGCTTTTGTTCTGCTAACTTCGAGTCTCGGAATTATTGAGACACATCAATTTTATTAACTTATTTTTCAACTCCTGAAACCCGAACGTTTGGATTTGGATCAACATGCTCCGGACACATCAGCACGCTTCGGACACTGGTTTAAGTGTATGGAATTCTTCCTGGACAATTCCGCAGCCGTCAAAGACGCTACGGACGCTGCGAGGATGAGACTCGGAATTCTGCGGAATTGGGTAAGCCACCGGGTTTACCCCCTCATCCAAGACGGCGAGACGTACCAGGCCGCCTGCGACATCTTAAAGGCGCATTACCAGCAGCCTACGAATGAGGTGTATGCTAGGCACCTGCTCGCTACCCGCGCACAGCGACCTGGGGAATCGGTGGAGGAGTTCCTAAGCACCCTGAAAATGCTTGGCAAAGACTGCAAGTGCCGAGATGTAAAAGCCGCAGTGTACACTGATGAGCTTGTTCGCGATGCCTTCATCACAGGCCTCAGCTCCACTTACATCCGGCAAAGACTGCTGGAAAAAACGGGGTTGGACCTGAAACAGGCTGCGGACACCGCGCGATCCCTGGATGTGGCCCAGAGAAACTCGGACGCCCACTCTTCAGCCCGCGCCGTCCACGCCGCCACGTGTGCACCGAGGGCACCGCCATCTTGGAAGGCATCTTCCCCGCCCGACAGCCCGACACCGGCTGGGCCCCGCTCTCCCCCCAGAAGCCCTACGACAGCCGCGACGTGTCAGGGACCCAACTGCTACTTCTGCGGGCAGCCAAAGCACACCAGAAACCTGTGCCCTGCGAAAGGCACCACCTGCTTTAAGTGCGGTAAGAAGGGGCACTTCGGGAAGGTGTGCAGAGGGAACCCCACCGGAAAACCAACCGCCGGAAAACCCGCCACCGCCGCGTGTGCGCCGTGGGAGCGGCCATCTTGGACGCCATCTTGCCCAACCTCGTGGGGTCCGCCATCTTGTGAGCAGACAGCATGGACACCATCTTGTATCGATCAGGGCCCTACAGTGGCATCGGTCACAGTGGACCAGACCAGGCCGCACCCGCTATCCAGATCAATGGTGGACATCGAGGTAAACGGGTGCCGGGTTAAATGCTTAATTGACAGTGGAAGCACGGCGAGGTTTATCCACCCAGAACTGGCACAACAACTCTCCCTAAAGGTGGTCCCTACTCAGGGTACCATCTCTATGGCTGATAAAACCCAGACATCGACCATTCTGGGTTACTGCACGGTACAATTGTGCGTTAACGGAACTGTATATGATAATTTTAAAGTATTAATCATGAAGAACCTATGTGCGAGCGTGATCTTGGGCCTGGATTTCCAGTGCAACCACCAAAGCATCACGCTCAAGTACGGCGGGTCCCAGCCGCCCCTCACAGTGTGCGGTCTGGCTACCCTGAAGGTAAAGCCGCCTTCGCTATTCGCGAACCTTACCCCTAACTGCCGGCCAATAGCGACCAAAAGCAGGAGGTACAGCTGGGAGGACAGGCGGTTTATCGCGACCGAGGTAGACAGGCTCCTGAAAGAGCGCATTATTGAATGCAGCAACAGCCCGTGGCGCGCCCAAGTGGTAGTGGTAAGGGGTAGCGAGAAGAAATGGATGGTGATCGACTATAGTCAAACGATCAACAGGTACACCCTACTAGACGCCTACCCGCTACCCCGCATATCAGAAATGGTGAACCAAATCGCCCAATACCGGGTGATCTCCACCATCGACCTCAAGTCGGCGTACCACCAGCTCCCTATCAGACCAGAGGACCGCCCATACACCGCCTTCGAGGCGAACGGACGCCTCTACCAATTCCTCAGAGTCCCCTTTGGGGTGACGAATGGGGTCTCGGTCCTCCAGAGGGAGATGGACCGCATGGTCGATGACCACCACTTGCAGGCAACCTTCCCCTACCTCGACAACGTCACCATCTGCGGTCACAACCAGCAGGATCACGACTCGAACCTCGAGAGGTTCCTGAAAACCGCACAAAAACTCAACCTCACCTACAACGAGGACAAGTGCGTTTACAACACCATGCGCCTCTGCATACTAGGCAGCGTGGTGGAGAATGGGGAAATCGGGCCAGACCCCGACCGATTGCGCCCCCTATGGGAGCTGCCCCTGCCCAACACTCCCAAAGCCCTGAAAAGGTGCCTGGGGTTATTTTCTTATTATTCCCAATGGGTCCCCAACTACTCCGACAAAGCCCGCCCCCCCTTGAAAGCATCCTCTTTCCCACTCTCTGCTGAGGCCCACACCGCCTTCAAAAGCATTAAGCAGGATATTGAGCGGGCCACGCTACAGGCAGTGGACGAGAACACTCCATTTCAATTGGAAAGTGATGCGTCTGACTTCGCCTTGGCGGCCACCCTCAACCAGGTGGGGCGGCCCGTAGCTTTCTTCTCGAGGACCCTCCAAGGGCCCGAGATCAGACACTCCTCCGTGGAAAAGGAGGCCCAAGCCATCGTGGAGGCAGTGCGCCACTGGCGCCACTACCTAGCCGGCAAACGCTTCACCCTACTTACCGACCAGCGGTCGGTAGCGTTTATGTTCAATAATAAACAGAGGGGGAAGATTAAAAATGATAAGATTCTTAGGTGGCGGATCGAGCTCTCCACCTTCGAGTACGACATCATTTACCAGCCAGGGGCCCTTAACGAACCCCCTGACGCCCTCTCACGAGGGATGTGTGCCAGCGCCACCGGGGATCGGCTACAGACCCTCCACAACGACCTCTGCCACCCAGGGGTCACGCGGCTGTTCCACTTCATAAAGTCCCGTAACTTACCCTACTCGATTGAGGAAGTTCGGTCCCTGACCAGGAACTGCCGCACTTGAGCTGAGTGCAAGCCTCGGTTCTACTGCCCAGATAGAGCCCACTTAATCAAAGCTACACGGCCCTTTGAGCGGCTCAGCTTAGATTTCAAGGGCCCCCTCCCGTCCGTCGACCGCAATGTTTACTTCCTGAACATTGTGGACGAATACTCCCGGTTCCCATTCGCCTTCCCCTGCCCAGACATGACCAGCGCCACGGTCATTAAATGCCTCAACAGCCTGTTCTGCCTGTTCGGTATGCCGAGCTACATCCATACGGATAGGGGGGCGTCCTTCATGAGTGAAGAGCTACGCCAGTACATGCTGTCCAAGGGGATCGCCACGAGCCGTACCACCAGCTACAACCCCCGGGGTAACGGCCAAGTGGAGCGAGAGAACGGGACAGTATGGAAAGCAGTCACTCTAGCTCTAAGGACCAAGGGCCTCCCTATCTCCCGCTGGCAGGAAGTCCTCTCGGATGTGCTCCATTCGATACAGTCGCTATTGTGTACGGCCACTAATACCACGCCTCATGAACGAATGTTTGTCTTTCCCCGGAAATCCACCTCAGGCGTATGCTCTCCACCCCAGGTCCGGTACTCGTGCGAAGGCATGTGAGGGGCCACAAGACGGACCCTCTCGTGGAGCCAGTACACCTACTCCACGCCAACCCCCAATACGCATATGTCTGGCACGCCGACGGAAGGGAGGGCACCGTGTCCATAAAAGACTTCGCCCCAGCCGGCATCGACAACAACCACGGCAATCGCGGCAACGACGATCACAGCAACTCTTACCCACCCACTACTCTTTCATCACCCCCGGAAGAACACCGACCAACGGCACCCCCACCAACTACCCCTCCAACAACCCTGGCGGCACCCCCAGCAGAGACCCAGGAGGCTACCAGGGACACCCAGCCGACACCCGCGGCACCGCAACAGCCACGTCGGTCGCAGAGGACTATCAAACCCCCGAACAGACTAAATCTATAGAAGGGGTGAATGTGATGAAATATTCCATTCACCACTGCCTGTGACTGAGATCGGTTTCAGTGTCATTTCCCTTCCCCCAGACCTCATTGTATTGTGTACTGGAATGTGCTGTATTGTATACTGGAATGTGCTGGAATGTGCTGTGTGTAGGGCTCCGCCCATACCTGGCCCCGTTTGTAAGCTAGCTTCAGTCTGGCCTCAGTCTCCAGAAGGAAGACATCTCTCTCTCTTACGTGTTACTTTCTAAGTTAATAAAAGCCTTGTTTTTGTTCTGCTAACTTCGAGTCTCGGAATTATTGAGGCACATCACTCACCAATCCAGTTGGAAAGTATAGAGTTTTGAAAAAGGTCTGAGTTTTGATCCTTTCAGGCGTCCTGTCTCCACGTGGTCAGCGGAACGCAGTGGGCTGCGACACACCTTCTTCTCCCTTGAGGTGAAGGTCACGGACAGGCTGGATGTCAGCAGGCCTGGAAGTCGGTGTGGGGAGAAACCAACTGTTTTACCATTTTCACATGGGTTTCGTCGCACAGCCCAGTTCGTTCACTGTTTTCATATAGGTTTCACCTATCTTTGTCAGCGTCCTGGGGTTGGTCGATGATCTCTTGACAGTTACCCCGTGGCTAGATGCTGACGTGATCTCGCATCTCGAACCTCGATCCTCCGTCGTCTCCACTCGAACTCCGTACCGATACCAAAAAGGGCTGCGTTCTTCAATGGCTCACGATGTAAAGATGATCAAGCCCAAGATCCTCAGAACGTGATTCTTTTCCGATCGCTACCCCGGGTCCCCAGATATACTTCTCAAAAGAGGCCTTTATCTCCCGCCAGATCAAGGTTAGTCTTTGTTCGGCCATCTCTGGTCTGGAATGACCCTGTATTGTTTTTAATGTCCTCTTGATGTCTTTAACGGTTCTTGATGTTCCCCCTATGAATTATGAAACTGTTTCCCTTTGTCTGGGTAAACATTTAGATGGCCTTTATCTACAGGCCAATCTGACTGGATCTGCATCCAATCCATATGTATGTGGTTCTGTCTGGTTTTGTTTTCTCCGAAACGGCATTCCAGAACTTACTGTGGGCTCTTCTGACAACAGACCCTTATAGGGCACTGTTCAAATTTTGCGAATCTTACACAGTGAGGAGAGGGCATGAAGCTAACAGTTTGGTGGGGGAAAATGCCAGATTTAGCAGCACTAGATTGTATTTTTTTAAAAGCAATTTTAACCAGGAGGAGTGTGTGTGTTTGGGTAAGGGTGGGGGTTAAATCTGGCAAAAATGCAAGTGTGTTGGGACTTTGGATCCATGGGTTTCCTGGAACTTGACAGTGAAAGCAAGGCAAGAACACAGCAGCAATTGAGGGGGCAATGACAGGGGGAAAATGACAATAAGTACTCCCAGCTGCTGTCTTACCTTCACAGTACTTGTGCTGAGATGGTACTTTACACACTTTAGAGGTGTCTTCTGCATTTGGAGGTTTGGACATCTGATCTGCACTTTGGAACTTTGATCTATCAGATCAGCATGGGTGCCGCTTACACTGTGATAAATTGAACCTCAGATGAGGACCAAGATGACCAGCAGTAGTACCAGCACCAGCAGAAGCAGCAGGAGCAGCAAAACCAGCAGCAGCTCCAGCAGAAGCAGCAGCACCAGCAGCAGCACCAGCAGAAGCAGCAGCACCAGCAGCAGCTCCAGCAGGAGCAGCAACACCAGCAGCAGCTCCAGCAGGAGCAGCAGCACCAGCAGCAGCTCCAGCAGAAGCAGCAGCACCAGCAGCAGCTCCAGCAGAAGCAACAGCACCAGCAGCAGCTCCAGCAGAAGCAGCAGCACCAGCAGCAGCCTGCTGCTCACAGATCTGCAGCTCCAGAGGAGTGAGGTGCAGCTCGCAGGAGGCCATATCCGGCACACGGCATCTACAGGCAAAGGGTAAGCCTCCTTGACATGTTTGAATACCAGTGTCTCAGGAGGCTCAGGGTGTCGAGCCAGGGGGTGGCCGACATTTGCAGCCTGCTGGAACAAGACCTACTGCCAACTGGATCTGGTGGTCATGCTGTCAAAGTCACCATGGAAGAATGGGTTTCCCGAATGTCCTATAGTTTTTAACTGCAGGACTCCTTTAAATTGTTTTCTTTCAGTTTCCCGCCTACAGGCAGCCTGATTGATAGGCTGGAGGCCTGTCAGGCGGGGAAGCCTACAGCACAAGGCTGCAGCCAAGGAGAGCAGGTACGCCTAGTGTGGCGGGGTGGGGGTAGAGATTCTGGTGGGTGGGGGGGTGTTCCGCTCACAGGGGGAGGTGTCCGGATCGCAGGGGGGTTCCTGATCACAGTGGAAGTTACGATCGTGACAGGGTGTCCCGATCGCATGGGGGGTGTTCAATGGGGTTCGGGAGCTCTGATTGCAGGGGGAGGGTGTCCGATGGTGGTTGGGGGGATTCTGATGATTTGTGGGGTATGATGGTGGTCGGGGTGGGGGGTGGTCCAATCATGGTGGTGGGGGTGAACTAGCGGGTGGTCGGGAGGTGGTCCAATCACGGGGTGGAAGGTTCCGATGGTGGTCGGGTGGAGCAGATGGAAGTTGGGGGTCTGATGGTGATCTACATGGGGTCCGATGATGGGCGGTAGGTCCGATGGTAGCTGGGTGGGAGCAGACAGATCACGGGAGGGTGCTTTACTTGGTAACTAGTTGGCCTGGTGAAAACACTCCTGCTCCTCCTGGCCCACAAGCAGTCCTGTAAAGGTAATTAACTAATGGATTCAGCCCTTCTCATCTTCTTTCACCTGCCGGGTTTCCCGAGGTGTGGGAAACACGACCGACATGAATTAAAAATAGAATGACTGTCAACATGAAGGTAGGCAGCCTCAATATAATATTTAAATGACCAACCTGCCACCCACAAGCAAATTGGTCGCCCACCCCTTGTCCCGTCTCTGTTAGAACCGAAAGTGGATGGGTTTGAAGCGGTTTCGGTTTCTGATTCAGATTTTTTGCATTTTAACCTCTAACTTGCCACCAACCCAGCTGTTTTTGGGAGTTAAAGATTCAGCCACAGCACCTGTTTTAAAATTTTACCCGACTAAAGCATTTGAACTTGCGCCTCTATAATTTTGGGAACAAAGGAAAAAATTGATTGTGCTAGTGACTGAGAGTTTAGCATTTTATTGTTTGGCTAATTTTAATTCTGCTGATGCATCCTGGGAAATTGTGGAGACTGCATGGGCTCACACACTGCAAGAACTTGCCTCCCACTAACAGTTACTGTTAATAGCAATCAAGTCCAAGCCTAGGCCTTGGAGAGAGAATAACGCCTTCAAGTAAAAAACTTTAGTGAATATATTAAAATATGCAAAAGTAATTCAATTGATATTTCACAATAATATGATAAATTATGTATTTTGTTTTTATTTGGTTTAAAATTTCTCTTTGACAATTAAAAATTTAATGGGGTCAGGTTCCACATGTAGGCTGACAACACCCAGCACTAACTAGCCACCTCCTCCCTCGACCCCTGCACTACCTCTGTGTTGTCTGACTCCTGTCCAACATCCAGTCCTGAATCAGTCGCAATTTCCTCAAGTTAATCATTCGGAAAGCTGAAACCACCATCTTTGGCTCCTGTGACAAGCTCCATCCCCCTCCTTGGCTATTATCTCAGGTTGAACCAGAATGTTTGCCACCTCAGCATCCTATTTGACCCTTAAATGAGTTTCCAACCCCATATCCCCTTCATCACAAAGACTGCCTACTTCCACCTCCACAACACCATCTGTCTCTGCCTCTGCCTCAGTGCATCTGCTACCAAAATCCATGTACAGTAAACTCTCGTTTAAACGGCACCTAGTTATCCGGAATTCTCTAATAACCGGCAAAATTGCTACTCAGAAAATAACACCTCAATAACCGTAAATGTTGCCGAGTCCGAGTCCGAGTCTCCCGCGGTGGCCGAGTTAGTCAGTGGGGGTAGTTCTCCAAACCGCCACTACTCGGCATCTTGGTGCTGTCAGAAGTCTCTCCGAACACCGTTTGTTAAAAATAGCCTCGGCAGATATAGTTCTCCGTTATCCGGAATTTTTAATCAACCGGCACCATCCCGGCCCAGTCGGTGCCGGATATGAAAGAGTTTCCTGTATTTGTCACCTCTAGAATTGACTATTCTAGAGCTCACCTGGCTGGCCTCCCATCCTCCATAAACCAGCTGATATAAAATTGTGTTGCCTGTATCCTGTCCCGCACCAAGTCTTGCTCACCCGTCACCCCTGTGCTCGCTGACCTACTTTGGCTCTCAGTCCCCTACGCCTCCAATTTAAAATTCTGATCCTCATATCCAAACCCCTTCATGTCTTGCCCCTCCCTATTTATGTAACCTTTTCCAGCCCTACAACCTTCCAAGAACTCAGCGTTCTTCCAACTCTGGCCTTTTGTGTAACACAAAATCCATTGCCCCACCATTGGCAGCTGTGCCTCTCCCTCCTCTATTATATACAAATATATATATTTATATATATATATGAGAGAGAGAGAGAGAGAGAGAGAGAGAAAGCTAGAAATTACTGTCAGTGATGTTACCTGCTTAAGATTCCTCTCGCTGCTAGTTTAACAAAAGTGCTGTCAAGAGAGCAGAGGGAGGAATTTGATGTGAGTGTGTTCAATGTTTGCATCATGTTATCACTGACAGCAATTCGCAGGCTATAATCTTCTCAAACAGAAACTTTGACTGTTTTTGCTGATTCCAGGTGAAAGAAAAGTTACTGTACACCATATTTACAAAATGTAAAATCCAGTTACATTTTGAAAATAGTTAGGCAAGTGCATTGACTGAAATATACAAGGAATGGGCACAGTAAAAAGGACTCTGAAGGGATTAGTGTAACTGGCAGCTGCCCAGACAGAAGGATCAGGTCAAACTAGTGGAGGTTTTTAATAATGATTATAATTACAATGATCATGACCATTAGCCTTATTAATGTTGCGATTACTATTCTTGCACATTTAGAGAAATTAAATTTCATATATTAAATATTTATTGAGATTATAACTAGTTGGGCGAGAAATTCAGTTGTTAGCGCCACCAGTTAGTGCCTTAAGAGGGCGATAAGTGGGGCGGGATGCGGCTAGCGCCCGGGCGCGGTGAGACCTGCGCCTCTCGCAAAATTGAGCGGACATTTAGCGGCGGCGCAAAACCGCAACGCCCGCTCAGCTGCGCGTGCAGATCCTGATGTAATTTCATGGTGCAACACCCTTGGGGCCCCCCCGAACAGGAACTTCAGTGGCGCCCCCCTCCTTTCCGCCTGGCACTCCCAGCGACTGGTTGACTGGAACGGTTCCCAGTCGCTGTGGGGCTGGGGGGGCGCTATTTAAAGGGGGGCTCTTCCTGGCTTCTTTGTGGTAGCCATTTTTGGACCACTCCTTCTGTGAGAGAGAGAGATTTGCAGAGAGACAAAGGGAGAGAGCTTTCTGCATTGAGTCAGCGCTCGCAGAGGTACTTCTGGCTTCAGCCCAGAACATTGTAGTTGGTTTGATTTTTCACTGGCATACCCTTGAGTGGCCACATACTATGGGGGCTGTAATGGGTGCAAATGTTGGGTTTCTCCATTGCATTGAGAGGGCTCAGAGACGCCGAGAGTGCCAATCATGGCCAGATGGAGGAGGGCCAACAGGCGTCGGCACAGGAGGCCTTACCCTCCCAGGGTATTCCGCCAACAGTTCTCATGCCTCAACATGTCTGAGGAGCAGTGCTTTCGGAGGCTTCGATCAGCAGGGAGGTGGTCACTGAGCTCTGCCACCTGCTTCAGCCAGATCTGCAGCCTCAACTGAGGAGCAGGACATCTCTGTCAGTAGCAGTGAAGGTGACAGTGGCTCTCAACTTCTATGCCACCGGCTCCTTCCAATCCGCTACTGGGGACATTGCCAATGCCTCCCAGTTCGCGGTGCATTGCTGCATCTGCCAAGTCATGAATGCCCTCTTTAAAAGGAGACGTCAGTACATTCCCTTCCCCATGACCCTGGACAAGCAGCAAAAGCGCGCAATGGGATTTGCAAGATTAGCGGGCATCCCCATGGTCCAGCGCGCCATTGACTGCATGCGTGTGGCTTTGCGGACGTGGCAAGAACATGCTGAGGATTACCGCAGCCGGAAGGGGTTCCATTCATTTAACGTCCAGTTGGTGTGTGACCACAGACAGCTGATACTAGCTGTCAATGCCCGCTTTCCAGGCAGCAGCCATGACGCCTTCATCCTGCACCAGACTTCTGTGGCAGACCTTTTCGAAGCCCCGGCTCACCCAGGAGGTTGGCTTCTCGGGGACAAGAGCTATCCTCTGTGCACCTGGCTGATGACCCCGCTCCGTGCGCCCAGCACCCCTGCTGAAGAATGATACAATGAGAGCCATCAAGCGACCAGGAACATCATTGAGCACACAATCGGCGTGCTAAAGCAACGGTTCCGCTGTCTGGACCATTCCGGGGAAGCCCTTCAGTACTCACCTGAGCAAGTCTCCCATTTTGTTGTAGTGTGCTGCATGCTGCATAACCTGGCAATCCTCAGGACTCAGCCACTGCCACCAGATATTGGAGCACCAGCAGAGGAGGAGGAGGAGGAGCACCAGGGCGGGAGGGAGGCACAAAGTGCAAGGGCCGTCTGTCAGCAGCTTATTGCAAGTCGGTTCTAGGCCCCCTCTGAGGGAATGGCTTGTGCCTTTGAAAGAACATGAATGGAACCGTTCCGCAACCCCTGAGCCGGCCAAGACAACAAATAGTTAAAGGAGCAACCATGCACAATCTGAATAAAGACACTTCTTTATTTACCAAACTGTGTGCCCTTCCCACATGACAAAGTAATAGAGAGAAACCCAAAAAAAAGCAGTCAGACACATAACTGGCTCTCACAACCTGGAGACAATGAACAAAAGAGTAAACAAAAAATGACCACGATCCTCGGCCTTCACTAAAAAAATTAACAGCATTTTGCCACACCTCCTACTTTTTTGCCATTCGAGGGTGATCTGCTTCGCTTGCAAGATTGGCCCCTTCCCACCCTGCAGCCCCTCTGCAATGGGACCCCAGTGGCTGCAGCAAAGCTGGGGGAAGGCTGCTGAGTGTCAGAAACTGAGACTGCAGATGCCCTTGAGGTACGGCCTGGACCAGCTCTGGGCCTGGAGGGCCCAGCTGCTGACTGCTCAAACTCTGCATGGGCGGCAGCAGTCTGTCCTACAGGTGGTGGCAGCTGCAGTGGAGAAGTGACAGTGTTGGCAGCAGGAATGCTGCCATCCTGACAGAGGACAGCCACTCCCTGGCCGGACGACACACTGGCACTCCCATGGGGCAGCACTGCAGCATGCGGAGCAATCTGCTGAAGCACAGACTGCTGGCCTGCTGCGGCGTGGCGAGGGCCCCGGCGATTTGTGCCCGATCCAGTGAGGGTGGCAGCAGTCACTGCTAATGTGGCCTCAATCTGCGTCTGCATCAGACCAGCCACTGACTGCATTGCACCACTAAGCACTTGCGTGGATGCCGCCTGTGCTGTCTGTGCTGCACCAAAGTCCTGCAGACTCCTTGCCTGTGCTGCACCGAAGTCCTGGACACTCCTTGCCAGTGACTCAATGGATTCGGGCATCCTTGCCACTGCAGCCATGAGCTCATTGTGCCTCTGCTCCACCTGGGCGCCCATTTCAGTGAGGAGCCGCACCACTTCTGCGCTCACTGTAGCAGGACTGGAGGCCAGACTCTCCCTCCGGGGAGAAGGCCGCCGAGCTTGCTGCAGCCCACTGGGCCCCAGAGCTTCATCCTCCTCAGACCCTTCCCCCCTGCTCCCCTCCAGGGAAGATGTGTCCTCATCATGGCCATGGGCTGCCTCGGCTGAGGGTGGCTCTGATGGTCCGGCTTCCTCTTCCTCCTCGCCTTCAGAATCACTCACAGTGGCAGCTTGAGGGCCCGCCTCCTCACCTGGCGAATCAGCATCTGAAAGCAGGGAGGTACAAGAGTTGCTTTAGCATGAGGACAGGGCGGCAGCGAGGAAGGCATGAGTGCTGCAATGCACTGTATTGGTTCGATAGTGGCAAACGATGCTGGTGTGAGGCACAAGTGGAAGGAGAGAGGTCAAAAAGGTGATGACCTTACCATTGCTGTCCAGAATGGGGTCGGCATCTACAGTGGCGACGGGGCCAATCATCCGGCCTGCCATAATCCGCTGGACTCGCTGCTCCAGTTCGCTGAGGTCTTTAAGGTGAGGCCGGCCTCCCCCGGTCCGTTGCTGCTGCCTCCTGTTATGGGCCAGCTTGCCTTGCAAGAGAAAGGACGGGCTCTGAGTACAGTGTGAAGCCCTGATCTTGGCTGAACTGCCTCCCATGGTCGAATAGCCCTTACAGTGTGTAAAGTGCTGAATGTGCGTGTGAGTTTCATGAAAGGCCCATAAGTGTTGGAAGAGGGCTGGGCATTGGGGCTTTCAGGACCCTTTGGCCATAAAGTGAGGTGCACATGCAGGGTTGAAGAGGATACTGAAAAGGGTACTCTCCCTGACAACACGAGTGATGTAGTTGAACTTCTTCCTGCATTGCACAGAGGTCCTAGGCACCATGCTGCTGGAGGTCACTCTGTGAGCCACCTCCCTCCAAGCTTTGCGATAGTCATTGGGCAATGGCCTCCTGCCACTGTCCGGAAACAGGATAGATCGCCTGCGCTCCACCGCGCCAACCAGAACCTGCAGAGCCCCCTCACTGAACCGCTGCACTCACTCCCTGGCCCTCTCCATGGTCCAAGCATTAGAATGTGGCAGCAGGTCTGTCCAGGCCGAGAATCAGGGCTCCGATGTGCAGGGTGTGGCTGCAACCCAAGATCAACCCTCCCCTTTAAGAGCTGACCGGCGCCAGCGTGTCTGCGTGCAATCGCTAACTGGCTGCACCTGCGCTGCGCCTGCCCTCGGTGGTAGCACCTCGCTTCTCCAGCTTAGCGCCTTAGGACAGTCGTGCAGCACCTGTTTTAGCGCTCCAAGCACCTCCTGGGGCGAGGCAGGTCAATTTAGCAGTAGGTGGCGATAATTTGCGCCAGGCGCTAAATTTCGCGCCCGCTCGAGTATAACGCCCCAAACGTGGCGATACTGAATTTCTCCCCCGTTATATTTTATAATATGCCATTAAATATCTTATGACATACAACATTTGAACCACAAAACACCCTCTGAATCATCTAGATCAAAGCAAGTTCAATTACATTGGATTCTGTCAGGTCACTGGTTTTCTTCAAATTATTTTGAGGTATGAGCTAATATTGAGCCAACTGGAAGTAAGACATTAGCATTATTGATAAAACCTTTGTTTAGAGTGTGATGACATGCACTGGCTGTCATTAAATAGATGCTTTGATTATTTTGTTGTCATTCAGTAAGCAATAACTGAATCAGCATTGACCTATGGCAGACAGCTTTCAGTCCTGGGCAGATTGTTCATGTGTCCACCAAACCAGAAGAATAACATGAGCATTTATTCTGTAAGAGCATGCCTCCGGGGCATGCTCCAGTTCAGCTAGTATTTGTTTTATTGTTTCTGGTATTCAGTGTATTCCGTTCATTATTTAAAAGAATATGAGCATGCTATTTTGATGACTTTCAATTGCTATTGTCAATTGTCAAGTACTAGATAAGTAAACATTGTTTTTCAGTTAACATTGTCATTTTGAACATTGTACTTTTGAAGGAAAGGAAGAATGCAATGGTTGAGACTATACTATGTCATTGTATATATGTGCAGCAGGGGAACTAGCCATGGAGTTAATTCTGTCATTCATTGCGTAAGCTCAATGTGCTAAGTGAATAGGAATAACTGTAGAGGCAATCAGGAGTAGTGTATCTTCAGAAGCCTTGTTGCACACACAAAAACCTGATTCTCACTTTATAATAAGTAAGGAATGGGAGACACAAAATTAAAAGAAAATTTTCCCTCTGCTGTCAAGATACACAAATAAAATAAATCAATATAAAATAAATACTCTCCAACAGCAAATATCAGAGCTAAGTAGATAAACTGGATTGTATATAATTATTTCTGGCATCAATTTATTAAAACTGATTTAATTCTGGATAATATTAAATGTCCCTAACAACTTAAATATTTTCATGTGCATAGGAGTCAGCACCACACAAAGAATGTAAAAACTTGCATTTATATGGTTTTTTTAATGTCCTCAAGATGTCCCAAAGTGCTCCTTAGCCAGTGAATTATTTTGAAGTGTAGTCACTGTGGTTTTGTAAGCAAACATGAAAGCCAAGTCTCACAGTAAGGTAAATTACCGGTTAATCTGTTTCAGTGGTGTAGGTTGATGGATGGATATTGGCCAGGACACCAGAACTCCCTGGTGTTCTTAGAATAGTGCCATGGGATCTTTTACAACCACCTGAAAAGGCAGGTTCAACATTTGCTTAGTATCTCATTCAAAGGACAGCACCTCAGACAATGCAGCATTCCTGCACTGATTATGTGCTTGATTCCTGGAGTCGGGTTTACACCGACAACTTCTGACTCAGAGGTTAGAGTGCTGCCACTGAACCAAACACTTTCCAAGTTTAAGGTTGACATTTTACTGAGAGCGGCCCACCATTTCTCAATATACTATCCCACTGGGCAAAGCTCCCTGTTGGGAGAACATATTTGTAAAATTGGCTCTCAAATGAACACTAAATGGTTTCACTTGTGTGTAGTCCAAAATTCATTAAGTTCCATGTCCTTCCAATATTATGGTAAAGAAAGCAGAATAGTCAACTCTTTTATATCTGCCATATATATATGCAACGCCTGACTGGTGCAAAGTGAGTTCCAATGTTGATCTCAGCGGGTTAAGTTGTGAATGATGCAAATGAGGCAATAAATGAACATAAGAACATAAGAACATAAGAAATAGGAGCAGGAGTAGGCCAATCGGCCCCTCGAGCCTGCTCCACCATTCAATAAGATCATGGCTGATCTGATCCTAACCTCAAATCTTCTATCACTCTCCATCCACCCGAACCCATGTGATCCCCCGGGAGAGGCGAAAAACCAGATAAAAGACCCAATGGCCAATTTGGGAGAAAAAAATCTGGGAAATTCCTCTCCAACCCATCTAGGCGATCGAAATTCTTCCAGGAGATCACTCTGTCCCTATATTTTCTACAGTACTTACCTTCTGTAAAGGCGATCTCCACCCCAGCCAGGAACAGGAATAAAACCATCTCCTGAAATCTAACACAGAATTAGAACACAGTAGGAGCAGAACCAGGCTACACGGCCCCTGGGCCCACTCCACTACCCACAGGGCCATGACCATTCCGAACCTGGACTCATGCCCAATTTCCTGCCCGCTCCCCGTAACCCTTAATTCCCTTTACTTCTAGGAAACTATCTATTTCTGTTTTAAATTTATTTAATGATGTAGCTTCCGCAGCTTTCTGGGGCAGCAAATTCCACAAACCTACCACCCTCTGAGTGAAGAAGTTTCTCCTCATCTCAGTTTTGAAAGAGCAGCCCCATATTCTAAGATTATGCCCCCTAGTTCTAGTTTCACCCATCATTGGGAACATCCTCACCGCATCCACCCGATCAAGCCCCTTCACAATCTTATATGTTTCAATAAGATCGCCTCTCATTCTTCTGAACTCCAATGAGTAGAGTCCCAATCTACTCAACCTCTCCTCATATGACCACCCCATCATCCCTGGGATTAACCGAGTGAACCTTCTTTGTACTGACTCGAGAGCAAGTATGTCTTTTCTTAAGTATGGACACCAAAACTGTATGCAGTATTCCAGGTGCGGTCTCACCAATACCTTGTACAACTGCAGCAATACCTCCCTGTTTTTATATTCCATCCCCCTAGCAATAAAAGCCAACATTCCATTGGCCTTCTTGATCACTTGCTGCACCTGCATACTAACTTTTTGAGTTTCGTGCACCAGGACCCCCAGATCCCTTTGTACTACAGTACTTTCCAGTTTCTTGCCATTAAGATAATAACTTGCTCTATGATTTTTCCTGCCAAAGTGCATAACCTCACACTTTCCAGTATTGTATTCCATCTGCCAAATCTCTGCCCACTTACTTAGCCTGTCTATGTCCCTTTGCAGGTTTTTTATGTCCTCCTCACTCACTACTTTCTGTCCCATCTTTGTATCATCTGCAAACTTTGATATGTTACACTCGGTCCCCTCCTCCAAATTGTTAATATAGATTGTAAAGAGTTGGGGACCCAGCACTGACCCCTGCGGAACACCACTAGTTACTGGTTGCCAATCTGAGAACGAACCATTTATCCCAACTCTCTGCTTTCTGTTAGAGAGCCAATCCTCCACCCACACCAGAATATTACCCCCAATCCCGTGATTTTTTATCTTGAACAATAATATTTTGTGTGGCACCTTGTCAAATGCCTTTTGGAAGTCTAAATACACTACATCCACTGGTTCCCCTTTATCCACCCTGTATGTTACTTCCTCAAAAAACTCAAGCAAATTTGTCAAACATGACTTCCCCTTCATGAAACCATGCTGAGTTTGTCCTATTAAATTATGTTTATCCAAATGTCCCGTTACTGTCTGCCTAATAATGGATTCTAACATTTTACCAACCACAGATGTTAGGCTAACAGGTCTATAGTTTCCAGCCTTCTGCCTACTACCCTTTTTAAATAAGGGTGTTACATTAGCAGTTTTCCAATCTGCCGGGACCTTTGCTGAGTCCAGGGAGTTTTGGAAAATTATTACCAATGCATCCACAATCCCTACCACCACTTCCCTCAAGACCCTAGGATGCAAGCCATCAGGTCCAGGGGATTTATCCGCCTTGAGTCCCATTATTTTACCAAGTACCACTTCCTTAGTGATTTTAATCATATTTAGTTCCTCCCCCCCTAGAGCCCCCTGTTTGTCCAGTGTTGGGATATTCTTAGTGTCCTCTACTGTAAAGACTGATACAAAATAATTGTTCAGCATTTTTGCCATCTCCATGTTTCCCACCATTAATTTCCCGGTCTCGTCCTCTAAGGGACCAACATTTACTTTAGCCACCCTTTTTCTTTTTATATAACTATAGAAACTTTTGCTGTCTGTTTTTATATTTTTTGCCAATTTACTTTCATAATCTATCTTCCCTTTCTTAATCAATCTTTTAGTTATTTTTTGCTGTCTTTTAAAGACTTCCCAATCTTCCATCCTCCCGCTAGATTTGGCTACCTTATATGCCCTTGTTTTTAGTCGGATACTATCCTTAATTACTTTACTTAGCCATGGATGGCTATCTTTTCTTTTACACCCTTTTTTCCTCAGTGGAATATATATTTTTTGGAAGTTGTAAAATAACTCCTTAAATGTACACCACCGATCATGTATCGTCTTAGCCTTTAATCTATTTTCCCAGTCCACTCTAATCAATTCCGCTCTCATACCTTCATAGTCTCCTTTATTCAAGCTCAGCATGCTTGTTTGAGATCCAACCTTCTCACCCTCTAATTGAATATGGAATTCAACCATGTTATGGTCACTCATTCCAAGGGGATCCTTTACTGGGACATTTTTAATTAATCCTGTCTCATTACACAGGACCAAATCTAAGGTTGCTTGCCCCCTGGTCGGTTCAGTTACGTACTGCTCAAGAAACCCATCCCTAATACACTCAATGAACTCATCCTCAAGGCTGCTCTGTCCAATTTGATTTGTCCAGCTAATATGATAATTAAAATCCCCCATAATTATAGCTGTTCCCTTATTACAAGCCTCAACTATTTCCTGATTAATACTCCGTCCAACAGAGTTGCAACTGTTCGGAGGCCTGTAGGCTACACCCACTAGTGTTTTTTCCCCCTTATTATTCCTTATCTCCACCCAAACTGTTTCACTATCCTGCTCCTTTGACCCAATATCATTTCACTGTATTATAGTAATTCCTTCCTTTATTAACATAGCCACCCCACCTCCTCTCCCTTCCTGCCTGTCCTTCCTGATTGTTAAATAACCTGGTATGTTTAATTCCCAGTCATGGTCACCCTGCAGCCATGTTTCTGTAATGGCCACAAGATCATACCCATATGTCATTATTTGTGCCATTAACTCATTCATTTTGTTACGATTGCTACGTGCATTCAGATAAAGAACTTTCAAATATGTTTTGTAACACTTAGTTCCTGTTTTTTCCCTTTTTAGTACTTTACTTTTTACTCCATACCTTCTGTCCCTTCCTGACACGTTCTGTTTTTTTAATTCCCCCACTGCTACCTAAGTCTATGACCTTCTCTGTTGTCATTTCTATTATTTGCTCTCTAGAAACCTCCCCCCCACTAATTAGTTTAAAGCCCTCTCTACAGCCCTAGTTATATGAAGCTCCTTTTGCCCACCTGTAGAAATGCAGCCAGCAAATTACAATGGAAAATGGAGAGGCTGGCTGTTAACAGTCTGATCAGGGAATTTGCTGTTCTGATTGGTCAATATTACAATCAAGACAGTATGCACTAAAATAGTCCCAGAATATTTCCAAGGTGGTTTCCATTGGTATTATTTCAGCTAAATTAGCCCCATGTTATCAGCAGCTTAATTTCAGTAGTAAAATTATTTAAGAATGTCAGAAAAAATATTAGGGCTAAAATTACCTGAAAAATATATCTGACTATATCTGATATTTAGAAACTAGTCACAGCAATACATTAAAACATATAATTGTATTAATTTCTCATGATACCATCATGACAAATATGACATTCAGCTCTTTTGCATCTGAAACTGAATGCTGTAGCATACCAATCAAATGACAACAATTCTTAACACTGCTTTCCACCATGGAATATTTCCGAGCCGTTTTGTCGCTTCTGAGAAATATGGTCATCATAGATGGATTGTAAAGAGCTGACATTTGCAATGCTAGCACGATAAAATAACCACCCTCCTGGAACCGGACTATTAAGGATGTGACAGTGTGTAATATAATCACTATAAATCTACTCAACGCCACCTCACAAGACTGCTGGATAGATCAGTAAGCACTGGTACTTCCTCAACCATTGGAGAGGGCAGCATCACTGAACCCATTACTCACCCATTTCCCCCATGCATCCTTGATTAACATTAGTTGCAGATAATGACCAGTTTCTTCTCTTTTATTTGTAAAACACAGCGTGCTAAGTGCAACTAAAGTACCTCCTACTGTCATCCCAGCTGGGAGGAGTAACATAGCAAAGACCAAAGATTAGCCTAGGCCCTTTTCCATCATTATGCTTCAGTAATGTTGCATGCAGTGCAATTTCTCACTGATCTATCATTGGCATTATCAGGCAGGGGTTATTAACAGTGATTGGTCCCAGCAATTTGTGTAAATAATGTTCATTTTTGAAATGTTTAAAGCTAAAAAATAGCTCAGGCTGTTGTACCACCTTTAAATAACTATCAGCAGAAAATAGCTGACTATTCTATTAGCTGTTTTCACCTTTTGGAACTGCCACCATCTGCCTTGGGTCAGTGAGCAAAACTCTGTGCATGTGTCTGAGTGCACATGCATGGAGCGTAATGTTCCCCAACACAAGAGCACTGAATACAGGTAGTATAACCATGACTGCCTACTTGCACCCATCTCAGAATTGCTCCTAATAATGCATTGCTTGATGTAGTGCACGTGGGACAATGGAACTGATGCAAACATATCGAATTTGTTACTGATATGAAAATTAGGCTTCTTGTCTCCAAAATATAACCCTTCCTACATTACAACAGTGACTACACTTCAGCAGTACTTCATTGGTTGGAATGGCTTTTGAGATGTCCTGAGGTCAAGAAAGACGTTATATAAATGCAATTCCTTTCTTATTTAAATGAGATGCGTTTGCCTGATTAAAGACAAACTTGGGAAAGAGAAGAGATAACAATCAATTCTTTTCACTGTTGCTGAAAATAAATCATAACATTGCGTAATGAATGTAGAAACGTTAGGTGCCTACTACTTGATAGGCTCTACCTGGAAGAATGGCCTAGAAATTCCATGATGCTGCAAACGGGCGCCAAAGCATCCAATATGGTGGCTGATGTATGCACGCTAATTCTGCACTGGCAGTGCGCTGCCCACCATATTCGTATAGGCATCAAAAGAGGCATCCAGGGTTCACAACTGAAACAGGCTTTAGGTCTTTGTATATGCAAATAGGGGTCCTACTACATGGCTGATGCCTACTTTACCAAATTGATTTACTTAAATGCAGCTGATGCCAGGTAAACCAGGACTATATGCAATCAAACCAGCTGTCCTTAAAGGGACCACTGCAGGGCGCCACCAAAAATGTAAGTTATTAAAAAAAAAACTTACGTGCTCCTCTGGGTTCCACATTAAAACCACAGGCTGTTGCTGACCACCACTCACCCCCCTCAATCGCCACATTGACCTCTTCCTCTCCCGATTGCCCCTTCCTGATCACCTCCCTCTCCGGTCATCCCTGTAGTGTATGTGCCTTTAAGTCAGAACTACTTTTACAGCTCCTGTATACTGTAGTACCGGCAGTGACCACACCGGTATATAAGCTTTGCGCATGCCTCTGTACCCCCAGTCTAGAGATTACCCTCCTCCAGTAAAGACCTGTTATCTGTTAATGTACAGCATCCGTGTGATTATTTAACAATAGCATATCCACTGAACCATGGATCCAACAGTGGCGACGAGTGTCGATTCGAATCTACCTGCAACATAGACAAAAAATAAAAAAATAGTCGAGGCCAGGAACACGGGCGTCGACCACGAGCAACCTCCCAGCAGTCAGGCAGAGATCCAACTTCGCAGGGGAGGCTGTGGAGAGCCGGGCTTGGTTCCCCAGCCACAACGAGCAGTAAGAGACCGACGACAGGTCCAGCGCAGACCCTTCCCGAGCAGCGGCGGCTGGAGCCGACCGACGGCGGAGATAGAGCCGAACAGCGTCGATGGGGAAAGACAGAGGGTGAAGAGAGCAGGGCGCAGCCGGGGGTTGAACACCGAGCGGCGTCGAGGAAAATAAAACAAACCGGAGAGAGAGAGGGTAAGAAACAGCCGGGTTCTAGACTGAGCGGCGTCGAAAAATATAAAAAGAAGAACGCGCAGAGCACAGCCAGTGCTCACGGGCTGAACAGGGTCCGCGGGGCGAAGAAAGGGGAGACGCCATTGAGCCGCGGAGAAGAAGGAAGAGTGCGGGAGGCGCCATTGAGCCGCGGAGAAGAAGGGAGAGCGCGGGAGATGCCATTGAGCCGCGGAGAAGAAGGAAGAGCGCGGGAGACACCATTTTTAGAAGCCGCAGCGGAGAAGAAGGGTGAGCGCGGGAAGGAAGGAAAGCGCGGGAGACGCCATTTTGTGCCAGCAGAGAAGAAGGGGAAGCATGGGAGGCACCATTTGTGATAGTTAACACACACCCAAGGATGCCGAAGAGTGGCAGTATCTCTACGTTCGACAATGAAGTCGAAGATTGGGCGACATATGTGCAACGTATTGAGGTGTACTGCAGGGCGAATGAATTGCCAGATGCTAATAAAGCACTGGTTCTGTTAAATTCCATGGGTGCAAAAACTTATGGGTTACTGCGAAATCTAATAACTCCAGAGAAGCCGGGAAACAAGAATTTTGAAAGCATAGTAGAAATCCTACAGGACCACTTAAACCCCACACTGCTGCTGATAGCAGAACTATCTAAGTTCCATAAAAGGAACCAACACAAAGATGAAAGCAATGCTGAGTACCTAACGGAACTGCGCAAGCTACCGAAATACTGCCAGTTTGGAGCGGGACTAGCAGACACGTTAAGGGACAAGTTTGTGTGTGGGCTACAAAGTGAAGGAACCCAGAAACGGCTTCTATCAGAAAAGGACCTTACCTTACCCAAAGCTTTCAGTTTGGCAGTATCACATGAAGCAGCTGCAAGGGGCGCTGCAGAGATACAACGGGGACCGCAAGAATATGGCACCAATGAAATGTCCTATGGAACAGGGAAGTGCTATCGCTGCGGCAGAATAACACATGACCAGAAAGATTGTTGGTTCAAGGACCAAGTGTGCAGACAGTGTGGGAAAGCAGGACACATAGCAAGAGTCTGCAGGTCTGGGAAGAAAACCAACAGTAAGAAATCTACACAGGAGAAGTACAGAAAGGTACACCAGGTGATGGACAGTGGTTCAGACGAACAGAAAAGTGACACAGACTCCGGAAGCAAGGAGCTGGGTTGTCTGAAGCTACATAAGGTAACCGAAATGGAGGATCACCAGACTATCTGGGTTACACTCAAGATAGACGGAGTCCAAGTGGAAATGGAATTGGACACAGGGTCAGCTCTAACAGTCATAAATCAAAGAGACTACAAGCGGCTATTTTCACACATACCCTTGAAAGCTACAGAGATTGTCTTGAAGATGTATACGGGGCAAAAAGTCTACCCCAAAGGAAAAATAAGGGTGAAAGTGACATATAAAGGCCAGGAAATACCTAAAATGGATATATATGTATTGCCAAATGGAGGACCACCACTGCTAGGACATGAATGGATCCGGAAGCTACAATTAGATTGGCATTCCATACAGGCACTGAAGGTTGAGGCCAAAAAGGATGACGACGTCACTCCTGGACGACTGTCAAAAATGCTAACTGATGCAAAAGAAGTGTTCCAGGAGGGACTAGGAACACTAAAAGGAGTAACAGCAATGATTAAAATAGAGGAAAATGCAAGCCCAAAGTTTCTGAAGGCCAGACCAGTGCCTTATGCAATCAGACCAGCTGTTGACGCAGAGCTGGAAGGGTTGGAACGTTCAGGAGTACTGTCCAAAGTGGACTGGAGCGAGTGGGCTACACCCATCGTTCCTGTAGTGAAGAGGTCGTTGAATAATACGCCTGGGGAACCAAAGAAGGTCCGCATCTGTGGGGATTTTAAGGTGACAGTGAACCCAGTCCTTCACACGGTGCAATATCCGCTTCCACGAATTGAGGATATTTTCGCCTCGCTATCTGGAGGTAAACGCTTCACCAAAATTGATCTAGACCAGGCGTACTTGCAAATGGAGGTAGAAGAAGCTTCGAAACATTACCTTACGATCAACACTCATAAAGGTCTCTATCAATACAACCGGCTGGTGTTTGGAGTAGCCTCGGCTCCGGCTATCTGGCAGAGGGCGATGGATCAGGTCCTGCAAGGGATTCCAGGGACCCAGTGTTATTTGGACGACATCTTGATCACGGGCGAAAATGACAGGGATCACCTCGCCAACTTGGAGAAGGTGCTCACCAGATTAAAGGAGTATGGGCTACGAGCTAATTGCCACAAGTGCGAGTTTTTCCAGAAACAGATCTCGTATTGTGGCCACGTCATCAATGAAGAGGGGTTACATAAGTCCCCTGACAAGATTGAGGCAGTAGTCAAGGCTCCAGCACCGGAAAATGTGTCGCAACTGAGGTCGTTCCTCGGGCTGGTAAACTATTACAACAAGTTCTTACCAAATTTGTCTACGGTATTACACCCGCTGAACACTCTACTGCAAACAGAGGTACCATGGAAGTGGGATGATGAACGTAGATGAGCTTTCCAGAAGTGTAAAGAATTGATCACATCAAAAGAGGCATTGGCCCATTTCAACCCAGCACTACCAATTCGTTTGGCATGTGATGCATCACCCTACGGTATTGGAGCAGCGCTGTCGCACAAATTCCCAGACGGGTTGGAGAGGCCAGTAGCCTTTGCGTCTCGGTCACTAACCTCAGCCGAGCGCAACTACGCCCAGATTGACAGGGAGGCCCTCAGCCTAGTATGGGGAGTAAAAAAATTCAACCACTATCTGCATGGGCAGAAGTTCACCTTGCTGACTGACCACCAACCACTTGTCTCCATCTTTAATCCTAAGAAGGGCGTTCCAGTGATGACTGCACAGCGGCTACAAAGATGGTCCCTGTTTCTAGTGGCGAATCAATATGAAATAGAATATAAAGGCACGAAACAGCATGGGAACGCTAATGGGCTATTGTGCCTGCCACTGCCTACTGTGGAGGAAGCACCAGCAGTGGACTCTATCGAGATATTTTATTCGTCAATAATTGAACAATTGCCAGTAACAAACGCAGATATAGAGAAGGAGACCCGCAATGATCCGACGCTGTCACGGGTATATGAATTGACGGTGAGGGGATGGCCAACACATGGCGACTCACTGTTTCCAGCATTCTCATCCAGAAGAGAACAGCTGTCAGTATGCCAGGGGACAGTGATGTGTGGATCCAGAGTGGTGATTCCACCCAAGTTAAGGGAGGGAGTGCTGAATGAGCTACATGAAGGTCATCTGGGGGAGTGAAAATGAAAAGCCTTGCTAGGGCTTATGTGTGGTGGCCGGGAATCGATCAACAAATCGAAGACCTAACTAAGAGCTGCTTAGGATGCCAGAAGGTCCAAAATGCACCACCACATGCCCGTCTACACCCATGGGAATGGCCCTCCTCTCCATGGCAACGGGTGCATATTGATTTCGCTGGTCCATTTATGGACTCAATGTTCTTAATAGCAGTTGATGCTCATTCAAAGTGGCCTGAGGTGATAAAAATGTCTTCAACCACTACAGAGAAAACGATTGCAGTCCTACGGACCTTATTTGCCAGAAACAGTTTGCCAGAGCAGATTTGCTCCGATAATGGACCACAGTTTGTGTCTGACGAGTTCCAAAAATTCATGAAAAGGAATGGGGTAAGACATTACACATCCGCCCCGTATCATCCAGCCACAAATGGATTGGCTGAGAGGTTCGTACAAGCCTTTAAGAAGGCGATAAATGCCATGTGCGACGATGAAATTCCACTACAGCATAAGATGGACAATTTCTTATTAGCCTACCGAAACGCGATACATGCAGTTACCAACCAGACCCCGGCCATGATGTTCTTTAACCAAAGGTTGAGATCTCGTCTGGACATGCTCAGACCAAATGTGCGAAGAAATGTTGAGGACAATCAATTCCAGCACATCAATGAGAAGCCGACAAGCAGCTTCAATGTAGGGCAACCAGTCTTGGCCCGTGACTATCGAACAGTGAAGTGGCAACCCGGAACAATATGTACAAGGCAGGGGCCATGAATGTACACAGTGGATGTCGGGGAGAACATTGTGCGACGCCACGTCGATCAGACCTTAGCGTCACAGGAACGCGTCAACCCCATGTCTCGAGTACCTGGGGATGAACCCGACATACTGGTAGCATCTACTTCAGACCCAGTAGCAGTGGAACCCGATGAACTACCCGATGAAAAGGGGTCAGAATCGCCTCTGCACCAAGAACAAGAACCTCTGGAAAGGTGCTATCCCGAAAGGGTCAGGAAGCCGCCCCAAAGACTGAATCTATAAATGGACTTTTATTGTTTAATGTACATGTTGAAATGTTAATTGTTATTTGAATATTAGGGGCATTACTAATCTAAAAGGGGAGGAATTGTAGTTTATGTGCCTTTAAGTCAGAACTACTTTTACAGCTCCTGTATACTGTAGTACCGGCAGTGACCGCACCGGTATATAAGCTTTGCGCATGCCTCTGTACCCCCAGTCTAGAGATTACCCTCCTCCAGTAAAGACCTGTTATCTGTTAATGTACAGCATCCGTGTGATTATTTAATAATAGCATATCCACTGAATCACGGATCCAACAATCCCCATCTCACGGTCACCCCCATCTCCCAGTTACCCCCATCTCCCGGTAACCCCCAACTCCCGGTTACCTCACTCTCCAGTCACACCCATCTCCCAGTCACCTCCATCTCCCGATCACCCCCAACTCCCGGTTACCCCCATCTCCTGATCACCCCCATCTCCCGGTCACCCCCATCTCCCAGTTACCCCCCATCTCCCAGTTACCCCCATCTCCCGGTCACCCCCATCTCCCGATCACCCCCATCTCCCGATTACCCCCATCTCCCCATCACCCCCAACTCCCGGTTACTCCCATCTCCCAGTTACCCCCATCTCCCGGTTACCCCCAACTCCCGGTTACCTCCCTCTCCAGTCACCCCCATCTCCCAGTCACCTCCATCTCCCGATCACCCCCATCTCCCATTTACCCCCATCTCCCAGTTACCTCCTTCTCCTGGTTACCCCCATCTCCCGGTTACCTCCCTCTCCTGGTTACCTCCCTCTCCTGGTTACCTCCCTCTCCCGGTTACCTCCCTCTCCCAGTTATCTCTATCTCCTGGTCATCCCAATCTCCCGGTCGCCCCCTTCTCCCAAGACATACCCGACCTATCATCAATGCAGTGGCCCCAAATTGAAACCTTCTTTGCTGGCAAGCTGCCTGGGGACTGAATGAGGCCCGAGGTACAATATTGGGCATGCCTCAGGCCTACTAGTTCTGGCGCAGCCATCATTCCCAGTGCCGAGATCAAGCTGGCTTGCTGGCGCAAACCAATTTCGAGGCCAATGTATCTACAACTTATCAGGTGATGCAAAGAATCATGTAAAGAATGAATTGTTCACAGAATGTGTTAAATGAAGAATGAATGATCTACTAGGTTTTAGGTTTGTGTGATGTTGTAATACACAGCATTATTAATGTGCAAATCGGCCAGCAAGTTCAGGGGATTAAGAGATGCACCGTGAATTGCGAATCCCCAGAACTTGCTGGTCAATTTATGTCGCTCCACCATTTGCTTTGCACAAATGGCATCTCGCCCTTAGCCTCCCTGTTATTTTTAAGAACTTGCTGGATTTGCACATGAATTGCCCATTAAACTCGCCACCAAAAGATAAGACTGGTAATTAAGAGCATAAGTACATTTTTAATGATGTGATAATTGTCAATGCAATGCCAATCAACCTCTCTGGCCCAGAAATCGAATAATTTAAACTGTGGAGTCCCATTCTTACAGTAGTAAATTATTCTTCGAGATTAACTTCCTGGCACTGGCGGTGCTCCTGCTGCCCAGGAAGGGGGGAAAAAGAGTGGGAGAGCAATAGTGGTAGGGGATTCTATAGTAAGGGGAACAGATAGGCGTTTCTGTGGCCGTAGACGTGAATCCAGGATGGTTTGTTGCCTCCCTGGTGCCAGGGTCAAGGATGTCACTGAGCGGCTGCAGGGCATTCTGGAGGGGGAGGGTGAACAGCCAGTGGTCGTGGTCCACATTGGTACCAACGACATAGGTAAAAAGAGGGATGAGGTCCTGCAGCAAGAATTTAGGGAGCTAGGTGAAGGATTAAAGAGCAGGACCTCAAGGGTTGTAATCTCTGGATTATTCCCGGTGCCACGTGCTAGTAAGTATAGAAATAGGAAGATAGAACAGATGAATGCGTGGCTAAAGGGATGGTGCAGGGGGGAGGGCTTTAGTTTCCTGGATCACTGGGTCTGCTTCTGGGAAAGGTGGGACTTGTACAAGTCGGACGGTTTACACCTGAACCAGAGGGGAACCAATATCCTTGCGGGGAGGTTTGCTAGCACTGCTGGGGGGGGTTTAAACTAACTTGGCAGGGGGATGGGGTACAGAGTGGGGCTATAGTAGGGGGTGATTTACAGCCAAATACAGAGGGAAAAACAAGTCAGCTGGGAAGGCAAAGCAAATATGTGAAGGCAAAAGAGAATATGGCAGGGCTGGAAGGCATTTATTTTAATGCAAGGAGTCTTGCAAATAAGGCGGATGAACTGAAGTTGTTGTTGAACACATGGGAGTACGATATTGTTGCTATCACGGAGACATGGTTGAGGGAGGGTCAGGACTGGCAGCTCAATATTCCGGGGTATAGAATCTTCAGGCGAGACAGAGGGGGGTGTAAAAGGGGAGGGGGTGTTGCAATATTAATTAAGGAGTCAATTACTGCTGTAAGGAGGGATGATATATTAGCGGGTTCCTCTAATGAGGCCATATGGGTAGAACTTAAAAACAAAAAGGGGGCAAGCACTTTGCTGGGAGTGTACTATAGGCCCCCAAACAGTCAGGGGGAGATAGAGGAACAGATATGTAGGCAAATCTCAGAAAAGTGCGAAAATAATAGGGTAATAATAGTGGGGGATTTCAACTTCCCCAATATAAATTGGGATAGTCAGAGTGTGAAAGGCTTAGAGGGTGCAGAATTCTTAAAGTGCATCCAGGAGAGCTTTTTGAGCCAACATGTAGAAAGTCCTACAAGAGAGGGGGCGGTACTGGACCTAATTCTGGGGAATGTAGCCGGGCAAGTGGTGGAAGTGTCAGTAGGAGAGCATTTTGGCGACAGTGACCACAATTCGGTGAGATTTAAGGTGGTCGTGGAAAAAGACAAAGACGGCCCGGAAATAAGGGTTCTAAATTGGGGGAAGGCCGATTTTAATATGATAAGGCAGGATCTGGCCAAATTGGACTGGGAGCAGCTACTTATAGGAAAATCCGCATCAAAACAGTGGGAGACTTTCAGAAGGGAAATAGAGAGAGTACAACGCCAACATGTTCCTGTAAAGGTCAAGGGTGGGACCAACAAGCAAAGGGAACCTTGGATGACAAGGGATATACAAAAATGCATTAGAAATAAAAGGGGGGCTTTTGGCAGTTACAAAAGACTAAAGACGGAAGAAGCCCTAGAGGAGTATAAAAAATGCAGGGGCATACTTAAAAAAGAAATTAGGAGGGCGAGGAGGGGCCATGAAATAACACTGGCGAGCAAAATAAAGGAAAATCCTAAGATGTTTTATAAGTATATTAAGGGCAAGAGGATAACCAGGGAAAGGGTAGGGCCCATTAGGGACCAAAGTGGCAATCTGTGTGTAGAGCCAGATGATGTAGGCGGGGTTTTAAATGAATTTTTTGCATCTGTGTTCACTATGGAGAAAGACGATGCAGACATAGAAATCGGGCAAGGGGGCTGTGACATATTTGAACATATTAGCATCGAGAGGGAGGAGGTGCTAGCGGTTTTAGCAGGCCAAAAAGTGGATAAATCCCCAGGCCCAGACGAGATGTATCCCAGGCTGCTGTGGGAGGCAAAGGAGGAGATTGCAGGGGCTCTGACACAAATTTTCAGAACCTCTCTGGCCACAGGGGATGTACCAGAGGACTGGAGAACAGCTAACGTAGTACCATTATTCAAGAAGGGTAGCAGGGATAAACCAGGGAATTACAGGCCAGTGAGCCTAACATCTGTGGTAGGGAAATTATTGGAAAAAATTCTGAGGGACAAAATTAGTCTCCACTTGGAGAGGCAAGGATTAATCGGGGATAGTCAGCATGGCTTTGTCAAGGGTAAATCATGTCTGACAAATCTGATTGAATTTTTCGAGGGGGTGACTAGGGGGGTGGATGAGGGAAATGCTGTGGATGTGGTTTACATGGACTTCAGTAAAGCTTTTGACAAAGTCCCGCATAGGAGACTGGTCAAGAAGGTAAGAGCCCATGGGATCCAGGGTGCCTTGGCGCGTTGGATCCTAAACTGGCTGAGTGGCAGGAGGCAGAGGGTGATGGTCGAAGGTTGCTTTTGTGACTGGAAGCCTGTGTCCAGTGGGGTACCTCAGGGATCGGTGCTGGGTCCCTTGTTGTTTGTGATCTACATAAATGATTTGGATGAGAATGTAAAAGGTATGATCAGTAAGTTCGCAGATGACACGAAAATTGGTGGGGTGGTAAATTGTGAGGAGGAAAGCCTCAGGCTACAGGACGATATAAACGGGTTGGTCAGATGGGCGGAAAAGTGGCAAATGGAATTTAACCCTGAAAAGTGCGAGGTGATGCATTTTGGACGGACAAATAAGGCAAGGGAATACACAATGAGTGGTAGGACCCTAGGAAGTACAGAGGGTCAGAGGGACCTTGGTGTACATGTACATAGATCCCTGAAGGCAGCGGAACAGGTAGATAAGGTGGTTAAAAAGGCATATGGGATACTTGCCTTCATTAGCCGAGGCATAGAATATAAGAGCAGGGAGGTTATGATGGAACTGTACAAAACGCTGGTGAGGCCACAGCTGGAGTACTGTGTGCAGTTCTGGTCGCCTCACTATAGGAAGGATGTGATTGCTTTGGAGAGGGTGCAGAGAAGATTCACCAGGATGTTACCTGGGATGGAGCGCCTCAGCTATGAAGAGAGGCTGGACAGGCTGGGGTTGTTTTCCTTGGAGCAAAGAAGGCTGAGGGGGGACCTGATTGAGGTGTACAAAATGATGAGGGGCATAGATAGGGTAGACAAAGAGGAACTTTTCCCCTTAGTAGGGGGGTCAATAACAAGGGGGCATAGATTCAGGGTAAGGGGCAGGAGATTTAGAGGGGATTTGAGGAGGAACTTTTTCACCCAGAGGGTGGTTGGAATGTGGAACTCAATGCCTGAAAGGGTGGTAGAGGCAGGAACCCTCACAACATTCAAGAAGCATTTGGATGAGTACTTGAAATGCCATTGCATACAAGGCTATGGACCAAATGCTGGAAAATGGGATTAGACTGGACAGGGATGGATGGGCGGCGCAGACACGATGGGCCGAAGGGCCTCTTTCTGTGCTGTAAAACTCTATGACTCTATGACTCTATTTAAAAAAGGTCATATTTTTATTATTTTTCATAATTTTCTTTTCTGTCTCATTGTTCTCTCTTAATCCAATCTTTCTTTCTCTCTCTACTTCTCTTTCTGTACCTGATTTGACTCTAATTAACCCTCCTTCTCAGTGTTCTTCTGTTTCATTCTCAATCTTTCAATCTCTTTGGTTAGGAAGATACACTGTTGGTCCCGCCATTCGCTGAGATCCAAGATACCCTGTTGTGCTTGCCACACCGCTATCAGCTCGCAATTCCAGCAAGTTATGGTGCAAAAAGATTTTCACCTTAAGGGTGCAGAAAATAGTCTGACTAACGGGGCAAAGCACGAGTTGCCCCACTCCAGCAATATCCGGTTCAACAGGTTGTTTTGCTTCCTGCAGCTGCGTTTTGCATTCCATTCAAAACAATAGAAAGGTTTATGTTGCTCAGGAATGCTAAGTGTCTAATCTTCTTCCATCTTAGCCAGTCCCTCAGAACCGAGGATGACTTGCTTCCACATTAAAAATGAGTTCGCAGGTGACTGATTAGTCCAATGTGGGACCTACTGTCTCTGCCACAGGTGGGGCAGACGGTGGTTGAAGGGACAGGTGGGTGGGGTGCTTGGGTTGGCGTGCGCTCCTTGCGCTGCCTGCGTTTGGCTTCCGCTTGCTCCCGGCGAAGAGACTCGAGGTGTCCGGCGCCTTCCGGATGCATCTCCTCCACTTCGTGTGGTCTTGGGCCAGGGATTCCCAGGTGTCGGTAGGGATGTTACACTTTTTCAAGGAGGCTTTGAGGGTGTCGTTGAAGCATTTCCTCTGCCCACCTGGGGCTCTCTTGCCGTGCCGGAGCTCCGAGTAGAGCGCTTGTTTTGGGAGTCTCGTATCGGGCATGCGGACAATGTGACCCGTCCATCGGTGCTGATTGAGCATGGTCAAAGCTTCGATGCTGGGGATGTTGGCCTGAGCAAGAACACTGATGTTGGTGCACCTATCCTGCCAATGGATTTGCAGGATCTTGTGGAGGCAGCGTTGGTGGTACCTCTCCAGTGCTTTGAGGTACCTGCTGTACATGGTCCATGTCGCTGAGGCATACAGCAGGGCGGGTATCACTGCTGCTCTGTAGACCATGAGCTTAGTGCCGGGTTTGAGGTCCTGGTCTTCAAACACTCTCTTCCTCAGGCGACCGAAGGCTGCACTGGCACACTGAAGGTGGTGTTGGACTTTGTCGTCGATGTCTGCCCTTGTTGACAGTAGGCTCCCGAGGTATGGAAAGTGGTTCACATTGTCCAAGGCCTTGTCGTGGATTTTGATAATATAGCTTGCCTAATATAGCTTGTCTAATGTAGCTTGCCTGACCTCTGTTACACTATGGTAATTTTTTTTTTCTCCCTCAGGATAAGATTGGCAAGATTATAAAGGGTCAAATGACATTAACAAAATTCATGCTTACCAACGGTATTGCATAAAGACAGAACTGCTGTTAATTTATAAAATCATTAATCTTGTCCTGTGCATTTACTTTTCCTTCTTTATTGTCTGTTTCAAAGACCACAGAAACATATTGGTGGCCCTGGAGTGCGGCAAAATCAGACTACACCACGGGAGTGTTTTGAGGATTAAGTTTATCCCACATGGTTTGGCGAAGAATCATCCTTTGCTATAAAGCCATGCACAGCATCAAATAGAGGAGAAGGATCGAATCAAAAATTGTGAGAGAAAGTTCATCCTGAGTTTCCACCTCAGGTCACACTTCAGCACCCTCTACTGGCTAGTGATAAAGTAACAATGGTAGAACTGACAAGGTGTCCTCTGTTACCTGCCTGTGATTTCAGTCCCCTGTGTTGCATGGATCATTATAAAGGGGAGGAAATGGGAAAAAGTGTCGTGGATAATAAATGGGGAGGAGTTAAAGTCTCATCTCGTTTTTCAGCTGAGATCATAAACCACAAAGCTGTAGAGAGAGGAGGTTATTGCCATAAAAATATTTTCACTATTACTTCCACTCTTTTGTTTATAATATCTAAGAATGTGCTCCTCAGACCTTTGTACACTGGGAGTGCATATCAGGAATTCAGGTGCATGCTCCACCTCGTTTGCCACCCCTTATTGAACAGATAAAAAGCGTACCACATGCCATATTGGTTAGGGACACCTGTAGTCGACCAGGGCATCACCTGAAACTGGCAGTAGGCCCATTACTTAAGCAAATCGGGGGCCTAACGTATGTTTCAGGCCCCTTTCTGAAATGTAATTTCGACTGGCTGCATCATGAGCCATGAGCTGCGGTCAGTATTTTTAGTCACATTGTAGCTGAACCAGTGGTCCTTAAAGGGAGGCAGCCGCCTAAATGGTAAGCTTCAAGTTCTTACCGTAATGTGAAAGAAAGACTTGCATTTATATAGCGCCTTTCACGACCAGCAGATGTCTCAAAGTGCTTTACAGTCACTGTAGTACAGTCACTGTTGTAATGTAGGAAACGTGGCAGCCAATTTGCACTCAGCAAGCTCCCACAAACAGCAATGTGATAATGACCAGATAATCTATTTTTGTTATGTTGATTGAGGGATAAATATTGGCCAGGACACCAGGGATAACACCCCTGCACTTCTTCGAGATAGTGCCATGAGACCTTTTACATCCACCTGAGAGCAGACGGGGCCACAGTTTAACGTCTCATCCGAAAGACAGAGCAGCACTCCCTCAGTACTGCACTGGAGTGTCAGCCTAGATGTTTGTGCTCAAGTCTCATGGAGTGGGACTTGAACCCACAACCTTTTAACTCAGAGCTGAGAGTGCTACCCACTGACCAACAGTTATCCATAAAATGTAACTTCTGACATTTAATAAACTGGCCTAAATCAGTAGCAGGGTAGATTTATTAGGATTCCAGCTGCCCAATGTGTAACAGAGCCATACAGGAAGGTCCCAGGTTGAATTGCTGGTCTGTGCTGAGCTGGACGTTATCAGCCAGGGCACACTGTAGGGGGGCATCTATTACCTGGTTTATGGTAACATACCTGGCCAGCAGCCTTTTTGCCTGCTGCACTGTAAACCAATTTTAACAGCGGTTCCGAATCACTACCCCACCTTTCAGTTCTGACTGGAGGACTTACAATTAATGATGTTAAAGCGGACAATTGGTTTGGATATGAGCAAAGTCAAAATTTATTAAACTAAAGAACCATAATCAAATATAAACTGTACCACACAAACACAGTAAATGCAGTAAAAGTATATAACAAGGGGGTACAGACGGCAAAAACGAGGGATACAATGGCTACAATGTTATTTAAACAATCTTAGCAATTCCCTTAAATCACCACCCCAAACTCCTTGCTAGGTTGTCTTGTTGAGGAGTCAGAACACTCTGCTCACCTGTGGTCCAGCGAAGTAAAAAGAGGGCAGATAGCTTCTCAGTAGCTATCTTTATACCTGTGTGCTGCTGCCGTTCTGTCTGGAAAAATTCCCGCCTAAAGTTCCAGTACACAAACAAAAGGACTGTGATTGGTTGCTGAATTGCTTGTTTAAACATAGCCAGCGATAATCGGCCTCGGGTCAAGTGGGTAACTCCTGACCTCCCTGGTTTGATTGACAGGTCTTTCATTCTCCTGCCGTTCTGTCTGGCCAGTACACAAAAAAAGGATTGTGATTGGTTGCTGAATCATAGCCAGCCATAACAACCTGTCTCTGTGGCCTCGGGTCAAGTGGGCAACTCCTGACCTCCCTGGTTTGATTGACAGGTCTTTCACACAAACACATTACAAGCTGTAAACCTCTGTGTTTGACCGGGCTCAAAAGCACAAGTTTTAGTCAAGATGTTCTTTCTCAATGTGTGTGAATACTTCCACGAATTTCCTCGATTCCGTTGTAGTCCAGCTCAGCAGTCTTTCGTGGTTCTGAGCATGCTTTAAAACATTGATCTGACCCAGAGGCAATTCAAAACACATAAATCTTCATCCACGATGTGGACCAATGTTTCTCTTGTTTTCAGGGGAATTTTGCGAAACTCCTACACACAGGGGATGCCACAACTGGCCCAATTCTTCTGTCAAGGTGGATTTGCTGAACTCTGCTCCTCCTTACTTTGTGTAGCAACCCAGCACTGGATTCAGTCAGTGTAATATGTGAATGCACTATCGCTCTACTACAACAATTGGCTACAAATACTTCACGCAGTGTGAATGCGAATTCAGCAGGCAAAATGTACAGCAAAGAGAAAAACAATGCAGCAGATTTTCGCTCATAAATCAACGTTACTGACCTTAAATAATTCATCAAATGAAGCATTATCCAGTAAAACAAAGAGGCCTATCCATTCAAAGTGTTCATTTTACAAAAAGGCCCCTTGCTTACTTGTGGAGCCATTAAAATTGTGGGCCACATGTGTCCACGGCTCACCCCCTACCGATTACCCCCCACCTGTATCGACTCTCCTGAGGATCTAGTCTGGCGTCTGAGCCGAATGTATTTCTTCTCCATCTGCGACTGGCTTGCTGCATCTGGGGTGCCCGTAACTTACTGGCACAATTCTAATTTTAAGCAGAATCTTTTGTGGAGGCATTTTCCTTGTAAAAGCAGCTTCAAAGGTTTGCGGCTGGGGATTAACACTTATTGGTGAAGGTGGAGTTCACTTTCAGCTTCATAAACTGAGATATTTATGAAATGTAAACGATAGATTTCTAATTTTTAAATTTGGGACATGAAACTTCCCAGATCGCTGAATTCTTTTTCTTAATACAGTTAACAATCTGCACCCAAGTTATACTATCGGCTCCACACTATTCTCTGGCTAGGGAAAATGGAGCTCTGCATTTCTGCACTTACATAGTCAGTGCAATGCCAAAGCCTTGGGGTAGTCTCAAAAAGCCTCCACAAATTTGATTTGGATGACTTCACACCTGAATTACACCACATCATTTGCATCAATGTGAACTCTAAACCTCTTTGAATCGATGCAAGCTGTATATCAAACCTCTGCCTTTCTCACACACCATAGTCATGATCAACATCCTTGTAACTTTGTTTTATTCCCAAACTCCTCCATCACCATCCTTGGGTATGTCCTGTCCCACCGGCAGTACAGACCAACCAGAGGTGGCGGCACAATGGTATACATTTGGGAAGGAGTGGTCCTGGGAGTCCTCAACATTGACTCCGGACCCCATGAAGTCTCATAGCTTCAGGTCAAGCCTGGGCAAGGAAACCTCCTGCTGATTACCACCTACTGCCTTCCCTCAGCTGATGAATCAGTACTCCTCCATGTTGAACACCACTTGAAAGAAGCACTGAGAGTAGCAAGGGCACAGAATGTACTCTGGGTGGAGGACTTCAATGTCCATCACCAAGAGTGGCTCAGTAGCACCACTACTGACTGAACTGGCCAAGTCCTGAAGGATATAGGTGCCAGTCTGGGCCTGCGGCAGGTGGTGAGAGAACCAACACGAGGGAAAAACCTACTTGATCTCGTCCTCACCAATCTACCTGTCGCAGATGCATCTGTCCATGACAGCATTGGAAGCAGTGACCACCGTACAGTCATTGTGGAGATGAAGTGCCATCTTCACACTGAGGACATCCTCCATCATGTTGTGAGGCACTACCACCGTGCTAAATGGGATAGATTCAGAACAGATCTAGCAGCTCAAAACTGGCCATTCATGAGGTGCTGTGGGCCATCAGCAGCAGTAGAATTGTATTCCACCACAATCTTTAACTCCATGGCCCGGAATATCCCTCATTCTACCATTACCACCAAGCCAGGGGACCAACCCTGGTTCAATAAGGAGTGCAGAAGAGCATGCCAGGAGCAGCACCCGGCGTACCTAAAAATGAGGTGCCAACCTGGGAAAGCTGCAACACAGGACTACATGCATACTAAAAAGCAGAAGCAGCATGCTATAGACAGGGCTAAGAGGTCCCAAAATCAACGGATCAGATCAAAGCTCTGCAGTCCTGCTACATCCAGTCGTGAATGGTGGTGGACCATTAAACAACTAACGGGAGGAGGAAACTCCATGAATATCCCCATCCTCAATGATGGTGGAGCCCAGCACGTGAGTGTAAAAGACAAGGCTGAAGCGTTTGCAACCATCTTCAGCCAGAAGTGCAGAGTGGATGATCCATATCGGCCTCCTCCTGATGTCCCCATCATCACAGAAGCCAGTCTTCAGCCAATTCGATTCACTCCACGTGATATCAAGAAACAGCTGAGCGCACTGGATACAGCAAAGGCTATGGGCCCCGACAGCATCCTGGCTGTTGTGCTAAAGACTTGTGCCACAGAACTAGCCACACCTCTAGCGAAGCTTATCTAGTACAGCTACAACTCTGGCATCTATCCAACAACGTGGAAAACTGCTCAGGTATGTCCTGTCCACAAAAAGCAGGACAAATCCAATCCGGCCAATTGCTGCCCCATCAGTCTACTCTCAAACATCAGCAAAGTGATGGAAGGTGTCATCGACAGTGCTATCAAGCGGCACTTACTCACCAATAACCTGCTCACTGATGCCCAGTTTGGGTTCTGCCAAGACCACTCGGCTCCCAACCTCAGAACAGCAATGGTCCAAACATGGAAAAAGGAGCTGAATTCCAGAGGTGTGGTGAGAGTGACTGCCCTTGACCGAGTGTGGCATCAAGGAGCCCTAGTAAAACTGAAGTCAATGGGAATCGGCGGGGAAAAGCTCCACTGGCTGGAGTCATACCTAGCACAAAGAAAGATGGTTGTTGTGGTTGGAGGTCAATCATCACAGCCCCAGGACATCGCTGTAGGAGTCCCTCAGGGCAGTGTCCTAGGCCCAACCATCTTCAGCTGCTTCATCTATGAACTTCCCTCCAACATAAGGCCAGAAATGGGGATGTTCGCTGCTGACTGCACAGTGTTCAGTGCCATTCACAACTCCTCAGATAATGAAGCAGTCCATGCCTGCATGCAACAAGACCTGGATGACGTTCAGGTTTGGGCTGATAAGTGACAGGTACATTCGTGCCTCACAAGTGTCAGGCAATGACTATCTCCAACAAGCTAGCATCTAACCACCGCCCCATGACATTCAACGGCATTACCATCGCTGAATCCCCCACAATCAACATCCTGGGGGTCACCATTGACCAGAAACTTAACTGGATAAGTCACATAAATACTGTGGCAACAAGAGTAGGTCAGAGGTTAGGTATTCTGCGGCAAGTGTCTCACCTCCTGACTCCCCAAATCCTTTCCGCTATCTACAAGGCACAAGTAAGGAGTGTAATGGAATACTCTCCACTTGCCGGGATGAGTGCAGCTCCAACAACACTCATGAGCTTGACACCATCCAGGACAAAGCAGTCCGCTTGATTGGCACCCCATCCACCACCTTAAACATTCACTCCCTCCACCACTGGCGCACCGTGACTGCAGTGTGTACCATTTACAAGATGCACTGCAGCAACTTGCCAAGGCTGCTTCGGCAGCACCTCCCAAACCCGCAACCTCTTCCACCTAGAAGGACAAGGGCAGCAGGCGCATGGGAACACCACCACCTCCAAGTTCCCCATCAAGTCACATACTATCCTGCCTTGGAAGTATATCGCTGTTCCTTCATAGTCACTGGGTCAAAATCCTGGAACTCCCTCCCTAACAGCTCTGTGGGAGAACCTTCGCCACACGGACTGCTGCGATTCAACAAGGCGGCTCACCACCACCTTCTGTGGGGCAACTAAGGATGGGCAATAAATGCTGGCCTTGCCAGTGATGCCCACATCCCTTGAACACATTTTTAAAAATCCTCCTTGAACTCACTGCAATGTTTAACACAGTTCACTGTGCCATTCACCTCCAGTACTTCTGCTCTGTCATCCAGTTTCATTGGACTGCCCTTGCTGGTTCCTTTTCCTACCTATCTAAACAAAACCAGCTCAACTCCAGCAATGACTTATCTTCCCTCCTCTTCACTTTCACTTCTGGAGTCTACCAAGGATTTATCCTTGGCCCCTTCCTCTTCCTTGTCTACATTCTAACCGTCACTGATCATCTGCAGGCATGGGGCCAGTTTCCACACATGTGCCAATAAAACTCAGCTCTAACTTTGTACTGCTTCCCTCAGCTACAAGCTATCTCTATGTTGTTTGTCTGACATCCAGTCTTGGAGGAATCACAATTTTCCCCATTTAACTTCCGGAAGAGCGAAATGACACAGCTGCAAACTTCGCTTCCATGCCCCAAATTTCATTCACTCGCCAGTCTCTGCCTCAGGCACAACCAGATTCTGATGTTAGTTTCATATATCCTACAAAACCACCTACTTCCTAGACATTGCTCACCTCAGCCCCATTTGTCCCTTCACTATTGAAACTGTATAGGTAAAAAGCGGGATGAGGTCCTAAAAGCGGAGTATAGGGAGTTAGGAGATAAATTAAAAAACAGGACCTCAAAGGTAGTAATCTCAGGATTGCTACCAGTGCCACGTGCTAGTCAGAGTAGAAATAGAAGGATACTTCAGATGAATATGTGGCTAGAGGAATGGTGCCAAGGGGAGGGATTCAAGTTCCTGGGACATTGGAACCGGTTCTGGGGGAGGTGGGACCAGTTCAAACCGGACGGTTTGCACCTGGGCAGGGCTGGAACCAATGTCCTAGGGGGAGTGTTTGCTAGTGCTGTGGGGGAGGGTTTAAACTAAAATGGCAGGGGGTTGGGAAATTGAGCAGGGAGACAGAGGAAAGGGAAACAAGGATAAAAGCAAAAGATAGGAAGGAGAAAAACAAAAAGTGGCAGTCAGAGAAATCAACGGTTTAAATCAAACATGGCCACAGTAAATAATAATTCTAATAGGTCTAAGAGCGTTAAAAAAACAAGCCTGAAGGCTTTGTGTCTTAATGCAAGGAGCATTTGTAATAAGGTGGATGAATTGGCTGCGCAAATAGAAGTAAACAAATACGATTTGGCTGGGATTACAGAAACGTGGCTCAAGGAAGGCCAGGACTGGGAACTCAACATCCAGGGGTATTCGATATTCAGGAAAGATAGGCAAAAAGGAAAGGGAGGTGGGGTAGCATTACTGGTTAAAGAAGGGATTAACACAATTGTAATGAAGGATATTAGCTCTGATGAGGTGGAATCTGTATGGGTAGAATTGAGAAATACTAAGGGGAAAAAAACATTAGTGGGAGTGGTTTATAGACCTCCAAAGAGTAAGGCAGAGGTTGGGGATGGCATTAAAAGAGAAATTAAAGAAGCGTGCAATAAGGGCACAGCAGTCATCATGGGTGACTTTAATCTACATATAGATTGGGCCAACCAAATGAGTAACAATACTGTGGAGGAGGAATTCCTGGAGTGTTTACGGGATGGTTTCCTGGACCAATATGTCGAGGAACCAACCAGAGAGCAGGCCATCTTAGACTGGGTATTATGTAACGAGAAAGGATTAAATAGCAATCTTGTTCTAAGAGGCCCCTTGGGTCGGAGCGATCATAATATGATCGAATTCTTCATTAAGATGGAGAATGAAGTAGTTGACTCGGAGACTAGGGTCCTCAATTTAAATAAAGGAAACTATGATGGTCTGAGGAGCGAGTTGGGTAGGATTGATTGGGGAATGGCACTCAAAGTGTTCACGGTGGATAGGCAATGGCAAACATTCAAAGACCGAATGGATGAACTACAGAATTTGTTCATCCCAGTTTGGCATAAAAATAAAACAAAAAGGTGACCCAACCGTGGCTAACAAGGGAAATTAGGGATAGCATAAGGTCCAAGGAGAGGGCATATAAATTGGCCAGAAAAAGCAATAATCCTGAGGATTGGGAGCAGTTTAGGATTCAACAAAGGAGGACAAAGGGATTAATTAAGAAAGGGAAAATAGAATATGAGAGTAAGCTTGCAGAGAACATAAAAACTGACTGTAAAAGCTTTTATAGATATGTGAAGAGAAAAAGATTGGTGAAGTCAAGCGTAGATCCCTTGCAGTCAGAATCGGGGGAATTTATAATGGGGAACAAAGAAATGGCAGAACAACTAAATACATATTTTGGTTCTGTCTTCACAAAGGAGGACACAAATAACCTCCCAGAGATGCCGGGGAACATAGGGTCTGATGAAAGGGTGGAACTGAAAGAAATCAGTATTTGTAGGGAAATGGTGTTAGGAAAATTGATGGGACTGAAGGCCGATAAATCCCCAGGGCCTGATAATCTACATCCCAGGGTACTTAAGGAAGTGGCCCTAGAAATAGTAGATGCATTGCTGGTCATCTTCCAGAACTCGATAGACTCTGGAATGGTACCCATGGATTGGCGGGTAGCTAATGTTACCCCACTATTCACAAAAGGTGGTAGAGAAAAGGTGGGGAATTATAAACCGGTAAGCTTGACATCGGTAGTGGGGAAAATGCTAGAGTCCATTATAAAAGATGTAATAGCAGAGCACTTGGAAAGCAGTGACTGGATCGGACAAAGTCAACATGGAATTACAAAAGGTAAATCATGTTTGACTAATCTACTGGAATTTTTTGAGGATGTAACTGGTAAAATAGATAAGGGAGAACCAGTGGATGTGGTGTATTTGGACTTTCAGAAGGCTTTCGATAAGGTCCCGCATAAGAGATTAGCGTGCAAAATTAAGGCACATGGGATTGGGGGGCAAGGTATTGACTTGGATAGAGAACTGGTTGGCGGACAGAAAGCAAAGAGTTGGAATAAACGGGTCGTTTTCCGAGCGGCAGGCAGTGAGTAGTGGGGTACCACAAGGATCAGTCCTAGGACCCCAGCTGTTCACAATATATAATAATGATTTGGACGAGGGAATTGGATGTAATATCTCCAAATTTGCAGACAACACAAAGCTGGGGGGGAGGGTATGCTGTGAGGAGGATGTCATGAAACTCCAGCACGATTTGGACAGGTTGGGTGATTGGGCAGAAACATGGCAAATGCACTATAATGTGGATAAATGTGAGGTTATCCACTTTGGTGGCAAAAACAGGAAGGCAGATTATTATTTGAATGGTAATAGATTGGGAGAAGGGGAAGCACAAAGAGACCTGGGTGTTCTTGTACACCAGTCGCTGAAGGTAAGCATGCAGGTGCAGCAGGCGGTTAAGAAGGCAAATGGTATGTTGGCCTTCGTAGCGAGAGGGTTCGAGTACAGGAACAAGGATGTCTTGCTGCAGTTGTACAGGGCCTTGGTGAGACCACACCTTGAGTACTGTGTGCAGTTTTGGTCGCCTTACCTGAGGAAGGACGTGCTTGCCATGGAAGGAGTGCAGCGAAGATTCACCAGGCTGATACCTGGGATGGCAGGAATGACGTATGAGGAGAGATTGTGTCGATTGGGCTTATACTCACTGGAATTTAGAAGATTGAGAGGGGATCTCATCGAAACCTATAAAATTCTGTCAGGCCTGGACAGACTAGATGCAGGAAGGATGTTTCTCATGGCCGGGGAGTCCAGAACCAGGGGTCATAGTCTAAGGATAAGGGCTAAGCCATTTAGGACTGAAATGAGGAGGAATTTCTTCACCCAGAGAGTGGTGAACCTGTGGAATTCTCTGCCACAGAGGGCGGTGGAGGCCAGTTCATTAAGTATATTCAAGAAAGAGTTGGATATATTTCTTAAGGCTAAAGGGATCAAGGGATATGGGGAGAAGGCAGGGACCGGGTACTGAATTTGGATGATCAGCCATGATCTCATTGAATGGCGGAGCAGGCTCGAAGGGCCGAATGGCCTACTCCTGCTCCTATCTTCTATGTATCTATGTATCTATGTTATATTCCATCAACCCCTCTAGCGAAATACTCTAATGCTCTCCTTACTTCCCTCCCTCTGCTGCACACATCTTGTCCAATCACCCATTGCCCCTATCTCCACTGACCTCCTTTGGCTCCCCATCGATCAACACATAAAATTTTATATCGTTGTCCTCATCTTTAAAACCCTCCACCTCTCCCTTTCTCTTTAATCTCCTCCAGCCCTATATTCCACTCCCCAAATATTTGCTAGAAATTTGTTCATGCCTGAATTGGGACGTGATCCTGCTGCAGTGTTCGCTGCACGCACCTAATGAGGCCATGGTAAATTGGCCCGCCAGCCACATTAAGTCGCCATTCACTGCCCCACGGCTTTAATGCGGAACTGGGAAATAAGTAAAGAACATGAAACTTATCTTTTTGGTGCTAGTCTCCAGCGGTCCCTTTTAAGACCATTGGTTTGGCTGCTGAGCACCTGAACAAACTGATCGCAGCATGCACGGTTGCAGTTGCAAACCAATTTATCCAAGGGGGGTTAAACATGCTTTGGGCCCAATGACAGTTTCAAATATGCACCCTGGATGCCTACTGAGCAGCCCAATCCAATATCACGGGCGACGCACTTCTGGCATAGTTGTCTGCCATATTGGACCCTTACGCACCAGCTTTAAGCCTGTAAAATGGGGGGCAGCCCGATCGAATTTCTAGTCCCTTGTTCCTCTGACTGTTTTTCATGCACCCACTGCCCTTTACACCATCATTGACAGCAAACCCTTCAGCTGCCTGAGTCTGACTTTCTGGAATGTCTTGCCTGCACCTCTCTGCCTGTCCTCCTTTAAAAATCTTCTCAAACTCATCTCTTTGACCAACCTTTCCAGCACACCCCCATCAACCTGTCCCTTTTGGCTCGGTATCTATTTTACGTACAGCTATCTGTAAATGCCTTGGGATGTCTATTCTATTGAAAGTGCAATATAAATGGTTGTGGTTGATGTTGGAAATGGGGGCAGAGGTGGTGATGGTGTAAGTGACCTAAAATTAACCTGAAATGGGCTAATTTCAATTAATAGTCCAGTTGTTACATGGCATTGTGCTATGCTGACATACATTTAATGGTTAATTTGGTTAATTTGCCATTGGTTTTCTGTAATTGAAGAAATAGTAAATATTGCAAGCTATTTTACAGTATAGTTCTTCTGTTAATATCTGTTACATGGTGCTTTTAGATTTTGATTAATGAATGCTAAGTTGAATAATAATGTTAACTAGGGACTCTTGAAGGTACTTGGTGCAGTGTGACACAATAAATAGATCATAGCAATATTAGAACATGCAGAATAGATTGGTCATTTAGCAAAAACAAGGGACTCCCCCAGCCCAGTGTATACAGAGCCATCTTAAAATGGAACAGTGTTCTTACACATTCACACTGACTGATTCGGAAAGGTTAGAAATGCTGTACATTCTTCTTCTATTTATGAATAATTGATCCCTGGAGCAATATGAAATGCATGACAGACTGATAAGCATGAAAGAAAGCCAAAAGATTTCACTGAGCTTCACGCTTATCTCTCGAGCAACTTATATTGGCGGCTTTAACTTTTCCAGGATGTAATTGGGCTTCATTTTAATGCACGCTATATTTTCAAGATTGCTGTTAGTGATAGATAATTTCCGAACGAACCGATTTTCTCCATTCTTCGAAATCCATTAAACTTTTTACTACTGCTTGCAAGTACAATGGGGTCGACTGTCATGTGACCTCATCCATCAGGCTCACCATCTGGCTGATGAACTTTGACAGAGGCCTGAACCAATTTGGTGGTTGGGGGCGCATTAAAATATTCTCAGCAAAATGCCCACATGCTTGGAGCGCTGACAGGCAGCTTGCCAATCAGGAATGATATGTTGGAGGATGGTGAATCCAGTGGCTCCATCGTGGAGCCAAGCCAACGGTATTTAAATGAAGGTGGAAGGTGATCATGATGAGGGGAGGGCACAGAGGGTCTAGCAGCAGGCTGGATGAATTTTGTGGGGCCAGGAAGAACTTTCATGCATCTCGGGCCCCACAAAAACTGTTAAATTAACTTAACTGGAGTGTTTTCAGCGTGGCCGCTGGTTAAACATTGAGTTCCACTGAGTGGAGCTTGAGCAGTGTACACACCACACACTGGAACTTTAAAATTCTATGGGGGGCGGGAGGGGCGGTGGGGTGGTCCTATGTACATCATACAATTTGCATAGATTAATGAGGCTTCTGCCTGTTTCAATCTTGTAGGAAGTTATTTAATTAAAGATATACTTAATCTTACTCAGGGCAAGATCACTGTCTGTTGAAATTGAGTTATAAAGAAAAATTGGTTTACCCAAAAATCAATTTTGTTAACCATATCTGAGACAGACTTGGCTTGCATATTTTAAGCAATCAAATGCTAACTAGCTCATTGCAGACATACCATCAAATCATAGTGCTGCAAAGCCTTGAACGGTGACTTGGAACTAAACAGAGAACATGTTCCAATATAAGCTGATTTAGCTTAGTCACACCAATGACACATTGAGCATGTCACAATCCTGGCTGTGAGCAGTGATAATCTCAAACAAAATTTCATATCTGCTCCATTGGTTAAAGCTCTGCAGCGCAGGATGTTAATAAACATAATATAAGACATAAAACAAAAAGCAAATGGTAATTAGAAGCTTGCAATTGTACGATAAAATTGTTTTTTTCATGGTAGGTTTGCACAACATCAGGAAATTAGAAAATTAATCTCTTCAATGTAGTGGATGAAAGCAGAAGATTTTTGTGGGGTGGAATAAATAAAACATTTGCTCTTTATTCCCAGACCTTTCAATTTAGAATCCCTTGCAAATGCATTTTTCCCCTCCTGGGTGGCTGAGTTTCATAGCGTAATGCTTAATGTTTATTTGAGTGATAATCAAAACAGGTACAAAATAGTACAAGAATATAGTCACCTTTGTAGTTAAGGAGATTCATATTTTTGTTCATATTTTTTAGACTAAGAGTTGTATTTTCCTCTGCTTTTCTACTCCAAGTTGGGCAATATAGGAGCAGAAAGTGTGGGAAAATTTGGTGGAGGGGGCTACTGCTCATCCTTGCCTTAATCTCTAGCATCCTCCCCACACTCCAGCTGGGCAGGCTACTGGCCACCCCTACACTGCCCCGGTGCATGTAATGATAGCAGGGATGCGGGGCCCAGCAAGCTGCCTGATATCCCTACTTACCATCGCTCATACTGCCAACTCCAAAGGTCACCAGGAAATAAGTGGCAATTAGCCCTGGGTATCAGCTAAAAGCCACCTAAGTCATTGTTTGGAGGGAGAGGGTCTAGTAGTAGCCTCCTTGCCCTATGTAAACTTGAGTTCATCCAAAACTCAGCTGCCCGTGTCCTTACTCGCGCCAAGTCCCATTCACCCATCACCCCTGTGCTCGCTGACCTACATTGGCTCCCGGTTAAGCAACACCTCCATTTTAAAATTCACATCCTTGTTTTCAAATCCCTCCATGGCCTCGCCCCTCCCTATCTCTATAATCTCCTCCAGCCCCATAACCCTCCAAGATATCTGCGCTCATCTAATTCTGGCCTCTTGAGCATCCCTGATTTTAATCGCTCAACTATTGCCCACCGTGCCTTCAGCTGCCTAGGCCCTGTTCTCTGGAATTTCCTCCCTAAACCTCTCCGCCTCTCTACCTCTCTTTCCTCCTTTAAGACGATCCTTAAAACCTACCTCTTTGGCCAAGCTTTTTGTCATCTGCCCTAATTTCTCCTTATGTGGCTCAGTGTCAAATTTTGTTTTGTAACACTCCTGTGAAACTCCTTGGGACATTTTACTATGTTAAAGGCGCTATATAAATACAAGTTGTTGTTGACTGCAACTCAGAATTTTGTTGAGTCTTATACATGACTAGGGTGGCTCTGTCCATGCTAGTAAAACTTACTGAATGGACCCAATGAATTGGCAATGCTCAGAAAGCAGCATTCTTTTGTTTATAGGCCTTGATGGCACCAATCCCAGAACTCAACAGCTGAGGGTAGACTTGCAGCTGCCATCTGGGCAACTCCTTCCCACTCATCTGATGCCAACTGCATTTGTACTTCCTCACTCCTGCTATGTGTTTCACTCAGTGCGCCCTGCTCTAACTTTGACTCAGACTCCCCAGGAGTGGATAATCAAAGTCTTCTGATTACTGAGGTGAAGTGTGTGCCAGCATGTGTTATTAGGTGGAAGGCATTGCATCTTCAGGCCTTACAGCTTACTATATATCAGCCATACCTACTGAAGTAAAATAATAACAAGGAATCCTTCGTATCAGCAACACATTCCTTGTAATAAATGTTACTTGCCAACATGTGCTATCATATTCTGGTGCCTGTTATGTTTCCTATTGATAGAATGCCCAAGTGTGTGACAAATGCATGGAGGGAAGAAAAACCAGCAATGGTGGGTACTAACCTAGAGATACAAATTGACCACATGCATGAACACTGGGATCCTTTCCTCAAGTTAGGTTAGCTGAGTTAGGTTGGGGGACTGCTAACAACTGTTCACCTTTCCCTTCGGTTGTGGGTTTACTTATAAGGAAATTAGTGAAATGGTAAATGTTTCATGATTGCTGCCATTGCTATGTAATTGGTTAATCTGCCTTTCAAAATAAGAATGTGAGAACACACAGCTTCCAAATGTATTGGTGCAGTCATTTTTTGGCTCCGCCCACAATCACTGAAAGATTTCCTTGCATTTAGAAGCTTCATGCATGAATATGGGCTACCTTGTGTATTTCTGAGAAAGGCTAAAGTTTTTTCAAATGATCAGCACACGCCAAAAATGTGGATGTAGTGCTACTGCTATGTCAATGGGCTGGATTTTGCCAATGGGGATGTGATGGAGGCGGGACTCCCACTTTTTGCGTTGTAGTCCCACCTCCATCGATTTGTGACCAACCCACGTGATTTTCCCTTGATTGACCTTGTTGAACCCACCCAGCGGGCTCAGCAGGCCAATTAAGGGACACCCAGCAACAGGTGACATTAGGGATTGACATTTCATCTGTCAAGAGCGTTTGACAGATGAAATATCAGCATTTGACAGCTCTGTGAAGCTGTCAAACACTGGCAATCTGACTTCTAACATGAGTCCTTCTCCACAGAGTCAGTTAGAAATCTCTCCAGAATAGAAAGCAGAAGGCTGCAGCTTTTGATAGCTCGCGGCCATTCTGCTTTCTGTGTCGGTGAGATGAGGGACTCCCGAGACCTGAAGGAAGGAAGCCTGCATTAGTAAGTAAAGGTAAGTAAAACATATTTAAACACTTTACACATACCATACACACTAACCTCTGCACTCAAGCACCCATCAGTCACCTGAACACCGGACACCTTGACCCCTCCAACCCCTTCAGCCCGACGGTCTGCCTCGCTAACTTGGCGTGGTTTGGAGCTGTCAGGCAGCCCACACTTCAGGGCTAAAAATAGGGATTAGGCCAAAAACTGCATGTTAACTACCTGTTAACAGGCAGTTAATTGGCACTAATCCCCTTCCCGCCTCGGGGAGGCGGCTCCCAGCACAGGTCGGGTACCCGCCTCCTGGGAAACGGGCATGGAGGCGGGTTGGGGGCGGGAAGGGTTCATGCCCCCCCCCCGATTCTGCAATTTTCCGCCGAGAGCCTCTTCACCAAAGAAACTGCAATGTTCTGCTCCTTCACCTCTACACACACAGCCTAAAGACCTTCTGAAGAGGATTACTGTCACAACCAAAAATGGTGAGCCCCCCCTGCCTCCCTTCACCTCTTTCAGCGTTACCTCCAGGGCTCTGTAAAGGAAGTAGTCCTCTCTCATTCTGGCACTTTCCTCCATCACCTTTCACGTGCCAGTAAAAACAATATCAAAGCATTGCACTTGCTAAGGATAGAAAGTGCATGTGTCCCTGCAAGTTACTGCAGCAACTATTTTCTGCTTCTGTGTTAGAAATCCTGCTCCCATAGTACCAGCACATGGACTCATCCATTGCTGGGAATGCTGCATTATTATGAAAATAAGGCCAACCCCAAAAATACAGGGATGCACCTACCATCTAAACAGCCTACCGCCCCCCCCCCCCTTCCACCCCGCCCTGTCCAATGTGCCCGCAATGCATGGGGTACTTATGCACTTTCATGTGCATCATCATGAGCAGAATTTCTTCCCTTTACTGCTTGGGCACCCATATAAAGAACTGCTACTTGAGTGAGGAACTGTGGAGCTGTGGACAGCCAGGTAAGGAGACCCCAGGTGCAGTGCTGGAGGTGCCTCAGCCTTTGCCCTTGTCCAACAGGTATGAGGTTCTTTCTGCCTGTGTGGATGAGGGAAAAGCCTGCAGGATGGATGAGCAAGCTGACCATGGCACCATAGTGCAGGAGGCCATTCAAGTGGGGTGGTGAAAGGGAATGTAGTTGTGGTAGGGGACAGTATAGTCAGGGGGATAGATACTGTTCTCTGAAGCCGCGATCAAGAGTTCTGAAGGTTGTGTTGCCTGCACAGTGCAAGGGTTAAAGACATCTCGTGGCTGCAGCAGAACTTGGAGTGGGAGGGGAGGATCCAGTTGTTGTGGTCCAACAACATAGGTAGAACTAAGAATTAGGTTATGCTGAGGGGGTTAGAGGAGCTAGGATCCAAATTAAAAAGCAGAACCTCAAAGGTAATAATCTCTGGATTGTTACCTGAGCCACACATAAATTGACATAGGGACAAACAGATTCGAGGTTTAAATGCATGGCTCAAAGAGTGGTGTGGGAGGAAGGTGTTTCAGTTCATGGGGCACTGGCACTAGAGCTCCGGAAAGAGGGAACTGTTCCGTTGGGATGGGCTCCACTTAAACTGGGCTGGGACCCAGTGTCCTGGCAAACCGAATAACTAGGGCAGTAGACAGGGCTTTAAATTAATGAAGGGTGGTGGGAGGATTCAGGAAAGAGTAAATTTAAAAGCAATGAGAGAAATGTCAAGGCTCTAGAGCAGAGTAGGGTTTTGAATAAAAATAAGCAGAGTGGATCAGGAAGGGACAGAGACAGAAACAAAGGTAATAAGGCATCAGTGACTAAGGTGACATAGAAATAGAAATAAGTCAAAACTAAAGGCACTATATCTGAATGTGCAAAACATTCCCAACAAAATAGATGAATTAATAGCACAGATTGAAATTATTCGGTTTGATCTAATAGCCATGACGGAGACATGGTTGCAATGTGGCCAAGTTTGGGAACTAAATAATCCAAGAGACTTAACTTTTGGAAGAGATAGGCAAAATGGAAAAGTAGGAGGGGTAGCCCTGAAAATAAAGGATGGGATAAAGGCAGTAGAGTGAAAGGATCTTAGCTCCAAAAATCAAGAAGTAGAATCAGTTTGGGTGAAGCTAAGAAACAACATAGGGCAGAAAACATTGGTGGGAGTTGTTTATAGGCCCCCAAACAGCAGTTATAATGTAGGGCAGAGTATAAATCAGGAAATTACAGGCACATGTAACAAGGGTAATACAGTTGAAATGGATATTTACTAGTCCTAGCCTCTTTAGGGCTACCCCAGATCAGGTGTATTTCTCAGACGTTCAATTTCAACTAAAGTTTGAGGTAGTTGAATCCTAAAGCTGCTTAATTGGGTCTAAAGGTCTGGGCTATCTCTCCCTAAAGGGCAGCATGGTGGCATAGTTGGGCAGCACGGTGGCATAGTGGTTAGCACTGTTGCCTCACAGCGCCAGGGACCCGGGTTCGAATCCGGCCTCGGGCGACTGTCTGTGTGGAGTTTGCACATTCTCCCCGTGTTTGCGTGGGTTTACTCCGGGTGCTCCAGTTTCCTCCCACAGTCCAAAGATGTGCAGGTTAGGTTGATTGGCTATGATAAATTGACCCTTAGTGTTAGGGGGATTAAATACGTGGGGTTACGGGGATCGGGTGGGATATGTGTCGGTGCAGGCTCGATGGGCCAAAATGGCCTCTGTCTGCACTGTGGGGTTTTCTGTGATTTCTGTGATTTCTGTGAAAGGAACTACTCGAGAATGTTACCATCCTCCAGCTAGGGCTTTTAATAAGTTTAGCTAGATTGTAACATCCCGGATATTATGAGGGTCCAGAGAACTCCCCCAGATTTCTGTAACTCTTCACCAAAGAGTGTACAGAAATTGAGTTTGTGAGTGTTTGATACAGAAGACTTATGTGAGACAATTCTAAAAATATATAGAAATTTATTAAAGAACCAACATGCAATTTACAGTTGGTGAATCAGTCAAACGCAACATTAATAGTTCTAAAAAGAGAAAAAATACTATCTTTTTAAAGGAGAATCTTACTTTTCAATCTTAACTTCACTACAGTATTACAGTTCTTAAAGGTTTCTATACAGGATATCCATCAATATCAATTACTTTTGATCCCCAAGGTACAAAGAGTCGTAGACTACAGAGCCGCCTCTGAAGCCGAGAATCGCTTTGCCCGATTAAAGCGAGTCTGATATCCCATTTGAAACTTCAATATTTATATACTTTTCCAGGGTATTTCCTTTAAAGTTTCTGCTGATGCAAGTCAATTATCCCTATTCATCTTTCTGCCAACCTCTACAATTCTTATCGCTACATCAGTCAGAATCTTGTCTCATCTCCAGGTGTTCTAGGCTCACCATATAGAATGGTGTTCCTTATTTTATGTCATCTTTATGAGGGCAGATGTTCCTTATCTTATGTGCCATCTTTACGAAGTTTAAATGAGAACGCCTTATCCAGGGTGAACCTTTATTTTGTTCCCAACGGCCAGCCTGTTGGAGCCATGCATCTTCTGTTTCAATAAGGTTATTTATTCAGGGTCAACAGCTGTGTTATCTTAATAGCCAGAATTCTTTCATAGCTATTTCATAGTTAGGTTTCTAAATTTCCAAACCCAGTTTGTCATGTTTTAATAAGGCCACAAATCTTTAGCTAGTGTATTTTTCTGAATAGGTTATATGGCTTATTCCTTTACACAGTAATCATGGGGGACTTTAATCTACATATAGAATGGGCAAATCAAATTTGCAGTGTTATATTTCTATGTTATAGTGTGGAGGATGAATTCATGGAATGTATGCAAGATAGTTTTCTAGATCAGTATGTTGAGGAACCAACTAGAGAACAGGCTATTTTGGATCAAGTGTTATGCAACGAGAAAGGGTTAATTAATAACCTTGTAGTAAAGGGGACTTTAGGGAAGAGTGACCATAATATAATAGAATTTTATATGGAATTTTTAAAGTGATTTAGTTAAATCCAAAACTAGGTTCTTAAATCTAAACAAAGCAAATGACGTAATTATGAGGGGCGAGTTGGCTAAGGTAGATTGGGAAACTACATTAAAAGGTATGACAGTAGAGAAGCAATGGTTAGCACTTAAAGAATAAAAACCTAATTTACAACAAATATACATTCCTATAAGGCACAAAAACCCTACAGGGAAAGTGGTCCAACCGCCGTTAACAAGAGAAGTTAAAGATAGTATTAGATCAAAGGAAGAGGCTTATAATGCTGCCAAAAAGAGTAGTAAGCCTGAGGATTGGGAGGATTTTAGAATTCAGTAAAGGAGGACAAAGAAATTAATAAAGAAAGGGAAAATAGAGTATGAGAGTAAACTAGCGAGAAACATAAAAACAGACTGTAAAAGCTTCTATAGATATGTAAAAAGGCAAAGGTTAGCGAAAGTAAATGTGGGCTGCTTACAGGCTGAGGCAGGAGAAATTTGAATGGGGAATAAGGAAATGGCGAGAAATTAAACAAATACTTTGGGCTGGATTTTGCCAGCGATCAGAAGGTGGGTATGGAGGCTGGTCCGCTGTGAAAATAGCAAAGATTGACAATGGGTAGGAAACCCGCTGTCAACCCGCCTCCATACGATTCTCCAAGGTGTCAGGTCTATCTGCGGAGAACTGACCCGACACCAAGCGGGGAGTCAATTCAGTTCATTAAATGGCTTGTTAACAGCCAATTTAATGCTATTTTGAAGCTACCTTTCAATTTTACGTGCTCCCCCATGGGTTACCCACTGCTTGGGGAACATGCCAGCTCACCCTGACGTGAGTTGAGTCTGCTTTGATGTATCTGATAAGCTGACAGCTGCAGAACTGGTATAAAGGATGCCATGTTGCAGGTGTTCAGTTTCAGTGCGCATAAAATGTTGGTTACTGCATTTGTAAGACATATAGAGATTTCTTTAGCTTGCAAGTGTTTAGAGCCAACTGTATATCCAATGCCACCTCATTGGAACAATCACTTTCACCATTGGCAGATCGCTTCTGTCATCTCACCTGCAGCTGACATTAATTGCAGCAACATCAGTGCCCTTGGAAAAAACAGACCTTGGTCCATGATCGGCCCCAACACCAACATCAACAACAACATCACCAACCTTCTCTACCATCAACTGATGCTGCACAGGGCACAAGGCATCAACCCCTGACAACATTGCTGCCCAGGAGGCCAGCGGTGGAATCACCATGGCCAGATTTACTTCACTTGAAGCTGTAAACCCTGGCTGGCACATGATGCGCCAGGTTGACACCATCCCACACCCGCACCATGAAGCATCCCTTTAATGTCCAAGCGATTTCATTCACACTCATCACTGTAACAGGGGAGGGGTGCGCGGGGGGGGGGGAAGTTATGCCTCAACATTCACTAGAACTTAGTAAGACAGGGAATAAGCCATAGAACCTGTTCAGAAAAATATACCATTCTATGAAAGAATTCTGGCCTTATTAAAACATGACAAACTGGGTCTGGAAATCTAGAAACCTAACGATGAAAAAGCTGTGATAGCATTCTGGCTTTTGAGATAAGATAAGTTGCGAACACTGAAACAATAGCCTTATTGAAACAGAAGGTTAAAGGCTCCTGAAGTCTGAACCTTTGGGAACAAGACAATAGTTCTAAAATACACCTTGTAAAGGAGCACATAAAAGTAACAAACATCTGCCTTCATAAAAATGATACCAAGTAAAGTGCACCTGCTGTCACACCATTTTTTATGATAAATTTAGAACACCTAGAGAAGAGACATGATTCTGTAGTGCTATCAGCTGAGGTGACTAAGAACTGCAGGCATCAGCAGAAAAATGACTAGAGATAATTAGCTTACATCAGAAGAAAACCTTAAAGGAAATACTACTGGAAAAGGGTATAAATATTGAACTCTCAAATGGAATAATAGACTCGCTTAAAGGGGCAAAGCGATTCTCGGCTTCAGAACTAGCTCTGTAAGTCTCCAACTCATTGTACCTCGGGGATCATGGTACTGTATTTGATTTTGGTGGATATCCTGAATAAACTTTAAGAACTGTAAAACTGACGCAAAGTTAAGATTTGAGAGTAAGGATCTCTGAGAAGATTGTAAAGCTTTCTCTTTTTGGAACTGTTAATGTTGCAATTGACTCACCAACTGTAAATTATATGTCGGTTCTTTAATAAATCTATATATTTTTAGAATTGCCTCACAATACTTCTGTATCAAACTCGCAAACTCAATCTCTGTACACACTTTGGTGAGGAGTTGCAGAATTCTGGGGGAGTATTTTGTGCCCTCATAATATCCGAAACATTACAGTCTAGCTAAACTTATTAAAACTGCTATCTGGAGGACGGTAACATTTTCAGGTTGTTCCTTTCCTTTAAGGAGAGATAGTCCAGACCTTTAGACCCAATTAAGCGTCTTTAGGATTCGGCTACCTCAAACTTTAGTTGAAAGTGAACGTCTGAGGAATACGCCTGATCCGGGGTGGCCCTAAAGGGGCTAGGACTAGTAATTATTCTTTCAAGACAATTCCCAAGGTGCGCACAGATCTGCCAATAGTGTGAAGTGTTGAAAATATAGATTTCACTGTATGACAACATATTACCAGAAACTTCACATGAACATTGGCTAAACCTCTCAAGTGCCTACCCTTGTTTGTTGTTAGTTGGTATGCTTGCAGTAGGATGAGGGTGAGTGTGAGGGGTGGCTAGTGAGATGGGGAAGTAACAATGTAGATAGAGAGGGATAGGTGGAGGTGCAAGGCAAGTTGGTGTGAGTAAGGGTGTGCAGGAGAAGGGTATAGAAGGCAGAGTGATGGGGATGCAATGTGTGGCACAGCAGGGTGAGTTTGAGTGTGGCATTGCAGTAACATTTTGTGATCTACTGAGAGCATTGATAGGCCTGCGCCACTGCAGCCTGGCACTCCTGACGACATCCCTGCTTGTGTCCTGCTGTGCAATGTGCAACCAGACTTTGTTGATCTCCTAGGGAGATTCTCTTCTGCCCAAGGGAAGGGAAGAGAATCTCCCTGCAGGCTGTGACTCCCTCCATAAGCATATGGAGGGGGTCATGCATGAGCCTGGGTGCAGACGTGCACCTTTGTGCAGTATTTGTCAGTGTTTGCAACACCTCAATGCTGTAGAACACTGACAGCACAATTATCAAAATGATTGTGGACATGGTCCCTTTAAGGAAACTGACTGATGACGTGTCAGACACGCTTCCTGTTAATTGGCCAGGAAGCCCGCAGGACGGGCTTAACAAGGCCAATCAAGGGAAAATCCCTTTGACAGTGTGGCTGCAACTGTGAGCAGGACCGAAACCCGGCGACCAGCTATCCCGCCGTCATCCAGCCTCCACATAGAAAATCCAGCCCTTTGTGTCTGTCTTCATGGGAGAAGACACAAAAAACTAATGGAGAACCAAGGGTCTAGCGAGAATGAGGAACTGAAAGAAATTAGTATTAATAAAGAAAAATACTGGCAAAATTAACGTGACTGAATGCCGATATATCCCCTGGACCTGATGGCCTACATCCTAGGGTTTTGAAAACATGGCTATAGAGATAGTGGATGCATTGGTTGTCATTTTCCAAAATTCCATAGATTCTAGAATGGTTCCCATGGATTGGAAGGTAACAAATGTAACCCCACTATTTAAGAAAGAAAGAAGGGGGAAAGAAAGCGGGGAACTACAGACCAGTTAGCTTGACATCAGTAGTAGGGGAAATGCTAGAATCTATTATTGAGGACATGGTAAAAGGGAACTTAGAAAATAATAATAGGATTGGGCAGAGTCAACACGGATTTATGAATAGGAAATCGCGTTTGACAAATCTGTTAGAGTTTTTTGAGGTTGTAACTAACAGAATAGATAAGGGGGCACCAGTGGATGTGATGTATTTTGGATTTTCAGAAGGCATTCGATAAGGTGCCAGACACCTTAAACAAAATTAGGGCTCATGGGATTGGGGGTAATATAATAGCATGGTTTGAGGATTGGCTAACTGTCAGAAAAGAGAGAGTAGAGAATAAACGGGTCATTTTCAGGTTGGCAGACTGTAACTAATGGGGTACTATATCAATGATTTGGATGAGGGGACCAAATGTAATGGCCCAGAACTTCAGGTCTCCACGGGTGAGTACGCACGGGGTACTCACCCGTAGGCCCAATGGAAGTGCCAGTTTCGTGCATGCACTGCGCATGTGCGGGAAACCGGCACTACCGTTCCCCTGAACGAAGGGGTTCAGAGTTCGAACACGTGCGCAGGAGAGGCTGCGCGTGCGCATCGAACTTACATTTTTTTTGCAGGTTTTCCCTGGAGGGTAAGTCTCCAGGAGTTAGACAGGTAAAAAGCAGGCGTAAGGCCTGCTTTTTACAAGGTAAGTGGTGAATTAATTAAAATTAAAACATTTTTTCCACAGGTTAATTATTTCTAAATACTTTAAAGCAAGGTAAGTTTATTTTTAGCCCCGTTAGAAAATAAAATTATTTTTTTCAAAAATTTAAATTATTGTTTAAAATAATTATTTCATGTAATTTATAATTTACTTAAAAATGTGATGTTTTTAAAAAATGTATTTGAAGATTTAGTGATGTTTTGGGGCCCGTAGTATTTCTAAGTTTTGACAGGTCTTCCTGCCAAACTTATGAATGGGCATTCCCTGCTCCGATTGGCTCCCCATGGCCCACATGACCCCAGGGGACACATCGAACTAACTGCGCCCCTGGGATACGCAAGCACTGTGCGCCGGCAGTTGGAGCAGGCCCCGGATCGGAATTCCACGGGGACCCACAGCTCAACGGCCGGCGCGCTAGTTAAGTGCAGGTCGGGGGCTTACACCCGCGGGAAGCCCCCGACCTGAATTTCTGGGCCAATATATCCAAGTTTGTGATGATACAAAGCTGGGTGGGATTGTAAGTGGTGAGGAGGATACAAAGAGGCTTCAAGGGAATATAGGCAGGCTCAGTGAGTGGGCAAGATCATGGCAAATGGAATATAATGTGGAGAAATGTGAATTCATCCACATGGTAGGAAAAATAGAAAAGCAGAGTATTTTTTAAATGGTGAGAGATTGGGACATGTTGGTGTTCAGAGGGACCTGGGTGTCCTTGTACACGAACCACTGAAAGTTAACATGCAGGTACAGCAAGCAATTAGGAAAGCAAATGGTATGTTGGTCTTTATTACAAGAGGATTTGGGTATAAGAGTAAAGACATCTTACTGCAATTATATAGTGCCCTGGTGAGACCACACCTGGAGTATTGTGTACAGTTTTGGTCTCCTTACCTAAGGAAGGATATACTTGCCATATAGGGAGTGCGACAAAGGTTCACCAGATTGATTCCTGGGATGGGGGGATTGTCCTATGAGAAGAGATTGAGTAGACAAGGCCTATATTCTCTGGAGTTTAGAAGAATGAGAGGTGATCTCATTGAAACATACAAAATTCTTACAGGGCTTGACAGGGTAGATGCAGGGAGGATGTTTCCCCTGGCTGGGGAGTCTAGAACCAGGGGTCACAGTCTCAGCATAAGGGATCAGCCATTTAGGACTGAGATGAGGAGACATTTCTTCACTCAGGGGGTGGTGAATCTTTGGAATTCTCTACCCCAGAGGGCTTTAAAGGCTCAGTCAGTGACTATATTCAAGACAGAGATCGATAGTGTTTTGGATATTAAGGGAATCAAGGGATATGGGGATAGTACAGGAAAGTGGATTTGAGGTAGAAAATCATCTATGATCTTATTGAATGTCAGAGAAGGCCCGAAGGGCCAAATGGCCGACTCCTGCTCCTATTTCTTATGTTCTTATGTTTTACCTCAGCATTAGACATCATTTCCAGGAAAGGAGGTTATAAGGGTCACAAAACTGGGCGAAAAAAACTAAATCGCCATCCCACAGCTGGGTTGCATAGCTCATTGGCGTATCAGCTCATTTCAGCTGAAGTGATGGGACATGTGTTATGTCTGTGAATTATTTAGTTAATTAAGACACAGACTAATGAGTAACAATAAAAACAGGTCTTTACTGGTTGGAGGTAGGGACTATACTGAATACAAGATTACTGCACAGTGCTTATAGACCGGTGTGTTCACCCCCAGTATTACGTCTACAGCAGCCTGAGAAAGTAGTATATCTCTTAAGGTGGAACAGGCTTAAGCTCTCTTAAGGTGGAACAGGTTACATACACAACACTCCTCCCTTCTTAGCTTTATAGTCATCCCCCCCATTTAACATAACGTAATAACATATATACATATATAACTTCAGGTTTACATAACAGAATAACATAGATACATAGATAACTTCATGTCAAAACAGATCACAGATTCAGTCTCTGCGGAAAACAGTTCACAGATTCAATCTCTGCGGAAAATAGTTCACCGATTCAGTCTCTGTGGTGTAGTCGGTTCACGTTGCTGGAGTGACTCATTCAATAGTCCTTCCATGGATTTAACAGCTTGAACTTCCGAACTGATTTGGCTCCGTTCGGAGGGACCACATGTGTGATCTGGTAGAGGTGATAATGGTTCAGATGGGTCATCTTCTGTTTTTACTTTTCCTTTTCTGCTTCTTGGAGACTCTCTGGGCTCCATTGTCAGCTGCCACAGCTGCCAGCTACATGCGCAGTTCCTCCTTCTCTTCCTCCTGTTTCCGTCGTAGAGCCAGCTTCTCCCGATGTTCCGTAGACTTTTGGTGCTCCTCCATGATTTCTGCACTTTGGGAGTCGAAGTTACAAGCTGGGCAGGACAGGACATCGTAATATTCGGTGTCGTCCACCAGGTCATGGTAATATTCGGTGTCGTCCTGAGCTAGACCAGTGAGAGGGTCGTCTATTTCCTCCATACCCAGCTGGACGTTAGCCAGCTCTTGTTCCAAATCCAGACATCTTTCCTGAAGAGACTTCTTCATGTGTACCTCTGCATCCAGCTTTTTCTGGGCTTTCAGCAAGTCGTTTACTAGTGACCTCATTTGTGATTTTAATACTTCAACTTCCTTTGGAGATTGATTGATCAGACTATGCAATCCCTCTACCGGAGCAGCTGTTTCAGCGGTCTGTTGTTCTACATTGACGTGAGTCAGCGTACTTTTGGCATCCAATGGCTGCTCTGTTGCAGTCGTTTCAGTCTGTGTCGTCACATCAGCCATCTCAATGACTTTTGAGAGCTCCGAACCCTTTTCCTTTGAAGATCGCAGCTCGTGTTCAAGTTTTTCCCATTTCAGAGTCTTGTCCCTCAGCATATGAAGGAGTTGGCTGACCGTTAACTCTTCTGACACCAGATTATGGCACGCACCTTCAGAACCTGAATCAGCTTTGATTCGTTCGGCCTCCTCGCGCAGATGGTTGGTGTGCTCCTGCTCCATTTTCTCCATCAGTTGCTTCTGTTGCCTTTCCAGATTCTCCCACTCTGTAACAAAGAACTTTTTTATTTCATTCATCTCTTGCTCAAAACGGCGAATCATTTGTTCTAATTGCTGTTGTAGTTTGAAATGGAGTTGAGTTCGAGCCCAGTGTCCCTCAAAAATGTGCATATCAGTAGACTTGACAGACTCAGAATTCTCTGTTAAACTATGTTGTTGTTGCTCAGTGGAATTCTGTGCTGAAACTTTGTCTTTAGCACATGGGTTGGTCTTACCATCATCAGTTCTAGAGTCTGGGCTGATTATCTGCACCGAGTTCTCACTCTTTATGGCTTTTAGCGAATGCCAGTCCATATTTATGTTTCTAAACCACTCCCGGCCTAGTAGTGGTGGACCTCCCTCCGGTAGCACATATAAGTCCATTATTTGACTTCCTTCGCCCTTGTTGGCCACTGCAACCTTTATTGTCCCGATGGGGTACACTCTCTGCCCCGTGTAGGTTGTCAATATAATCTCCGTATCCTGTAGGGGAATATGTTGGAATAACCTTCTGTAATCTTTCTTATTCATGACCGACAATGCCGATCCAGTGTCCAATTCCATTTTTACTTGGACTCCTTCTATCTGAAGAGTAACCCAAATTGTCTGGAGGTCTGCACCCTTACCAACGTTGAGTACCCTTAAGCTAGCCAGTTCAATACTGCTTAAGCCAGCCAGTTCATACTGCTAGCGTCTGAATCGGACTCCTGTTCGGCCACCTTGTGTACTTTTGCGTATTTTCCTTGCGGTGACTTCTTGTTGCTGGTCTTCTTCCCTGACCTGCATACACTAGCTATGTGTCCAAGCCTACCACAAGTTCTACATTCTTGGTTTTTAAACCAACACTGGTTCTGATCATGCGTTGTCTTTCCACAACGATAACATTTGCCAGAACTCACACCCAATTTGTGTGCACTGAGCTCCGGTGACCGTAGCTGCATTACTGCCGTGCCTCTCGCTGCGGCTTCATGTGCTGCTGCCATAGTGACCGCCTTCTCAAGCGTCAGCTCATTCTCCTCGAGCAGTCGCTTTTGTGTATCCTGTTTAAATAAACCACACACAAATTTGTCTCGTAGTGCATCTGTCAGTCCCGTTCCAAACTGGCAATATTTTGCTAATTTACGCAATTCCAGCAAATATTCAGCATTGCTTTCATGCTGTAGCTGCCTTCTGTCGGAAAATTTAAATCGTTCCGCTAGCATCAGCGGCGTGGGGTTTAGATGATCTTTCAGGACAGTAACAATCTCATCGAACGTCTTATCCGCCGGTTCATCTGGTGATAACAGGTGTTTCAATTGCCCGTATGTCTTCGCACCCATTAAATTTAATAATGTTAGAGCTTTATCTTGGTCACAAATTTTATTGGCCTTACAATAATTTTTTACTCTTTCAACATATATGGCCCAATCTTCGAGGTCACTATCAAAGGTGCTAATATTCCCGTGTTTCGGCATTGTAGATTTGCAATTTCTCAGATTTTCTTTTCTTTACTTGTTATCAAAGATGGCGGCTTCCCGCTCTTGCCGTCGTCCTCCGCCCACAAAATGGCGGTTTTCCCACGCTTGGCGGTCTTCACCCGTCCCCCGACGCCGTCTCCCTTCAGCCCCCGAGTGCGGCCCTTATCTTCGCCGCGATCGCCCGAGTGCGGCCCTTATCAGCGGATGCGATCGATGGCCCGGCTGCGCCTCGCACTTGAAAGCGGCCCGGCCCTTATCAGTGCTTGCGATCGATGGCCCGGCTGCGCCTCGCACTCCAAAGCCCTTATCTCCCGATCGCGATCGATGGCCCGCGCTGTGCACCGCGGCTCTCGCGCCTTCAATTTCTGCAGCCGCTGCCCTTTCAGCCCGAGTGCGGCCCTTATCGGTGGTTGCGATCGATGGCCCGGCTGCGCCCCTCACTTCAAAGCAGCCCGGCCCTTATCTGCCGATCGCTATCGCCCTGTACCTCTGTCTTCCCCAGCCCTGTCTTCTACTCCGGTTCACAAGCTGATGGAGGCTTCAGGGTCCTAATGCCTGTCGCTTCCAGTGGGGTGGTGTGGTTTGAAACCTCTCATCAACCGCCGTGGAATAACTGCCGCAGGGTAAGAACCTGACTTGTCGCCAGTGTTAAGTCTGTGAATTATTTAGTTAATTAAGACACAGACTAATGAGTAACAATAAAAACAGGTCTTTACTGGTTGGAGGTAGGGACTATACTGAATACAAGATTACTGCACAGTGCTTATATACCCCCGGTATTACGTCTACAGCAGCCTGAGAAAGTAGTACATCTCTTAAGGTGGAACAGGCTTAAGCTCTCTTAAGGTGGAACAGGTTACATACACAACAACATGGAGTTGCACTTGCATCATGAGTTGGTACTGTACGCTCAAAATGGAGTAACCAATCAGGAGTGTTTCCTCACAGATAAGGACTGAGTGAGAATCAAAGGGTGATATCAGAAAATTCAGCAAAAAATGCTGAAAAAATTATTGCTAAATTTTCAGTGAAAATATAATCAAACAGGAAAAAAATGAACTCCATCTGTACTGTAACAGAACACTGAGTGTAACAAGTGAATTGAAGAATTACATACAGTCAGGCCCTTTACATCAACTTGGCTATCCTTATTTCACTGACTCTGCATGGGGAGTTGTTTATCACAACTGAATTGCCTAGTTGCAATACCTAGAGAAGTCTACTGCACACTAAAATGAATTAGTTGGCAACAGCAACATTGATTTGGTAACAGATGTAATAAAATGTTCAATATATTTTTTTCAAAGAACCTGTATTTAAATTGAGAAATAAGTAAAATTTTTATGGACAAGGATGAAGCAGTCAATCGTTTTTGCCCACTCCTACACAATAGCACACCAGGGATCCTTTACTTGCGTCAGGATCCGATAAAATATGGTCAAAATATGATTGCTCAGCAAATGTTCACAGTTTTATGGTTAGTTTATAGTTTGATGACGTGACGCTCACAATATCCAGTCAACAGAACTTCAAATTTTTTGGTACGATATTTTGTTTTGACATTTGTACCAAAAATTATAAATGTGTTCTTTGTACTCAAAATTAAAACTTTGCTGAAAATGGCAAACAAATAAAATCTTCCTTCTAAGTGGCTAAACGATAGAAACATAGAAGATAGGAGCAGGAGTAGGCCATTCGGCCCTTCGAGCCTGCTCCGCCATTCAATGTGATCATGGCTGATCATCCAAATTCAGTACCCTGTCCCTGCCTTTTCCCCATATCCCTTGATCCCTTTAGCCTCAAGAAATATATCCAACTCTTTCTTGAATATATTTAATGAACTGGCCTCCACCGCCCTCTGTGGCAGAGAATTCCACAGGTTCACCACTCTCTGGGTGAAGAAATTCCTCCTCATTTCAGTCCTAAATGGCTTACCCCTTATCCTTAGACTATGACCCCTGGTTCTGGACTCCCCGGCCATCAGAAACATCCTTCCTGCATCTAGTCTGTCCAGACCTGACAGAATTTTATAGGTTTCGATGAGATCCCCTCTCAATCTTCTAAACTCCAGTGAGTATAAGCCCAATCGACACAATCTCTCCTCATACGTCATTCCTGCCATCCCAGGTATCAGCCTGGTGAATCTTCGCTGCACTCCCTCCATGGCAAGAACGTCCTTCCTCAGGTAAGGTGACCAAAACTGCACACAATACTCAAAGTGCGGTCTCACCAAGGCCCTGTACAACTGTAGCAAGACATCCTTGTTCCTGTACTCGAACCCTCTTGCTACGAAGGCCAACATACCATTTGCCTTCTTAACCGCCTGCTGCACCTGCATGCTTACCTTCAGCGACTGGTGCACAAGGACACCCAGGTCTCTTTGCAATTCCCCTTCTCCCAATCTATTGCCATTCAAATAATAATCTGCCTTGCTGTTTTTGCCACCAAAGTGGATAACCTCACATTTATCCACATTATAGTGCATTTGCCATGTTTCTGCCCAATCACCCAACCTGTCCAAATCATACTGGAGTTTCCCGACATCCTCCTCGCAGCTTACCCTCCCGACCAGCTTTGTGTCTTCTGCAAATTTGGAGATATTACATCCAATTCCCTCGTCCAGATCATTAATATATATTGTGAACAGCTGGGGTCCTAGGACCGATCCTTGCGGTACTCCACTAGTCACTGCCTGCCACTCGGAAAACGACCCGTTTATTCCAACTCTTTGCTTTCTGTCCGCCAACCAGTTCCCTATCCAAGTCAATACCTTGCCCCCAATCCCATGTGCCTTAATTTTGCACGCTAATCTCTTGTGTGGGACCTTATCGAAAGCCTTCTGAAAGTCCAAATACACCACATCCACTGGTTCTCCCTTATCTATTTTATCGGTTACATCCTCAAAAAATTCCAGTAGATTAGTCAAGCATGATTTACCTTTTGTAAATCCATGTTGACTTTGTCCGATCCTGTCACTGCTTTCCAAGTGCTCTGCTATTACATCTTTTATAATAGACTCTAGCATTTTCCCCACTACCGATGTCAGGCTTACCAGTCTATAATTCCCTGCTTTTTCTCTACCACCTTTTTTGAATAGTGGGGTAACATTAGCTACCCTCCAATCCATGGGTACCGTTCCAGAGCCTATCGAGTTCTGGAAGATGATCAGTAATGCATCTACTATCTCTAGGGCCACTTCCTTAAGTACCCTGGGATGTGGACCATCAGGCCCTGGGGATTTATCGGCCTTCAGTCCCATCAAATTTCCTAACACCATTTTCCTACAAATACTGATTTCTTTCAGTTCCTCGCTTTCATCAGATCCTATGTTCCCCGGCATCTCCGGGAGGTTATTTGTGTCCTCCTTTGTGAAGACAGAACCAAAGTATGCATTTAGTTGGTCTGCCATTTCCTTGTTTCCCAATATAAATTCCCCTGATTCTGACTGTAAGGGACCTACGCTTGACTTCACTAATCTTTTTCTCTTTACATATATATAAAAGCTTTTACAGTCAGTTTTTATGTTCCCTACTAGCTTACTCTCATATTCTATTTTCCCTTTCTTAATTAATCCCTTTGTCCTCCTTTGTTGACTCCTAAACTGCTCCCAATCCTCAGGATTATTGCTTTTTCTAGCCAATTTATATGTTCTCTCCTTGGATCTTATGCTATCCCTAATTTCCCTTGTTAGCCACGGTTGAGTCACCTTTTTTGTTTTATTTTTACGCCAAACTGGGATGAACAAATTCTGTAGCTCATCCATTCGGTCTTTGAATGTTTGCCATTGCCTATCCACCGTCAACCCTTTGAGCGCCATTCCCCACTCAATCCTACCCAACTCGCTCCTCAGACCGTCGTAGTTTCCTTTATTTAAATTGAGGACCCTTGTCTCTGAGTCAACTACTTCATTCTCCATCTTAATGAAGAATTCGATCATATTATGATCGCTCCGACCCAAGGGGCCTCGTACAACAAGATTGCTAATTAATCCTTTCTCGTTGCATAATACCCAGTCTAAGATGGCCTGATCTCTGGTTGGTTCCTCGACATATTGGTCCAGGAAACCATCCCGTAAACACTCCAGGAATTCCTCCTCCACAGTATTGTTACTAATTTGGTTGGCCCAATCTATATATAGATTAAAGTCACCCATGATGACTGCTGTGCCCTTATTGCACGCTTCTTTTATTTCCCTTTTAATGCCATCCCCAACCTCCACCTTACCGTTTGGAGGTCTATATACCACTCCCACTAATGTTTTTTTCCCCTTAGTATTTCTCAATTCTACCCATACAGATTCCACATCATCAGAGCTAATATCCTTCATTACAATTGTATTAATCCCTTCTTTAACCAGTAATGCTACCCCACCTCCATATCCTTTTTGCCTATCTTTCCTGAATATCGAATACCCCTGGATGTTGAGTTCCCAGTCTTGGCCAACCTTGAGCCACGTTTCTGTAATCCCAACCAAATCGTATTCATTTACCTCTGTTTGCGCAGCCAATTCATCCACCTTATTACAAATGCTCCTCGCATTAAGACACAAAGCCTTCAGGCTTGTTTTTTTAACGCTCTTAGACCTATTAGAATTATTATTTACTGTGGCCGTGTTTGATTTAAACCGTTGATTTCTCTGACTGCCACTTTTGTTTTTCTCCTTCCTATCTTTTGCTTTTATCCCTGTTTTCCTTTCCTCTGTCTCCCTGCTCAGGTTCCCAACCCCCTACCATTTTAGTTTAAACCCCCCCGAACAGTGCTAGCAAACCTCCCCGCAAGGATATTTGTCCCGCTCTGGTTCAGGTGCAACCCGTCCGACTTGTACAAGTCCCACCTTTCCCAGAAGCAGGCCCAGTGATCCAGGAAACTAAAGCCCTCCCTCCTGCACCAACTCTTTAGCCATGCATTCATCTGCTCTATCCTCTTATTCCTATACTCACTAGCACGTGGCACCAGGAGTAATCCAGAGATTACATCCTTTGAGGTCCTGCTCTTTAATCTGCTACCTAGCTCCCTCAATTCTTGTTGCAGGACCTCATCCCTCTTCCTACCCATGTCGTTGGTCCCAATGTGAACCACGACCTCTGCCTGTTCACCCTCCCCCTTCAGAATGCCCTGCAGCCGTTCAGTGACATCCTTGACCCTGGCACCAGGGAGGCAACAAACCATCCTGGAGTCACGTCTACGGCCACAGAACCGTCTATCTGTTCCCCTTACGATAGAATCCCCTACCACTATTGCTCTCCCACTCTTTTTCCTCCCTTCCTGAGCAGCTCGTAGATCGTAGTTGAAGGCATTATACAGCCGGCAACTGGGCAGATGACTCACAACTTTGATCTCGATGGTTTCTGGGGATAGAGAAATGCTTAGAGACATTGGAGACGTTGAACTTGAGTCCCATAAGGCAAGTCAGAAATTTCCCATAGCGTAATGCTATGATAGCTAATTCATACCACAGAGGCAGAAATGGGCACCCACTCACCCCGGCAAAATTCCTCCGCATTTCAGCCGAGCGCCCCCTCACCAAAGAAACCGCAATGTTCTGCTACTCCACCTCTACCCATTCAACCTAAGGATCTTCTGAAGAGGTTTACTGCCCTGGCTACAATGTGTAGTGAAATTATCGACATTCATTTTGAAGGCATGTTCAGTGTTGCTACACATTGTGACCAGAATAGTTCTACCCATAGTGGTTCATTTTTCACAAGCAGGAGCAGCAATATGTGGAACTACCAATTGCTATTATGAACCTAAGTTTGGGTTCCGCCAGGGCCACTGGTTCCAGAACTTATTATAGCCTTGGTCTAAACATGGACAAATGAGCTGAATTCCAGAGGTGAGGTGAGAGTGACTGCCCTTGACAACAAGGCAGCATTTGAACGAGTGTCGCATCAAGGAGCCCTAGTAAAACTGAAGTCAATGGGAATCAGGGGAAAAACTCTCCACTGGCTGGAGTCATACCTAGCACAAAAGAAGATGTTTGTGTTTGTTGGAGGCCAATCATCTCAGCCCCAGGACATCGCTGCATGAGTTTCTCAGGGCAGTGTCCTAGGCCAAACCATCTTCAGCTACTTCACCAATGACCTTCTCTTCATCATAAGTTCAAAAGTGGGGATGTTCGCTGATGATTGCACAATGTTCAGTTCCATTCTCAACTCCTCAGATAATGAAGCAGTCCGTGCCCACATGCAACAAGACCTGGACAACATTCAGGCTTGGGCTGATAAGTGGCAAGTAACATCCGCATCATACAAGTGCCAGGCAATGACTATCTGCAACAAGAGAAAGTCTAACAACCTCCCCTTTACATTCAACAGCATTACTACAGGTCCACAATCCCTTATCCGCAATTCCAAAATTCGAAAAGCTCTGAAAACCGAAAGTTTTTCGTGGAGCGTCACTCATGTGCACGACATGACCCGAGTGGCACCAAACATGACCCGACGCGGCCGATGCTTGACCCACGCAGGTGTGAGGCATCAGTTGTGTCTCAGCGCTGCTACCAGTCACACGTGCATCTGCTGCTCTCTGACATTTTTTGTTATTTTATGATTTTGAGTTTAATTTCACTGTGAAAATGTCAAAAAGAGCTGCAGATACCCCTACCGTTCTGAAATCCGAAAAATTCCGAATTCCGAAACACATCTGGCCCCAAGGGTTTCGGATAAGGGATTAATAACCTGTATCATCAAATTCCCCCACCATCAACATCCTGGTGGGTGCTGAAGTGCCTTACTTCTTAGCCCTGGGTAATGACTCAATACACTCTTGGATTCGTCAGACGGACAGGCCTTTTATTTCACTTGCAAGGGGAATCAGCACCTCTACTCAAGGGGTGAGGCTACTATTCCAATGATACAGCGTAAGCGTTCCATATTTATACAGTGTATCAAACAAGTTTAATTGACATTCCTTTGTTCCTCTATCAGGATACATTTTAGATTAATCATCAGGTCTTATGACATATTGACAGAAGGATCCTGGACACATAAGTCAACCGTTAATCTATAACAGGGCATGAATCGTGTAACCGGAGGTCCTCTTTAATCTTAATCATGCATTGGGAGGCTAGGTTTGCTTACGGTCGCAAGTTGTCAGGTCACTGGGTACTTCAGAAACGGAACCCATTGTTTCACTTCTACATTCTCATTAGGTGGGCAGACATCTGTTCTTGGCTGTAATCCAAGTACGTGCAATAGCTCTAGTTACACATCGACTCTTGACCGGTGTCAAGTCTGAAAACTTTTACCCAGCAAGCACCTGAAATTAACCCCTTCTAATATGTAGATTTCCTCATGGGTCACTATTGACTGGAAACATAACAACCAGCCAGATAAATACTGTGGCTACAAGAGCAGGTCAGAGGCAGGACATTCTACGGTGAGTGACTCACCTCCTGACTCCCCAAAGCCTTTCCACCATCTGCAAGGCATAAGTCAGGTGTGTGATGGAATACTCTCCACTTGCCTGGATGAGTGCAGCTCCAACAACACTCAAGAAGCTCGACGTCATCCAGGGAAAAGCAGAATTGGCACCCCATCCACTACCTTAAACATTCACTCCCTCCACCATCGGCACACCTTGACTGCAGTGTGTACCATCTACAAGATGTACTGCAGCAATTCTCCAAGGCTTCTTCGACAACACCTCCCAAACACCCGAACTTTACCACCTAGAAGGACAAGAGCAGCAGGTGCATGGGAACACCACCACCTCCAAGCTCCCATCCAAGTCACACACCATCCTGACTTGGAAATGTATTGCTGTTCCTTCATCGTTGCTGCGTCAAAATCCTTGAATTCCCTCCCTAACTGTGGGAATACCTTCACTACATGGACTGCAGCAGTTCAAGAAGGCAGTTGACCACCACCATCTGAAGGGCAATTAGGGATGGGCAATAAATGCTGGCCTTGCCAGCGGTGTCCACATCCTGTGAATGAATAAAAAAAATAGACTTACTTTAACTCAAAGTTAATATAGTTTGTCAGTTTTGTTATATTTCTGTACATATTTTAACTTTCTTTTACTGTTATGCAACATGTTATGATTTGTAAGATGATTTTTTCTGCAGAAGATTTCACAATCCTGGTTAGATATCTGCATAAAGACCAAATATATCATGAAAGAGTTAGCTCTATAGCTCTAAACTCTCATTTCTGAGATGCTTTAATTATGCAAATTCTTGGTGACAATGAATTGTCTTTAATTTTATTGCAGTTTCCCTAATTGACATCATATTGGCCAGAAGTTGGAAATCATTTTGATTCCCTGTATGCTTGACTACCCATCAGAGTTTACTGGACCGTGCAAAATCATTGCTTGTGCCAAGAGCAAAGGTGGCCAGCATCTGGAAGATCACTTCCAACTCATCAATATATACATCTGAGAGAGGACCAACTAGGTTATAAGAAGAGTCATATAAAACTGCAGTCACGGAAAATTCTGTCACATAAATGAGAAGACAACATATGGTAAATGTCTAAACATGAATACACAGCCAAGTATAGGCAGATGGCTAATGATCAAACCACAAGAACATATCCATCCTTAATGTTATATGTTGAAGCAGAGTCTGTATATATTATGCAAAATACCAAAGATTTGACAACTACCATTTTTTTCTGATAGAAAAATCCCCTTGGCTTTATAATTCAAAATTACATGAGTAAAGGTTTCTGGCATACTTGCAGTTATATCTGTGTTCCCTTGTTTCAACACTTTAATCTGTGGAAAAGAAGATTTAGGTCACTAGCTTACCTGAATAATAATTAGATTTATTGGATTGTCTTATATATTTTAATGGCAGTCATAATTTTTTGTGGCACAATATAATCTTTTTCATTCTCTTGACTCATCTTTATGCTGTCGAGGAGTATTCTCTGCTATAATAAAGTTAAATCATTGATCAGCTGAAAGCTGAAAATCTCATAAACAAAGTGTAATAGGATAACACCAGGCATGTAGCAAACAAATTGTCATGGGAGTTCTCCCAATCTCCCACTGCAACTTTGGTGGGAACCCCAGAAAAATGGTGTAAACAACTATGTGCACCATTCATCTGGGGCGATCTAACGCTGAAGTTACGGTGGGAGATCGATAGAACCATCGTAGAAATGCCAGGTGAATTAGTCATTTTGAAGTGAATAGAAAGAATGCACAAGAGAATATGGCCTCAAATTTCCTCCCCTCCTCACCCCAAAGTAAGTCAAGAAGCACCTGACGACTTTGACTGAACCTGGTTATTTCTTCCAGATCAGGGTGGCGATTTTTGGCAGCACGTTCAGGTGCTAACGATCCTCCGAGGTGGGAAAAAAGGGTTCTTGAGCTAAACGCTGGTTTAGCCCTCTTGGTAAAGGAGTTGAAGCCTGCTCTGGGACTAGCCACCAGATGCACGTTAAACAGCTGATAGCCACTTAAAATGCCTACTAGTGCTCATTAAAGAGGCTGCAAGGCATTTTGGTGGCTGGCACTTGTACTAACGCCCTCTCCTAACAGTGACCAGCTGTGTGGGAATAACCACAGTGTTGATGTCAATTTCATTGCTGCTGGAAGAGGACCTCTGGAACACCTCTGGGAGACTTTCTGGGACACTTTGTCAAGACTTCACCAACACTCGAGCAAAATTTATTCTGGAAATTCGCTGAGCACTTCACCTAAAAAGAGTGAGCGCTGTGCTACCGTACCTTACTGAATGCCTTTTAGGAGTCACCTGGAGAAAAGGAGTGTTTGGTCATTGGCATCTTGGTAGGGGTACCCTTTGGTCTGAATGAGGAATGGGTGGAGGACACAAGGCCAGACAGGGGGGCGAGGAGGGCGAAGTGGCGTCCTTCCCCCCTGCAGGTACAGGACATCTCTCCTCCTCTGGACCTCCTCCACCAGGACTTCCAGTGCTGCATCCAAAAACCTGTGTACCCTCTCCCTCGATCCCTGTGCCATCCTGCATTGTGCCACTGTGTGCCAGCCACAGCACTCCAAACCTTCAGTGGAAGTGGGTGCGAGAAGCCCACATATACCGCTCAAAAAAATTGCATCTAATCAGCACTTGAGTGCTAAACCTGCAGGTTTCTGGTTTAGCACCTCCAGGCAAGTTCACATTGGCCTGAAATTTCCAATAGGAGGCTTCCTGCGTGCGGATGCCTCCAATCGGAAAAAAATCTATGCCCTTACCTGAGGGCTCCCGAGGTCCGGACACTTCGCTCCTGGGCCTCTCCACAGTTGAACTGCGCAGGGCCCATGTATCCCAGGGGCGCATGCAGTTCGCAAGCGTCCCTGGGATCATTTGGGCCAGGCGAGCCAATGAAAAAAGGGAATCTCCCTTCATACTTTTAACAGATAGACCTGTCAAAAGTATGAATGGGGATAACTGCAAAAATACACTACAACATTAAATACATTTTAATAAAAACATCACGTTTTTAAAATGAGTTAAAATTACATTAAATTAAATATTTTAAACAAAAATTTAACTTTTTGAAAAAAATAATTACGTTTTTTTACAGGGCTAAAAATAAACTTACCTTTTTTAAAAGTATTTCTAAATTATAAATGAGTAAAAAAAAATTGTTACTTTTTTAAAACTCTTATGCTGGTAAAAGCAGATCTTTTGCCTGCTTTTACCAGGCGTAAGATTTCTAAGGGTTTTCAGTGGATGGAGGGTCTGCAGAAAGTGGAACTCTCCACTGGCAGAGGCCCTTCTCCAGGGCAGGTGTCTGATCTGTCAAGAGCATTCTTGACAGATTGGAAAATGCTGGTTTTCATCGCATGTGCTTTGCATGCCTGAAACCGGCATTTTCGAGTCCCTACGGGTGTGTACACAACTCATGCACACTCGTAGGCATCGGAAAATATGGACCATTATCATTATCAGCAATTAGAATCAATAATGTGTGCTAAATCCAAACTTTCAAACAGGCTAGTCTTATTAGCATTGCACCCATTTAGTGCCTGTTTTCAACCTTTGGCCAAAATAAACCTCCAGATGTTTAAAATTTTTCATGCAAGTGCCACACAGGATTACCACCAAGTTGGGCCTGAAAATTAGCACAGTGCTTGAGGCCTTAAAGGTTATAAATGGTAATGATATTAGGTCTGCTGGCTCTTGTCAGATACAGCAGTCAAATGGCCTTCCAACCCACAATGTAGCCCAATGTACCAAAAATTAAATGAAAGCTTACCTTCTCGGAGGTCCTGGGAGGCTGCACACAACCCCTTTACAGGTCTTCCAGGCTAAAAGAGCAGCAAACAATGTCTGAAGCCCAGTCTCTTTAGGTGATCTTTGCTGGTTGTAATCCCCAGAAAATGACATGGGCAGCATTACGATGTCACTCCCAACTGGATTAGGTTAAAATGACCCCGAATATATTATCAGGACCACTAATTTACAGTGGCTGTTCTGGGATTTTTACTAGTCCTTTTGGTATTGATTCTTTTTTCCATGAAGATTATATGTTCTTTTATTTATGAGAGCAAATTTCCTGAATCCTCACTCATGGTGAGACAACCAGTGAGTGCAATCAGAAAATTGTAGGCCTCACATGTATGATTTTCTGACTAGGCCAAATTATCTTATCATGGGTGAGAACTCAGGAACACTATCCTTTGTATTCAACTCTATCTCTTGCCTTTTTAAAGTATATCATCTACAGCAAGACATTAGGCAACATACACCAGTAGGTAGTTTGGCAGGGGTTCATAATAGCTTTTATCTGAAGCACTTTTACTCAAAACCATTGAACATTTCCTCCACTTGTTTTCCCTTATCGACTTCAGTTGCATTAATTAGAATGTTTTCAACCTGAAAGTGTAAACTAAGCATTACTGGTTTTAGTCCCTGTTAAGTATTTCACTGACATTTTTCCAGAATTCCAATCCCGTTTGTTCTTTGTTTAGAGAGGAAAGCTCAGAAGTCAGTTACAGCATGAAGAGAGACCCTGAGAAAAGTGAAATAAAATGCTCTGCTAAGTAACATAAAGGCTAATTCCACCATCCCATCTTCTCAGTGGGGAGTTGTGATTGCAGAAAGCACAGACAATCAATGTTGTAGCCCTATCTCTGACCCACACTCTCTTTGGAAGTGGCCTCAAATGGGAGTGCAGAAATGTGGAATTGACTGTCTGTTATATTAACAATCATTGCTTTTTGAATTCTAAGTACCTTTCTAGAAGGAATAATTGTTCTTGAATTCTAACAAAATAAAGCACGGGTGATGGTAAAGCCTCTTTTATTCTTCCTCTCTATCTATCGCTGGCTGACTAGCAGTTTCTGATTTATATGCCATATAATAATAAATTGCCTTGGGGTTTTTCCCACTCCATCATTGTACCTATGTTAGAGTTCGTCTAAATCCCCATTTACATACTTAAACAGGATCTCTGCCAAAGTTACAGTGGCGGGCTCGGAGAGGCTCCAAGGAAATTCATGTCAATACTCTCTTTGAACTAAAAACAAAACAGTTCACAACAGATGGGAAACTTTGTCTGAAAGATTCATTGTGCAGCTTATTTTCAAATTATTCCGTAAAACCCAGAAAGAATTTGAGAAAATTTTCTAAACTTATAAGGTAAACCTGACACTAGAGAATGTTGAGAATGCTGTTGATGCACACAAGGATTTTCAATAAAAGCATTAATAAAGGTACTGACAGATAAAATTGACAACTCGACCATTAAATTTAATCATATATTTTTCATAAAGTTATGTTAATATTTTGCAAACCTTGGGGTTGATTTTATGAACTCTTACCAGTGAACCTTGTTACTGATATCAGAAATCATTAAAATGAATGGCCTGAATAAAGTGGAGAGTCTGCCTATGGTATCACTATACATGCTCTCTCATCAAGCTGAGGGGAAAAAAATTGGCAAACAAAAGTCAACAAGAATTTTGAGTGATTTGATTGGTTTCCCTTTTTTCAATTATTGGAAGGTTATCCTGTCCTGACAGTCAACATTTGTTGTTTTCATAAGACTTGAGGCTTCTCATTGGTAATTTCCATGGTAATTTTCAGGCTGCCTTCTTCCTTTCTGAATTGTACATTCCCTGCTTCCTTAATTGTTCACTCTTTTATTTTGAGCCGAAGTGCAATGCTAGAAAGTAATGCAGGAAGTGTGAGACCAGAGAGTGTGATGACTGAACTGTGACAGAAATAATGTGGGTACAATTTTTAGAATAATGATATATCAATTGATCAATTGACAGGCAGATTATTGAAACATTGTTGAACAGGTATGTGCCTATGTGTACTAATTGCTTTATAATATGAGACCCATGAAAAATCTGATAAATAATAATGAGGAAGTATCCTGCTTGTATTAGTCAAATGGATTGCTTTGTTTTGCTCTCATATTGAGGAGTCTCAAGTCAAATTAATTGTTGCTTACATTAAAGATATTTAGCCAAAAAACTCAGAAATTGTTTGAAAGATTTTTATTTTTGGTCAGCCACACGTGTGATGTGCAGAAACCATGCTTGTAAATCTCCAAAGAAAGCAACTGAGAAATCCCGGATAAAGAGGTTCTGTTTCCACAAATGGATTGGGCGGATAAATGGGTCAGCGGGTGGGAGTGTGTGTAGGTAGGTGGTTAAATGGCCAAAACTTGCAAGCACGTGGGGAATCCTGCTCCAACATGCCGATTTCTGGGTTTTACAGAGGTGGGACAAGGGTTGGGCAGCCAACCCACGTCCAGGAGGCGGGTTGACATTTTAAATATGTTAATGAGGCTGGAAGCCTCAGATTTAGCCAGCTTTGCAGGTTTTACTTTGGCCGGCTGGGTTTCCTGAGCCTCGGGGAACCCAACAGCTGCAGCGAGGTGAGGACAGCCTTGAGGCGCACCTTTGTGGGCCATGAGCAGCAGAATTGCTTCCTCCCAGTCCCTCAAGCTCCCCCAGCATCAGACACCCCTCCCCCGGGATCGGTCACCCTCCAGGTCAGGGATCGAACCCACCCCGGGATCGGACACACCCCCTCCACCCCGGGGTCAGGGATTGGACCCCCCTTGGGATCGCCCACCCCACCCCTGGGCATCAGACCTACCTGATCCTGCGGACTCCTCCAGAGTGTTCCTCGCCCGGCTGGAAGCCAAGCCTGGGTGGAAAACCTGTCAATGATGTAAGATGCATGCTGTCGAGTTAAATCTCCACAGCATGCAGGGAAACCCAGACATCCGGGATCCCCATGTGCTCCTGCTCACTTCTGGCACAGACCGTGGCGGCCACCATTTTGGGCAGGTCGGCAGCGCTGCCGTTTGCCTGTGCTCATTCCAGATATTTAGATGAGGCAGATCGTGATGTCAATCGGAGTGCAATGCTGAATTGATGCACTATCTGGCATTTTGGACATCGCCGCTCCTTTTAACGCCCTCTGCAAAGCCCGATGGACCCCCTACCAATGCTTCTTAAAGGGACACACGCAACTTTCAGGCAAGTTTAGATTTTTGCTTTTGTACTTTTTTTTTACATTTAGTTGGAGTAATGGCTTGGTGTAATACATTTATAAGTTGTTTAAGTGGGAAGGGAGTGCTGCCAGATGTTTGCAAGGCTTTGGCTATTAAAGGAAGGCCACTGAGAACATCATTTGTTCCCAGTCCTGGGGCCTCTAGTTGCAGTACCCCTTGGACTTTAGCATGACATGGACTTAGAGTAGAGGCAGCAAAGGGGACAAGCTGCTCGCAGAGGGAGGAGACGGAGGAGGTAGAAGAGGAGGAGGAAGAGGAAGAAGTAGAAGAGGAGGAAATGGAAGAGGAAAAAGCAGTAGAGGAGCAAACAGAAGAGGAGGAAGCGGAAGGAAGGAGGCAACCCAGAAAGTCCCTTTCTGGCCGGGATATCCGGGATTGAATCATCTGCCTGCGGTACCAATGACCACAACACCAATTCCCCTTTCAACATTTGTCCTACACCTTACCTTCCCTCTGCACTGACCATCACAGCGTCCTTGTGGCCACAATGCTGAAATAAGAGCCACCACAAAGCAAACTTTCCAATCCAACTTTACCCATATATGCATCCAATATTACATCAAAAAATCAACTAATCCCCTTGTGCCTTCGCTTAGTGACTGCCTTGCATGTGCCTTTACCTATCCTAGGGATGTTACACAGTGCCACCCCAGTGGGACACTGCACATGGCCTTGCATGCTGACTTCAAGGAGCCTGTGGCTGGGAATGTGAAATTGAGTGACGGTGTATTTTCTTCTTCTTCACTCTCCTCTCCTTCTTCTTGGCCAACCACTGGCTGGGCAGGCTGCATTTCTTGGGTATCTGAAATGAAGAAGGCACACAGATAGGGTTGCGGTGAGGAGGGGTGCGGGGAGCAGGGGCCGGGAAGCAAGAGGTGCATGTTTACACCATGTGCAGCTTGTAAATCAGAAGGAATTGTGGGATGAGGGGGAAGTGGGATGTGAGAATGTAAGATTCGCAAAATTGAACATTGCCCTATAAGGGTCTATTGGCAGAAGAGGTCTTAATTTTAAAGACTGTTTTAAAAGAAGCCCAGAAAAAGGGGCATACAAAATGGCCACCAGACCCCGTGACCAGCTTTTCGGGACACTTTAAAATGGTTCCTGCAGTCCCCAGACAGCCTTTGTGGATTCAGCCCATAGTAAGTTCTGGAAGGCCGTTTCGGAGAAAACGAAACCAGACAGAACCACATACATATGGATTGGATGCAGATCCAGTCAGATCGGCCTGTAGATAAAGGCCATCTACATGTTTACCCAGACAAAGGGAAACAGTTTTATATTCATAGGGGGAGCATCAAGGACCCATTAAAGACATCAAGAAGACATTCAAAACAATACAAGGTCATTCCAGACCAGAGATGGCCGTTACCGGCCATCCCAAAGTAGTTTAAAACATAATGGCCCAGAAGCCCCCGATCTGCACTTACCCGACGCGCCGGCCGTTGAGCTTCAGGGACGCCTGGAATTGCTGTTTTAAAATGTTGACTCCCGGGCAGCATCTGACGTCACGCCGCCCAGGAGTGCAGCCAGCGCGAAGCCTGTAGCGCGCTGTGCAACTGAGACACGCCCCTTGAGGTCTCAGTTTAATAGGACATGCCCCCAATGTTTCTCACAAGCTGCTAAGCATTTTTACATGCAAAGCAGCATTTTAAATAGGTTTTTGGTATTTTTATGAAGCTTTTGGTAACTTTTATAAACTTTTAAAAACGTTAACATTATTTTGAAGAATCTGAAGTAGTTTTAAACAGAATTAAAGCAATTTAAAGACTTTTAAAAGCCCTAAAAGAACTTTTAAAATTCCATTTATTTATTTAGCAATGTCGTCATCATACATGTCTTCACACTGTTCCCTTTGGGGAACTGTATGAAGTGGTGGAAGGATTTATGGCTGTGATTAATGCTCATTCCGTGACCGTAACCATCTTTGAACCAGCCATTAGGGTGGTTAGTCCTATGGCAGGAGGGTTTTACGGGCTCCCACAAGCTATACAAGGAGGGGGGGCCACCCACACCCACGGACGCAAATATCCCACTGGATGTCAACCCAGAATTTAGAGCCGGAGCTCCGACTCCACTTGCCGGGACTGTCTGGAGCGGGGTTCGAAACCCTACCCCGTCTGGCCCAGCGGCGGGGATCCTACCGCTACGCCAAAGGCCCAATCCGATTAGCAACGTGAAATGGTTGGAATGAGCACAATTCACGGCATTAAAAGAACTCACAATTGAACTGATGATGACCTCAGCAATCTCCTCAACGAGGTGGAGGCGCAGCGCCTGCTCATCGTTGGTAATGAGAAGTCAAAGGCGCCGCAGAAAGGACAGATGATAGCTTGGTCTTTCAAGTGGCAGCATAGGGCTCCAGTCACGGGGAGGGAAAAGGCGCAGGAAACGTATGGGTGTCACCTTTTGCACGGAGTGGGCCTTTTGCGTAGCGGTAAGCATCCCCGCCGCTGGGCCAGATGGAGTAGGGTTTCGAACCCCGCTCCAGACAGTCCCGGCAAGTGGAGTCGGAGCTCCAACTATAAATTCTGGGTGGACATCCAGCGGGATACTTGCGTCCGCGGGTGTGGGTGCACCCCCCCCTCAGATGGGTTGTGGGAGCCCGTAAAACCCTCACGCCATAGGACTAACCACCCTAATGGCTGGTATGAAGATGGTTATGGTCACGGAAGGAGTGTTAACGTGGCCAGAAATCCTTCCACCACTTCATACAGTTCCCGAAAGGGAACAGTGTGAGGATACGTACGATGATGACCTCTTGCGCAATGCACCTCCTTGGACCCTCAGTCGCAGGTGCGAGGGGGCAAATCGTGCAATTGTTAAATTTTTCATTTTATTGACATGTAAAATGTTGGCCCAGTAATTCCCTTCCAAACGCGCGAGTACGGTCGGGGTACTTACGCGTCTGGCCGGAGGAAATGCCGGTTTTCAGCTTGCACAGCACATGCGGGGAAAAGCAGCATTTCCTGTCCTCTGAACGAAGGGGTTCAGAGGCAGAACGCGTGCGACTGTACAGGCAGCGCGTGCGCAGTAAAATTCGCCGCTTTTATTCATGCTTTCAGTGAGGTCAAGTCCTTACAACTTACACATGAAAAAAGCATGAGTACAGTTGCTCCAGAGGCTGCGGAGGAAGATATTTCTTATCGTGGAGCTTCTTAAAGGCAATATTTTTGTTTGGGAAAGGGAGGAAAGTTATTTTAAGAAATGCTGAGGTAAGTTTTAAAGTTTATTTTCATTTTTTAAAACGGATTTTCAGTACTGTAAGTAGAAGGATCAATTGTGGCTATGTGAATTGAATTTGCTGTGTTTATTAAATGTGAAAATGACTCCAACATTTTTAAGAAAGAAACTTTTCATCAGTAATATATTCTTTTAAGTAATTATGTATGTATGTCTGTATATATTCCTTTGCGTGTATGTATATATTCCTTTACTTATGTGTATGAATGTATGTATTTAATTATGACTTTCAGAGAAAGTAACTTATTGGAAAATCATAATTAAAAACATACATTCATACACATAAGTAAAGGAATATAAAACATACATACATATACGTAAAGGAATATATGCGGACATACATACATAATTACTTATTACTGATGAAAAGTTTCTTTCTTAAAAGTGTTGGAAATGTTACATTACTCATTTTAGAACACTCATTCTCATATTCAATTCACACAGCCACAATTGCTCCTTCTACGTACCGTACTGAAAACCCGTTTAAAAAAAAAAATTTAAACTTTAAAACTAACCTCAGCATTTCTTAAAATAATTTTCCTCCCTTTCCCAAACAAAAATATTGCCTTTCAGAAGCTCCACGATAAAATATATCTTCCTCCGCAGCCTTGGAGCAACTTTACACATGCTTTTTTCAAGTGTAACTTGTAAGGACTTACCCTCACTGAATCCATGAATGAAATCGACGAAGTTCACTGCGCACGCGCTGCCTGTGCAGTCGCACGCGCTGTGCCTATGAACCCCTTCGTTCCGAGGACTGGAAATGCCGGCGTTCCCCGCATGCGCTGTGCATGCTGAACGCCGGCATTTCCAACGGCCAGATGCGTGAGTACCCAGACCGTACTCACGCATTTGGACATGAATTTCTGGCCCAATAATTACCCCGCTGTGTTACCAGCCCGCCAAAAGTTAAACAAAGACTAACCTTGATTTGGCAGGAGATAAAGGCCTCTTTTGAGAAGTATATCTGGGAGACCCGGGGTAGTGATCAATGTTCTGAGAAAGATCGAGATGCTGAGGAGGTTCACAGGATCCGGGGCTTCAGCTGGGCTTCTACATCGGTACAGAGTTCAAGCGGAGACGATGGAGGATTGAGGTTCGAGATGGGAGGTCGAGTCAGCATCTAGCCCCGGGGTCACTGTCAGGAGATCATCGACCAACCCCGGGACGCTGACAACCTATATGAAAATGGTGAACCAACTGCGCTGTGCGACGAAACCCATACGAGAATGGTAAAACAGTTGGTCTCTCCCCGCACCGACTTCCAGGCCTGCTGACATCCAGCCTGTCCATGACCTTCACCTCGAGGAAGAAGAGAGAGTGTCACAGCCCGCAGCGCTGACCACGTGGAGACAGGACGCCTGAAAGGATCAAAATGCAGACCTGTTTCAAAACTCTATACTTTCCAACTGGATTGGTGAGCATGTTTCTGGCCCCTCACAATCTGATCTAGATAGGCTTAGGGGGTGGGCATTTAAAGGGTAATTTTAACAATGAGTTGTTATCCCTCGATGTTCCGTGTGTTTCCCCATTTCGTGATGACTTTTGTAAAGTATAATAGGCCTGTATATATCTTAGCCAGTACCGTATTATGATTTGTTTTTCCCTCCCACGTATCTTATTGGCTTGCAGTTTGATCTGTTCCTTTATGCAGTAAAGTCTCATTTCGTTTTTCATTAAACCTGGTCTATAGAGTTTTCTCCACATTGTAGTTCCTGCCTCAAAATCCAGTGTCTAGAACCTAAGGGGCGAGTGGGTCGAACCACTCAAGGTTTTACTGTGCAAGAGAGAGAGGCCTTTGGAGAGAGAAACCTCTGTGATCTAAAACCCCTTACAAGAAGGAGGATAATGTACGAGGATACCAGCATCTTATATTCTTTCAGCCCTACCACTGGCCAAGGGCTCAGCCATGCCCCTGCCAAGAATAGTCAGCACCATCTCCTCCAAGGGGCGAGGTGAATCTAGGAATGTAAGGTGTGCCTCGGGTTTGGTAGAAATTGTTGGTAGTCCCATTCCCCTGCTCCTTCCCCATAGCCCTGATTTTTTATTTCCTTTTCAAGTACATAGCCAATTCCCCTTGAAAAATACTATTGAATCTGCTTCAACCACCCTTTCTGGCAATTCCTTCCAGATCATAACAACTTGTTGCATTAAAAAAATCTCCTTATCTCCCCTCTGGTTCTTTTGCCAAATCTGTGTCCTTTGGTTACCGACCTGCCTACCAGTGGAAACTCTTCACCCAGAGAGTGGGGAACCTGTGGAATTCTCTACCACAGAAGGCAGTAGAGGCCAATTCATTAAATATATTCAAGAAGGAGTTGGATATATTTCTTAAGGCTAAAGGGATCAAGGGGTATGGGGAGAAAGCAGGGACTGGGTACTGAATTTGGATGATCAGCCATGATTGCATTGAATGGCGGAGCAGGCTCGAGGGGCCGAAAGGCCTACTCCTGCTCCTATCTTCTATGTTTCTATGTTTCTAAACAGTTTCTCCTTATTTACTCATTTCATACCAGTAATGTTATCTTAGAGCGAACTAAACCTTAAGGAATGTCCAATTACCAAGCTTCAAGATGGATAGTCATTAGCTGTTTATTAAACAAGCTTTGGCTTGAATCCTTGGAGGTCGACAGCAAATACCAGAAGCAATTCACCAGTGGTATGGTTAGTAGTGTAAGAGGTTTCTCTCTCTGAGGTCGCTGAGGTTTCTCTTGCCAAAGGCCTCTCTCTCTCCTTTGCACAGTAAAACCTTGAGTGGTTCGACCCAGTCGCCCCTTAGATTCTAGACACTGGGCTTAGGTGCAGGAACTACAATGCAGAGAAGACTGATAGACCAAGTTTAATGAATCAAAATGGAATTTTATTGCAAAAGGAAAAACAAATCAAATGCAAGCAAATGAGAGGGTACATGGGAGGGAAAAACAAATTATAACAATACATTACTGACTAAAATAGATACAGGCATATTATACTTTACAAAAGTTATCATGAAATGGGGAAACACACGGAACATCGAGGGACAACAACTCATGTTAACTATACCCAAAATGCCCATCCTCTTAAACCTATCTAGATCCAATTATGAAGGGCCAGAAACATGCACACCAATCCAGTTGGAAAAATATAGAGTTTTGAAACAGGTCTGCGTTTTGATCGCCTCAGGCGTCCTGTTTCCTCGTGGTCAGTGGAACCACAGCAGGCTGCGCCACACCTCACTCTCTCTCTCTCTTGAGGTGAAGGTCACAGACAGGCTGGACACTGACGGGCCTGGATATCGGCGGAGATCATCTGCTTGACCACGGTTGGAAGCCCCTAGCCGGCTTTCATGTAGGTTTCTTCGGTAGTTTTTCTACCCTCCCGTTTCGTCAACGGCCCGGGGTTGGTCGATGATCTCCCGATGTTTTACCCCGGGGCGGGACGCCGGCTCGAACCGTCTTCTTCTCCGAACTCCAGCTGCTATCGAAGGTAACGGCTATTACCGAAGATCCCATGAAGATGATGAAGAAAGGAACCTCTCTCTTCCCAATATCTAAGATGAAGCTTCTTCGCTACCCCCGGTGTCTCCAATTATACTTCTCAGAAGAAGCCTCTATCTCCTGCCAAATCAAGGTTAGTCTTTGTTTAACTTTTGGCGGGCTTATGGCACAGCGGGGTAGTTATTATATTTAAACTGCTTTCGGGATGGCCGGTGATGGCCATCTCTGGTCTGGAATGACCTGGTAATGTTTTAATGTCTCAAACGGTTCCTTGATGCTTTCCTCATGAATATGAAACTATTCCCCTTTGTCTGGGTAAACATTTAGATGGCCTTTATCTACAGGCCGATCTGACTGGATCTGCATCCAATCTTTATGTATGTGTGGGTGTCTGGTTTCGTTCTCTCAGAAACGGCTTCCAGAAGTAACTGTGGGTTGAATCCACAACGGCTGTCTGGGGACTGCAGGAACCATTTTAAAGTGTCCCAATAAGTCAGTCACGGGGTCTGGTGGCCATTTTGTGTGTCCCTTTTCTGGGCTTCTTTTAAAACAGTCTTTTTAAAATCAAGGCCTCTTCTGCCAGAGGACCCTTATAATACAATATTAATTTTGCTAATTCGACAGTCCTCCCTGATGATACTGTAACTTGCTTGAAGTATCATAATTCTGGGTGAGCAAAATTTTCTGACCTTCCATAATTAAACTATCCTCTGTAATGACCTCTCTATGACCCCACGACACATGTATTTCCCATTTCAGAAAACCTACAGTGTACATTAAGCATCTATAGATGGCAATACATTGGATTTAAAATCTGACACACTCATTTCCAGGCGTGGAGGGGGGCCTAATACGCCTACACCACCTGGTCCATACACATTATCATTTATTAACAACAACTCGCTTAACGAGTTTCAATAATAAAAATAAAATACACACAAAATTACACATGACCAAACATATACATAGAGGAGGGAGGGAAACTTTAACATTATATATAGCAGCAAAATCTAAATGGGTGTCTCTTCTTCTACCCGCACATAATGCTCTCTCCATTCTCCTCTGTTCTCATACTTCTGCGAAAGTCTGACCTTTTTACAGTGTACAAACAGTAAATAAACCACAATAAAAACCTGACACACTACAAGGATGTGAGAGGCTATCCTAATCCAAGAAGGGACTTCTATATTAGTGAACAGGTCCCACCATGGTGGGGTTACTATATCCAATATGCTTGCCCCTATCTCTAAAGTCTTCTGCTCCAGTGTGTAAAAACGTTTCTGTGAAACGACAACGACTTTTAATATCTTGGTGAGGTTTTCAGGGAGAGGGGGAATGATATATCCAAAATGTGCAACGAATCGTTCAAGATCGGTGAAATTCTCTTTAACAGTGATGTGAACAGTGGAAGGTTCAGGAATGGGGACAATTCGCTCTTGGGCCACTTGAACTTCTGCCTTGGGCTTGAAGCAGAAACTGCTGTCACTCACCGGACACCAGCCGTGCTGTCCATGTTGGTAGTGGGGCGCTGCAGTGGTGACACAGTATGTCCCACCTGCTATATATGCCACCTGCGAGGGCACCTGGCCTTGTGCCATTGCCTCCATGGTGCAATTTATAGGCTTTGCGCCAGCAGTTCTGAACCCACACTGTGGTTTTGAATAGGCATTCAAGTGCTGGGGACACAGGATGATGTGTGCTCCCCGGCTCCGGCACCCCGAGAGGTCAGTACCCATCATTGCATGCTCCCATTGAATGACGTACGGTGGGACCGCTGTATAGCGAATGTGTGCACCCCCCTGAATGACTCCAATGTTCTCCACCCTGTATACCGGGGCGGGTTTGGCTGTCCTTCCCATCACTGGCATTCTTACCACTATACCCATAATGATGTGATTAGACCGTCCACAGTCCACTGGGACTGGGTAGGCTTCTGAAGCTAGTCTGAGCTGGCATGGATTTAATGCATTCTCAAAAGGGTGGAGGGCTGCGAGGTGCTTGTTGCTGATCCAGGAGGGGACTAAACCTTGTTTTAAATCCTCCAGATTACTGCGGCCCTCGCCCAGTAACCACGCCCCGTACAGCACGCAAGCTTCATTCTGCGCAGCCTGATCGGACACATTCCGATCCTCCCTGATGAGAGCATTTACCGTTTTAGCATGTTTCTCCAGCTCAGCTATAATTTCTTTTAAGTGTAGTGTCATGGCCTGGTCCTCATGTAACTCAGAACCCACTACCTTATTCTCGTCAGTCAGTATCTTTCGTAACTGTGTTTTCAAACCATTAATCTGGGTCTGCAGCTCCACGTCATCCAGCGTATTGATGACGGAAGTCCCTGTGTTAAAAGCTGTGAAAATATCATTTACTGCACCCCTTCTTTGTCTCTCTATCCTGTCCAAGACCTCATGTGGTGTGGTGTACAATTCGGCTCTGTCTACATCAGCAAAGTCGAATTCATAAAACTGCCTGAACATGTTTGTTAACAGGACCTGGTACAATTGCCCCGTTTCCTTGGGGCACCACTCTGGCAATCGCACCTCGGTGAGGTTTAAAATCACCGAGGCCACCACGTAGTGCACCCCTTGGTACAGCACCTGACCTGTGGGTACTAATACCAATCCGTTCCCGGATCCCTTGGTAGTGGTGGGGCACCCTTCCTTGCGGGCTTTGGCTACCGGAATCGTGGGCAGGGGCTTGCAGGGGTGGGTGATGAGCTCAGTGGCATTTACTGGGATCTGAGAGTATGGGACTCCTCACGCCCGTGTGTTGACGTCCCACCTCATTCCTTTCCCAGCATCCTGCCACTGCCTTTGGAAAAAGATGGAGACGCCTGTGGGGCAGGCGCGTTCTGAACCCCACATACAGATGTAAATCCCCTCATCTGGTTCCCACCATTTGTCGCAACAGACACTCAACCCCCCTTGAGTCCCCGTAATAGTCCGATGGATATTGTTACCCAGTCTCTCCCACTCGACCGTGGAGTTCTTCATGGTCTTACTCAGCTTCCGGAGCCACCACCAGCAGTCCAAAGGAACATGTCCATTACAAACCAGGCAAATCTTCTTCCCGACAGTGACGCTGACTCTGGGTGCGATGACACTCACTCGGGGGCACATCAAGGAAGCCTCCTGGTACGCAAACCCGGACTGGCTGGAGTATTCCGTAGAGTTCGACCCCAGCCATCCTGGCCACCTCCCTTCATGGAAATAGGTGGCTGTCTCCTCAACGCCCCGTGCGCCCGACACATCGGTCGCGATGTGGGCTGTGCTCCCCGAGCACCCGTAGATCGTGGAGTCCTTGGTGCGGCCCCGATAGGCCCAGCTACACCCGATCACCGCAAACGCGACGAAAATCCCTCTCATCTTTCTGGTTCCTGTAACAAAATTAAACGATATAGCCAGTCTCCCGAGAGATTCTGGCTTAGGTGAAGGCATGATCGGGCCTTTCGACCTCGATCCAAAACAACACACATACTGGGCAGATTCCAAAACTGCTTATAACACTAATCACTTTAATATACACACACCCTAAACTTAATTAAACTTAAATTTAACTTATGTACAGCGCCGCCCGTCCCCGGGCGGCTTACCTAATCCCTGATTGGACTGCAGCTTGCCGTTCCTTGTGGCGGGGCTGCACTGACCTGTGGCTTGGGTTCCCCGCAGCATTTTGCTGTCAATTGGGGACTGCGTTTTGCCAGGGATTTCCCAAGTCTGCGTTTACTGAAGGTGGGGGAATCGGGCCAAGGTCTTACCAGCTGAGGCATTCGAGCCGACCTGCGATGAAGTGCTTTGGGCGTGGCTCCCTTAGCGAGTGGACCTTCGGTTGGGACTTTAGCACTCACAGTCCGTGGCACTTCCATGGCTGCTGGCTTCGGCTCCCGTCCCTCAGGCTCCGCCCCTTTGGGATTTGGGTCTGTGTCAGATGACTCCTCCGCACCTGTCCCTACAGGTGGAGGATCTCCGCCCCTAATTTCTACCTCCCCTAAGCTTGATTCGAGGGCGGGAACTCCGTCCTCCGACTCCACCTCCTCCAGAATCATGTCGAGGGCGGGGCCTTGCTGTTTGGGCTCCCCCCCCGATGGCGTTCGGATCAGGAGGAGGGCCTTGGTCTTCGGGCTCCTCCTCGTCTGAGTCCCAGGCCAGTGGGGAAACCTCCCAGGTGGGCGGGACAGTTTCTCCCTCAAGGCAGGCTGCGGTTCCAGCCTGTGTGGTCTGTGACTTATTGCATGCCTCAGGCTGAGGATTTTCACCTTCAGACCTGGCCTCAGTTGTTGGCTCCTTTGCACCCGGCTTAAACAGTTTGCACCGTTTGATGTGAAACCATTTATTGCGTCGGGGTACCTTCGCTACGCGACTGGCGGGGACCGGTGGATCTTGCACCGATTCCTGTCTATCCTGGTCTGTGTCTCTCTCGCCAGCGCGGAAGGTCAGACCCAAGAATTTTACTTTCCGCCGGCCGACCTGTGCTTTCGTTGGGTTGGCCTTGGCATCCTCTATCCCTTTCGCACTCGCACCCGCTCCCCAGAGACAGTGATTTCTCAGGTCCACGAGGATCCCGTGGGCTACCAAGAACTCAGACCCAAGAACTCCCGTTCCACCCCCCACCTCCCACTTCATTAGTGTACACTTCCACGTGGTGCGGAGTGGTCCTAAATGAATGGAGAGGGGAATGGAATGTGCGCCAGCCTGTTCTTCGCTCGTGAAGCCCGACAGAATATATGGAATCCCTGTGGACAGAGGTGAGGCGGTGGGGTTATCTGCATGGATCACGGTGCACGATGGCCCCGTATCCAACAAATAGGTCACTGTTACCTCCTCCACCTCCATCTCCACGAGGGGTCACCTCCATACATCATATAGCAGCGCACACAAGCAGATGGGCTGCACCGGCTCTAGTCATTTGGGCACAGGGGTCGGGGTTTCGGGAATGACAAGACCAGTGGTGACGGCTATCTTCCCCTGCGCGATCATAAGAGACCGCATTGTCTCTAAAATTGATTCTATCGCAGCGGGATCCATAGCTGCACTGGCTCCCTTTGCTGGGACAGGAGCTGCGGCTTGTGTTTGAGCTGGTGCTGGGGCGGCGGTCTGGGCTTGGGTTTGGGCTGTGGGAGATTTTCCCTTTTTATCCTTCCATGGATTTTTACAGTCCTTGCGCCAATGTCCATCCTTCCCACACCCGTAGCAACTGAGCTTGGCTTGGGCAGGGCGATACCCTTCCTGACGCCACTCCTTCTTACTTGGGGCTGCGGGTTTTGCCTCATGCACCTTTCCCTTAGAGGGAGGTGCCTCCTGACCTCTACAATTCTTGTATGCTACGGTGAGCTGGCAGAGCACCGTTTCCTCCGTGACACCGGGACCTTGGGGGTCAAACCAGGACCTGGCTAAAGCCTGTATCTGTGGCAAGCTGTTAGCAACCAAGCAATGGAGCCAATGAACCCGCTGTTCGGCGCTCATTCCAACCCATTCAGTCATGCCTGGACAACTGCGTCGATACACTGGCCACAGCCTTTCTGCGAAAACCCGCGGGGGTACTCCAGCTACCTGCACAGTCCCTTCCACCCGTTGGAATGGATTACCGTCGTCCACTCCTAAAGCTTCCAAGACCTCATCCCTGAGATCCGTATACCCTTTCCACCCCCTCTTACTCTCGTCTGAGAGGCACTGAAGGATTGTGCTATCCAGGGAGATGAGCAGCATCGTTGCCTGTTCAATGTCATCACAATCATTGATGGCGGCTGTCTCCTCTATCTCTCTGTAATGAACTGACGGATCTCCCTTTACTGTGAGTCTTGGGAGGTGGCTCACCATGGATCTTAGCTGTGGGGCAGCGTAGGGCACCACGATCTGGTTCACGTGGGGTTCGGCATCGCCATTTGCGGCGTTGGGACCGAACCTCTGATGCCGAGTCGGACACATTGGTGTTGGCTCCGGCTGTGCTACCAGGGGTTGTTCCTCCTCCTGTACCATCTCGGCTACCCTTTCTTCCACGACCCCCTTTTCAGGCCAAGCCTCGCTATAGCTTGGCGGGGCTGAGGGTTCAGTGGCTGGTGCTGCAACTACTTCGCACGGAACCGAATGTTTGGATTCCTGCAAAAAGTCAACCTGACTTGCTTTTGGGCTTAGAGGCACACCATGCCTTTTGCCTTAACCAGGGCCGTTCTCAGGTCCTCTATGGTCTTTTGGCAGGGGCCACGGTCTGTGCTCTCAAACCCATGTTCAAGGGATAGCTTGTAAGCTGCCTTGACTTCCACTACTCTCTCCTCCTGCGCTCTTAGCTGTTGTGCGAGGCGGGCGTTTTTCTCCCGTGTTCTCGCTTCATGGATCTTTGCCTCAGTAACCTGGCATTCCAGATACTCTATTCTAGCCTGATGTTGGCTGGCTACAACTTGGCGTTCCTGTTTCAGCGCGTGAAGTGCTGTGATGAGATTTTCCCCACCCATGGCCTTTTCCTCTATCTCTGCTGCCTGGGTTGTGATTCTGGCTGCCTGTGCTGCAACAACCATGTCCAAAATCTGGACCTGTTTCTTGTAGCACATCAGCCACACTGCCTTTTCCACTGTCTTCTTATGCTCTTTGCTCTCTGTCCACCTGATGGCTGCGTCTACCGGACGCCCATGTAGTAAGAGATTGGAAATCCACTGCTTAGTGAGATTTACCTTACCAAAGACATAATCCGCTATCCTCTCATCCATTGCATTTCGACCATTCAAACTTGGGTCTAAACATTGCAATCCTGCTGCCAATGTCCTGCCGTGGTCGCCATTTTCTGTAAGGTGTTTCTCTCTCTGAGGTCGCAGAGGTTTCTCTCACCAGAGGCCTTGCTCTCTCTTTTGCACAGTAAAGCCTTGAGTGGTTCAACCCACTCGCCCCTTAGATTCTAGACACTGGACTTAGGTGCAGGAACTACAAAGCAGAGAAGACTCTGATAGACCAAGTTTAATGAATCAAAATGGATTTTTATTGCAAATGGAAAAACAAATCAAATGCAAACAAATGAGAGGGTACATAGGAGGGAAAAACAAATCATAACAATACATTACTGACTAAAATAGATACAGGCATATTATACTTTACAAATTCATCATGAAATGGGGAAACACACGGAACATCGAAGGACAACAACTCTTGTTAACTATACCCAAAATGCCCATCCCCTTAAACCTATCTAGATCCGATTATGAAGGGCCAGAAACATGCTCACCAATCCAGTTGGAAAAATATAGAGTTTTGAAACAGGTCTGCGTTTTGATCCCCTCAGGCATCCTGTTTCCTCGTGGTCAGTGGAACCACAGTGGGCTGTGCCATCCCTCACTCTCTCTCTCTCTCTCTCAAGGTGAAGGTCACGGACAGGTTGGACACTGACGGGCCTGGATGTCGGCGGAGATCATCTGCTTGACCACAGTTGGAAGCCCTTAGCTGGCTTTCATGTAGGTTTCTTCAGTAGTTTTTCTACCCTCCCGTTTCGTCAATGGCCCGGGGTTGGTCGATGATCTACCGATGTTTTACCCCGGGGCGGGATGCCGGCTCGAACCGTCTTCTTCTCCGAACTCCAGCTGCTATCGAAGGTAACGGCTATTACCGAAGATCCCATGAAGATGATGAAGAAAGGAAACTCTCTCTTCCCAATATCTAAGATGAAGCTTCTTCGCTAACCCCGGTGTCTCCAATTATACTTCTCAGAAGAAGCCTCTATCTCCCGCCAAATCAAGGTTAGTCTTTGTTTAACTTTTGGCGGGCTTATGGCACAGCGGGGTAGTTATTATATTTAAACTGCTTTCGGGATGGCCGGTGATGGCCATCTCTGGTCTGGAATGACCTGGTAATGTTTTAATGTCTCAAACGGTTCCTTGATGCTTTCCTCATGAATATGAAACTATTCCCCTTTGTCTGGGTAAACATTTAGATGGCCTTTATCTACAGGCCGATCTGACTGGATCTGCATCCAATCTTTATGTATGCGTGGGTGTCTGGTTTCGTTCTCTCAGAAACGGCTTCCAGAACTTACTGTGGGTTGAATCCACAACGGCTGTCTGGGAACTGCAGGAACCATTTTAAAGTGTCCCAATAAGTCAGTCACGGGGTCTGGTGGCCATTTTGTGTGTCCCTTTTCTGGGCTTCTTTTAAAACAGTCTTTTTAAAATCAAGGCCTCTTCTGCCAGAGGACCCTTATAATACAATATTAATTTTGTAAATTCTACAGTAGCACACTCACCATAAAATGTGAACGAGTATGCTCACTATTCTTCTGATTGTAATAAACAAATAGATAACTTAGATATTTTTTGTAACAAATGCTGATATAACCTGTGGTTCCTATTTGAACCACTTTAAAGGGGAAACAACATCAGGGTAAAATTTACAAGTCCCCTGCCACTGGTGGGGCCTCACATGCACCTAGCAAACATGTTGCCCATGACTTTCCATCCATATAAATCAATGGATGGAAATTTGCATGTGATGCACCTGCGATTTCCTGATATGTGCTGTCTGTGTGTGAAGCCCTGCCAGTGGAGAAAGGCCTCACAACATTTATTCCGTTAATCGCAATGCACACTTGTCAGTAAATCCTGTACTTGTCAGGGGGGGCACGGTGGCATAGTGGTTAGCACTGTTGCCTCACAGCGCCAGGGACCCGGGTTCAAATCTGGCCTCATGGCAACTGTCTGTGTGGAGTTTGCACATTCTCCCTGTGCCTGCGTGGGTTTTCTCCGGGTGCTCGGGTTTCCTCCCACAGTCCAAAGATGTGCAGGTTAGGTTGATTTGGCTATGATAAATTGACCCTTAGTGTTAGGGGATTAAATACGTGGGGTTACGGGGATAGGGTGGGATATGTGTCGGTGCAGGCTTGATGGGCCGAAATGGCCTCTATCTGCACTGTAGATTCTGTGATTCTGTGTGATATATGACAGCCACCTTTTTTACCTCATTTCATACTTTTTTAAAGATCAGAGAGAGCTTGGAAACAGATATTTTGTATAGAACTTCCCGTCTCTAATATTATGAATGGAGAGTGCTGTGCACAATCCCATATTCCATATTGATGATGTCCCTGAAACAGAACTCCATGATATCGCAAGAGTTGTTCTGTGCAACAAAGCTGTTTGCTAGTTGCTTCTAATCAGCAGTTTCTGAGTGTGGAACAAGAGATAAACAAAGACAATAGTTCATTCTACAGGTGTCTCGCTTAGTAACATTAGGAACAATGGGGTGATTCAGCCATTCTTATGCTAGACTAGCTGGAGTGCCTGGCGGTGCCGAGCGTTTTTTGAGGGCATGTTCTTATGAAAAAAGTACGAATAATTTTTATATATATAAATGAGTTTGTCTGTCTGTCTGTGTGGGAAGGAGAGTGAGAGCGAGAGGGAAAGAGAGAGGGAAGGAAAGAGATAGGGGGAAGGAAAGAGAGAGAAAGGGGGAAGGAGAGAGAGAGAGGGGGGGAAGGAGAGAGAGAGAGGGGGAAGGAGAGAGAGAGAGAGGGGGAGGATAGAGAGAGAGAGGGGGAAGGAGAGAGAGAGAGAGAGGGGAAGGATAGAAAGAGAGAGGGGGAAGCAGAGAGAGAGAGAGGGAAGGAGAGAGAGAGGGAAGGAGAGAGAGAGAGAGAGGGAAGGAGAGAGAGAGACAGAGAGAGAGGGAAGGAGAGAGAGAGAGAGAGGGAAGGAGACAGAGAGAGAGGGAAGGAGAGAGAGAGAAAGGGAAGGAGAGAGTGAGAGCGAGGGAAGGAGTGACAGAGAGAGAGGGAAGGAGAGACAGAGAGAGAGAGGGAAGGAGAGAGAGAGACAGAGAGGGAAGGAGAGAGAGAGAGAAGGAAGGAGAGAGAGAGAGAGGGAAGGAGAGAGAGAGAGAGGGAAGGAGAGAGAAAGAGAGGGAAGGAGAGAGAGAGAGAGGGAAGGAGAGAGAGAGAGGGAAGGAGAGAGAGAGAGAGGGAAGGAGAGAGAAAGAGAGGGAAGGAGAGAGAGAGAGAGGGAAGGAGAGAGAGAGAGAGGGGGAAGGAGAGAGAGAGAGAGAGGGAACGAGAGAGTGAGAGAGACGGAAGGAGAGGGAAGGAGAGGGAAGGAGAGAGGGAGAGAGAGAGAGGGAAGGAAAGAGAGAGAGACAGAGGGAAGGAGAGAGAGAGAGACAGTGGGAAGGAGAGAGAGCGAGACAGAGGGAAGGAGAGAGAGAGAGACAGAGGGAAGGAGAGAGAGGGAGACAGAGAGGGAAGGAGAGAGAGAGACAGAGGGAAGGAGAGAGAGAGGGAAGGAGGGAGAGAGAGAGGGGTGGGGGAAAGGGGTGGGGGAAAGGGGTGGGGAAAAGATGTGGGGGAAAGGGGTGGGGGAAAGGGGTGGGGGGGAAAGGGGTGGGGGGAAACGGGTGGGGGGAAAGGCGTGGGGGGGAAAGGGGTGGGGGGGAAGGGGTGGGGGGAAAGGGGTGGGGGGGAAAGGGGGGAGGAAAGGGGGTGGGGGAGGAAAGGGGGTGGGGGGAGGAAAGGGGGGTGGGGGGAAGGGGAGGAAAGTGGGGTGGGGGAAGGGGGTGTGGGAAGGGGGCCTGGGCGGAAGGGGGTGGGAAGGGGTTGGGGGGGAAAGGGGTGGGGGAAGGTGGTGGGGGGAAGGAGAAAGGGGGGGTGGGGGGGAAGTTAGTTGAAGGCGCTAGATAAATGCAAGCTGGGTTAACGGTGTTTCTTAGAATCACTCTGACATCCGCTACAATAAAGAGAGATATTTTGAAAGCATTGGCAGTGCAACCTCTCGCAGAGGTTGAGGCGGATACCGATCTGGATGAGCAGACCCCGGTCACAGAAGCTCAGGAAGCGAGCGCCAGGGCGGCTGCAGAGGAGGAAGCAGCAGCCGAGCGAGAGCAGGGCAGCGGCAGCCAGCGCCTTGGTGGGGCAGCCCAAGCGAGAGCGAGCCTGTGCGCCGGTCGGTGCAGCCCCGCAGCAGAGCAGAGGCTCCAGCACCCGGCGCCACTCGGGCTCGGAGGCGGGGCAGCCAGCGCTGGCACAGCCGCTTGAAATGGCTGTCAAGGTAGGCGAGCCTCCGGGCGAAGTGCAGCGACCGCGGCCCCGAGCAGCAGCTCCTTTCCTGCCGGCCCATCATCGCTGCTCCTACTTCCGCGAGGCCGGGGTGACAGGAGAGAGGGGAGAAGGCGATGGAGACCCCGTGGGTGGCGTAGCGCCTGAGGCCTGGCCCGAGTCGCCCGAGCTGAGCTCCCGCTCTCTCCGACCCGAAGAGCTTGGCAGTGACATCCTGCAGAGCGGAGAGGCCCGGGTGACAGGAGAGAGGGGAGAGAAAGCGGAGAGAAGGAGGAGGCCAGCCTTTACCAAGATGGCGGTGATGGCAGGCCACTGGTTTGGAATCGGGCCCAGCAGGACGGGCGGTGCCTAGCTCAGGCGTGGCTGGCGAGGAGAGGCCGAGGCTTCGCGGCCTGAGGCCTGCAGGCAGCTCATCCACCGTGGATGCAAACAACCCATGAGCGGAGAGGCCGGCGCGACAGGAGAGAAGGGAGAAAGTGGAGAGAAGGAGGAAGGTGAGGGTGGGACTGGGGCCCATGGTCTGACAGAGGCAGAGTTGCTCCATCACAAACAACAATGGCCGCTGCTTGCTTTTCAGTTTGAAGGATTAGGCCCCGCCCACACACGCCATGAAACGCCCCCGTGATATAGTGCGCTCCCCCGTAGGATTGGTCAACCTTCACGTCACTCAATGCTAATGAGCGGATTTCCCCCGTATGATTGGCCAACTGCTAATGAGCGGAATTTTGAACGTTTTTTGTCTACTGTCTGAACAATTTTTGTCTGACCAAAAAGTAAATACACCTAGGACACCCTCCTAATCATAATCTTTCTTTTGATATAACATATGTGTAGGTACGCTCTATAACTTTTGAGTGATGCCCAGACAGACAGACAGACAGACACCACTATTTTTTTATATATATAGACTAGCTGAAGTGCCCGGCGGTGCCGAGGCTTTTTCGAGGGCATGTTGTTGTTGGAAGAGAGAGAGAGAGCGACTGGGGGGAAGAGAGAGAGTGACTGGGGGGAAGAGAGAGAGCGACTGGGGGGAAGAGAGAGAGCGACTGGGGAGAAGAGAGAGTGCAACTGGGGGGAAGAGAGGGAGGGGAGGGGAGGGGAGGGGAGGGGGGAGGGGAGGGGGAGGGGGGGAGGGGAGGGGAGGGGGGAGGGGAGGGCGGGGAAGGGAGGGCGGGGGGGAGGGGAGGGGGGAGGGGAGGGGGGGAGGGCGGGGGGGAGGGGGGAGGGAGGGGGGAGGAGGAGAGAGGAGGGGGGGAAGAAGGGGCGGGGGGAGGGAGGGGAGGAGGAGGGAGGAGGAGAGAGGAGGGGGGGAGGGGAGGGGAAGGGGGAGAGTCCACGAGCCCCCTGATCCCCGTCCCCCCAAACTCCCGAGCCCCCTGATCCCCACCCCCCGAACTCCAGAGGTTGGTCCCCCCGAGACTCGCACCCCCACCCCCACCCCCGAGGCTCGCCCACCACCCACCCCCACCCCCGAGGCTCGCCCACCACCCACCCACCCCCGAGGCTCGCCCCCCCCACCAACCAAGCACCGAAATCCGGAGGCCCGATCTTCCGAGCACTGGCCTCCCGAGCTGGCTTCAGCATTGCGGCTGTGCGAGACGGCCGGAGGGCCCGGTTGCCAGGGTAACCGTGATGCTGACCAAGCCCCGCCCCCCGGCCGAGCCAGAGAGAGAGAGACGCCGCGTCTCAGCTGCTCCTGCTGCGCGCGCGGCCCCCCCGAGGGTCGCGGCCCCCCCGAGTGTTGCGGCCCCCCCCGAGGGACGCGGCCCCCCCCCGAGGTGAAGACCGCCGATTGCGGCTGTGCGAGATGGCCGGGGGGCCCGGTTGCCAGGGTAACGCTTGACGCTCAGCAAGCCCCGCCCCCCGGCCGAGCCAGAGAGAGACGCCGCATCTCAGCTCCTGCTGCGCGCGCACCCTAGCGGCGCTGGGCTGAGGCTCGGCGCTCCAGCCTTCGAGTGGGGCCAGGAGGTGCCTAGCTCGGGCGTGGGTGCGGAGGAGATGCCGAGGCTTCTAGGCCTACCTGGAAAAACGGGGAAAGGTAGGAAAATTAATGAGATTAGATAAGTTAATTACTTTCTAAATCACTTTTTTTAAAAACAATATGTGTTTTAAAAGCAACTTTTTTTTTTAAGACGCAGAAAGCGGGAAAAAGAAAGGAAAAGTTTGGAATCAAGATGGCAGCGACTCACCTCGGTTCAGAAGGATAAGGCCCGGCCACACACGCACCGATTGGCCCGGCGGCACACGCCAGCAACCCGGCGTACGATTGGTCGAGCTCGAGGTCACTCTGTCGCTAATGAGCGGATAATGAGATGCTAATGAGCGGAATGTTGAAGGTTTTTGGGATACCGCGGGTGCGATTTTAGCCCGGCCGAAATGTAAATACGCTTAAAACCGTCTCGGAAGCGTAAGCTTTCTTTGGAGGTAACGCGCGCATAGGTACGCCCTGTTACTTTCGAGCGCATAGCCCGACAGATGCACAGGCGATGACAGACAGAATGACAGAATGACAGAATGACAGACAGACAGACAGATGTACCGATTTATATATATAGATAGATAAATTGTGTATGTTATAAATAGAATTTTCAGAGTTAAGCCCTAAATATATTTTGAACCTTGCATTACAGGTGAACTCCTTTTTTTCCATGAAAGATAAATCTTTATAATGACATTCATTGCATTAGTTGTGCCCCATTGAGATCTTGTTTCTTAAAGCGGGATGATCTAATAACTTAGCCGTGTTGAAATCAATAGTACTCTTGAAATTTAGCACAACTGGCAATTGAAATCCAGTCAGCTCTTGAGTTGTTACCATGAAACATTTGCAAAACTTAATTTCTAACAATTGTTTTCCCTGTACTCCTCACACCCCAGGTTTGCAACCTTGGTATAATTGCACTGCACAAGAACAGATAAAAATCGATCCCTTTTTTGAACTCCATACAGTTCACACATTCTTGTCGTCACCCCAATCTCTGTGGGCAGAATTGAATGGGTAGCAGACAAATTTCGGCTTCAAATAAAATGTTACTGAAAGCAACCTTTTAAAATATTTATGCTCTTTCGACTGAATATTTAATTAGTTATTTTGTCGAATAATATTTAACTATGTTGTAGTAATGTTAGCTTAAGTGCTGGTACTGCTGACACTAAAGTACATTTTCCACTGAACTACTGTAAGGAAGAAAAGTAACTTTTTGTGATGTCAGTTATTTCAAATGAACGAAGTAAAAAATACCGGCACAAAATGAAAAGGCACGGAGTAAAAGGAATAATGGTACATGCAAAGAAAAATGTTACATGTTAACTTACGAAGAATGTGTAGTGGAAAGAATGAAAGGGAATTATTAGGGCTGAATGGGAATATAAAAAAACAGCTAGCAGATCCTATTAAAGGAAATAAGGAGAGCTTTAATAAAGAAATAAAAAAGTAGAAGTATAATTAAAGCGAGAGGATTATCACTCAGGGATAATGAAAGTAGTCTAATTCTGGAGGATGAAGGTATGACAGAGTTAATAAATAAATGTTTTGCATCGTTGGAAGTGCGCCTATTGCACCAAGCCACTACTGCAATAAAATATTAAGGCCTAGAAATTCAGTATAGCCACTTTTGGGGCGCTAAAGTCGGGCGGCCGCTAAAGTTTGCGCCGGGCGCAAAGTTGCGCCCCCTTCGCCGATATTCAGTCGCATCGCCCCAAGAGGTTGCTGCTGCACTAAAACAGGCGATGCACGACTATCTTTAGGCGCTAAGCCGGCGGTGCTGAGCGATAGCCCCGAGGCCGGGCGCAGCACCGGTGCGGCGAGTTCTTAATTGACGGCAGACACTCTGGCGCTGGTCAGCTCTTAAAGGGGGAGGGTTGATTTTTTTGCCTGCCACGCCCTGCACACTGCAGCCCTCAACCTAGGCCTGACCACTTCAGCTTCACCTGCACAATGCCCAGGGCTATGGAGAAGGCCAGGGAGAGAGCGCAGCACTTCAGCGATGGTGACCTGAGGCTGCTGGTTGGCGGAGTGGAGCGCAGGTGCCATGTTCTGTTTCCAGAAGGTGGCAAGAGGCCGCTGCCCAGCGCCTACCGGAAAGCCTGGAGGGAGGTCTCCAACAGGGTGTCTTCCAACAGCGTGGTTGCCAGGACTCCTGTGCAATGCCGAAAGAAGTTCAACGACCTCACTCGGGTTGTCAGGGTGAGTACCCTTTCCAGTGTCCTCCTCATCCTTGCATGTGCACCTCACTTTATGGGCAAAGGGACCTGAAAGCTCTAATGGCCAGCCCTCATCCAGCAGCTATGGGACTGGCGTGAAAATCACTTGCACATTCAGCACTTTACACACTGTACAAGCTCTTCGACCATGGGAGGCAGTGCAGACAAGATCAGGGCTACACACTGTTCAAGCTATTCGACCATGGGAGGCAGTGCAGACAAGATCAGGGCTACACACCGTTCAAGCTATTCGACCATGGGAGGCAGTGCAGACAAGATCAGGGCTACACACTGTACTTAGAGGCCGTCCTTTCTCTTGCAGGCCAAGGTGGCGCACAACCGGCGCAACCGAACTGAGACCGGGGGAGGCCATCCTGACCTCAAAGAGCTCTCCGACCTCGACCAGCGTGTGGAGCGCATTATGGCAGGCCGGCTGATTGGCCCCGTCGCCAGTGGAGATGCCGACCCTGTTCTGGGCACCAATGGTAAGGGCATCACCTTTTGGACCTCTCTCGTTCCACTTGCGCATGAGATCACCATCCTTTGCCACTGTCCGACCAATGCGGTGAATGGCAGCACTCATGCCTCCCTCGCTGCTGCCCTGTCCTCACTCTATAGCTACTCTTGTGCCTTCCTGCTTTCAGATGGTGAATCGCCAGGTGAGGAGGCGGGCCCTCAAGCTGCCACTGTCAGCCCTTCGGAAGACGAGGAGGAGGAAGAGGAAGCCAGCCCATCAGTGCCACCCTCAGCCGCGCCAGCCCATGGCGATGTAGGGGACACGTCTTCCCTGGAGGGGAGCCGGGGGGAAGGGTCGGAGGAGAGTGAAGCTCCGGGGCCCAGCGGCCTGCAGCAACGCGGGAGGGGTGGGGAAGCTCGGCGGACTTCTCCCCAGAGGGTGAGTGCGGCCACCAGTCCTGCGACGGTCAGCGCAGAGGAGGTGCGCCTCCTAGAGGAAATGGCCATCCAGGCTGAGCGCAGGCACACTGAGCTCATGGCTGCAGTGGCAAGGATGCCTGACTCCATAGAGTCTCTGTCAAGGAGTGTGCAGCAATTCGGAGCAGCACAGGCCAGGAGTCTGGAACAATTCAGTGCCGCACAGGCCAGGAGTCTGCAGGACTTCACGGCAGCACAGTCGGCTTCTAGCCAAGTGCTCAGTCGTGCCGTCCATTCACTGGCTGGTGTCATGCGGACACAGACCAGGGCCACACGGGCACTAACTGCTGCCACCCTCGCTGGATCAGCCAGGCATCGCCAGGGCACCCGCCGCGCAGCAGCAGCCCAGCAGTCTGTCCTTCAGCTGTTTGCTGCGCATGCTGCAGTGCTGGCCCATGCGAGTGCCACTGTATCAGGCGACCAGCGAGCACTTGCGATCTGCCAGGTTGGCACCATTCCTGCAGCCGACACTGCCACTCCACCATTGCAGCTGCCACGAGCCGCTGGACAGACTGCTGCCGCCCAGCCAGAGTTGGAGCAGTCAGCAGCCGGCCACTCCAAGGCCAGAGCTGGTGCAGGCCGACCTCCAAGGGCATCTGCCGTCATGCCATCTGCCCCTCAGCAGCCTTCCCCCAGCCTTGCTGCAGCCACTGGGCTCCCAGTGAAGAGGAGCTGCAGGGCGGGCAGGGGCCAGGCAAGGATGCGAAAGGCATCGCCCTTGCAGGGCAAAAAGTAGAAGGTATGCTCAAATGCCTGTTGTGTTTTTGTAAGGCCGAGACTGGTGTCTTTCTTTCTTTTTGTAAGGCCGAGACTGGTAGCTTTGTGTTTTTGGAGGGGCCTTCTCCACATGAGCATGTAATGTGGGAAGGGCAGAGGTTTTCAATAAATTATTGTGGTTAAATTGCAGTGTGCATGGTTTTTTGGTTAAGTTCTGGTTGCCCTGCTCGGCTGAGGGCTTGTGGAGCGGCTACATTCATCTGCTGACATTGGCACAAGCCATTCCCTGAGAGGGGGCCTAGAACCGACGTTCAATAAGCCGGCGACGGGCGGCCCTTGCACTTTGTGCCTCCCTCCTGTGCTGGTCCTCCTCCTCCTCCTCCTCCTCCTCCTCCTGAGGTGGTCCTCCAATCTCTGGTGGTAGTGCCTGAGTCCTGCGGATAGCCAGGTTGTGCAGCATGCAGCAAACGACCACGAAATGGGAGACTCGCTCCGGCGAATATTGTAGGGCTCCACTGGAACGATCCAGACAGCGGAACCATTGCTTCAGGACGCCGATTGTTTGTTCGATGATGTTCCTGGTCGCTTGATGGCTCTCGTTGTATCCCTCTTCAGCAGGGGTGCTGGGCGCACGGAGCGGGGTCATCAGCCAGTTACACAAAGTATAGCCTTTGTCCCCGATAAACCATCCTCGTGGGTGAGGCTGGGCCTGGAACATGTCTGCCACAGAAGTCTGGCGCAGGATGAAGGCATCGTGGCTGCTGCCTGGAAAGCGGGCATTGACAGCTAGGATGAGCTGCCTGTGGTCACACACCAGCTGGACGTTCAGCGAATGGTAGCCCTTCCGGTTGCGGTAATCCTCGGCATTCTCCAGAGGTGCCCGCAAAGCCACATGCGTGCAGTCAATGGCGCCCTGCACCATGGGGAAGCCCGCGAATGCTGCAAAGCCCATTGCACGCTGTTGCTGCTTGGCAAGGGCCATGGAGAAGGAGATGACCTGACGTCTCCTTTTGAAAAGGGCATTGGTGACCTGGCGGATGCAGCAATGCACGGCGAACTGGGAGATGTTGGCAATGTCCCCAGCAGCGGATTGGAAGGAGCCGGTGGCATAGAAGTTGAGAGCCACCGTCACCTTCGCTGCCACCGACAGAGACGTCCTGCTCCTCAGCTGTGGCTGCAGATCACCGCCAAGCAGCTGGCAGATCTCTGTGACCACGTCACTTCTGAATCTCAGCCTCCGAACACACTGCTCCTCAGACATGTTGAGATAGGAGAACTGCTGGTGGTATACCCTGGGTGGGTAAGGCCTCCTTTGCCGACGCCTGTTGCCCCCTCTCCATCTAGCCAGGGCTGCCACTCTCTCACGGCGTCTGTGAGCCCTTTGGATGTAATTGAGAAAGCCAGCGTTGACACCCATTGCAGCCCCCATAATATGCTGGCAAACAATGAGATGTCAATGAAGGCAAAGACTAGTGGAAAGCTGTGGCCTGAAGCCAGAAGTACCTGTCCGAGTGTTGGGCCAAAGCAGAAAGCTATCTACCTTGGTCTCTCTCCAAAGATCCATTTCTCAAGAAGGAGTGCTGCGAAATGGCAGCCTTTTATAGTGCAGGAGGAGTGCCCTTTAATTTGCGCCCCCCGCGCCCCGCATCGGCTGAGCACCGTTCCACTCTAACAGTCGCTAGGGGCGCCAGGTGCACAATGGGGCGTTGCCACTGAAGTTCAGGTTGGGGGCGCACAAAGGGCGTTGCACAAGGAAATGACGTCATGATCTGCGCGCGCAGCTGAGCGCACACAAAGACTTTGCGCCGCTGCTAAATCTCTAGTGAAGTTGGGGCGAGGCGCAGATCGCGCTGCGCCCGGGTGCTAGCCGCCTAGCGCCTGACATCTACTCCTCCTAAGGCGCTAACGGCTGGCGCAACCAACTGAATTTCTAGGCCCAAAAGTCCAGTCTAATAGCTTAAATCCAATCTTACCTGAAAGATGTGCGTGTCCCTTTAAGTAGTCCTGATGAAGGGTTTCGACCTGAAATGTTGACTATGTTTCTCGGATGTTGCCTGGTCTGCTAAGTTTCTCCAGCATTTTCTGTTGTTATTTTGGATTTCCAGCCTCCGCAGTATTATTCTACAGTACTAGAGCCATCCTTTATTCCTTAACCTGTCCCATTACCACCTCCTCTTGCCTTGAATATCTCTTAATGTCTCTCAATGTCTCTTAATCTCTCTTGCTTTCTATCTTATTACTGACATTCCCTTTTGATCTTTCATCCCCTCCCCCCTTTTCCCAGCCCCTAAACTTGCTTTCCATTTCCTGCTTTTTTCCAGTTCTGACGAAGGGTCTTCGACCTGAGATGTTAACTCTGTTTCTCTCTCCACGGATGTTGCCTGGCCGGCTGAGTTTTTCCAGCATTTTCTGTTGTTATTACCAACATTTAATAGTTCCTCACCATTTAAAAAATATTGGGCCCGATTTTCTGGATCATGCGGGAAATTTTCAGATTCTCCGAATGTGGGGATCCGACTCGAAAAAAAATGGGTCAGCCAGCTGCACGCAATTTTCCCTCAAGTGGCCAATTAAGTTCCAGCGTGTGGGCAGCCTTGTTAATTGTCCATTCCTTGTCAGAAAGCCCCACAGTATGATGTCATCATTCGTGGTGCTTTTAAAGTGTCCAGCAAGCTTCTCCACCTCTGCAGGCTTCTCAACCACTCTTGCACAATGGCAGAGGAGCCTGCACCAGCTGCTGCCAGTGGCAAAGGCCGAGCTGCCGCCAAATTCAACGAGACGTCACTGCAGACCTTGGTGGATGGGGTAAGGGCCCACAGGGAGGTCCTCTACCCTCGCTCAGGGAGGAAGAGGCCTCCCAAAGAGTCCAGGGCTGCCTGGATGGAGGTGGCTGCAGAGGTAACCACTCTGGGAGTCACCCGTCGCACCTGGATGCAGTGCAGGAAGCGCTTCCATGACCTTCACCGCACAGGGAAAGTAAGTACGAAGTTTCCATCACCCTCAACCTGATCCCCATTGCCTTTCCCCAACAGCACTCAGCTTCAGCAATCTCTTCCTCCACATCCCACTTCACAGTCACATCCATGCACCCGTACCCATTCCCTATCTCTCTATGCTCACATTCACATAACTATTCCACCATGCAGCCCTCACACTGCCTCTCAGTCTGATGCTTGGAACACAACTGACAACACACAGGGAGGGCCCTTGGTCTTGCAGCCTCACAACATCTTTGTCTCCTTCTAAGCATCAATGCTATGCAATCTACACACTCCTGCAGTCTCACTCAAACTCCACTTGTCTCTCTCATTGCAGGAAAAGAGGGCTCACAATAGACGAGAGCATGCAAGGACTGGACGAGGGCCCTCAGTCGCCCACTTGAGCCCCTGGGAGGAAGCTGCGATCGAGATTGCTGGGGCTGACGTGCCTGTGGATACTGGGGCAGGAGAGGCAGGAGCAAGCCCGCAAGCTGGTGACAGAATAGTTCCCTATCCCTCTCATTGACATAGCATGAGTTGCTGATATGATTCTGAAGCCACATCATTTGGACTTATGAACATATGCCAAATCCAATGTGCAAGTAGCCTTGCCATCACATCTTTAACTCTTTCCTTTACTCCCCCACAGGACCATCCGGTGCCCCCATCGCCACTGCCAAGGAGGAAGAGGCTTTGCAGCCAGACTCCTCAGAGGAAGCTCCAGCATCTGAGGGCACAGCGTCAGCACTCAGCACCAGTGCAGACACTCACACATCGGTGGGACCTTCGGGACATAGAGTAGAGTTTTCACCTGGTGTATCACAGCTCACAAGTGAGCATCAGCTGATTGTGGAGACAGGGACAGCAGTGGAGAGTCCTCGTCGGAGGGCGCAGGGCTCTGCCAGCTCAGCTCAGCTGCATGTTGACCTTATGCCTCTGGGTCCATCCACAAGAGAGGAGGTGATGGATCTCCATGCACAGATGCAGGAGTCTCTGGGGTTTTTGTCTCCAGGGTCGCTGCGAGTGTGGAGCGAATGGAGGATTCTATGACGAGCATGAGCAGAGCCTTATTGGAGTCATTGGCGCATCAAAGCATCACCACAGAAAGGATGGCTGCCTCCGTGGCAATGCTGGCTGCAGCCGAAGAGAGGAGGGCTTTTGCCAAGGAGAGGAGCGCTGCAGCCAAGGAGAGGAGGGCTGCAGCCGAGGAGAGGAGGGCTGCGGCCATAGAGGAGCTTAGTCGCCAGGGTGTCGAAAACATGGTGAGTGCTCTGAATAGAATGGCATCTCTTGAGGAGCGATGGGCATCTATTGAGCACCGAAACCAGACCTTCATGGAAGTCCCTTTAAGCAGGACTTCCAGTGCTGAGATGGGTCCCCATGGCCCCCCTGATATGCAGCAAGGTGCTCTCCAGCCACTTGCAGGCGCTGAGGGGGAGCTGACCCATGAGATGGAGGTTGTTGGCACACCTCAAGGAAGTGGGGGCTCCTCTCCACATGCTCACACTTCCATGCCATTTCAGAGCCCTCGGTCAGAGGCCCGGCGGAGTCCACACCCTAGTGAGATAGGAGTCTCAAGCCCTGCACAGCCGCAGGAGCAGCAGACTGCTGGTGAGCCCTCACAGGTTCGCCACCCCAGAGGACGCCCGCCAAAGGTGTCGAGACAGGCGCAGCCGGAAAGTGAGCAAGGGGCCTCTACATCTGCTGAAGCCACAGGGGTAGCGCTAAGTAGGAGCACGCGTAAGAGACAAATAAAGCACCACTAATCACAAGGGTAGTCACTTGGGTGAAAAGTCTTGTAAATAGTTTTAATGCCATCATTTTCCTGTACATAAAATATCTGGTGGCAGCTGCTGCAGTTATGGCGTCTGTCATTTGGCGAATGGGGATAGCACATAGAGGCCTTAGGATAATTTGCAGATGTCAGCAAGCTGGTCAAATAGGTAGGAATGAGTAGGCATGGGCCACTGTCCATGGTCAGTTAAGAAGCAGTGAGGTTGCAGTGTTTGATGTACCATCTACGCAAATCTGCCCAGGGTGAGTGCGTTCCTTGCATTCCGCCCAACAATGTTCTCACGCACTGGTGCCACTGGTTGGCGGACATCTGCAGGATGCTCGTTTCCATCCTCCTCCTCCTCCTCCTCCTCCTCAGCATCATCCTCATCTGAGGCGGCTCTGTGAGGAGCCTCTTGGTCCTGCGGAATTGGCAAGCCATGACGCTGTGCCATGTTGTGAAGCACACAGCATACCACAACGATTTTGGAGACCCTGGCTGATGAGTACTGTAGGGCTCCACCTGATCTATCGAGGCATCTGAAGCACATCTTCAGCAATCCGATGGTTTGCTCGATGATGCATCTGGTGGTAATATGGCTGGAGTTGTAGCGCTCCTCAGCTTCGCTGGCTGGTCTCCTCAACGGCATCATTAGCCAAGAGCGCTGGGGATATCCCTTGTCTCCAAGTAGCCATCCTTGAAGTTCGCTTGGTGTACTGAATAGCGGAGGCACTGTAGACTGGCGCAGCATGAAGGAGTCATGGCAGCTACCAGGGTACATGGCACAAACATGCAAAATCACCTTCTTGTGGTCACACACCAGCTGAACATTAAGGGAGTGGAAGCCATTGCGGTTGACAAAAACTCCTGGATTGCGGTGGGGTGCCCTAAGGGCCATATGTATGCAGTCAATGATGCCCTGCACCCTTGGAAAGTCTGCCAGCTGAGCTAAACCAAGCGCTCGCGCTCTCACACTTCAGAAATCACAGAAACCCCACAGTGCAGATAGAGGCCATTTCGGCCCATCGAGCCTGCACCGACACATATCCCACCCTATCCCCGTAACCCCACGTATTTAATCCCCCTAACACTAAGGGTCAATTTATCATAGCCAATCAACCTAACCCGCACATCTTTGGACTTGCGCGATCCCTGGTGAAATGGAAGTGATTGTGCGCGAGGGCAAAGAGGGCATCGGTTACCTGCGTGATGCAAGTTTGTGTGGCTGCCTGGGAGATGCCGCTGATGTCTGCTGCTGATCCCTGGAAGGAACCTGAGGCATAAAAGTAGAGTGCGGTGGTGACTTTGATGGCCACTGGTAAGTAGTGTGGACCTGGTGCTCTGGGCTCCAAGTCTTGCTGCAGCATTGCGCAGATGTCAGTCACAACCTCTCACGAAAGTCGGAGCCGCCTCTGGCACTGCTGCTCAGTCATGTTGAGGTAGCTCACCCTGTGTCTGTAGACCCTGTTTGGGGGGTATCACCTGCGCCGACGGCCTTCCATGCGCTGGCCCCGTCTGGCCTGTGCTGCCCCAGGTCGCTGAGCTGCAGCCTGCCGCTCCTGCTGGTGCTGCTGTTGTTGCTGGTGATGCTGTTGCTGGAGTTGCTCCAGCCTCCTCTGCTGTTGGAGATCCTTTAATGCCAGGAAGGGAAGGAACAAAAGGCCTCCCATGCTTCTGGCAGATGCCTCCATTGAGGAGGCGCTGAGTTAGGGTGGTGAGAGGGGCTTCCCAGGAGCTCACACTGGAGAAGTGTGTGAGGCTCCAACCTTCCACAGCTGTGTCTAAGCCTTCAACAAGTTGCACCAAGCCTTCAGCAACAGTTCCTGCAGCCTGCAAATGCTGTCTGATTAAATCTCTTCAGTCCTGATGGAATTGCAGCTGAAAGCAAGCAAGCCAACTCTGTTCACGCCAGGTTTCATCAGCGGTGTTCCCACCAGGCGTGTTTTATGTGGGGAAAGGCAGAAAATTGCAAGGGCCCTTGAAAATAGGATTAAACATGCCAATAATTGATCATTAGGCTCCCGCCGACCATTCCCACCTGCAGTGGCCGGGACTGATTCAGGTCGCGCTGAAACACGGGGGCGAAAGTCGGGCAGGGCGGGGAATCGGGCGGCGGGGTCACAACCCCTTATTTCTGCGATTTTCGGCCCCCGCCCGCCTGAAAACCCGCCCGACGGCTGGGAGAAAATTGGGGCCAGTCTGTTTTCCTATTCTTCCTACCAAAGTGAATAACCTCACATTTCCCCACATTATACTTCATCTGCCACCTTATTGCCCACTCACTTAGTCTATCTATATCCCTTTGCAGGCTCTTTGTGTCTTCCTCACAGCTTACTTTCCCACCTAGCTTTATATCGTCAGCAAACTTGGAAACATTGCACTTGGTCCTTTCATCTAAGTCATTAATATAGACTGTGAATAGCTGAAGCCCCAGCACTGATCCTTGCGGCACCCCACTAGTTACAGCATGCCAACCGGAAAATGACCCAATTTTCCCTACTCTCTGTTTTCTATCTGTTAAGCAATCCTCTATCCATGCTAATACATTACCCCCAACCCCATGAGCCCCAAGACCAATGGAATAACAAACCAGTATGTTCACTAATGTGTTAGGTTCCTTGGAAAATGTTTAAAAGAACTCATGTAACATCCCTCATGATTTCACATTGTCACTTAATTGGTTTTGCCAAAGCAGCTTCTTCATCTTTGGAACATATGCTGGCACTGTGGTCCCTAAGATTATCAAAGCTGGTGCTGGCAATGAATCCTGCAGCTGTGTCTGCTTACTCTGTTACTCAACCAGTTGAATGCAATACAGGAGCAGAGGCGGCTTTCTTGGAATTATTTTGTAGTACGATTTTTTCAATTGAATCCAAACCTTGCCTGAAACACAGCACATCAGAGTCAGCTCTGCCAGCTACACTAAGATTGCAGATCATTCTGTCAAAAAACTTGCTATCAAGCCGATCAGTTTGGATGCAATAAAAGGAAAAAAAAAATGTGAATTCTGGAAATCTGCAATAAAATCAAAAAATGCTGAAAATCAGTCAGAATCTGAAAGAAATATAGATTAATATTTCAAATGAAACTCCTTCATCAGGACTGGTCTAATCGGCCACTTCTTATGTAAAGTATTTAACTCATGATTTAAAATTGTTTTGTAATTTGCCATGGATTTCTAATTTGAAGACAAGTTATTTTTGCTAAATAGAAACATAGAAACATAGAAGATAGGAGCAGGAGTAGGCCATTCAGCCCCTCGAACCTGCTCCGCCATTCAATGAGATCATGGCTGATCATCCAAATTCAGTACCCTGTCCCTGCCTTCTCCCCATATCCCTTGATCCCTTTAGCCGTAAGAAATATATCCAACTCCTTCTTGAATATATTTAATGAATTGGCCTCCACTGCCTTCTGTGGTAGAGAATTCCACAGGTTCACCACTCTCTGGGTGAAGAAATTCCTCCTCATCTCTGTCCTAAATGGCTTACCCCTTATCCTTAGACTGTGACCCATGGTTCTGGGCACCCCGGCCATCAGGAACATGCTTCCTGAATCCAGTCTGTCCAGTCCTGTTAGAATTTTATAAGTTTCAATGAGATCCCCTCTCATTCTTCTAAACTCCAGTGAGTATAAGCCCAATTGACCCAATCTCTCCTCATAAGTCATTCCTGCCATCCCAGGTATCAGTCTGGTGAATCTTCGCTGCACTCCCTCCATGGCAAGAACATTCTTCCTCAGATAAGGCGACCAAAACTGCACACAATACTCAAGGTGTGGTCTCACCAAGGCCCTGTACAACTGCAGCAAGGCATCCTTGTTCTTGTACTCGAACCCTCTCGCTACGAAGGCCAACATACCATTTGCCTTCTTAACCGCCTGCTGCACCTGCATGCTTACATTCAGCGACTGGTGCACAAGGACACCAAGGTCTCGTTGCACTTCCCCTTCTCCCAATCTATTGCCGCTCAGATAATAGTGGATGACCTCACATTCCTCCACATTATACTGCATCTGCCATGCTTCTGCCCAATCACCCAACGTGTCCAAATCATACTGGAGTTTCTCGGCATCCTCCTCACAGCACACACGCCCACCCAGCTTTGTGTCGTCTGCAAACTTGAAGATATTACACCTAGTTCCCTTGTCTAGATCATTTATATATATTGTGAATAGCTGGGGTCCTAGGACCAATCCCTGCGGTATCCCACTAGTCACTGCCTGCCATTCGGAAAAAGAGCTGCTTATTCCAACTCTTTGCTTCCTGTCTGCCAACCAGTTCTTTATCCAAGTCAGTACCTTGCCCCCAATCCCATGTGCCTTAACTTTACATGCTAATCTCTTTTGCGGGACCTTAAAATAGCTAGCAATTGTAAAAGGAAGACTTGCATTTATATTGCACTGCATCACATCTCTCTGAATCATCTCTATACACTTCAGAAAATGGATTACTTTGAACTGCGGCAAGTGTTGTTACACAGTCGAACAAAACAACCACTTTACACATGCTAAGATCCCGGAAGAACAATGAAATTAAGGAACAGTTAATCTGTTTTTAGTGCAACATCCACCTAAACTACCAGATGGTGTTTTGTTTTAACAACTCCAATAGCAGGTACAACTGCATCAGGGGAGGCAGGTCTCACTGAATTTTGTGAGACAAATTCTCCACTTCATTTCAGTATGATCCCTCTCATTGCAGTATGCTCTTTGAGTATTGCTTAATGAATCGTATATCTTCATCTCTCACTATCCGCGGCTCTCTTGATGGAGGAGATCCCTATATTCTGGAATATGATGCCAGCTGTAATGGTTAAGAGCTCGGTGCTTCTAGACCTTGCTGGGTGGTGTTTCCAAGTCTTCAGAGGACAGTAGCAAAAACTGCGGATGCTGGAAATCCAAAATAACAACAGAAAATGCTGGAAAAACTCAGCAGGCCAGGCAACATCCGTGGAGAGAGAAATAGATTCAACGTTTCGAGTCAAACTCTTTGTCAAGACTTCTTCAGAGGACAAGCTCTGAATGCTCTGGAGGTGTTGTTCAGAAAATCTATGTAGGGAGACAGTCCTGCATTATGTCTGAGAGTCACATAATTGGTCAAACTAGAAGCTCTTAAAGGGGTGCTGCTTGCAGGTGTAGCTACCCTTTGTATATATGCTTATTCATTGTCCATAAATGTTGTGGACCAAATGTATGGGGTTGAGTTTCCATCGGAATTCTCCTGATTATCAGCCATAGCTTTGCAGAAAATCTATGAAAATCCCGTAGAAATGGCATAAACACCATTTACGCTATTTGTCTGAGATTTATGCAAGACTTCAAATTATGACAGCCGATCAGAAGAAGCTCTGTGGAAGTTACTGGGGTATGTGGCTGTAAGTGCCCCACAGGTTCCGGGTTTCCGTCTGCAATGCGCATGCGTGAAAACCCGGAACTTGCAATCTGTCAAGTTTCAGCTTGACAGATCGTACGAATCTACAGGAAATGGACATTCACTGGCGAAGAGTTGGGCAATTTGTCCAACTACTGCCCAGCGAATGCTCACAAAACTCTTATGCCTGGTAAAAGCAGGCATATGGCCTTCTTTTACCAGTGTAAGTGTAGGGGGTTTGTCGGCATGTGTGCCCAGTCAGCTCTGCCCCTGACTGTCTCTGAGCGGTTCGAATCGCTCCCACACCCCCTGGACACCGGACTTAGGTACAGGCGGCGATACAGAAAATCGAGTAGACAACTGGTTTGGTGCAAGAAAACCAAGTTTTATTAAAAGGCTGAATAAAACACAATACTACTGAGAATTACTGGTATAGTTACCGGCATAAAACAGTTAATACACTTATATGGGAATGGGAAACACACGGCACATCAAGGGAAACAAATACATTAAAAATCCCCTTTTCCTTATCCCACCCCTATACCTAACTAGATTAAGCTATGAGGGGCCAGGAATTCATGCTCACCAATTCAAAACCTGTCGCTTTAGATGATGGGGTTTGAGGTCCGCTCTTCCTGTCCTTTGGGGTATCTCGTTGCCACGTGGTCACAGGGCGCGGCGCTGAAGTTGTTTGTGCAAAGGCACCCTCCCTTTTTCTCCATTAACGCCTTCGTCGAGTACTTCGTCGCAATGGGCCTTCTTCTCCTTTGGGCGGTCGCTGACGGTATTGCTGTGGTTGGGGGTCGGTTGGCGGTCTTTACCGTCAAATGATTTTGCTATCCATGCTTGGAACACCAGCATATTCTTCAACTGGGCTATTACTGTCCATGTGACAAATGCCAGCTTATAACTAGGCCATTTGTCTAGGTTTTGCTACCCAATCTTCGAATACCAACATATTCTTAAATTGGGGTTTTACTGTCCATGCATGTAATGCCAACTTATTCACAAAACGCCAGCTTATAATTAGGCGTTTGTCCCCCAACGCGTCTTTTGCTGCCCTTCTCTGCTCTTATCGGTTTACCGTATTCTTCGTCTCGTCTCATCTCGTCTGCCCGTTTGTGGCCTGTGTGTCTTGTGTGGTTTCGAACTCGGGTCTCGTTCTCCTCCCGCGTTGGGCCCTCGGTGTAGTAATGGGCGTCCTTGGTATTGAGCGGCGCGGGGAGCGAGAAGAGAGCCCGCTACGAGGCCAGGGCATGAGAACGAGTGGCAGCAGGCCAAAAGCCAAATGATAAGAGGCCAGAGCAAGAGAGATAAGAGACCGATCACTACCGATGGGCCTACAATTATACCCAATTCTTCATTCCTTATCTGCGTGCCAAATCAGGTCAGACCTTTGTCTAACTTTTGGCGGGCTCATTTAAACTGATTACAGCCATTCACTTTAACGACTCCTGAAATGGTTGTCTCTGTGTTTTAATGATTTCGATAACCTGGCTGTTGGTTATGTATGAAACTCAATCGGGTTTTCCAGACTTGATGGCTTCTGTGAGCTGTTACCGATTAAATATGCAGAAACCTGATGGCCTTGATCGAGCCCCATTCTAACCTGATCTGTTTCAAGGTGAATGGAATGCATATTCTGTGTTTTCACTGTCTGGCCCCACAGAGTCTATTCATAGGTCTATGCATTTTAAGTTTCGTTCCATGCTTGAAAAAAAAGGTGCCTGCCTATTTGCAGCGCCTTGCTTTTAAAATCCTGTCCTTTTGGCCATGAGGTTGCAGAAGCCATTTTGGGTACCCTGTCTTTTTCATAACTTGTCCATGCAGGGTCCCTTTATCCATAATTTTGGGGAATGTGGGAATTTTGAGAACCCTACATAAGGGTGAAAATAAATATTAAAATAAAACTTCTTAAATCATTTAAACATTCAAAAATCATTAATATTATCACAGATCACAGAATCACAGAAACCCCACAGTGCAGATAGAGGCCATTTCGGCCCATCGAGCCTGCACCGACACATATCCCACCCGATCCCCGTAACCCCTACACCAACACATATCCCACCCTATCCCCGTAACCCCACATATTTTAATCCCCCTAACACTAATGGTCAATTTATCATGGCCAATCAACCTAACCCGCACATCTTTGGACTGTGGGAGGAAACCGGAGCACCCAGAGGAAACCCACGCAAACATGGGGAGAATGTGCAAACTCCACACAGACAGTCACTCGAGGCCAGATTCGAACACGGGTTATTTTTGGCCCCTTTAAAAATGTTTAAATTTATTTTTCAAAAAGTAAAATTTCTGTTTTACATATTTAATTAAATTGTATTTTTCTTAATTTTAAACATGTGATGATTTATTTTTAATTAGGTTGTGTGAAAGTGTGTTTTTTAGGGGATTCTTATTATGCTTATGGGGATTCCATATGTAAATGCAATCCCCATAAGTGTAATGGGAATCCCCCTTTGTGATTGGTTGGGCCAGCCCATGTGATCCCAGGGACACTTGCGAACCACATGTGATCCTGGGATATGCGGGCCTTCACGCAGGTGTATGCCTGCAAGCCCAGGATCACCAGAGTCCGAAGATGTGGAGACACCAGATAGGTTTTCTAGCGGAGCAGAGGCGTTCGCCCGTGGGACGCCTCTGACTGCAATTTCAGGTCCATTATAATGCCACAGAATGTAGATAGTGAATTTGAGGAAGTTGTATCAAGTGATTCAGAACTCACAAATGAGGAGGAGCAAGTGGAGATAATTGGAAAGGAAGAGGAACTATTTGGCCATCCTGAAAACCCATAACTATTATCAGCTGTATGGGCAAGGCATTTGTGTTCTATTGGATTTGCTAGTGAGAGGATTTATTGCAGGAGCAGAGGAGATTTTGTACATTTTTTGAGGCCTCTGTGAGCAGCTGCAGTAACTGACTGAGAATGTCCAACAGTGGACCTCAACATCACTGCAGTCCTGCGTGAGGGATTCATGGAAATGCAGAGGACAACAGAGCGAGTGGCATCTTCACAGCCACAAAGTATAAAGGAAGAAAATGCATGAATGCTGTGACTGGGGCACTGAGACCTTAGGCGCCAATCACTGCCAGAATTAACAGTCTTGGTGATCAGTTGCAAAGAGTAACAACAGTGATATTTATCTACATAAAGTAAAACATATGGGGGCTAAATTGCGTAGACCCTGAAAATGGGTGCAGGGATCACGATTTGTGATTAACCTGTGTCCGTTCAGTGGAATGCATGCAGGATACATACTTCATGCTGCCTGCTCATTATAATGACTTCTGCATGCAGCCAGCGCTAGTCACACTATTCATTGGCTGCTCTCATCAGCGGGGGCCCAATATTCCTAGCAATACTTAAAGCTTGCCTGCACTTCTTAAAGCTAGCCTGCACCTCTTAAAGGAAAGGTGCATTGTGGGTGCTGGAGGTGCTGAGATCATTGGGAATAGTGTGCTATGCAACAATCAACAATAGCTGACCATGGGAGAGAGTGGACCCCAAGGTTTTCGGACGCTGCACTGGAAGTCTTGTGGAAGAGGTGGAATGGAGGAGATATGTTATATACCCTCATGGGGGCTGGAGGCCCTTCAGGCAAATGCGCAGAAGGCAGTGGCAAGAGATAGTGGAGTAGGTCAATGCCAGGAGTATAACTCCAAGAACATGGATGCAGTGCAGGAGAAAGTTTAATGACCTCACACGAGTAGTCAATGTTAGTGAATACATCTTCAAATGCCATATCCTAACAACTGCACCATTAGCCTCAGACACTGCTCAATTCACCACACCCCCATCACTCACCTACCAACAATCTCTATCAATCAGGACTCGTACCTAACATTCATATGCTTCCCCTCACCCTCACACAGTTAGCACTGTTGCGAGCCTCAAACCCACATCTCACAGCTTGCACACACTGCCAACCTGTACATATTACACGACATTCCCTGACACACTTCCCTCTCTCTTGCAGGAGAAGGTAGCGCACAACCAAAGGCAGCAGAAACTTACCAGAGGGGGAGAGGCGCACCTGCATGTTCTAACCCCATGGAGGAGATAGCCATTATGGGAAGGGCCACTGTTGAGGCCGTGGCCACCGGCAGGGTTGAAGCCATTGAAGATGAACGTATCCACATACCTAATCCTCCTTCTCTCATCCCACTGCTCACTCATCCCACAATCTCTTCTGACAGAGAACCCACTGATGGTGTAAGCATGCACTTCTTACTTTCTCCTCTGCCCTCACCACAACCCTACCCTTGTCCCTTTTTCCTTCCACATACCCAATAGCTACGCAGGGAGTAGGGGAAGAGCAAGAAGACAGTGAAGATGAAGACACACCATAACTCGATGTCATAGTCGCAGCCACCAGCTCAGATACTGACACTGCACATAATTTAGAGGATAGCTGGATCTTTATGTGGTGAGACATCTGGTACAAGTGCACAGCAGCTGTAAGATTCTGAAAAGTGTAATAAAACCGCTGCTACCGTGTGGAGATTGAAATTGCGAATGAATTGTAAGATGATAATGGACGGATTTAAAATGTAAGAAATCAGCATGTGTTCTTTGTTTGTGAAGACACAAAATGGTGGTCAGTATGTGTTCTTTGGTTGAGAGGCCACCTGGACAAGAAGGGGAGAACATACATCTCACAGGAACAGGAATGTGTCAGGCGGATGGAACTCCAATTAGGGAAGGTTTGGAGTGGACAGACCTAACCAAGGGAGGCAGAGAGTAATTTACGATCAACGAGGCCTTATAACCCAGTGGCGGGAGTTTTCAGAGATAAGAAGAAGGAGAACAGAGAAGACAGAGCAGGAGGAAGATTGAAGTGAGAAAGCTGGCCAGTTCATGTTTCGACTCACAGTTCCCTTTGACCGATCACCCAGAAATGAAGGAGTATGTATGATACTTGGACATGGGCTTAGATAAAGTTAAAGAGGGTACTTTTATGTACATTTGAATCATTAAAGGGGCATTTTTATATACTTTGAATTGATAAGTTGCAGCCATATTTATTGCTGGGAGTTCTTTGAAATTATTGCCAAAGGTGCTTCTATGTACACTTGAATTTTGAACTATAGTCTGATTAAAAGACCAATTTTATTGATCACATCCTTGTCTGTCATTGTTAAGCTAATTCCTAATTCTCGAGGTCCGAACAGTAGTAAGAGAAAGTGCTACATAAATTGGCGAACCACGAAGGGACCTCGAGGGGAAAAAGCACTTTTATAACAATGCCAGACAAGAAAGCGAGAAGTATGGAGGATTTGGTAGCAAAATATATTAGTTCAAAATTTGATACAGATAAACCATGGGTTAGAGATATTGTGCAGAACGATGACCCTGTACAAAAAGCAAAAGAATGGATGGAAGGTCCGTTTAGAAAGGTGCCATGGTATAAAGCAGTATGGCCTAGAAATTCAATTGGCTGCGCCAGCCGTTAACACCTTAGGAGGAGTAGATCTCGAGCGCTAGGCGCTTAGCGCCCGGGCGCAGCGCGATCTGCGCCTTGCCCCAACTTCAGTAGACATTTAGCGCCGGCGCAAAGTCATTGCGTGCGCTCATCTGCGCGCGCAGATCATGACGTCATTTTGTCGTGCAACGTCCTTTGTGCGCCCGGAACCGGAACTTCACTCGCGCTGCCCCATTGTGCGCCTGGCGGCCCGAACGACTGTAAAGTGGAACGGTACACAGCCGAGGCGGGCCGCGGGGAGCGCAAATTAAAGGGCACTCCTGCAGTAGAAAAGGCAGCCGTTTTGCAACACTCCTTCTTTAGGAGGAGGAGGAGGAGGAGGAGGAGGAGGAACAAAGTGATGGAGAGAAGCCCTCCCCAAAAACACAAATACACTAGTCTCGGCCTGTCAAAGAAACAAATCCACCCTCCCCCTTTAAGAGCTCACCGGAGCCAGAGTGTCTGCCGGCAATCAGCAGCTCGCCGCACCTGCCCTGTGCCAAACTTCCGGTGTTAGCGCCCCAGGCTGCCGGCTTAGCGCCTAATGATAGTCGTGCATCGCCTGTTTTAGCGCAGCAGCAACCTCTTAGGGCGATGCAACTGAATATCGGCGAAGTGGCCTCGACTTTGCGCCGGGCGCAAACTTTAGCGGCCGCCCGACTTTACCGCCCCAAAAGTGGCTATAATGAATTTCTAGGCCCATGACTGTTAGCCTATCATAGACAATTAGTTCAAAATAAGAAAGAGATTGAGCAACTGAAACAAAAGGCGAGCGACAGGGAAGCGGTGGTGAACCGTTTGCTAAAAGATTTAGAGGAATTAAAAGAACAGAGACAAGCTGAGAAAGTGAAAGGGGAAAGTAACATCGAATACTTGCAGTGTCAGGTGATGGAGTATTGGCGAAGAGCTGATGGATGGGAGAAAGAAAGCCATAAGCAACATCGGCAGGCAGCCTCAGCTGAGGAAGAGTTAAGCAATGTAAAAACAGCATTTAAGGTGTTGCAGCAACAGAAAGCAGGAGAAGCTGATCCCACTAAATGCCGAAAGGAAATTGAGCGATTGAAAGCTCGTCTATTGGTAGAGAAGGGGATAATATGCTTAATGACCCGAGAAGAAGGGGATATCGAGGGGGAAGGAAAGTGTTCTGATGATGGGCCACAATATGGGGAATTGAGACCCCCGCCAGAAGTTCCGGAACCCCCGGTTCCACCGCCAATGAATCCTATGAGGCAGCAGAAATTTGGTCCCCCTGCAGGAGCACAGAATAGAGGGGCGTTACAGAGTGATTATACCATACCGTATAACACAACGCCATTGAAAGAAATGGTGGGTGATTTAAGGAAACTAAAAATGGGAGATGACCCTACAATTATGTTTCAGGAAGTAGCAACTGCGGCCACGATAAATGAGTGTGATGAACCAGAACACATTACGATGTTACTATTTACGTTGTCAGTATCGGTCTTAAGTGGCTTACCAGCGGCCACAAAAAGGGGTGCAGAAACATTGCAGGAAGTTAAAGACCAAATCACGATAGCACTAGGGTATGGATCAGGCGATCCATTCGAACAGGTGGGCAAAACTAAGCAAAGGCCCGGGAGAGTCCTGAAAGTTATGCAGAAAGGTTGTGGCCGGTATATAACATGGCCTGTGGAGGGATAATTGTTAGAGCTAACCTTGCAGCAGGGCCCCTGAATCATTAGCTGCGAGCATTAATAGCCAATAGCCTGCCACATATTAGAACAGTGACAGAAGCATGGTATGACCCCCATGGCGACCAGACTGAGGTACAGACCTTGCGGAAAATGACCCTAGTGTGGCAAAGCCACTACGAGACTCTCACAGTGACTTGTACAATTGCCTTTAATCATGTTTATTACCTTTTATTTTGGCTCTGGTTAAACAGAGCTAGATCGACAAAATCGCGCTCTGACGCTCTGACGTCATCATGTGGGTCATGTGACGTCCCAACGGCGGGAAACGTCATGACGTCATGACGTCAGAGGTAGAGGGCATTTCCAGCCAGTCCTCATGTGGAGTGATAGTGAATAGACCTGTTTAGAGCTTCTCCTGCGTTTTCCTGTTCTGTAAAGTTTTAGTACATTAAACTCAGTTTGTTAACTACTAGTGAGTTTATAGATTCTTTGCTAGGAGTGCAGAGACTCCTACATTGGTGACCCTGAATCCTCGCGATGGTTTTTCGCGGTGAATGCAGAACACGGGCCAGGAATGGAGGCCAATGCAGTGGCCTTGAAGCTCCCCCAATTCTGGGAACAACAGGCGGCCTCTTGGTTTGTGCAAGCCGAGGCACAATTTGAACTCCGCAACGTTGTACAGGACCAGACCAAATATCTCCACATGGTCTCTGCCCTCGATAGCTCGACGGTGTCGAGAATCATTAGCCTTCTGGAGAGTCCCCCGACTGCTGACAAGTATGTAGCCATCAAATCAAATCAACTTTTATTGTCATTGTTAGTGCACAAGTGCAGTACAACAAAATGTAGGCTTGCGGCTCCCGAGAGTGTACAATTTGGATTAGGACACTTAAACATTTCAACATACATTTGTACATATATATTAGCATAAATATGACCATAATAAAGTGCATCGGCAGATGTGCAGGCTTTAGTGTTTATTTGTGGAGTTCAGTAGGATGACAGCCCTGGGAAAGAAGCTGTTCCTAAATCTGGTCGTACGGGTGCGAATGCATCTGTAGCGTCTTCCAGATGGTAGGAGGGCGAACAGACTGTGGCTGGGGTGGGTAGGGTCTTTGATGATGGACCGTGCCCTCCGTAGGCAGCGTTTCTGATATATATGTTCTATGGTCGGTAGCCGGGTGCCGGTAATGCGTTGGGCAGTTTTGACTACCTGCTGCAGGGCTTTCCGGTCATGGGAGCTACAGCTGCCGTACCATGCCGTGATACAGTTTGTCAGGATGCTCTCTATAGTGCAGCGGTAGAAGTTAGAGAGGATCAGGGGTGACAGATTACATCCCTTCAGCCTGCTCAAGAAATATAGGCGCTGCTGGGCCTTCTTCACCAGAGAGGAGGTGTTGAGGGACCAGGGGAGGTCTTCCGTGATGTGGACTCCGAGGAACTTAAAGTTGGCCACCCTTTCCACCTCCGCCCCATTGATGTGGATGGGGGTGTGCCTTCCGCCTTTGGACTTCCTGAAGTCCACAATTATTTCCTTTGTTTTCTTGGTGTTAAGGGCCAGGTTGTTGTCGGCGCACCACTTCACGAGATGCTGGACCTCCTCCCTGTAGGCTGACTCATCGTTGTTGGTGATCTGGCCTACTACCGTGGTGTCATCTGCAAACTTGATGATGGTGTTGGAACCATTAACAGCCACACAGTCGTGGGTGAAGAGGGAGTAGAGGAGGGGGCTCAGCACACATCCTTGTGGGGCCCCCGTGTTCATGGCCAGCGGGGGGGAGGTGTGGTTACCTAATTTGACAGACTGGGGTCTGTTTGTTAGGAAGTCCAGGGTCCAGTTGCAGAGGGAAGTGTTCAGGCCAAGAGTTTGGAGTTTGGTGGCCAGCTTGTTGGGGACGATAGTGTTGAATGCTGAGCTGTAGTCTATAAACAACATTCTGATGTAGGCCTCCTTACCATCTAGGTGATTCAGTGCCGAGTGTAGAGCAGTTGTGATTGCATCCTCCGTTGATCTGTTTGCCCGATAGGCAAACTGGTGTTGGTCAAGGGAGGCAGGAACACTGGCTTTGATGTGGGCTAAGACCAATCTCTCGAAACACTTCATTATGATGGGTGTGAGTGCGACAAGTCGATAGTCGTTCAGACACGTCACAGCCGCTTGTTTAGGCACAGGAATGATGGTGGCGGTCTTGGAGCATGTAGGGACTACTGCCTGGGCCAATGACAGGCTGAAGATGGCGGTGAAGACATCAGCCAGCTGATCAGAACATTCCTTGAGTACCTGTCCAGGGATGCTATCCGGTCCAGTAGCCTTTCGTGTGTTCACTCTGCATAGTGCGCCCCTTACGTCGGAGGTCGACAGAGTGAGCACCTGGTCTTCCGGGGGTGGCAAGGCTTTGGTAGCCGGCTCCTTGTTGTTCCTGTCAAAGCGAGCGTAGAAGTTGTTAAGCTCCTCCGGAAGGGAGGCGTCGCTGACCGGGGGACTGGTGTTTTTGCCCTTGTAGTCAGTGATGGACTGGATGCCTTGCCACATGCGCCGGGGGTCCGAGTTGTTGCGGAAGTGATCCTCTATCCGCAGTGTCTGTTTCCATTTGGCAGTCCTGATACCCTTTTTTAGGTTGGTCCTAGCTGCTCTGTAAGCCGCCGCGTCGCCAGATTTAAATGCTGCGTCGCGTGCTTTCAACAGTGAGCGGACCTCTCCGTTCATCCAGGGTTTCTGGTTGGGGTATGACCTGATATTTTTGTCGGTCGTGACAACCTCGACGCAGCTGTTGATGTAGAATAGCACTGTGGATGCGTATTCCTCGATGTCATTGTGGGCAAACATGCCCCAATCAGTGCGTTCGATGCAATCCTGAAGCTCCGATACTGCCCCCTCTGGCCATACGATTGCTGCAGGTATTTGGTCTTACCAAAGCAGAGCGCGCTCGCCATTTACTGACGCTGCCAGGGTTAGGTGACTCCAAACGCTCGGAGCTTATGAGCCACATGCTGACTCTCCTGGGGTCCGAGCCCCAGTGCTTTCTGTTTCGCGAGCTGTTCCTTTCTCAGCTCCCCGAGCAAGTCCAGGCAGCCCTCGCCCGAGCAGAAACCGCAGACTGCGTCGCGCTTGCCGAAGAGGCGGATAAGATTTACGCAGTCCGGCAACAATGCTGCGCCATCGCGCAACGCCCCGGCCCCGGCTCCAACCATGGCACCTCCGACGACCGGTTACTGTTAGTACCATGCTCATTTTGGCCCGAAGGCCCGCTGCTGCCACCCACCGTGCAGTTTCATTACCAGACCGTCGAATAGACCGCCGTGAGTCAAGCATGCTGGTCCCGGTACTTCCCCCGCAGCCACGATGGCGATCGGCGCTTCCGGGAATTTAGGAGTCGGTCCAATAGGCTTGTCCGACCTCCTCAGCAATTGACTCTTCTCGTTAAAGACAATTCTGGGGGGGCATATGTGGCAAAGCCACTAAGAGACTCTCACAGTGACTTGTACAATTGCCTTTAATCATGTTTATTACCTTTTATTTTGGCTCTGGTTAAACAGAGCTAGATCGACAAAATCGCGATCTGACGCGATGATGTCATCACGTGGGTCATGTGGCGTCCCAACGGCGGGAAACGTGATGACGTCATGACGTCAGAGGTAGAGGGCGTTTCCAGCCAGTCCTCGTGTGGAGTGATAGTGAATAGACCTGTTTAGAGCTTTGTGGTAAACCACTGTTGTTGTTGTTGTTGTTGTTGTTGTTACACACTGTTGTACCAATGCATGCCTCAACATGTCTCGGCTGGCTCCACCCACACATTCCCAGGTATAAATGTGATTGACCTGCAGCCCCCTGCCTTCTTGGAACCCAGTCAACCACGAGAGGCATGCTCTGTTCTTTGCTAATAAAAGCCTTTAGTTACTCTCTTAACTCTCAGTCTTTTATGAGTAATTGATAGCGCATCAATTTTATTAGCAAAAACAAAATGTCGACATTTGCTGAACAGCAGGCTGCTGCACCAAACGCTGAACAGCAGGCTGCTGCACCAAACGCTGAACAGCAGGCTGCTGCACCAAACGCTGAGCAACAGGAGCTGCTGCGAGCCCTCAGACCAACATGCCTGGACCTAGACCCCCAAGAAGCGGGTTCGGCTACCAAATTCGCGCATTGGCTGCGTTGCTTCGAGGCCTACCTGCAAGCCTCAACTGTGACCCTGGACGAAAACAAGTTGGAAATCCTGGCCTCAAAGGCGAGCCACGAAGTTTATACAATAATCCAGGACGCGACGACCTATGCGGCGGCTATCGGTCTGCTAAAAGGGCAATACGCACGCCCGGTAAATACGGTCTATGCCCGGCACCTCTTAAGATCCCGCAGACAGCAGCCCGGGGAATCGGTGGAGGCCTTCCTACGGGCACTACGGATACTCGGCCGAGACTGCGATTGCAAAGAAGCATCAGCCGCAGCACACACGGAGGGACTGATCCGAGATGCTTTCGTTGCGGGTCTAAGGTCCGAATACTCCCGGCAGAGACTGTTGGAAAAGGGAGAAATGGACCTGAGAAAGGCAGTGTGTAAGATTCGAAATTTTCAGCAAAAATCACGCAAGAAAACTGGATAAAATAAGACTGTTTATTGACCAAAGTAAGCTTGCATAGAAAAACCTTTGATGAAAGGGCATACAAAATGGCCACCAGGCCCCGTGATCAGTTTCTGAATCATTTTATTTCTGTTACTGCAAGCCAGACAGGCTTGTGGATTGAAGACAGTAAGCCCGCGAAAGCCAGTATCTGGGAACTGAAACTCAGAGAAACAGCATACATATTCAATGGATTCTAAGTACAGGATGGGGCCCATCAAGATATGTGCGGACAATGCAAAAACACTTATACCCATTTATTGTACAAAGGAAAAACCGTTTAGCAGCCATCAAGGAAAATCTCCGGACCGATCAATATGCGAACCGAGCCGCGGTGACAATGAAAAAGACATTAAAAGACATTATCGGCCAGGAAGGCCAGTTTAAGTTATCACCGGCTCCGTTACAAGACAAAGCGCCCCTGCAGAGATTTCTGCCTGCCAAAATTAATACAAAGACAGGACTATGATTTGGCCGGAGATAAGACTGTCCCAAAAGAGTATAACTATGGATTGAAAGTTCATCTACGTTACTACTTCTTCGACTTCTACGTTACTTCGCTTCTACTCGGAACAACTTCGAACTTGACTTTTCTTCAAGGACTTCTCCTACAAGGAACGAACGAAGGACGGACGGTGCCAGGATCGGCGCCTCTTCCACTTCGGCAGATGCAGAATCGATGAAAACGTTTTCGTCTTTTTAAAGACGGACGGTTTCGGTGAAAAGACAACGTGGTCGATGTTCAGCCAAACAAGGCTCGGCCACGACGAGAAGACGACGAGGGTGGCCCGGGTACTGAGGTCGGGAGATCATCGACGACCCAGGCCGACGGAGAAGAAACCCTCTGGAGGACCGGCAATCTGGGCCAAAAAATTCTCCCATGTGCATGCACTTCTTCAGCAGCCTGCATCTAAGTCTGCTCCATGAACCCAAATAGTGGATCTCAACCTTGACGAGCGCTCATCAAGGCTGTGTCTACCCCACTGCCTCGAGGGAGAGAAAATATCGACTGCGCCAGAAGCTTCCAAATCCACGTGACGACGGAAAGCGGTGCCAAAAGGCTGCGAACCCCCTTTTTCGCGATTTCGAGAGTGGTGAGCATGATCCCAAGTTCCCCAGGTCGAAACGTAGTTTAGGTATAGGGGAGGGAGTTAAGGGTAATCGTAATGTGTTTCCCCCTTTTCGATGTGCCGTGTGTTCCCCATTTCCATAGAGTTAAGTTCATAAATTTGTGTATGATTGTAGTAACTTTAATCTGTGCCTATGACATGTATTTTGTAATACTTCAAACTGTTTAAAAATAAAAGCATCCATTTCGTGCTATTTAACCTGGTCTATTGAGTTCTTTCTCTGCACTACTGTTCTCTGCATCTAAGTCCAAGGTCTAGAACCGTAGGGGGAGTGGGTCGAACCACTCAAGGGTAATTATTGCACGAAACCTGGCAGGAGACCAGAACGAGCAAAAGAAACCCCTACAGAAATGGCGACCGCGGCAGGACCTTGGCAGCAGGAAAGTAGTGTGTTAGATCAAGGTCTGAATAAACGAGATGTGATGGATGAAAGAATAGCCGATTATGTTTTTGGAAAAGCTAACCTCACAAAGCAGTGGATATCTGACCTGTTGAGAGATAGGCACCCGCTAGACGCAGCCATCAAGTGGACAGCGGGTAAAGAGCATAAGAAATCTGTAGAGAAGGCGGTCTGGCTGATGTGCTACAAAAAGCAAGTCCAGCTTTTGGACCAGGTCGTTGCAGCACAGACAGCCCAGATCAACGGCTTGCTTAAAGACGTAGAGGAGAAGGTTGCGGGAGGTCAGCAACTGATTGAAGCGCTTAACGCGCTGAATCAGGAACGCCACTCCATAATTCGCTGCCACGAGACCCGGGTAGAATATATAAAATGTCTGGTCATTGAAGCCAAGGCCAGTGAAGGTAGAATGAGAGAGAGGTGTTTCCGTCTAGCTAAGCAAATAGAGGCCCAAGAGGAAAAACTTCTGGGAGCCAGGGCAGCATATAAGATGGCCATGGAGGATAGATCTGAGAGCACCGACCACAGCGCTTGCCGCCGGGAGCAAGAGGACCTGAGAACGGCCCTAGCCAAGGCAAACGGGTTGGTGTGTCTCATAAATCCACCAGCGAGTCAGCTATTGCTAGCCAAGGAATCCAAAAGACCGATCCCACAAGAGGCAGTTGGGGTACTAACTCCCGAACCCTCTGCGCCTCCTGCTTATGAGGAGTCTTGGACTCCGGCGCAGGAGACGGAGACGGTAGAGGAAGAGAGTTCTGAGGTAGAGCAACCCCAGATAGTAGAGTCAGGGCCGGCGCCGATGTGTCCAACGAGGCACCGGAGGCTCGGTCCAAATGACGCGAATGGCGATGACGGACCCCTTGAGAGTCAGATCGTAATGCCCCATAGCGCACGACAGCTAAGAGAAATGATAAGTCACATCCCAAAACTCTCCGAGTCAGGAGATCCCTCCGTGCATTTCAGGGACGTGGAGCAGACCGCAGCAGTCAATGACTGCGACGGGGTTGAACAGTCTAAAATGCTGCTGTTCTCCCTGGACAGTTCGCTCCTCCAGTGTCTCCCTGACGAGAGCAAGAGAGGGCGCAGGGACTATGAGTTGCTACGGGATGAGATTCTGGAGATCATGGGAGAGGGGGACGGAACTCCGTTCCTCCGTTTAGAAAAGACAGTGCAGCTAGAGGGAGAACCCCCATGGGTTTTCGCCGACAGGTTGTGGCCAGTGTATCGGCGCAGCTGCCCGGGCGGGCCGGCCCGGGCCGGGCTGGATAGTGAACAGAGAGCTCATTGGCTTCGATGCCTGGTGGCAGGTTGCTTGCCAGTAGTAAGGGAGCAGGCCAAAGCATGGTTTGACCCCACTAACGCCCGCTCCACGGAGGATCTAGTACTAGACCAGCTAACGATCAGTTATAGGAACAACAAGGGCAAGAAAACGCCTGTTGTGAAAGGAAAGGTGCATGAGGTGAGGCCCGCAGCCTCTGCTAAAAGGGAATGGCGTCAGGAGGGAAATCGCCCTCCCCAAGCCAATAGCAGTTGTTACGGGTGTGGGAAGGAGGGTCATTGGCGCAAGGACTGTAGGAATCCATGGAAGGATAAGAGAGAGAGAGCGTTCGCCGCAGCCCAAGATCGAGCCCAAGCCCAAGTCGCCCATGGTCCGATCGTTTACCCAGCACCAGCACAAGCACAAGTGCAGACCGCTGCCCCAACACCGGTCCAGAACCCGACCGTGGCCCCCGCCCCAACCAAAGGGGGTGGTGCGGTTGTGGATCCCGCTGCGATCGAGTCAGTCTTGGAGGCTATGCGGTCTCTGATGACCTGGCAGGGGAAGGTAGCGGTCGCCAACAGCCCTATCGCTCCCGAGACCCCAGCCGAAGCACCTAAATGACTGACGCCCGCGCAGCCCGTCTACTTGTGTCCGCTCCGCTATGACGCCTGGAGAAGACCTGTGGTGGAGATGGAGGTGGAAAGGCAAAAGGGTAGTTACCTGTTGGATACGGGAGCTTCGTGTACCGTGATCCACACAGATAAACCTTTCGCCTCACCTCTGTCCGCCCAGGCTCCATACTCAGTAGCGGGTTTCACAGGCAGAGAACAGGCTGGCGCGTACTCCATCCCGCTCTCCATTCAATTGGGAGCACTCCACACCACCTGGACGTGCATCCTATTAAAGTGGAAGGAGGGGGGTGGAAAAGGCATCCTCGGGGCTGATTTCTTGGTGGAACACGGGATCCTCGTGGACCTGAGAAATCACTGTCTCTGGGGAGCCGAGAGCGGTTTAGGTAAGGTAGTCGTTATCCCAGGGAAGGAAGAAAAGGGGGCCCTATGTACCATGAAGCCGTCAGGAGGTTACGATCTCGAGCTCATGGTAGGGAACGTCCCAACGGACTTGCAGGCGTGTGTGTCGGAAAATCTGACCGTGTTTGCCACCCACAAGCACGACTGTGGGAGAGTCACTGGGTTTGAAGTCAGCGTAGACGGGGACCCCATGATCCGACCCCAAAAGCAGTATAATTTCCCCAAGGAGGCAGAACCCGACATGGAGACAGCAATATCTTCATTGGTGCAGCAGGGCATATTGAGAACGATAGCCACTCACGTGAACTCCCCATTATGGCCGGTAAAGAAGCCGGACAATTCCTGGAGAGCCACGGTGGACTACAGAGTCCTCAATAGTAACATCCCAGCCTGCGCGCCCACGGTAGCAGCAGTTGCAGACCTAATAGGGAGCATTCCAGCATCGGCGACCACGTTCACGGTGCTGGACATCTTGAACGGTTTCTGGTCCATCCCGCTGCGGCGGGAGGATCAGTACAAGTTTGCCTTTACTTTCAAAGGGCAACAGTACACTTGGAACTGCTTACCACAGGGTTTTCACAACAGCCCCAGCATTTTCCATCAATGCATGGCGGGGAGTTTAAAAGAGGTTAGCCAGCCCAACCAGATAGTACAGTATGTGGACGACTTACTCCTGTTCACGGACACCAGGGAGGAGCACGGCCCACTATTAGCCGAATTGTTGGAACTGTTAGAAAGGAAGGGTTTCAAAGTAAACCCGAAGAAAGCCCAGATCGGCCAGCAGCAAGTCAAATTCCTAGGTCTGGCCATCCGCGCTGAAGAAAGAGCCATAGATAAGGCCAGAAGGGAATCAATACAAGATCTGCCGATTCCCAACACAGTAACGGGTGTAAGGTCCTTTTTGGGGTTGACCGGGTACTGCAGAGATTTCATCGAGGACTATGCACCCACAGCAGCCCCGCTACTTCGGCTCTTACACAAGGGAGTGGAGTGGTCTTGGGATGAGGGGTGCCAGGCAGCATTCGAGAAGTTGAAAAGAGATCTGCAGACCGCGCCAGCCCTAGGGGCCATAGATGGGGGAGAGGAGTTCTTCCTGGGGGTAGCCGCTAGTGGGGACAGCCTGAGCGCAGTGTTGCTCCAGGAGCGGCACGGCAAGCTGAGACCAGTGGTTTATTCCTCCAGGGTGCTCACGGATGTAGAGAGGAGTTTCTCCAATTGCGAACGGCATCTCCTGGCCACGCATTGGGCTGTGAACAGATCAGTGATCTTCACGGGAACCTCTCCCATCACGCTCCTTACCCATCACACCCCCACAAAGATGCTTCTGGATGGAAGGATTAAGGATGGAACCGTAAGCAGCGCTCGGATTGCGCTCTGGACCCTCCTCCTTTCCCAGATGGATCTCAAAGTTAAAGGCCTCTGCGCGCCAAGGCTCGCAGCCAATATGGCATATCCCGGGACAGCCCATCGATGTTCCGTAGAAGGGGTATGGGAGGTCAACATAGGTTTACGGGCCGGGATACACCCCACAGGCCGCGAAATCTACGTAGATGGTTCTAGCACGGTATCTGCTGGTGAACGACTCACAGGGTGTGGAGTTTATGACCCTGCGGCAAACATTGCCCTGGCAATTAAGCTCCCCAGCACTATGAGCACACAGCAGGTTGAACTGTCCGCGGTGGCGTACGTGGTTACCCACCCCGAGATTTTCCCAACCCCATACACGATTTGCTCAGACAGCATGTTCACATGCAATTCGTGTACAGAGTACCTCGCCATCTGGTCCCGACGCGGATACACCTCCGCGGACGGGCAGCCTTTAACAGTTAAGCCCTTGCTGGAAAAAATCCTAGCAGCTGTGGATGAGGAAGGGGAGGTGTTCATCCATAAGGTGAAGGCTCACTCCACCACAGAACCCCGCGGCCAGAGCAACCAGCAGGCGGATGCGCTAGCCAGGGAGGGTGCCCGCAACGGCATTCTCTGGGACCCCTATGAACCCGGACCCGTGGCGGCGATCCAAGGCAGGGAGGGAATTCCAGGGAACACAGGGGTGACACCGCCCCCAGACCTAAAGACCGTCCAAACCCTGGATCCCGCCCTAAAAGCAGTCCTAAAAGCCATCACAGAAGGCAAGCATGTAGAGGGTCCGTACAGTGCGGCAGCCCTCACAGTCAAAGAAGGTATGCTGTTCCGAGAGGAGCAGTGGGTTGTGCCGCAGCAGCACCGGAGGGAATTCCTGCAACTGGCCCACGAGGGTCCAGGAGCGGGACACCCCGGGCCTGAGGTCAACTGGCAACGGGTAGAGCAGGCGGGATGGTGGCCGGGACTTCGGGACGATGTCCGCGAGTTCTGCACAAGCTGTCTTGTGTGTGCTGCTAACAACCCAGACCCCCACAAAAGGAAGGTGCCCATGGGGCACATCAGGAGGGTAGAGGGACCATGGCAGTCGATTCAGGTCGACTACACAGGGCCCCTGCCCGCCGCCCAGGGAGGCTATAAGTACTGCCTTGTCCTGGTAGATGTGTTCACCAAATGGGTAGAAGCTTTCCCGTGCAGAACAGCTACGGCACTGGGTACTGCTAAAATCTTGATTCGGGAAGTGTTCTCACGGTGGGGACTTCCCCGTTTTGTAGAGTCCGACCAAGGGAGTCAGTTCACCGGTCAAGTAATGCAGAACGCCCTCATGTTCTTGGGCATAGAGGGGAAGTGGCACGTAGCATACAATCCCCAGTCATCCGGGATTGTTGAGCGTATGAATCGGACCCTCAAGGAAAAGCTGAGGAAAGAGACAATGGGCTCGCCCCAGAAATAGGCGGAGGTCCTGCCTTTAGTCCTCATGGGGATCCGAGCCAGCCAGTCCAAAAGTACGGGGTATTCCCCGCACGAATTAATGACTGGAAGGATCATGCGAACACCCACCCATGTACTAGCCCCGGTGCTCACTGAGGGCCAGCTCCGAGAGGTGAAACGGGACAAATTCGCCCAAACCCTTTTGGAGCGCCTGAGACAGATTTATGGGCAGGCGGCTGGGAACATGGGAAGACAGCACCAGGGAAAAAACTGTTGTTGGAACCTCGGAAACAACAAGAGTGGGTAGTCGGAGACCAGGTCATGGTCCGAAACTACGCCAGGGTAGGGAGTTTTGAACCACTGTACATGGGGCCTTACAGCATTGTGGACAAGGCCAGCCCCATGGTTTATGCAGTGAAGATGCCCCGACGTACCAAATGGTTTCACATCAACCAGTGTAAACTGTTTAAACCGGGTGCACAAGGGCCATCAAAGGGGACCAGGTCTGAGAACAAAGATCCTCAGCCTGTAACAGAGTCACAGACCACACAGTTTGGAACAGTAGCCTGCGTGAAGGGAGAGGCCATCCCATTGGAGTGGGAGGTCTCATCTTTTGAATGGGATTTAGGCAGGAGAGAGCCCGAACAGCTCAACCTCGCTTTAGACCCAATCCCGGAGGAGGAAGAGTCAGAGGACGACGATCCCGCCCTCGACTCAAGCTTGGGGTAGGTAGGGAATGGGGGCGGAGACTCACTACCTGTAGGGACAGGTGAGGTGGAGTCAGAAGCCACAGATCCCGACCTCGGGGGGGCGGAGCCCGAGGGAGGGGAGCTGGAGCCGGCAGCTGCGGAGGAACCACAGGCTGTGACGGTGACAGTCCCAACCCCCGGTCCATCGGCCCCGGGAGCCCAACCCAAAGCAGCCCCTCGTAGGTCGGCTCGAGCGCCCCAGCCCAGAAAATTTTGGCCAGATTCTCCCCATCTTTCCCAACCACGGTTTCGAGCAGCCCCAGGAAGGCATGATCCCCGTTCAGCAGCGACAGGCTGCGGGGGATCAAAGCCAAAGATCAATGCAGCCCCACCGCAGGGTGTGGCGCACGACAGACCTCACAGGGATTAGGCAAGCCGCCCCGTGGAGGGCGGCGCTGTACATAAGTTAAGTTAGGTAATTATGGCGATAATTTAAGGAAATGTATATAGCGTTAAGATGTGTTAAAAGTACAATTTTCAAAGTCTGCCCGATATGTGTGTTTGTTTGGGAGCGGGGTCCAGGAACCCGCGCGTCCAGTTAATTAGGCCAGCACCTATTGGGAGCCCGGCTACATCATTTTATTGGTTACAGAAACCTGGGATATGATGGAAAAGATTCTCATCGCGTTCGTGGCGATCGGGTGCGGGTGGGCCTACCGAGGCCGCACCAAGGACGTCATCATTTTCGGGTGCTCCGGGGACACGGCCCCCATCGCAACGGATGGGACAGGGGAGCGAGAGGTTGAGGAAACCGCCACCTACTTCCACCAAGGGAGATGGCCAGGTTGGCTGGGAACGAATTCTACGGAATATTCCAGCCATTTCGGTTTTGCCTACCAAGAGACTTCGTTAACGTGCCCTCGGGTGAGGATCCTTGCACCCAGAGTCAGCGTTACCGTGGGAAAGAGGATTTGTCTGGTGTGCAATGGGAACGTACCACTAAGGCGATGGCGGTGGCTACGAAAGCTGGGAAAGGACATGAGAAACTCTACGGTTGAGTGGGAGCGACTGGGTAATAATACCCATCGGACTATTACGGCGACTCACGGGCAATTACGTGTGTGTTGGGACAAATGGTGGGAACCAGATGAAGGAATATATGTCTGTATGTGGGGTTCGAGACACGTCTGCCCCAAGGGCGTATCCATCTTCTTCCAGAGGCAGTGGCAGGATGAAGGAAAGGGGATGAGATGGGATGTTAGCACTCGAGCGTGCGGAGCCCCATACTCCCCTATTCCGGTAAACGCCACTGAACTCATCACCCGCCCACGCAAGCCCCTGCCCACGCTTCCGGTAGCACTAGCCCAGAAAGGAGGGTGCCCAACGACCACCAAGGGACCCGGGAACGGTTTAGTATTGGTACCCACCGGTCAGGTGCTGTACCAAGGGGTACACTACGCGGTGGCCTCAGTGATTTTAAATCTCACTGAGGTACGACTGCCGGAGTGGTGTCCCAAAGAAACGGAACAATTATACCAGGTCCTGTTAACCCGTATGTTTAGACAATTTTACGAATTTGACTTTGCCGACATCGACAGAGACAAATTGTACACCACACCACCAGAAGTTTTGGATCGAGTCGGGAGGCAAAGAAGGGGTACTGTAAATGACATATTCACTGCTTTTAATACCGGGACATCTGTCGTCAACGCTCTAGATAACGTGGAGCTGCAGACACAGATCAACGGTTTAAAAGCCCAGTTAAGAAACATACTGACAGACGAAAACAAGGTAGTGGGTTCTGAGTTGCATGAGGACCAGGCCATGACACTACACTTTAAGGATATAATTGCTGAGCTGGAGAAACACGCGAGAACTGTAAATGCGCTCATTAAGGAGGATCGGAATGCGTCCGATCAAGCTGCGCAAAACGAGGTCTGTGTGCTGTACGGGGCGTGGTTACTGGGCGAGGGCCGCAGTAATCTTGAGGATTTAAAACAGGGTTTGGTCCCGTCCTGGATCAGCAACAAGCACTTGCAAGCGCTCCACCCTTTTGAGAATGCATTAAGCCCGTGCCAGCTCAGACTAGCCGCAAAGGCATACCCAGTCCCAGTGGACTGCGGACATTCGAATCACACTATCATGGAAATAGTAGTAAGAATGCCGGTGTTGGGTCCCGCAGCAAAGCCCGCCCCGGTATACAGAGTAGAGAACATTGGAGTCATTCAGGGGGGCGCACACATTCGTTACGCAGTGGTCCCGCCTTACGTTATCAGATGGGAGCGTACGATGACAGGCACCGACCTCTCGGGATGTCGGAGCCGGGGAGCACACATCATCCTGTGTCCCCAGCACTTGAATGCCTTTTTGAAACCACAGTGCGGGTTCAGAACTGCTAGCGCGAAGCCGGTAAATTGCACCATGGAGGCAATGGCAGAGGACCATGTGCCCCCGCAGGTAGCATATATCGGGGGTGGGACATACTGCGTCACCACTGCAGCGCCTCAGTACCGATATGGACAACACGAGTGGTGTTCGATCAGTGATAGCAGTTTCTGTTTCAAACCCAGGGCCGAGGTTCAAGTGGCACAACAACGAATTGTCCCCATTCCTGCGCCCTCCACCGTACACATCACTATCAAAGAGAATTTCACAGACTTACAACGATTTGTCGCACATTTTGGTTATGTCATTCCCCCTCTTCCCGAACACCTCACTAAGATTTTAAAAGCCGTTATAGTTTCACAGAAACATTTCTACACACTGGAGCAGAAGACTTTAGAGATAGGGAAAGACATATTGGACATAACCGTCCCACCATGGTGGGACTTGTTCACCAACATAGAAGTCCCAGCCTGGATTAGAATAGCATCCCATATCCTAGTAGTGTGTCAGGTTTTAATTGTGATATTTTTGCTCTTCGTGCATTGCAAGAGAGGCAAACGCCTCCAGAGGCACGAGAACGCGGGCGAATGGAGAGAACGCTATGTGCGAATGGGGGAAGAAGACACCCCACTTTAAGCTGCTAGTATAAGATTAAGCGTCCCTCCATTTTAAAAAAAATTTCTTTTTGACCATTCGCGTTTTCTTTTTGTGTTTGTTTTGGGTTATAAGGAAATAAGTATTGTTATGTTATTAGTCGTTCTTAAGTTTTTTGGATTAATAAAAGGTGTATGCAGATGGCGCAAGAGGGTATCAAACCCTGCACATCTGACAGGTGAATGTGTTATAGTTTAAGATATGCTGTCTATGATTGTCCAAATGTGCGAAAGGTAATTTTCGTTTTCTTCGGAAATGGGAACTGCATGTGTCGTGAGGGTCATAGATAGTTAAGTGCCAGGAATGTTTGGATGTGGGGAATCAGGGAAAATTTGCTCACCAAGGATTATTGATACTTTAAGCAAGCTATCAGTATCACAGGGGGGCCTGTAAGATTCGAAATTTTCAGCAAAAATCACGCAAGAAAACTGGATAAAATAAGACTGTTTATTGACCAAAGTAAGCTTGCACAGAAAAACCTTTGATGAAAGGGCATACAAAATGGCCGCCAGGCCCCGTGATCAGTTTCTGAACCATTTTATTTCTGTTACTGCAAGCCAGACAGGCTTGTGGATTGAAGACAGTAAGCCCGCGAAAGCCAGTATCTGGGAACTGAAACTCAGAGAAACAGCATACATATTCAATGGATTCTAAGTACAGGATGGGGCCCATCAAGATATGGGCGGACAATGCAAAAACACTTATACCCATTTATTGTACAAAGGAAAAACCGTTTAGCAGCCATCAAGGAAAATCTCCGGACCGATCAATATGCGAACCGAGCCGCGGTGACAATGAAAAAGACATTAAAAGACATTATCGGCCAGGAAGGCCAGTTTAAGTTATCACCGGCTCCGTTACAAGACAAAGCGCCCCTGCAGAGATTTCTGCCCGCCAAAATTAATACAAAGACAGGACTATGATTTGGCGGGAGATAAGACTGTCCCAAAAGAGTATAACTATGGATTGAAAGTCCATCTACGTTACTACTTCTTCGACTTCTACGTTACTTCGCTTCTACTCGGAACAACTTCGAACTTGACTTTTCTTCAAGGACTTCTCCTACAAGGAACGAACGAAGGACGGACGGTGCCAGGATCGGCGCCTCTTCCACTTCGGCAGATGCAGAATCGATGAAAACGTTTTCGTCTTTTTAAAGACGGACGGTTTCGGTGAAAAGACAACGTGGTCGGTGTTCAGCCAAACAAGGCTCGGCCACGACGAGAAGACGACGAGGGTGGCCCGGGTACTGAGGTCGGGAGATCATCGACGACCCAGGCCGACGGAGAAGAAACCCTCTGGAGGACCGGCGATCCGGGCCAAAAGATTCTCCCATGTGCATGCACTTCTTCAGCAGCCTGCATCTAAGTCTGCTCCATGAACCCAAATAGTGGATCTCAACCTTGACGAGCGCTCATCAAGGCTGTGTCTACCCCACCGCCTCGAGGGAGGGAAAATATCGACTGCGCCAGAAGCTTCCAAATCCACGTGACGACGGAAAGCGGTGCCAAAAGGCTGCGAACCCCCTTTTTCGCGATTTCGAGAGTGGTGAGCATGATCCCAAGTTCCCCAGGTCGAAACTTAGTTTAGGTATAGGGGAGGGAGTTAAGGGTAATCGTAATGTGTTTCCCCCTTTTCGATGTGCCGTGTGTTCCCCATTTCCATAGAGTTAAGTTCATAAATTTGTGTATGATTGTAGTAACTTTAATCTGTGCCTATGACATGTATTTTGTAATGCTTCAAACTGTTTAAAAATAAAAGCATCCATTTCGTGCTATTTAACCTGGTCTATTGAGTTCTTTCTCTGCACTACTGTTCTCTGCATCTAAGTCCAAGGTCTAGAACCGTAGGGGGAGTGGGTCGAACCACTCAAGGGTAATTATTGCACGAAACCTGGCAGGAGACCAGAACGAGCAAGAGAAACCCCCTACAAGTGTCCCTCGCGCTCTCGCTCGACGCGGCCCACAGGAATATGGACGCCTTCTCCCCTAACCACTCCGCAACGTGGACGCCACAACCTTGGGTCATGGGACCGCCACCTTCAACTGCTGCTGCGATGTCCAAGGCACAGAAATGTTATTTTTGTGGCCAGGCAAAACACCCCAGAGCACGCTGCCCGGCGAGAAATGCTACCTGCTCCGGCTGCGGGAAGAAAGGACACTATGCCAGCGCCTGCAAAGGTAAAACCGCTGATGCCAGCAGCACCGCGTGCGAACTGTGGGGGCAGCCATCTTGTCCGCCATCTTGGACTCCCCCAGCCGCGTGGGGATCGGGACCATGGGCGCCGCCATTTTGTCCGCCATCTCGGACGTCTCCAACTTCAACCACGGGGGACCCGGACTCAACCACCGCCTCATCTGACGACCACATCGACTCGCTCGACCATACGCTGGCCTCCGTGACGCTGGACCAATCTCTCCCTCATCAACTGTCCAGGTCCATGATGGACATTAAAGTAAATGGCCGCGCCACTACCTGCCATTTTGACAGCGGGAGCACGGAAAGCTTTATCCACCCCGACACGGTGCGGAGTTACTCTCTCCCGGTCCTGCCGACGCGACATCGGATCTCTTTGGCTTCCAAAGCCCAGTCAGCGGACGTCGGTGGCTACTGTGTAGTGACCCTTTCAGTAAGGGGCACAGAATACAAACATTTTAAACTCCTGGTCCTGCCCCATCTTTGCGCTGCCGTTCTACTGGGGTTGGATTTTCAGTGCAACCTTAAGAGTGTCACATTAGCGTACGATGGACCCCTCCCCCCACTCACAGTCTGCAGCCAGCAGCTTTTAAATCGCCCGCCGCGCACCATTTGCAGCCTCTCCACCCTTAAAGTCCCCCCCCCTCCTTGTTCGCTAGCCTCACCCGCGACTGTAAGCCCATCGCTACCAAAAGCAGGCGTTACAGTGCCGGGGATAGGAGCTTCATTAAATCCGAGGTAGCAAGACTCCTGAAGGAAGGGATTATTGAAAGTAGCACCAGCCCATGGCGAGCACAAGTGGTGGCAGTGAAGACTGGCGAAAAACAGCGCCTAGTTATTGACTGCAGCCAGACGATCAATCGCTACACCCAGCTAGATGCATACCCACTCCCCCGCATATCTGACATGGTCAATCAGATAGCACAATACCGGGTGTTCTCGACGATTGATCTGAAGTCGGCATACCACCAGCTCCCCATCAGGGCTGAGGACCGCCAGTACACAGCTTTTGAAGCTGACGGTCGTCTCTACCACTTCCTCAGAGTTCCCTTCGGCGTCACCAACGGGGTTTCAGTCTTCCAACGGGAGATGGACCGGATGGTCGACCAGAAAGCACTCCAGGCCACTTTCCCCTATCTAGACAACGTCACCATCTGCGGCCGCGACCAGCAGGACCATGATGTTAATCTAGAGAAATTCCTCCGTACGGCCCAGCGGCTGAACCTAACATACAACAAGGACAAATGTATGTTTCGTACCAAGCGCCTTGCCATTCTTGGCTGTGTAGTGGAGAACGGAGTCATCGGCCCCGACCCCGACAGGATGCGCCCCCTTATGGAGCTCCCCCTCCCCCACTGCCAAAAAGCACTGAAGAGATGCCTAGGGTTTTTCTCGTACTATGCTCAGTGGGTGCCCAACTATGCGGACAAAGCCAGACCCCTCATCAAGTCCACCTCCTTCCCCCTGACAGCAGAGGCCTATGCAGCCTTCACTCTCATAAAAGGAGATATTGCGAAGGCCACAATGCACGCAGTGGATGAGTCCGTCCCTTTCCAAGTGGAGAGCGACGCATCCGACTTTGCCCTAGCTGCAACCCTTAACCAGGTGGGGAGACCCGTGGCCTTTTTCTCAAGGACCCTCCAGGGCCCCGAGATTCGACACTCCTCTGTCGAAAAGGAGGCCCAGGCCATTGTGGAAGCTGTGCGACATTGGAGGCTTTACCTGGCCAGAAAACGATTTACCCTGCTCACTGACCAGCGTTCAGTAGCTTTTATGTTTAATAATAAGCAGAGGGGAAAAATCAAGAACGACAAGATCTTGAGGTGGAGAATCGAACTCTCCACCTACAATTACGATATCTTGTACCGGCCCGGGAAACTCAATGAGCCCCCAGATGCCCTATCACGTGGTACATGCGCCAACGCGCAGGTCGATAGACTGAAGACCCTCCACAATGACCTCTGCCACCCGGGGGTCACCAGGTTTTTTCACTTCATCAAATCCCGTAACCTGCCCTACTCCATCGAGGAGGTCAGGACCATGACCAGGAACTGCCAAATCTGTGCCGAGTGCAAACCGCATTTTTATAGGCCAGACAGAGCAAGCCTGATCAAAGCCACGCGCCCCTTTGAACGGCTGAGCGTCGATTTTAAAGGGCCCCTCCCCTCCTCCGACCGCAATGTGTACTTCCTCAACATAATTGATGAGTACTCCCGTTTCCCGTTTGCCATCCCTTGCTCAGACATGACCAGTACCACGGTCATTAAATGTCTGAATGACCTCTTCGCCTTGTTCGGTTTCCCTAGCTATATTCATAGCGACAGGGGCTCATCCTTTATGAGCGACGAACTCCGGCAGTACCTGCTCTCGAGAGGTATTGCTACAAGCAGGACCACCAGCTACAACCCCCGGGGGAATGGCCAGGCGGAAAGGGAGAATGCGACGGTCTGGAAGGCAGTCCTTTTAAACTTGAAATCTAAGGGCCTTCCGACCTCTCGCTGGCAGGAAGTCCTCCCTGCGGCACTCCATTCCATTCGGTCACTGCTCTGTACAGCCACCAATGCTACCCCTCACGAGAGAATGTTCTCCTTCCCCAGGAAGTCCACATCGGGGATCTCGTTACCGACATGGCTGACTTCTCCAGGACCCGTCCTACTGCGGAAGCACGTGAGGTCCCATAAGACGGACCCCCTGGTCGAGAGGGTGAGCCTCCTCCATGCCAACCCTCAGTATGCTTACGTGGTGTACCCGGACGGGCGGGAGGACACAGTCTCCATACGAGACCTCGCACCTTCGGGTGCTCCCGAAACACCCCCCTCGCCATCCACCACTACCCACGCCTACCCCCAGTACGCTTACGTAGCCTACCCGGACGGGTGGGAGGACACAGCCCCCACACGAGATCTCGCACCTTTGGGTGCCCCTGAAACACTACCATTGCCATCCACCACTACCCACAACCCAACCCCGCTAGACGGCATGCCGCAGCCCCAGGACCCGTCTTTGACCACCCAACCACTCAATGAGACGCCAGACTCAACGTTGGATGCTGCACCATCACCGCCGCCACCACGACGATCAGGACGGCATACAAGGCCACCTGATAGACTTACTTACACGAACCTTTAGTACACTTCACCCCGCCGGACTCAATTTTAAACAAGTGGTGAATGTGGTAAACCACTGTTGTTGTTGTTGTTGTTGTTGTTGTTGTTACACACTGTTGTACCTATGCATGCCTCAACATGTCTCGGCTGGCTCCACCCACACAGGCCCAGGTATAAAGGTGATTGACCTGCAGCCCCCTGCCTTCTTGGAACCCAGTCAACCACGAGAGGCATGCTCTGTTCTTTGCTAATAAAAGCCTTTAGTTACTCTCTTAACTCTCAGTCTTTTATGAGTAATTGATAGCGCATCAAGCTTCTCCTGCATTTTCTTGTTTTGTAAAGTTTTAGTACATTTAACTCAGTTTGTTAACTACTAGTGAGTTTATAGATTCTTTGCTAGGAGTGCAGAGACTCTGATACTAGCTTTTGAAAGAGAAAGACAGGAAGAAGTGTGGGGGGCTAATTAAGTCAATACAAAAGGATAAGTTGTGTGAGACAAGGGGATGGAAACAGGAAGGAGATTACCCCCCTAAGGAGGATAAGCGATGCTTTAATTGTGGCGGGAAGGGACATTTTATTAGAGACTGCAGAAGACAGAGGAAAGACAGAAATGAAGAGCCGATTACAAGGCACACTGTGCCTACAGAGCAGACAAAGACAACCATAACCGATCAGGCGGCACTGGCCTTAGTGGAAGCCCTGAAACAACTAGGGGTCACGGGGAAGGTGGATGCTGCAAAAGGAAGCGATATACAACTAAGATCACAGTGAAGGGGCCGCCCAGCCCGAGTACCTGTGTCCCCTCAGGTGCAACAACTGGGGACAACCATGTGTGAAAGCAGAATTAGAACATACAAACGGGACGTGTCTAGTGGATACCGGAGCCTCAAGCAGCGGGATTCACTCGGAATGTCCTGATAGTTCCCCATGGTCGTCAGGAACACCATATGTGTTAGCCGGTTTCGCGGGCAACCAAAAGGCAGGGGCGGTATCAAGACCTTTAAAAGTTAAGGAAGGGGGACTAGAATCGAAGTGGGAATGTGTTCTTATGAATTGGGATAAGGAAGGGCATGGGGTGCTAGGTTCTGATTGTAGGCTGTCCCACAATGTGACAGTGGACTGGCATAATGATTGTTTGTGGGGCGAAGCAGAAGAGGATAAATCAGGAGAGGTGCAAGTGATCCCAAAGGGAAATAAAGGGGACGGTTGGAGCTGCATGATGCAACTGCAAGTGAGGTATGACTGGGAGAATAGGTTGTGGAGTCAATTTAAGCAAAGGAAAAAGAAGGGAAAAATTAAAGTATTACCGACTCAAAGCTATTAGTTTCTTTCCAAAACAAGTGAAACACAAGATTTGCTGAGTGAAAGGATCAGAAAGGAATGCTGGAATCTGTCTTTGAAAGAAAGTGTCTGGTGTGTTTGTTTCAGCTCCAAGTACTTTTCTGTACTGAGAGCTTGTCTTGTCTTGAATGATGGACAGGCGTGCTGTTTTAAGTTTGTTAATTGTTTTACAAAAGATAAGCTTGTAGGGGGTGGCGCGTGAGCCCAGTCAGTTATGCCTCTGATTGCCCGTGAGCGGTTCGAATCGCTCCCACGCCCCTGAGATTCTCGACACCGGGTTTAGGTACAGGTAGCGATACAGAAAAGACTCGAGTAGACAGGTGGTTTGGATGTAAGCAAAACTCACGATTTTATTAAACAGAAAATTTAAAACAATCTTATGAGAAGTTACTAGTGTATAAAATTACAGACAAATACAAATAACTATACTTATACAGGGGATGGGGAACACATGGCACATCGAGGGAAAACAACTATCTTAACAATCCCCTTATCCTTATCCCACACCCTATACCTAACTAGATTAAGCTATGAGGGGCCAGAATTTATGCTCACCAATCAAAAGGGTTTGCTGAACTCAAAACAGCGGTGGGGTTTGTGGTTCGCTCTTGGTGCTCTCTGGAGCCTGCCGTCGTCATGTGGTCTCTGGGCGCTGCAAGGGTGTTGTCCAGGTTCGAGTACCCCAAAGTTAAAGTCTCAGTTTGGGTACTTTACCTTGCAGGGATGATTCCTCTTCTTCGGCCGACAGTTTGAGTTTGTATGAAGATAGTCGCAGGTTGGCTGAGGCTGAAGGCCCGATGATTCGAAGCCTACCCTCAGTTCGTCTCCTCAGTTGGTCTTCCTCAGCTGGTCTTCCTCAAGTGGTCTTCCCTCCTCCCCTCGTCGCGTCCCACCTCGCCTGGCCTGAATTGTCCGTGCAGTGCCGGGGCGATTTCCAGATGGATTGGGAAAAGGCACGGGCAAAGGCCAGGGGGTAAGCGCGGGATGGGGAAAGAGCAACAGCCACGAGGGCGAGGGGCAGAAGAGCTGAGCAGAGAGAGAGAGCGAGATTGCTACCCGGGGCCTTCAATTATATTTGTTTCAAAACCCTTATCTGCGCGCCAAATCAGGTTAGTTCTTTGTCTTAATCTTGGCGGGCTATTTTAAATAATGGTGGTGATCCATACTAACTGTTTTTAGAAGGCTGGTAATCACATCTACCGGCCCGATAATTGACTTGTTTTGTCATGAATGTTCCTTGAAGGGCCTGTCCAGCCTCGATGGCTTTCTTAATCTGTTTCTGATTATATATGTAAACTGCTTGATGGCCTTAACTATATGCCTAACTGAATTTAGATTTGTCTCCAATTCGATCTAACACATAATTCAAATGCTGTCTGGTTTCAAAATACAAACTCTCTCTTCACAGAAACTGCAGCTTTGGTTTCGATTTCTCCATAAGCTGCCTGCGTTGCAGAGTCCAAGTTTTAAAATCTCACAGGCATTCTGCCATGAGGCACGGACGCCATCTTGGGTACCCTTTTTGATTTAAAATGTCCACGCAGGGTCCCGTTTATTAATAACAACCTTCGGGGAAATGTAGAAATTTTGCAAATCTTACATTCCCCCCGTGATACTAAAACTTGCTTGAAGTATCATACTTTAAGGTGAGCAAAATTTTCTGACCCTCCATAGTCAAACTTCCCCTGTAATTACCTATCTAATATACCCACGACACATGCACTTCCCATTCCGTGAAAATGTAGTGTACATCAGCATACAGAGAGTAAAATTACAGACTTTACACACACATCCAAGCATGGAGGGGGTCCAACACCCCTGCACCACTTGGTACACATATCTTTATTAAACCGCGTCGCAAAAAAACAAAAGATGAACCTTTATGAAAAATAACAAACACAAAGAAACAATCCTTAATCAAAATACAGGGAAAAAACTTAAACCGGCGTATCCCCCTCCACCTTTACATAATGTTCCTTCCAAATCCTCTGGTTTTGGAACTCTGAACACAGACCTTTTCCCTTACACTGAACACAAACTAAATATAACACTATCCCTAACTGACAAACCACGAGAATGTGAGAAGCCAATCTGATCCACGAAGGGACCTCTATATTATTGAAAATGTTCCACCAGGGTGGAATCACAATATCCAATACCTTAGTCCCTATCTATGCAGTTTTCTGTTCGAGAGTGTAAAAATGTTTCTGTGAAACTATGACGGCTTTGAGTATTTTGGTAAGGTGTTCAGGGAGAGGGGGAATTTCGTAGCCAAAGTGTGCTACGTACTTCTGCAAATTCATAAAATTCTCCTTCACAGTGAGGTGAACAGTGGAGGGTTCAGGAATGGGGACAATTCACTCCTGGGCCACGTGAACTTCTGCCTCGGGTTTAAAACAGAAACTGCTGTCACTAACTGGACACCAGCCATGCTGTCCATGCTGGTAGTGGGACGCACCGGTGGTGACACAATATGTCCCACCTCCTATATATGCTACCTGCGGGGGAACATGGCCTTGTGCCATTGACTCCATGGTACAATCTATAGGCTTTGCGTCAGCAGCTCTGAACCCACACTGCGGTTTCGAATAGGCATTCAAGTACTGGGGACACAGGATTATGTGTGCTCCCCGGCTCCGGCACCCTGAGAGGTCAGTACCTGTCATAGCGTGCTCCCACTTTATGACGTAAGGCGTGACCGCTGTGAAACGAATGTGTGCACCTACTTGAATGACTCCAATGTTCTCCACGCTGTATACTGGTGCGGGTCGGGCTGTCTTACGCATGACCGGCATCCTAACTACTACTCCCATGATTGTGTGGTTGGACCGCCCACAATCCACGGGGACTGGATTGGCTTCGGAGGCTAGCCGGAGTTGGCATGGACTCAATGCATTCTCAAAAGGGTGGAGGGCTGCGAGGTGCTTGTTGCTAATCCAGGAGAGGACTAAACCCTGATTTAAATCCTCCAGATTACTGCAGCCCTCACCCAGTAACCACGCCCCATATAACACGCACACCTCATTCTGCGCAGCCTGGTCAGAAGCATTTCTGTCCTCCCTTATGAGAGCATTTACCGTCTTTGCGTGCTTTTCCAACTCGGCTATGATTTCCTTTAAATGGACCGGCATGGCCTGGTCCTCATGCTACTCCGAGCCCACTACCTTGTTCTCATTCAGTAATATCCTTTTTAACTGTGTTTTTAAACCGTTTATCTGGGTCTGCAGCTCTATGTCATCCAAGCTGTGGATGACAGAGGACCCAGTATTAAACGCAGTAAAAACATCATTCCACACTCCCCTTCTCTGCCTCCCTGCATTACCCAAAAACTCTTGGTGTGTGGTGTACAGTTCGGTCTTGTCCACGTGGGCTAAATCGAACTCGTAAAACTTTTTGTACATGTCCTTTAAAAGGGCCTGGTATAACTGCTCTGTTTCTTTGGGGCACCACTCCGGTAAATGTACCTCGGTGAGATTTAAAATCACAGCGGCTACTGCGTAGTGTACCCCCTGGTTCAGCATCTGATCGGTGGGGACTAGTACCAACCCATTCCCTGGTCCCTTGGTGGCGGTGGGACAACCTTCCCTGGATAACCTCGCCACCTGCGCCGTGGGCGGAGCACAAGCTCAGTGGCATTGATTGGGATCGGGGTGTATGGGACCGCACACACCTTCAGGCTGGAATCCCACTTCATCCCTTCCCCGGCATCTTGCCACTGCCGGTGGAAAACAATGGATATGCCTGCAGGGAAGACCGTCTCTGACCCCCACATCTATATATATAAAGCGGTTCTTCTGTCTGTCTGTCTGTCATGCCGTCTGTCTGTATTGAATTAACTCGAAAGTTATAGAACGTACCTACACGTGTGTTACGTCGAAAGAAAGCTGACGATTCCAGAACCGTCCTAAGTGTATTTACGTTTTGGCCGGACAAAAATTGCGCCCGCGGAATCCAAAAAACGTTCAACATTCCGCTCATTATCCGCTCATTAGCATCGAGTGACGTCGAGGTCGACCAATCGTACGGCGGCTTCCTGGCGCGTGCGGCCGGGCCCTCCTACGGTCGAGTGACGGGACGATTGACCAATCCTACGCTTTGGTGACCTGACGGTCCACCAATCGGTGCCTTTGTGGGCGGGCCTTATCGTTCTGAACCGAGGTGAGTCGCCGCCATCTTGATTCCAAACTTTTCATTTCTTTTTCCCGCTTTCTGCATCTTTTAAAAAAAAGTTCCTTTTAAAACAGAAATTCTTTTTAAAAAAAGTTAACTACTTTCAGAAATTGTTTTTAAAAAAAGTTAATTACTTTCTAAATCTTTCAACTAATCTCATTAATTTTCCTACCTTTCCCCGTTTTTGCAGGTAGGCCTCTAAGCCTGGGCGTCTGTTGCCAGCCATGCTGGACCCTAGGCAATTGTTTTGCGACAAGCTCCTCCCACCCCTCACCCCCCACCCTTCGGTCTCTCCCATCACGTGGTGGTTGACCAATCCTATGGCGTGTGTGGGCAGGGCCTGATGCTTAATAAGACAGAATAAATTAAAGTTACTTCAGTCTTCGCGAGCACTGGAGTGACTGCAGCAACTATTGCAATGTAAGTGAAGAGATAGAGAATAAATAATTCAGTTTTTATATCTTCTAACTTTATATCTTCTTTCCTTTAAAAACTTTCGATTTTCAAAAGGCGAAAGTTTTTTAAGGAAAGAAGATATAAAGTTAGAAGATATATAAAAGCCAAAAGTTTTTAAGGAAAGAACATATAAAGTTAGAAGATATACAAAAACCGAAAGTTTTTAAGGAAAGAAGATATAAAGTTAGAAGATATACAAAAGCCGAAAGTTTTTAAGGAAAGAACATATAAAGTTAGAAGATTTCCGATTTTGTACTTTGCAGGTACTTTTTTTTAAAGTAAAGAAATTTTGCAGTTTTTATTAACAATTTTTTTTTTTCCATGCTTCCAACCGACATGAGAAAATGGCCGCCGGCTTCTTCATGCACCTTCAAGGCTGGCCGCACCCGCCCTGAAGGCTGGCAGACAGCTTTTTTATCTTTCTGCCCCCGCCCCCTATCCCCTCTCCTCAGCCACCCCCCCGCCTCAAGGGTTAACCCGGCAACCGGCTCTGGAGATCGGGAGCCGAGGAGGGTTACCCCGGCAACTGGGCCCGGCCATCTTTCATCCTGGCAGCAGTTCAATGCAGCGACACCACAGCGCCATATTTGATCTTGGCAGTACGACACGTTCTTCGTGATGCCATCTTTGATCATGGCAGAACTTCAATGTGGGCCTGAACAGCGCCATCTTCAGTCTGGGCTGCCCGGTTTCTTCCTCCTTCCCTCTTTCCTTCCCCCTCCCTCCCTCTCTCTCCCCCCCCTCTCTCCCCTCCCTCTCCCTTCCCCCCCGCTCCCTGCCCCCCTCTTCCCTGCCCCCCCTTCCCTGCCGCGCCCTCTCCCTCCCCCCCTCTCTCCCTCCCTCCCCCCACTCTCTCTCCCTCCCCCCCTCTCTCACTCCCTCCCCCCCTCTCCCTCCCTCCCCCTCTCCCTCCCCCCTCTCTCTCCCTCCCCCCCTCTCTCTCCCTCCCCCTCTCTCTCTCCCTCCCCCCTCTCTCCCTCCCCCCTCTCTCCCTCCCCCCTATCTCTCCCTCCCTCCCCCCCACTCTCTCTCCCTCCCTCCCCCCCACTTTCCCTCCCTCCCTCCCCCCTCTCTCTCTCCCTCCCTCCCACTCTCTCTCCCTCCCCCCTCTCTCTCCCTCCCTCCACTCCTCCCTTCCCCCCATCCCTCCCTCCTCCCTTCCCCCCTCCCTCCCTCCTCCCTTCCCTCTCCGGCTTCCCCGGACGTGAATCCGGTTTGGCTGGAGTACTGAGACGAATTGGACCCCAGCCAGCTGGCCAACTTCCCTCATGGAAGTAGACGGCGGTTTCCTCCGCATCCCGTTCACCGCTCCCATCGATCGCCAGGGGCGCTCTGTCTCCCGAACACCCATAGATGTGGGCGTCTTGGACGTCGCCCCGTCTCCCTGCGCTCATCCCAATCAGGGCGAATAGGATCACGATCCCTTCCATCCCCAAGGTCTTTCTGAAAAAGATGTAAAAACATGCAGCCAGGTCCCCAAGAGATTCTCTGGCTTGGTGAAGCATGGTCGGGTCCCGCGACCTCGACCCAAAGATACACACTTAACAGACGACTTAACTTAAAACTACCCATCACCTTATTTAACTTAAATCAAAACACCCAAACTTAAGCTAAATAATTACACTTTACTTAAAACTTAACTTAAACTAAAACTATATACATCTGCCGCCCGTCTCCGGGCGATCAGGCTAATCCCTGGTCGGACTGCGGCTCGCTGCTACCCCCAGCGTGACTGCACCATCCTTCACTGTTGGTCCCTCGCAGCCCGTGGCTGCTGGCTGAGGACCTGTGTCCTTGGACCTCTCCCTGACTCGAGGGGTGGCCCTTGGTAACTGGAGGGCGGGTGACCATGGCTTTCTCAGCTGGGGCGTCCATGGGGACCTTCTAGGGACCTTGACGAGTGAAGCTTTCTTGGCCGATGGGCCTTTTACCCGAACCGCTGCTCCTCCAGGCTTGACCCCTCCCAAACCCAGGCTGGGGGCAGGTAACTCTTCGCAGCCTGCTGCTGCGAGCTGAGAGTCTCCGCCCCCAGGTCCCATAGCTTGGTCCGGGGCAGGGTTTTCGACCTCAGGTCCCTCCCTCTCTACACCTGGGTTAGGTGCGGGGTTTTCGGCCTCAGGTCCCTCCCCCTCGTCTGGATCCCAGAAGAGCGGGGCAGTTTCCCAATCGATGGGCGGGATGGTCCCTCCCTTCAAGCAAGTCACAGCGCCTGCCTGTGCAGTCTGTGAACTTGCTCCTGCTGCAGGCTGAGGTTCTTTATCCTCAGACCTTACCCCAACTGGCAGCTTTCCCCTTTCAGGTGTAAACAGCTTACACTGGTTGATATAACCAGCAGCCTGTTTTAAAACCTCGGCCGCTGCCCCGAACGGGCCTTCTAGGGGCTCCCCTTTCTCTTCCCTTACCGGGACGGCCTCACAGATGGGATTTCGGGCTTGGGCCTGCTTTAGGTCCGGGGCCAAAACTACCCCCTGTGTGCCTCCCTTGTCCCGGACTGCGGCTACCGGGCCTGCTCTACAGGGATCCCATAACTCTGCTTCCCTAGCCCTCTGCTCGGCCACCTCGTGGGTCCCTTGGTTATCCTCCCACGTGGTAGGGAGGGATCCTAAAACTATGGACAAAGGTTTGGCCATTCCCCCAGCCTGCTCGTTCCCTGTAGATCCCATTGGGCTAAATGGGACCTCGTTAGACCTGGGTGGATTGGTCAGGTCTTCCGTGCTGAAAGCTCCAGTGTCCACTGAATATCTCCCCTGCACCGCCTCCACCCACATCTTAACACAGGGCCTGTTCCCCTCATCGTTTTCAAGGGGACACAGGTCGACAGGCTGCGTTGGTTCTAGTCAGGGCTGTGGGTTGAATGGGGCTGACTGTGTCAGAGCACTGGTGGCGGCTGCTACTCTCCCCTGGCCAGTCAATATGGACCTCATTGCGTCCAAAAATGACTCGACCGCTGCGGGAATGATTCCTGCCTCCGCCTTTTGGGCTAGGGCTGCGGAATTCTTTCCCTTGTTATCTTTCCAAGGGTTTTTGCACTCCTTCCGCCAGTGACCATCCTTCCCGCACCCGTAACAATTCGTCTTTGTATTTGGGGGTTTACTCCCTTCCTGGTGCCACTCTTTCCTACCCGGTCCGGGTTTTATCCCATGCACCTTTCCCTTGGGTGGGTGTACATCAGCTCCCCTGCCGTTTTTGTAAGCCAGAGTGAGCTGCCTAATTACCATGAGTTCTGTGGCCTGGGGATCTTTGGAGTCGAACCAGGCTTCTGCCTTGGCCCGGGCCTGTGGCAAGCTGTTCGCCACCAGACAACGGAGCCAATGCGTCAGGGAATCCCCATACAGGAACGCTTGGCCCGGCATCCCCGGGCAAGCCTTCCGGTACACCGGCCACAACCGGTCCGCAAAAGCCTGCGGGGTTTCCCCTGGGAGCTGGATCGTCCTCTCCACGCGGGAGAAAGGAATTCCCTCATCCATCCCCATGGCCTGCAGAACCGCATCTCTAAGCTCCTCATACCCGCTCTGCCCCCTTTTACACTCATCAGAGAGGGATTGGAGGAGATTACTCTCCAGGGAGAATAGCAGCATCTTGGCCTTCTCAGCGTCAACGCAGTCATTGACGCTGGCGGTCTGCTCTATTTCCCTGAAGTGGATTGAGGGGTCTCCCTTTGCAGATAGCTTTGGGATATGGTTGACCATAACCCTGAGCTGTTGGGTGTTAAAGGGTAATACGAACTGGTTTTGGAGGGGTCCCTCAATGTCGCCGTTGGCGGGTGGGCCGAAACTCCAATGCCGCGCTGGGCACATTGGTCCCGGCTCTGGCCTCTCGTGCGGGATTTGCTCTACCTCCGCCTCCACCTCTGGTTCCACTTCAGGTTCCACCCCCAGTTCCACACCCCTTGCTGCCAAACCTCGCTGAAGCTTGGCGCTACGGGTGGTGGCCTTGAGGTCTCCTCTCTCTCAACTGGGTCGTCCCTAAGCACTACCGGTGACGTTGGAACTGTCCTCCCCTCGTTCCCCATAAAATCTGCCTGGCCTGCCTTTGGGCTTATGAGGCATACCATGCCTTTTGCCTTCCGGAGGGCCCAGCTCAGATTTTCTATCCTCTCCTTACAGGGGCCGTGGTCTGCCTCCTCAAACCCCTGTTCACTCGCTAGCTTGTAAGTGGCTTTTACCTCCTGTACTTTCTCTTCCTGTTCCCTATTCTGCCTTGCCAAGCGAGCGTTTTTCTTCCGCAACCTTAACTCATTTCCCTTGGCCTCGGTGGCTTGGCATCATAGGTATTCAAACTGGGTCTTGTGTTCTCCCACTAAATGCACTCTTTCTTGTTTCAAAGCCTGCAAAGCTATTAATAACTTCTCCACTGCGAGAGCCTTATCCTGGATCTCCAGGGCTGACTCCCTCAACTCGACTGCCTGTGCTGCAGCGAGCCTGTCCAAAAGCAGGACCTGCTTTTTAAAGCACATCAGCCAAATTGCCTACTCGAGGAACAGCACCTCATCTTCCGATTAGGCACTTTACAGCCTTCCAGACTCAATATCGAGTTCAACAATTTCAGATCATAACCTCGGCCCCTATTAGATTTTTACTTATATTTTTTATCCACACCTTTGTTTTGGTTTCCCCCCCACTTTCCTTTTTTTTCTCTCTCCCACATGGCAGCTGTCTCCAATTCTGCCAGCGCATTTCACACCTAATCTAGAGCTGTCTTTTGTCTCCACTAGTCCTATCAACACCTCGTCTCGTTTTGAATACCTCTTAATGTCGCTTCTTCTCTTTTGTTCTCTCCCAGCCTGGCCTCTTAACCTACTACATTCCCTGTGCCTCTTTAGTCTTGATAAAGGGTTTTGACCCGAAACGTTGACTCTAATTTCTCTCCACGGATGTTGCCTGGCCTGCTGAGTTTTTCCAGCATTTTCTGTTGTTATTTCTCCAAGGACCTCTTGTGTTCCTTTCCCTCTGTCCACGTAGCTGCTGCATCTACGGGATGCCCAGCCTTTAACAGAGTGGTGATCCACTTCATAGTGATATTCACCTTGCTAAACACATAATCAGAAATCCTTTCCTCCATCATGGTTTGCTCATCCAAACCATTGTCTACTGTATCGCAACCCTGTTGCCGGTGTCCTGCCGCGGTCGTCATTTTGTAGGGGGTGGCATGTGAGCCCAGTCAGTTATGCCTTTGACTGCCCCTGTGATTCTCGACACTGGACTTAGGTGCAGGTAGCGATACAGAAAAGACTCGAGTAGGCAGCTGGTTTGGATGTAAGCAAAACTCAAGATTTTATTAAACAGAAAAATTAATACAGTCTTATAAGAAGTTACTAGTGCATAAAATTACAAGCAAATACAAAAAACTATACTTATACAGGGAATGGGAAACACACTGCACATCGAGGGAAAACAACTACCTTAACAATCCCCTTATCCTTATCCCACCCCCTATACCTAACTAGATTAAGCTATGAGGGGCCAGAATTTATGCTCACCAATCAAAAGGGTTTGCTGAACTCAAAACAGCGGTGGGGTTTGGGGTTCGCGCTTGGTGCTCTCTGGAGCCTGCCATCATCACATGGTCTCCGGGTGCCGCAATGGCATTGTCCAAGTTCGAGTATCCCAAAATTAAGGTCTCTGTTTGGGTACTTTACCTTGCAGGGATGATTCCTCTTTCTTTGGCCGACAGTTTGAGTTTGTATGAACATAGTCGCAGGTTGGCTGAGGCTGAAGGCCCGATGATTCGAAGCCTACCCTCAGTTCGTCTGCTCAATTGGTCTTCCTCAGCTGGTTTTCTTCAGGTGGTCTTCCCTCCTCCCCGTATCCGCCCAATGCAATGCCTGGGCGATTTCCAGATGGAGTGGGAAAAGGCACGGGCAAAGGCCAGGGGGTAAGTGCTGGACGGGGAAAGAGCGACAGCCACAAGGGCGAGGGGCTGAAGAGCCGAGCAGAGAGAGAGCGAGATTGCTACCCGGGCCTTCAATTATACTCTTTTCAAAAACCCTTATCTGCGCGCCAAATCAGGTTAGTTCTTTGTCTTAATCTTGGCGGGCTATTTTAAATAATGGTAGCGATCCATACTAACTGTTTTTAGATGGCCGGTAATAGCATCTACCGGCCCGATTATTGACTTGTTTTGTCATGAATGTTCCTTGATGGGCCTGTCCAGCCTCGATGGCTTTCTTAATCTGTTTCCGATTATATATGTAAATTGCTTGATGGCCTTAACTATAGGCCTAACTGAATTTAGATTTGTCTCCAATTCAATCTAATACATAATTCAAAGTCCTGTCTGGTTTCAAAATACAAAGGCCCCGATTTTCCCCCAGCCGTCGGGCGGGTTTTCAGGCGGGCGGGGGCTGAAAATCTCAGAAAAAGGGGGTCGCGACCCCTCCCGCCCGATTCACCGCCCCGCCCGACTTTCCCCCCACCCCCGTGTTTCAGCGCGACCTGAATCAGTCCCGCTCGCAGCAGGCGGGAATGGTCGGCGGGAGCCTAATGATCAATTATTGGCATGTTTAATGCTATTTTCAGGGTCCCTTGCAAGTTTCAGCCTTTCCCCACCTAAAACACGCCTGGTGGGAACACCGCTGATGAAACCTGGCGTGAACAAAGTTGGCTTGCTTGCTTTCAGCTGCAGGTCAATCAGGACTGAAGAGATTTAAACAGACAGCATTTGCAGGCTGCAGGACCTTGTTGCTGAAGGCTTGGGGCAACTTGTTGAAGGCTTCGGCACAGCTGTGGAAGGTTGGAGCCTCACACACTTCTCCAGTGTGAGCTCCTGGGAAGCCACTCACACCACCCTAACTCAGCGCCTCCTCAACGGAGGCATCTGCCAGAAGCATCGGAGGCATTTTGTTCCTTCCCTTCCTGGCATTAGAGGATCTCCAACAGCAGAGGAGGCTGGAGCAACTCCAGCAGCAGCAGCACCAGCAACAACAGCAGCACCAGCAGGAGTGGCAGGCTGTGGCTCAGCCACCTGAGGCAGCACAGGCCAGAAGGGGCCAACGCATGGAAGGCCGTCGGCGCAGGGGATACCCCCCAAACAGGGTCTACAGACATAGGGTCAGCTACCTCAACATGATTGAGCAGCAGTGCCAGAGGCGGCTCCGACTTTCGCGAGAGGTTGTGACTGACATCTGCGCAATGCTGTAGCAACACCTGGAGCCCAGAGCACCAGGTACTTACCAGTGGCCATCAAAATCACCACCGCACTCAACTTTTATGCCTCAGGCTGCTTCCAGGAATCAGCAGCAGACATCAGTGGCATCTCCCAGGCGGCCGCACATACTTGCATCAAACAGGTAACCGATGCCCCCTTTGCCCTCGCGCACAATCACATCCATTTCACCAGGGGTCGCGCAAGTGTGAGGGCGGGAGCGCTTGTATTAGCTCAGCTGGCAGGCTTTCCAAGGGTGCATGGCGTCATTGACTGCACACATGTGGCCCTTAGGGCACCCCACCACAATCCAGGAGTTTTTGTCAACCGCAAGGGCTTCCACTCCCTTAACGTTCAGCTGGTGTGTGACCACAAGAAGGTGATTTTGCATGTTTGTGCCAGGTACCCTGGCAGCTGCCATGACTCCTTCATACTGTGCCAGTCTACTGTGCCTCCACTATTCAGTCCGCCAAACGAACTTCAAGGATGGCTACTTGGAGACAGGGGATATCCCCTGCGCTCTTGGCTAATGACGCCGTTGAGGAGACCAGCCAGCGAAGCTGAGGAGCGGTACAACTCCAGCCACATTACCACCAGATGCATTATCGAGCAAACCATCGGATTGCTGAAGATGCGCTTCAGATGCCTCGATAGATCAGGTGGAGCCCTACAGTACTCATCAGCCAGGGTCTCCAAAATCGTCGTGGTATCCTGTGTGCTTCACAACATGGCACAGCGCCGTGGCTTGCCGATTCCGCAGGACCAAGAGGCTCCTCAGAGAGCCGCCTCGGACGAGGATGACGCTGAGGATGATGCAGAGGAGGAGGAGGAGGAGGACGGAAGCGAGCATCCTGCAGAGGCCCGCCAACCAGCAGCACCAGTCCGCGAGAACATTGCTGGGCGGAATGCAAGGAATGCACACATCTTGGGCAGATTTGCGTAGCCTGGTACATCAAACACTGCAGCCTCACTGCTTCTTAACTGACCATGGACAGCGGCCCATGCCTACACATTCCTACCTATTTGACCAGCTTGCTGACATCTGCAAGTTATCCTAAGGCCACGATGTGATATCCCCATTCACCAAATGACAGATGCCATAACTGCAGCAGTTGCCACCAGATTTTTTATGTACAGGAAAATGATGGCATTAAAACTATTTACAAGACTTTTCACCCAAGTGACTACCCTTATGATTAGTGGTGCTTTATTTTTCTCTTACGCATGCTCCTACGTAGTGGTAACCCTGTGGCTTCAGCAGATGTGGAGGCCCCTTGCTCACTTTCCTGCTGCCCCTGTCTCGACACCTTTGGCGGGCGTCCTCTGGGGTGGCGAGCCTGTGAGGGCTCGCCAGCAGTCTGCTGCTGCTGCGGCTGTGCGGAGCTTGAGACTCCTATCTCACTGGGGTGTGGACTCTGGCGGGGCTCTGACCGAGGGCTCTGAAGTGGCATGGAAGTGTGAGCGCGTGGAGAGGCGCCCCCACTTCCTTGAGGTATGCCAACAACCTCCCTCTCATGGGTCAGCTCCCCCTCAGCGCCTGCAAGTGGCTGGAGAGCACCTTCCTGCAAATCAGGGGGGCCATAGGAACCCGTATCTGCAATGGCAGTCCTACTCAGAAGGACTTCCATGAAGGTGTGGTTTCGGTGCTCAATAGATGCCCATCGCTCCTCAAGAGATGCCATTCTATTCAAAGCACTCACCATGTTTTTGATACCCTGGCGACTAAGCTCCTCCATGGCCACAGCCCTCCTCTCCTCGGCTGCAGCCCTCCTCTCCTCGGCCATAGCGCTCCTCTCCTCAGCTGCAGCCCTCCTCTCCTCGGCAGTAGCCAGCCTTACCATGGAGGTTGCCAACTTTTCTGTGATGATGCTTTCATGCGCCAATGACTCCAATAAGGCTCTGCTCCTGCTCGCCATGGACTCCTCCATTTGCTCCACACTCACAGCGACCCTGGAGACAAACCCTGCCAGAGGCTCCTGAATCTGTGCATGGAGATCCATCACCTCCTCTCTTGCGGATGGACCCAGAGGCATAGGGTCGACATGCAGCTCAGCTGAGCTGGCAGAGGCCTGCGCCCTCTGATGAGGACTCTCCACTGCTGTCCCTGTCTCCACACTCTGCTGATGCTCACTTGTGAGCAGTGATACACCAGGTGACAACACTACTCTATGTCCCGAAGGTCCCACCGAGGTGTGAGTGTCTGCGCTGGTGCTGGGTGCGCTTACTTCTGCTGATGCTGCGCCCTCAGAAGCTGGAGCTTCCTCTGAGGAGTCTGGCTGCAAAGTCTCTTCCTCCTCGGCAGTGGCGACGGGGGCTCTGGATGGTCCTGCGGGGGAGTAAAGGAAAGAGTTAGAGATGTGATGCCAAGGCTACTGACACATTGGATTTGGCAGATGCTCATAAGTCCAAATGATGTGGCTTCAGAATCATATCAGCAACTCATGCTGTGTCAATGAGAGGGATGGGGAACTATTCCTTCACCAGCTTGCGGGCTTGCTCCTGTCTCTCCTGCCCCAGCATCCACAGGCACGTCAGCCCCAGCAATCTCGATCGCAGCTTCCTCCCAGGGGCTCAGGTGGGCGAATGAGGGTGGTCCTCCTCCAGTCCTCACATGCTCTCGTCTATGTGAGCTCTCTTTTCCTGCAATGAGGGAGACAAGTGGAGTTTGAGTGAGAGTGCAGGAGTGAGTGTAGAGATTGCATAGCATAGATACTTAGAAGGAGACAAAGATTTTGTGAGGCTGCAAGACCAAGGGCCCTCCCTGTGTGTTGTCAGTTGTGTTCCAAGCATCAGACTGAGAGGCAGTGTGAGGGCTGCATGGTGGAATTGTTATGTGAATGTGAGCATAGAGAGATAGGGAATGGGTAAGGGTGCATGGATGTGACTGTGAAGTGGGATATGGAGGAAGAGATTGCTGAAGCTGAGTGCTGTTGGGGAAAGGCAATGGGGATCAGGTTGAGGGTGATGGAAACTTCGTACTTACTTTCCCTGTGCGGTGAAGGTCATGGAAGCGCTTCCTGCACTGCATCCAGGTCCGACGGGTGACTCCCAGAGAGCTGACCTCTGCAGCCACCTCCATCCAGGCAGCCCTGGACTCTTTGGGAGGCCTCTTCCTCCCTGAGCGAGGGTAGAGGACCTCCCTGTGGGCCCTTACCCCATCCACCAATGACTGCAGTGACGTCTCATCGAATTTGGCGGCAGCTCGGCCTCTGCCGCTGGCAGCAGTTGATGCAGGCTCCTCTGCCATTCTGCAGGACTGGTTGAGAAGCCTGCAGAGGTTGAGAAGCTTGCTGGACACTTTAAAAGCACCACGAATGATGACATCATACTGTGGGGCTTTCTGACTGGAAATGGACAATTAGCAAGGGTGCCCACACGTTGGAACTTAATTGGCCACTTGAGGGAAAATTGCGTGCAGCTGGCTGACCCATTTTTTTTCGGGTCGGAACCCGACATTCGGGGAACCCGAAAATTTCCCGCCGATTGGGAAAATCGGGGCCAAAGTCTCTCTTCACAGAAACTGCAGCTTTGGTTTCGATTTCTCCACAAGCTGCCTGCGTTGCAGAGTCCAATTAAAAAAATCTCACAGGCATTCTGCCACGAGGCACAGACGCCATCTTGGGTACCGTTTTTGATTTAAAATGTCTACGCAGGGTCCCGTTTATTAATAACAATCTTCGGGGAAATGTAGAAATTTTGCAAATCTTACAGCTTCATCCTTGAAGTTAATGTGCCTGGAATAAAATGAATAGAACGTTTACAAAGCCTGTCTGAATGTTTCTTGGTTAGTGTGGCTTCGTCCTTTGTTTTTCAAGTGATACTGCTTAGTTTTAAAATATTGGTTTGAATTGAATTGGAGTTATTGAGGTTAATTAACCTATTCTTAGACTTTTTTTGTGGCCATGGTGAAATTCTGGTTGCTGTAAATTTGTGTGGAAGCTACTAGTTCCGGATATGTGGCAAAAACACATTAACAATTTTTGTAAATTTTTGACTAATTGCAAGTATGGGTGACCAGGAAAAAAAAGAGGAAATGCTATTGTGTGGAGTTGCTTCACAGAATGTTTAGGATTCCTCATTTTAAAGCTACACAACTTTGCAAGCTGTGAGGTTGTGTGACCAAACCTGATATTGACTGATGTCTGTGTTTGTCTTCTTTTGAAATGCAAAAGAAAGAAGTTAACTCTTTTCACAAGCAGCTGTGAACTCTGTTTTTAACTCCACAAACAGGTGTGGGTTTTGTAAACATTTTGGGCATTGTTAAATTTCTAAGTTTTAAATTTGAGTGGATTGACGAATTAACCCATTTGGCTCTTAGGAAAGCCGCAATGGGTTGTCTGTTTTTTTTCTTGTAAGCAGGGGTCCAGATGAGTGTTGATGGTGCAAGATTACCAGCTCCAGGATGGGGAAACTCCTGTCCGCAGTGAGCGCTTTGATGCTCGTAGTGGATGGGATTGAACTATACCAGGAATCACAGCAGCTCGGAAACAGCACCAATGAAACCATAACCTCACTGGATACAGGGTTTTCTGTTGTAACTGAGATGAATGTAGCAATTCAAAATCAAACTATAACATATTATAATTGGACAGTGAGGGTAATGGAGCAGAGGGTGAATGAGGGGCAAAGGATTTGTTTAAAATGCTCAAATTAAAAATCATTATGATAATATTCAATGTCCTGGTCAGTCGAAAGAAGCCATTCAATTAAAGGTGAGAGCGAAACCAGTGCCACCCAATGAAGGGAGTGAAGAGTGCCCCACCCCATTCCCTGCTCCGATTAATGGATTGGTGTTAGTTCCGAGTGAGTTGTCAATGTTACATGATGTTGTATTAGATGCAAGGGAGGTTATTGTCAATATATCTGGTATCTAACAGTACTATGTGTATTAAACCTAAAAGGATGGTAAAAATCGGGAACAGGACTATTCTGCCTTTAATGGATCAGAATCCAATGCATGTTAAGGCATTAACCGAGATAGACGATTTGGGGAAATACGTGTCCATTTTTGGATATGGGTTACCTTGGATGAATGAAAATCTCACTGAGTTTGTGAAACGGATTGGAGAAGTGAGAAGGACATTCTCAGTATTGAAAGGGCGGAATGATGCTAATGCCAGAATAATAACCTCGTTAATGAACGAGGCGACTTTTTGGTGGGATTCGGGATTTAATCGCATAGACCTAGCTCCATGGGGAAGACTGCGCTCACAAGCTCTGTTATGGTTACAGCTAATGTGTGTGATCGTGCTTATGTGGGAGTGGGGAAAGTGGGCAAGACGTAACCAAAGAAAGAACAAGGGAAGACAACTGGGGCATACGAGGGGACTGTTCCCGAATTAGCTTTAATAATGTGAAATGGGGTATAGATATCGTATTATAGGGGATAAAAAGCGGACTATGTCCGATTGGAATACGTACTGCTCCAACTCTGGTGAAATGTCTGCACATGAATAAACATGAGAGATATTTGAGGGAGGACTGTAAGATTCTGAAAAGTGTAATAAAACCGCTGCTACCATGTGGAGATCGAAATTGCGAACGAATTGTAAGATGATAACGGACGGATTTAAAAATGTAAGAAATCAGCATGTGTTCTTTGTTTGTGAAGACACGAAATGGTGGTCAGTATGTGTTCTTTGTTTGAGAGGCCACCTGGACAAGAAGGGGAGAACACACATCTCACAGGAACTGGAATGTGTCATGCGGATGGAACTCCAATCAGGGAAGGTTTGGAGTGGACAGATCTATCCAAGGGAGGCAGAGAGTAATTTACGATCAACGAGGCCTTATCACCCAGTGGCGGGAGTTTACAGAGATAAGAAGGAGAACAGAGAGGACAGAGCAGGAGGAAGATTGAAGTGAGAAAGCTGACCAGTTCATGTTTCGACTTAGTTTCCTTTGACCGATCACCCAGAAATGGAGGAGTATGTATGAGAATTGGACATGGGCTTAGATATTGTTAAAGAGGGTACTTTTACATACATTTGAATCGTTAAAGGGGCATTTTTATATACTTTGAATTGACAAGTTGCAGGCATATTTTTTGCCGGGAGTTCTTTGAATTTATTGCCAAAAGTGCTTCTATGTACACTTGAATTTTGAACTATATCTGATTAAACGACCAATTTTATTGATCACATCCTTGTCTGTCATTGTTAAGCTAATTCGTAATTCCTGAGGTCCGAACAGTAGTAAGAGAAAGTGCTACACAGCCAAGGCAGGAGGAAAGGATAGCGCATATGACAGCTCGCCGGAAGGTGAGGCTGCACACTAGTTCTGCTGCAGAGGACTCAGATGATGACTTCAATGAGCCAGGCTACAGAAGAAGGCTGATGGGTGTACACACCCAAATGTTTGGTGCACTGGGAACCCTGCCGGAAAGCTTGCCTTCAGTGTCAAGGAGCATGGAGGAGTCAAGTAGCAACTTGGCACAGGGCTTTGCGCAGAACTTGGAGCCCATCCTTTCCAAGATGAAAGGGCTGGCCACCTCCATCAAAACACTCCTGGAGCCAACTATGACGTAGCATCTGATGACTGAAGTCTTACCATAGTATGAATTCTGCAGTGGAATCTCAGACTGCTGTCATGCAATCTTAGCTTGCTGCCATGGAAGCTCAGACTGCTGCCATCGTGGCTCTGGATACCAGTGTGCAAAGTAGCTTCTAGTGCAGCACAGCACTCCAGCAATCTGTTCCCCAACAGATCTGCTCCCAAAAGACACTGTGCAGATATGACCTCCTGCTGAGAGCCCTTCTCCCCCATCTCCTCATCTCTCTTCTAGCAGCTTGTCTTGCTCTGCGTGGCCTCTGCTCATTCTCCAGTCATGCTCAATATCAAGAGGAAGGCCACCTGGTCCACCCATGTCTGGGAGCAACTGGACTGTGTGCAAGTCTTTAGGTCACCAAAAACGTGTAGGATTCGCAAAATTGGATTTAATATTAATAAGGGTTAAATGACAGAAGAGGCCGTGATTCTAAAGACTGTTTTAAAAGAAGCCCAGAAAAAGGGGCATACAAAATGGCCACCATACCATGTGACCAACTTATTGGGACACTTTAAAATGGTTCCTGCGCAACCTCAGACAGATTTGTGGATTCAACCCACAGTAAGTTCTGGAAGCCGTTCCTGAGAGAACGAAACCAGACCCACACGTATGCATATGGAATAGATGCAGATCTAGTCAAGATCGGCCTGGAGACAGAGGCCATCAAAATGCTGCCCCAGACAAAAGGGGACAATTTCATATTCATGAGAACAGCACCCAGGACTAGATAACGAGATCAGCAGGACATTCAAAACAATGGAGGTGATTCCAAACCAGAGATGGGCCTGTTACCAGCCGTTTAAGACATTTTAAATATAATAACTACCCCACTGTGCTCCCAGCCCACCAAAAATAAAACAAAGACTAACCTGATTTTGGGCGGGAAGTGAAGCCTCTGGATAAAAGGTATGTCTGGAGAGACTTTTCGGCAGTTGGACAGTCGGGACAGGCAGGCCAGAGCGAGTTGGAATGCAGACAGATGCAAGCCTGCAGCTTGAACACAGACACGCCGGGTTGGAGAGCTGGAAACACGCAGCTTGAATCCGGACACCCAGAAGAAGGAGCAGTCAATCTCAGGCGTTCCGCCCTGGGGAAGCACATCGGGAGATCATCGAGCGTCCCCGGGCCGTTGCCGGGACGAGAGGCCATACACCCAGCTTGGGAGAAGAGACAAAAAAAAAAGGTCCCAAGCGAAGAAACCTTCCAGCCACCACGGCTCGGTAGAAGAGAGGAAAGGAACCTGAAGAAGCGATGGGAGCCAGCCCAAGGCTTCTGTAACCAGGGTCGAGCCGACGATCCTCGACCCCGCCGACATCCAGGCCCGCTGGTGTCCAGCCGCCCCCGACCCCCACCTCAGGAGAGAGGTGTGGCGCAGTTCGCAGGGGCTCCACGATCCACGTGGAGATGAGACGCCTGAAAGGACCAAACACAGACTCGATTTCAAAACCTTGCACCTCCTAGTGGGATTGGTGAGCATGTTTCTGGCCCTTCACAATCAGATCTAGATAGGTTTAATAAGGGGGTGGATTTAAGGGTACAATTAACATGAGTTGTTGTCCCTCGATGTTCCATGTGTTTCCTTATTTCATAATGATCTTTGTAGAGTATAAGATGCCTGTATTTGCTTTAGTTAGTACTGTGTCGTTATGATTTGTTTTGTGTTGTTTTTCCCTCCCATGTACTCCCTCATCTGCTTGCATTTGATTTGATATTTTTCCTTATGCAATAAAATTTCATTTTGTTTCATCAAACTTGGTCTATAAGAGTTTTCTCTACATTGTAGTTCCTGCGCCTAAGTCCAGAGTATAGAATCTAAGGGGCGAGTGGGTCGAACCACTCAAGGTTTTACTGTGCAAGAGAGAAAGGCCTCTAGAGAGAGAAACCTCAGGGAAACCTCTCGAGGACGAAACCCCTTACAAAAGTACTTCAGCACCTGCCAGACCACTTGCTGTAGACTACTGAAACTTTAACTAACTAAAGAAAGCACACAAAACTGATAGAATTACAGAAACAGCCAGAAGAAATATACCAACAACTAACCTTCAAGGAGTTGATGATCCATTTAAATAGCATTGTTGGGGGATCGTTCATGCTGCTTACCGCATGTTCAGCTGTGCGAGGTTATGAGAGGGCGTAGGCTATAGTGTAGAGCTCCAAAATTGTGCCATTGGTGTCAAGTCCGCATTGCATGCTTATTGACGTCATGATCTGCCAGCTCTGCATAATTCTGGCAGGCGTTTGCGGAGCACACGCTAACCCCTTTACCAAGATGGCGTCCACTGCACTTCACATCAGAAGTGTGTGCTCGCATTGCAGACGACATTTTGGAACCTTAAGGGGCCTTGTAGTGCCCAAAAAATGGGCTTTACTGAGCCCAATTACTGACTGCTCTCATCTAACTTTCAGGATGCCTAGCAGTAATGGCATGACAGGGGATGTGTCCGAGGAAGCAGTTTCCTCTCAAGGTGTCTGCACATCCTTCTTATTTCTTCTTAGGCAGTCCCTCGGAACCAAGGATGACTTGCTTCCACATTAAAAATGAGTTCGCAGGTGACTGATGAGTCCAATGCGGGACCTGCAGTCTCTGTCACAGGTGGGGCAGACGATGGTTGAGGGAGCGGGTGGGTGGAGTGCTTGGGTTGATGTGCGCTCCTTGCACTGCCTGCGCTTCACTTCCGCTTGCTCCCGCCGAAGAGACTCGAGGTGTTCGGCGCCTTCCCGGATGCTTCTCCTCCAATAGTGCGGTCTTGGGCCAGGGATTCCCAGGTGTCGGTGGGGATGTTACACTTTTTCAAGGAGGCTTTGAGGGTGCCCTTGAAGCGTTACTTTGCCCACCAGGGGCTCTCTTGCCTTGCCGGAGCTCTGAATAGAGCGCTTGTTTTGGGAGTCTCGTATCGGGTATGCGGACAATGTGACCCGTCCATCGGAGCTGATTGAGCGTGGTCAGAGCTTCGATGCTAGGGATGTTGGCCTGAGCAAGAACACTGACGTTGGTGTGCCTATCCTGCCAATGGATTTGCAGGATCTTGCGGAGGCAGCGTTGGTGGTACCTCTCCAGTGCTTTGAGGTGCCTGCTGTACATGGTCCATGTCTCTGAGGCATACAGCAGGGCAGATATCACTGCTGCCCTGTAGACCATGAGCTTAGTGCCGGGTTTGAGGTCCTGGTCTTCAAACACTTTCTTCCTCAGGCGACCGAAGGCTGCACTGGCACACTGAAGGCGGTGTTGGACTTCGTCGTCGACGTCTGCCCTTGTTGACAGTAGGCTCCCGAGGTATGGAAAGTGGTCCACGTTGTCCAAGGCCTTGTCGTGGATTTTGATGATCAGGGGGCAGCACTGTGTGGTGGTGGCAGGTTGGTAGAGGACCTTTGTTTTACGGATGTTTAGTGTAAGGCCCATGCTCTCATATGCTTTGTTGAAGGTGTTTACGATGGTGTGGAGTTCGACCTCCGAGTGAGCGCAGACGCAAGCATCATCTGCATACAGTAATTCAATGACAGAGGATGGGACGACCCTGGATCTGGACTGGAGGCGACGGATGTTGAACAGTTTCCCGTTTGTTCTGTAAATTAGCTCCACTGCAGCTTACTGAGGGTGAGATGGAGCATTGCAGCATTGGAACTCCTCAAAAGATTGCTAGGGGCTGGCAGCTACTGCATTTTTGCACCTGTGTCCAGCTGTTGCAGTGTCATCACATGATCCTGAACACAGAGGTTCAAGGCTACAATCATCCCAAAAAGGACCACCTCATTCATCACTCTGCCACCACATTTGTTCCTCCTGCCCACCAGAATTATGCAGAGCTGGCAGATCATGACATCAATCAGCATGCAATGCTGATTTGACACCAACGGCACAATTTTGGAGCTCTAATCTATAGCCTACGCCCTCTCATAACCTCGCACAGCTGAACACACGGTAAGCAGCATGAAGGATCCCCCAACAGTGCTATTTAAAGGGATCATCAACTCCTTGTTGTTCCTCCTACTCCTAACCTTAGCTCACAGATTAGGAAAAGCACACCTTATAGTCACCAAAGGGAAGCAGCAGCTTAGAGCACAAAATTAATATAAATAGCAATATATAAATATTGATCTTTTTATTTCTCATTAATGTGGACCAAGTTTCTAGGGTAGGGTGATGGAAAATTAATGACAGCTGGGCAGCTAAGAAATGCAGGGAGGAGGCTGAGGTTTGGTAGTTTCGCTTCAGTTGATGTAATTTGCGGCAAGTCCTTGGCCCTGATATTTACTGGGGCGGGTTTTGTGAGCGGGGTGAAGGAGCTTTGGTGAGGAAATCTGGAACCGCACGCTGTACAGATTTAATGAGTCATTGTGTCCCAGCAGGTTCCACACACGGAAGCCAGCCTGATTGATAGGCTTGACTCCCTGTTGGGCAGGGAATGTTCCAGAGGAGGATGCAGTCCAGGAGCAGGTAGAATCATTGTCCGGAATTTTTCCGTTGCCAAGCGTGTGAGTTTGGAGGCAGGTCGGCAGTAAAAATCACCGAAATTGCAAGTGCGTAACGGTAACCTGCTGTCATCCCGCCAACTTCCACACCTCTAAACAGACTTACCAGCTGGCTGCTTGGAGACATTGGCTTTCCACTGAAGACGTGGCTCATGGCACTCTTGAGAAAGCCAAGTACTGAGGCCGAGGAACTTTATAATGAGAGCCACATGTCCACCAGATGTGTCATAGAGCAAGCAATAGGCATGCTGAAGATGTGCTTCAAATGCCTTGACAGATCTGGATGAGCCCTTCAGTACGCATCAGCCAGGGTCTCCAGAATCATCGTAGTTTGCTGCGCGCTGCACAATATAGCACAACAGCGAGGATTGGAGTTGCAGGAGGAGCAAGTTGCAGAGCGCACAGCCCCTTCAAAGGAGGAGGAGGAGATGGAGGATGATTTTGCCTGCCTTTGAAGCCAATGGCTGGGGTTACATTGTAAAACCTTGTTCCTTTTCTCCTCCTTTAGGTTCTTCTCATGATAAGGAGAACAGAGGAAGCAGCACTATAGACTTTGGCACTTCATAGCAGATTGCATTGAACACTTAATTGCCCTGAGCACAAGTACATATAATGTTTTGAAGAAGGGTCAAGCCCGAGGCGTCGACTCAGGTTTCTCTCCACAGATGTTGCCTGACCTGCTGAGTTTTTCCAGCATTTTCTGTTGTTGTTTCGGATTTCCAACATCTGCAGTGTTTTGCTGTCGTACATATAATGGCATTCTGGCAAATGTAGGTAGTGAGTTTGACAAAGGTGCACTGGATGAGTCACACTTAACAAGTAAGGAGGAGCAAGAGGACTGTCAGGAAAGGACTAGGAAAGATCAGAAATGGGTGTCAGTTCTGAATGCTGGATTGGCACCCAACAGGGGTACTTGCGTCCGATGGGTATGGGTGGCCCCCCCATCGTAGAGGGTAGGAGAGGATTCAGGTACTCCACAGATGAAAACCATGAGGAAGGCCTGGGAAACCACCACTCAAATGTTCCACATTTAATACATAATTTGTTAAATTGGATATTGATGAATATCCTAAAATGTCACACTATTAAGCTCCACCACTCTATCTGCCTGCAACCGTGCTAAATACTTTGCATATTAAAAATGTAATTAGCTCAGTGTAACACGACAAAATAAAAATGTAATATTCAGTTCCAACATATTAAAAAGGATCTCATTAGGACCACGTATCAAAATCAACTAGACCAGAATGATCAGACATCCTTTAATGGTTTTCATTTATTTTTGAAATGTATTTGTTTAAATGTTTACTTATGTCAGAGGAATTTCAGAGCTGGCAGTTTATTGAGCTAATTAACAACAGGAGAAAAATATCTACTCTGAGTTCACTTTTGATGACAGGTTTAATGTCTTCATGGAAGTACTTCCTCTGACAATAACATCGGCTTACTGTTTTCATAAAAAAAATGGGCAAAAGATCAGGAGAGACAGAAAAAAGAAAACATCAAACAGAAAGGCATGAAAGTTACTAAAAGTAGTATTTTTCAAATTTAATTCATTGTTTAAGTATTTTTGGATGGGGGAATGAATTGTATTGTGGGAATAGTTTACAACCTTTTGCAACTAGTATTTGCAGCAGGCACTGCTGTTCAATTCAGACACAGAGCAAACCTTCCACTGATCTACTCTCAGAATGTGACTTTACCACATCCCCTGACCGTATCCGCTTTATGTTTCCCACACAAGCTACCCTTGTAGTTTCTACCACTGACAATAATGCCAATTGATTTAAAATTATCAACCATTTTGTGCTGATAATTTATTCCAACTAACAACTAGACTGCCCAAAATAATTTCACTGGGAATCCTCATAGCTGTTGGAGAGGAGGCTTTCAATCCATCAGTCTGAGCTATCTTATAACACAGGTTGCTATATGTGAAAAGACAGTTTGCTAAATTGCACAATTCAGCATCCATTAATGACTTAAGAATACTATAATAGTGACAGGAGCAGTTCCAACTATTGATGTAACATTCCAATAGTGGCAGTAATTATGATAATGTGCAGGCAATATGTACCACTATGCCAACAGGTTTATTCGGTTTGATTGTATCAGGATCCATTGGCTGGGAGCACAAGGCATGAAATCAGACGTGCGAGCTCAGGTGCCCAATTTTCACTTGGCTGCAATCTGCGCTGAAGAAATATTAAGCAACTTGGATTTTGCAGCTTTCTCGCCATTTCTTCCCAGGAGGACTGCTCACCCAACTGAAATCAGCACAACAGCTTGTGAAAGATCTGGCCTGTAGAAGCAGGCCTCTTACTTATTGCTTTTTCATTTTTGCTGAACAAAATTATTTCTTTGTACTTAGTGAGGTAGCAGGGATGATTTTCCCACTGGAGGCGGGTTGGAGGCGAGTTTCGGTTTGATGGGTTCCAAATCCGCCTCCACTGATAGATTTGAAAAAAATGTGATTTTCCCCTGATTGGCCACTTGATGTCAGAGGTGTGGGGTGCCCTTGGTCAATTAGTGTTTAGGGACTGAAACTCGCCTCTGCTGATATCACTTTTCCAGTCTGATTTTAGGGCTTCTTGCTGCCTTTGCTCATTCCACTGGATTTCTGCTGAAGCTGCACCACCTGCAAAGTATTCTGAGAAACCACTATGTCCAATTCCAAGGCTCTCGGTTGAGGCGCTGCAAATGTTGTTTGAGGGGGTGACAGCTAGCAGGGAGTTGCTGTTCCACTCATCTGGGAGGAAGAGGCCTCCCAAAGAAACCAAGGCTGTGTGGATGCAGCTGGCAAGGGATATAACCCATCCAGATCTGTGTGCAGAATGTTTCTGTGTATTGATGAAATGCCATCCCTGTTGGAAAGCATTAAAATGATTTGATGCCAAAATGTTGGCGTTATGGCATCTGTTCTTTCACCTTAGGCAGCTCCACATTGCGGGCTCTGCCACACTTGCGTTGTCAGGTTGGTGGCCTGAGTGAAAGGAGGCCAGGAGGATGGAGCCAACTTGGGCAACTTATGCAAATCTGGCCAGGATAAGTTCATCCTTTGCATCCCGGGCAGCCACGTGCTCGCGTGCTACTGCTGTTGCTGGTCGATACATCGACCTCCTGCTCCTCCTCCTCCTCCTGCTGCTCCTCCTCCTCCTCCTGCTGCTGCTCCTCCTCCTCCAGATCCTCCTCCTCCTCCTCCTCATCCTCATCTGAGGAGGGCTGGAACTGAGCTGCAGGAAGCTGCAAGCCACGACGCTGTGCGATATTGTGCAGTGCACAGCAGGCCATGACCATTCTGGAGACCCTGTATTGTGTATACTGCAGGGCTCCACCTGATCAGTCAAGGCAACAGAAGTGCATCTTCAACAACCCAATGGCTTGCTCAATGATGGAGCTGGTCGAAGTGTGGCTGGCGTTCTAGCGCTCTTCAGCCTTGTTAGCTGGCCTCCTGATCGGCGTCATTAGCTACTTCTTCAGGGGGTAGCATTTGTCACCAAGAAGCCATCCGTTAAGTTGGTTTGGCGGATTGAAAAGTGGAGGAACACTAGAGTGCCGCAGAATGAAAGAGTAATGGCAACTACCACAGAACTTGGCGCAAACATGCAAGAACTCCTTCTTGTGATTATACATGAGCTGTACATTGAGGGAGTGCAAGTCCTTTTCATTGACAAAGATAGCTGGGTTGTGATGGGGTGCCCTAAGGGCCACATGTGTGCAGTCTATGATGCCCTGCGCCATTGGCATGCCTGCCATATTTGCAAAGCCAAGCATATGGGCAGTTATACATGCTTGATCCTTGAGAACTGGATGTAATTGTGGGTCTTAGCAAAAAGGGCATCATTAACCTGCGTGATGCAACTGTGGACGGCCGACTGTGAGATGCCGCTGATGTCTGCTGATGATCCATGGAAGGAGCCTGAGGCAAAGAAGTTGAGTGCCGTGGTGACTTTGACAGCCACTGGTAAGGGGTGTCCACCCATTCCTCTGGGCACCAGGTCTTGCTGCAGCAGTCCTCAGATCTCTTGGGCAACCTCTTGCGAAAGTCTCAGCCTCCTTTGGCACTGCTGCTCACTCATGTTGAGGTAGCTCATCCTCTGTCTGTAAACCCTCTGTTGGGGGTATCTCATGCGGCGAGGTGCCTCGATGCGCTGGTGCCTTCTGCCCTGTGCACCATCAGGTGGCTGAGCAGCAGGTTGGGGCTCTTGCTGCAGTTGCTGCTGAACTGCCTGAGCAGGAGGTTGGTGCTCCTGCTGCTGTTGCTCCTGAGCTGCCTGGTTCTGCTGCTGCCATGGAAGCTCCTCATCTGAATCTGAGGTCCATGGTGAAAGAAAACAAATTATTCCCATGCTGCTTGCAGATGCCTCCATTGGGGAAGCGCTCATTGCAACCAGGGAGAGGGTCTTCCAAGGAGGTCCCACAGTTGATAGATTCAATCTGCAGCACCTCCGACTTAGGAAGGCCTTCTAAAAGTGCTCAAAGACCTTTTAAAGCAAAGTTCTGCCACCTGCAAATAATCCCTAATGAATTAAACAATTTAATGTTGGACCTGCAGCTGTGAGGAGACCACCCACTAGTCAACCCAATAGGTTTAGCTGGCATGGTTTAGGAGGGTCATGGAACATGACGAAATGGTCGAAAAATCATGAGGGCCTCTCAAAATAGGCTTAAAGAGGCCCTTAATGAGCATTTAATCCTCTTAACAAGCGCTCTGGCCAGCTGGAGATGGGACCGTTTCCCGAGCTGCAAAACTGGCACTGGCAAAATTCCGCGGAGGTGGGTGGGAGGCGGGTTCCGAACCCGCCCTCATTGTGTCAAGTTTTCCTGCCTTCCTCGCCTCCAAACCCATCTCCTTGGACGTCAGAAAATCACCCCCAAATTTGACTTTATATTTTTTTTTACAAGTGACAGTGGAGTTGAGATCATAGACGTATGTACAATAGAAGTGTAGTGTATGTGCCTTTAAGTCAGAACTACTTATACAGCTCCTGTATGCTGTAGTACTGGCAGTGACCACACCTGTATATAAGCTTTGCGCATGCCTCTGTACCCCCAGTCTTGAGACTACCCTCCTCCAGTAAAGACCTGTTTATTGTTAATGTACAGCATCCGTGTGATTATTTAATAACAGCATATCCACTGAACCACGGATCCAACAGTGGCGACGAGTGTCGATTCGAATCTACCTGCAACATAAAAAATAAAAAAATAGTCGAGGCCAGGAACACGGGCGTCGACCACGAGCAACCGCCCAGCAGTCAGGCAGAGATTGAACTTCGCAGGGGAGGCTGTGGAGAGCCGGGCTTGGTTCCCCAGCCACGACGAGCAGCAAGAGACCGACGACAGGTCCAGCGCAGACCCTTCCCGAGCAGCGGCGGCTGGAGCCGACCGACGGCGGAGAGAAAGCCGAGCAGCGTCAACGGGGTAAGACAGAGGGTGAAGAGCGCAGGGCGCAGCCGGGGGTTGAACACCGAGCGGCGTCGAGAAAAAGAAAACAAACCGGAGAGAGAGAGGGTAGAGAAACAGTCGGGTTCTAGACTGAGTGGCATCGAAAAATATAAAAAGAAGAAAATGCAGAGCACAGCCAGGGCTCATGGGCTGAACAGGGTCCATGGGGCGAAGAAAGGGGAGCGCGGGAGACGCCATTGAGCCACGGAGAAGAAGAAAGAGCGCGGGAGACGCCATTTTTAGAAGCCGCAGCGGAGAAGAAGGGCGAGCGCGGGAAGGAAGGAAAGCGCGGGAGACGCCATTTTGTGCCAGCGGAGAAGAAGGGGAAGCGCGGGAGGCGCCATTTTTGACAGTTAACTCACACCCAAGGATGCCGAAGAGTGGTAGTAACTCTACGTTCGACAATGAAGTCGAAGATTGGGCAACATATGTGGAACGTATTGAGGTGTACTGCAGGGCGAATGAAGTGCCAGATGCTAATAAAGCACTGGTTTTGTTAAATTCCATGGGTGCAAAAACTTATGGGTTACTGCGAAATCTAATAACCCCAGAGAAGCCGGTAAAGAAGAATTTTGAAAGCATAGTAGAAATCCTACAGGACCACTTAAACCCCACAACGCTACTGATAGCAGAATGATTTAAGTTCCATAAAAGGAACCAACACAAAGACGAAAGCAATGCTGAGTACCTAACGGAACTGCGCAAGCTATCAAAACACTGCCAGTTTGGAGCGGGACTAGCAGATACGTTAAGGGACAAGTTTGTGTGTGGGCTACAAAGTGAAGGAACCCAGAAACGGCTTCTATCAGAAAAGGACCTTACGCTGAACAAAGCTTTCAGTATGGCAGTATCACACGGAGCAGCCGCAAGGGGCGCTGCAGAGATACAACGGAGACCGCAAGAATATGGCACCAAAGAAATGTCCTATGGTACAGGGAAGTGCTATCGCTGCGGCAGAACAACACATGACCAGAAAGATTGTTGATTCAAGGACCAAGTGTGCAGACAGTGTGGGAAAGCAGGACATATAGCAAGAGTCTGCAGGTCTGGGAAGAAAACCAACAGTAAGAAATCTCCACAGGAGAAGTACAAAAAGGTACACCAGGTGATGGACAGTGGTTCAGATGAACAGAAAAGTGACACAGACTCCGGAATCAAGGAGCTGGGTTATCTGAAACTACATAAGGTAACAGAGATGGAGGATCACCAGACTATCTGGGTTACACTCAAGGTAGACGGAGTCCAAGTGAAAATGGAATTGGACACAGGGTCAGCGCTAACAGTGATAAATCAAAGAGACTACAAGCGGCTATTTTCACACATACACTTGAAAGCTACAGAGATTGTCTTGAAGACGTATACGGGGCAAAAAGTCTACCCCAAAGGAAAAATAAGGGTGAAAGTGACATATAAAGGCCAGGAAATACCTAAAATGGATATATATGTGTTGCCAGATGGAGGACCACCACTGCTAGGACGTGAATGGATCCGGAAGATACAATTAGATTGGCATTCCATACAGGCACTGAAGGTTGAGGCCAAAAAGGATGACGACGTCACACCTGGACAACTGTCAAAAATGCTAACTGATGCAAAAGAAGTGTTCCAGGAGGGACTAGGAACACTAAAAGGAATAACAGCAATGATTAAAATAGAGGAAAATGCAAGCCCAAAGTTTCTGAAGGCCAGACCAGTGCCTTCTGCGATCAGACCAGCTGTTGAAGCAGAGCTGGAAGGGTTGGAACGTTCAGGAGTACTGTCCAAAGTGGACTGGAGCGAGTGGGCTACACCTATCGTTCCTGTAATGAAGAGGTCGTTGAGTAATATGCCTGGGGAACCAAAGAATGTCCGCATCTGTGGGGATTTTAAGGTGACAGTGAACGCAGTCCTTCACACGGTAGAATATCCACTTCCATGAGTTGAGGATATTTTCGCCTCGCTATCTGGAGGTAAACGCTTCACCAAAATTGATCTAGCCCAGGCGTACTTGCAAATGGAGGTAGAAGAAGCTTCGAAACAATACCTTACGATCAACACTCATAAAGGTCTCTATCAATACAACCGGCTGGTGTTTGGAGTAGCCTCAGCTCCGGCTATCTGGCAAAGGGCGATGGATCAGGTCCTGCAAGGGATTCCAGGGACCCAGTGTTATTTGGACGACATCTTGGTCACGGGCGAAAATGACGGTGATCACCTCGCCAACTTGGAGAAGGTGCTCACCAGATTAAAGGAGTATGGGCTACGAACTAATCGCCAAAAGTGCGAGTTTTTCCAGAAACAGATCTCGTATTGTGGCCACGTCATCGATGAACAGGGGTTACATAAGTCCTCTGACAAGATTGAGGCTGTAGTCAAGGCTCCAGCACCAGAAATTGTGTCACAACTCAGGTCGTTCCTCAGGCTGGTAAACTACTACCACATGTTCTTACCAAATTTATCTACGGTATTGCACCCACTGAACACCCTACTGCAAACAGGGGTACCATGGAAGTGGGATGACGAACGTAGACGAGCTTTCCAGAAGTGTAAAGAATTGATCACATCAAAAGAGGTGTTGGCCCATTTCAACCCAGCACTACCAATTTGTTTGGCATGTGATGCATCACGCTATGGTATTAGAGCGGTGCTGTCGCACAAATTCCCTGATGGGTTGGAGAGGCCAGTAGCCTTTGCGTCTCGGTTACTAACCTCAGCCGAGCGCAACTACGCCCAGATTGACAGGGAGGCCCTCAGCCTAGTATGGGGAGTAAAAAAATTCAACCACTATCTGCATGGGCAGAAGTTCACCTTGCTGACTGACCACCAACCACTTGTCTCCATCTTTAATCCTAAGAAGGGCGTTCCAGTGATGACTGCACAGTGGTTACAAAGATGGACCCTGTTTCTAGGGGTGAATCAATATGAAATAGAATATAAAGGCACGAAACAGCATGGGAACGCTGATGGGCTATCGCGCCTGCCATTGCCTACTGTGGAGGAAGCACCAGCAGTGGACCCTATCGAGATATTTTATTCGTCAATAATTGAATGATTGCCAGTAACGAACGTGGATATAGAGAAGGAGACCCACAATGATCTGACACTGTCTCGGGTATAGGAATTGACGGTGAGGGGATGGCCAACTCATGGTGACTCACTGTTGCCAGCATTCTCATTCAGAAGAGAACAGCTGTTGGTATGCCAGGGGACAGTGATGTGTGGATCCAAAGTGGTGATTCCACCCAAGTTAAGGGAGAGAGTGCTAAATGAGCTTCATGAAGGTCATCTGGGGGGAGTGAAAATGAAAAGCCTTGCTAGGGTTTATGTGTGGTGGCCGGGAATCGATCAACAAATCGAAGATCTAACTAAGAGCTGCTTAGGATGCCAGAAGTTCCAAAATGCACCACCACATGCCCCTCTACACCCATGGGAGTGGCCCTCCTCTCCATGGCAACGGGTGCATATTGATTTCGCTGGTCCATTCATGGACTCAATGTTCTTAATAGCAGTGGATGCTCATTCAAAGTGGCCTGAGGTGATAAAAATGTCTTCAACCACTACAGAGAAAACAATTGCAGTCCTACGGACCATATTTGCCAGAAATGGTTTGCCAGTGCAGATTTGCTCTGATAATGGACCACAGTTTGTGTCCGACGAGTTCCAAAAATTTATGAGAAGGAATGGGGTAAGGCATTACACATCTGCCCCGTATCATCCAGCCACAAATGGATTGGCTGAGAGGTTCGTACAAACCTTTAAGAAGGCGATAAAGGCCATGTGCGATGATGAAATTCCACTACAGCATAAGATGGACAATTTCTTATTAGCCTACCGAAACGCGACACATGCAGTTACCAACCAGACCCCGGCCATAATGTTATTTAACCGAAGGTTGAGATCTCGTCTGGACTTGCTCAGACCAAATGTGCGAAGAAATGTTGAGGACAAACAATTCCAGCACATCAATGAGAAGCCGACAAGGAGCTTCAATGTAGGGCAACCAGTCTTGGCCCGTGACTATCGAACAGAGAAATGTCAACCCGGAACGATATGTACAAGGCAGGGGCCATTAATGTACACAGTGGATGTCGGGGAGAACATTGTGAGACGCCACGTCGATCAGATCTTAGCGTCACAGGAACGCGTCAACCCCATGTCTCGAGTACCTGGGGATGAACCCGACATACCGGTAGCATCTACCTCAGACCCAGTAGCAGTGGAACCCGATGAACTACCCGATGAAAAGGGGTCAGAATCGCCTCTGCACCAAGAACAAGAACCTCCGGAAAGGCTCTATCCCGAAAGGGTCAGGAAGCCGCCCCAAAGACTGAATCTATAAATGGACTTTTGTTGTTTAATGTACATGTTGAAATGTTAATTGTTATTTGAATATTAGGAGTCCTACTAATCTAAAAGGGGAGGAATTGTAGTGTATGTGCCTTTAAGTCAGAACTACGTTTACAGCTCCTGTATACAGTAGTACCGGCAGTGACCACACCTGTATATAAGCTTTGTGCATGCCTCTGTACCCCCAGTCTTGAGACTACCCTCCTCCAGTAAAGACCTGTTTATTGTTAATGTACAGCGTCCGTGTGATTATTTAATAACAGCATATCCACTGAACCACGGATCCAACAAGAAGGACATGGAAATATGGACAAAGCTAATTTCAGGATAACTCCCCCCCAAAAATTAGTAGAACTCAAGGTACGTAAGTCATCATGTCCTGTGGCATCTTAGACTGTTGAAGAGGGTCCGAAAGGAGATAATAGAGACTTTAGCCACACTTTTTCAATTCTTCTTATACATACAAATTGTGTTGTGGGACTGGAGGATAGCTGATGTAACGCCCTTGTTCCAGAAGAGAGAGAAGGTTAAAACAGTTAACTATAGATCAGTTAGTCTGATGCAAGTTGTGCATAAACTCCTGGAATCGAATATTTGTGATAAAAGTAGTTAGCATTGAGAAATGCATGGGTTAATGAAGCACGGATTTGTTAAAGGCAAGTCATGTTTCAAAGAAGTGACTGGATAGGTAAAGGGAATGCAGGTGTAGTCTGTGTGGATTATGTGAAGGTGTTTGATAAGGCATCTCACAAGAAGCTTGTTACAAACATTCAGGCATATGGTAGAAGAGGATATGTCGCAGAATGGTTAGAAAGTTGGTTGACGAATGCTAGGGTAAATGGGTGTTCCTCCGACTGGTGAAGGGTATGAAGTACTGTTCCCAGGGGCCAGTGCTAGGTTTACTTTTGTTCTGAGTACATATAAGTGAATTGGACTTGGCTATTGTGAACCGCAATCTCAAAATTGGATGATAACACAAGAGTAAAAGGTTTTCCAAATGGTGAAGCAGATTGTAAAACTTCAGAAAGATTTAGCCAGGTTAGTAATGGGTAAACAGGTGGCAGATACAATATAATGTAGATAAGTGTAAGGTAATGGCCTAGAAATTGAGTAGCCTTAGCGCCGCATTTGAGGCGCTAGAGGGCCTAGCGCCGGAGTTATGGCCAGTTTAGAAATTCCCTGGGGCCCTAGAATCGGCGGTAGACCGGTAGCGCTGCGCCGGCACCGATGATGTCATCGGTGTGCGCAGCGTCCCGGTTGCCGTGGTGACGGGCCCCAGCGCCGAAATTGAGTTGCGGCCGCCTCGCCCGTGGCAGCCGCAACTAAGATTTTTTCAACCGAGTCTTCCCCGAGTTAGCGCCGGCGCATTAAGGTCGCGCGGCGGCCGGCCGCTTTCCCGCCGGCCGCCTGCCCGCACCTCCCTCCCCGGACTCCTCCACCCCCCCCCCCCCCGCGGAACAGATGCGTCTGGCCTGCAAGCCCGGCACTTGTCCGAGGTGCCGGGCTCATTTTTTTCAATATTTGAACGGACAGCGGGCGGGTGCAGGCAGCTCCTCCTTAACTGAAGGAGGAGGCCTGCACTTCCCCAGCCTGCCGCATCGTATCGGGTCCCGCAGCGCCGGATTAGCGCCGCAATGCGGCAGTCAGCGCCCATTGGGAGGCGCTCACGCCCGCCAGTAGCGCCGGCAGCCGTCTGGGCGCGGCGCTACTGAATTTTTGGCGCGCGCAGGGGGACTTAGCGCCGGCGCTAAATTTCCGGCGCTAAAGCCCTGGCGCGGCGCCAACTCAATTTCTAGGCCAATATATTTTGGGAGGAAAACAAGACAAGGAATGGGAGTACATCTTTAATGGAAAGACACTGAAGGGTGTGGGTGAACAAAGAGACCTGGAAGTTCAAATACATAATTCCCAGAAAATGCAAGTGTAGGTAGTTAAATCCTTAAAAAATGTCAACAGAATGTTTAGTTTATAGGAGCATGAAGTACATTAGTAAAGAAGAGTCAGCGATGAAGGGGAATCAATTTAAAATTATTACTGAGAGCGATGAGAGAGGTTAGGAAAAATGTCTTTTCAGAGATGATTGTTGGAGTATAAAATGTTTTTCCTGAGGAAATGATTGAGGCAAAGACCATTGTATATTTTAAGAGAAAATTGGAAAAATTCTCATTCATGCCTTTGACTACTTCAGACTTAAATACGCAACTGACTGGCTGGCATCGTATTCTGCACATTCTGTACACTTCAGCTCATCCAAAACTCTTGTGCCCTTATCCTATCCTGCAACACTTGCCCATCACACCTGTCCTCAGTGACAAACGTTGGTTCCCAGTACCCCAGTGTCTTAACTTTAAAACTCTCATCCTTGTATTGAAATCCTTTCATGGCCATGACCCACGCTGTGGCCGTGATTTTCTTCCTGGAGGCGGGTTTGCGTCAGGAACGGTAGTGGGCGGGTTCCCGTCCCGCTGCCGGCTCCTGCTGGCCTGCTGACACAATTTTTCATTGATTGGCCTAGTTATGCCCACCATGTAGGTTACCCGCCCTCATCACAAGGTGCGGCCCTGTTCAGCTGAGATGCGGATGCGTTTGCAGCTGGTGCATTTAAGGGGGCCATTTCCCCATTAGATCTCAGGTCGTTTCTGGTGCTTCTGACTGCTGCTTCTAAGAACATAAGAACATAAGAAGCTACATCATTACATAAATTTAAAACAGAAATAGACAGTTTCCTAGAAGTAAAGGGAATTAAGGGTTACGGGGAGCGAGCAGGAATTTGGACATGAGTCTAGGTTCGGATCGGACATGGCCCTGTGGACAGCGGAGCAGGCCCAGGGGCCGTGTAGCCTGATCCTGCTCCTATTTCGTGTGTCTAATTCTGTTGATTCAGGAGATGGTTCTGTGATAGTAGATTGGCGGTTAGGATCAGATCAGCCATGATCTTATTGAATGGCGGAGCAGGCTCGAGGGGCCGATTGGCCTACTCCTGCTCCTATTTCTTATGTTCTTTATGGTTGCGAATAGCTGAGGAGGTCAATGTCAGGTCTGTGTATAGACGCAACTGGGACCAATTCAGGAAAAGGTTCAATGATCTCCTGCGTTCTGGAAATGTGAGTATAAAAGCTCACTTACCTTAATTCTGCTGTGCCTGTCATCACATCCCCATCACTCAGCATTGCTGACCTACTCCTGCACATCCTGACTTAACCTAACATCCCTTGCACCAATCCCTCTCTCCCTATGCACAGATTCACTTCCCCATCTTACTATGCACCCCTCACACCCACCCTCACATCCCACTTCTCCCTCACCCCACATGTGTTTCACACTTTCCAGCTAATCATGCTGTATGCATGCATTTCTCCCTTCCTGCCCCCCTCCCCTCACCTTAACCCATCTCTTGTGCCTTTATGCTTTCAGATAATGATCAAGCACCGGAGCAGCCTATCCCTGAGGGCACCTTGAGAGCGATGTGGGAGAAGAGGAAGAGGAGGAGGAGGAAGAACACACCGTGTCACTGCATGTTTCACCCGTAGGCACCAGCTCAGATACTGGCACTATGCGTCCTTTAGAGACTAGTACAGTAGTGGTATCTACACAGGGTGAGGCACCGGGAATGAGTGGGCTGCAGCAAGGCCAGGGGGAAAGGGTAGCTTGCAGGCCAGCTCCCCAAAGGGTGAGTTCACGCATGCATTCTGCTGCACAGGACTCAGATGAGGACCTCGATAGGGAGGCCTTTAGAAGAAGGGTGATGGGCATGCACACGGAGATGATAGGTGCAATGGCAAGGGTGCCCGAGAGCCTGTCAGCGATGGTAAGGGGCGTGGAGGAGTCCACCTCCAACATTGCACAAAGCTCTGCGCACACCATGGAGCCCATCATTTCCAGTCTGCAAAGGATGGTAGACTCGCAGAGAGGCTGTGGCAACTCAGACTTGATGCCATGTGTGATGGGCGATCTAGCAGCTTCCATTGCAGCACAGGCAGAATTGTCGCAACATCTTAGTGCTGTAATGCAGTCTATGGTTGGTGCCATTCAATCTCAGACTGTTCTCATGTAGTCTCAGCTTGATGTCATGCAAGCTCTGGCTGCTGCCATCGTGGCTGTGTCTACCACTGTTGACCGGGGCTTTCACGGTGTCACAGCAGGCCAGCATTCTGTGCTGCAAAAGATTGCTAGGGATGCTGAGGTGCTGCGCTGGGGGAGTGCCAGTGGGTCAGTGGAGCAGGAACCTGTTGTCCTCTCTTACGATGCTATCATTCCTGTTCCCACTGCTGCCACTCCATCCTTGCCCTCATTGCTGCCTGTCATCCAGCCAGCCCAGATTGCTGCCGCCCATGCTGAGGTGATGCAGTCTACAGCCGGGCCTTCCAGGCCCAGAGCTGGTCGAGGGCATCCTGCAAGGCCATTTGAAGTCTCCTGCACGGATACTCAGTGTAGTGTATGTACTTTGAAGAAGGAACTATATTCTGCAGCCCCTGTATATTGCAGTACCAGTAGTGACCACCCCTGTATATAAGCCTGTGTAGTAACTTTGTATAGTAGTTCCAGTTTTGTCTCCATTCAGTAAACACCTGTTATAACCAACTTCTGCAGTCCGTGTCTCAATTACACACAGACATTACATTGGCGACGAACAGATCCGAACTTACCTACAGTTCTGCACCACCTCACGGGGATCCATCCCTGAAGTGAAGTTATTAGAGGTCGAAGCCAGAAGGAAGAAATCCAAAAAGAAAAAAAAACAAACAGAAGAAAAGGGCGTCGACCGTGGGCAACCACCCTCTGATTCATCGAATTCGAAGATTTGCAGGAGAGGCTGTTGAGAGCTGTGCTTGGTTCTCCAGTCTATGGTGTTCCAGCTAATCGGGCTGGTGGCAGGTAGTACACTGATCCTTCCTGGGCTGCGGTGGGCTAGAGCGCGATCGGGTGGCTTTTCAACGGGGCCGAGCAGCGTTGTCGGGAAGAGGAGAGAGAGAGAGAGGGTGGAGCACACAGGGCGCGGCCGGTGCTACGAAGCCGGGCAGCGTACAGACCCGAGAAGAGGGAGGAAAGTGTCCCATAGGGTCTGCTCTGATGACGGGAACAGTAATTAAAATAAAAGAAAAAGAAATTAGAAGCGCAGAGAGCCGCGAGGAACTGCAGTTTGCCACGGGGACCGCGGAGAGCGGCGTTGGCAGCAGCACGGGGGGAAGCGCGCGAAGGCCATAGGGCATCACCATCAAGGCATAAAAATGCCAGCAACAGCGTTGGCAGCAGCGGAAAAGACAGAAAGCGCGGGAGGCGCCATTTTGTTCAATCAGGGAAGAAGGCAAAGCACGGGAGGCGCCATCTTAGATCTCCAAGATGCCGAAGACTGGCAATATCACTGCCTTCGATAATGAAATAGAAGACTGGACCACGTATGTGGAAAGAGTCGAAGTATATTGCAAGGCAAATGAAGTGGCCGATGAGAAAAAGGCATCGGTACTACTAAACTTAATGGGCGCAAGAACGTACGGCCTATTGCAGAACCTGATCACGCCAGTCAAACTGATGGAGAAGAGTTTTAATGAAATTGTTGATATCCTACAGGAACACCTAAATCCTGCACCGCTGCTGATAGCAGAAAGATTTAAATTCCACAAGAGAAATCAGCATAAAGATGAGAGCAATGCTGATTACCTTACGGAACTATGCAAGCTATCAAAGCACTGCCAGTTCGGAGCAGGACTGGCAGATACCCAACGGGACAAATTTGTCTGTGGACTCCTGAGTGAAGGAACCCAGAAGAGGTTACCCTCAGAGAAAGAGCTGACGCTAGATAAGGCTTTCAGCGTGGCAGTATCGTACGAAGCAGCAGCAAGGGGAGCTGCAGAAATACAGCAAAAGCCACAGGAATACGGCACGGGGAATTGAAAAATGTTATCGCTGCGGCAGAACAACCCATGACCAGAAGGACTGCTGGTTCAAGGACAAAACATGCAGGTAATGCAGAAAAATGGGACACAATGCACAAGTTTGCAGGTCTGGGAAGAAGACTAACGACAACAAAAACACTACTAAGGAAAAGTACAGGAAAGTACAGAAGATGACGGACAGTAGTTCCGAAGACCAGAAGAGCGATAGTGAATCCGGGAACAAGAGACTAAGCTGTCTTAAACTACACAACATAATCACAAAAGAGGAGCACTGAACCATTTGGGTCACCCTCACGATAACAGGGTCCCAAGTCAAAATGGAATTGGACACAGGATCAGCCCTGACCGTCATGAATCAACGAGACTACAAGTGGCTATTCTCACACATACCCTTGAAAGACACATCCATTGTCTTGAAGACATATACGGGGCAGAAAGTATACCCCAGAGGGAAAATAAGGGTGCCTGTCGAATACAACGGCAAGGAAATACAGAAATTGTATCTGTACATATGGCAAGATGGTGGACCACCGTTATTGGGATGTGAATGGATCAGAAAGATAAGTTTAGACGGGCACTCCGTTCAGGCACTGACTGTTGCTGGTAAAAAGGATGACGACGTCACACCTGGACGATTGTCAAAAATCTTAGCGAACGCTAAAGAGGTATTTCAACAAGGACTGGGAACTCTTAAAGGCATAACCGCCTTGATAAAAATAGAAGAGAATGCAATTCCCAAGTTTTTCAAAGCAAGACCGGTACCGTATGCAATTTGCCCAGCTGTCGAGGCAGAGCTGGAGAATCTGGAGAATGCAGGCGTGTTATCTAAGGTAGACTGGAGCGAGTGGGCGACACCCATTGTTCCTGTCATGAAGAAAACGTTAAACAATAAGTCTGAGGAGCCAAGGAAGGTTCGCATCTGTGGGGACTTCAAGGTAACTGTGAACCCAGTCCTTCACAGAGTACAGTATCCTCTTCCGAGGATAGAAGATATTTTCGTCTCACTATCTGGAGGGAAACATTTTACAAAAATTGACCTAGCGTAAGCATATTTGCAGATGGAGGTTGAAGAATCCTCTAGGAAATATCTCACGATAAACACTCACAAAGGTCTTTACCAGTATAATCGACTGGTATTCGGAGTAGCATCAGCTCCGGCGATATGGCAAAGAGCGATGGAACAAGTCCTGCAAGGGATTCCGGGGACTCAGTGTTACTTGGACGACATCCTAGTGACAGGTGAAAATGACAGTGAACACCTGCCAACCTAGAGCAGGTGCTCACTAGACTAAGAGAACATGGGCTACGAGCCAATCGCCCCAAGTGCGAGTTTTTTAAGAAACAAATATCGTACTGTGGCCACGTGATTGATGAAGAGGGGTTTCATAAGTCCCCTGACAAAATTGAAGCGGTAGTTTAGGCTCCAGCGCCTGAAAATGTGTCGCAACTGAGGTCATTCCTCGGATTGGTGAATGACTACCATAAGTTTTTGCCGAATTTGTCCACAATTCTGCACCCACTGAACGCCCTGCTACAAACTGGAGTAGCATGGAAATGGAGCGATGAATGTAAGCAGGCCTTTCAGAAGTGTAAAGGCCTGATCACTTCAAGAGAAGTATTGGCTCACTACAACCCATCACTACCGATAAGACTGGCGTGTGATGCGTCTCCCTACGGCGTTGGAGTGGTACTGTCACATAAATTCCTTGATGGTTCAGAGAGGCCGATAGCTTTTGCGTCACGCTCATTAATTCAGCCGAGCGTAACTACGCCCAGATTGACAGAGAGGCCCTCAGCCTGGTGTGGGGGGTGAAGAAGTTCAATCACTACCTGCACGGACAGAAATTTACTCTACTAACTGATCATCAACCCCTTGTCTCCATTTTCAACCCTAAGAAGGGCGTCCCGATAATGACAGCACAACGGCTACAGAGGTGGTCCCTTTTCCTAGGGGCACACCAATATGACATAGAGTACAAAGGAACTAAACAGCATGGGAATGCTGATGGATTGTCGTGCCTACCGTTGCCGACGGTGGAAGAAGCACCTGCAGTGGATCCTGTGGAGATATTCCACTCGACCATAGTCGAATGTCTACCTGCGACGAATGCAAACATAGAAAAGGAAACACGAAATGACCCGACACTCTCCAGAGTCTATGATTTAACGGTGAAGGGATGGCCAGCACATGGCGAACCACTGTTGCCAGCATTCTCGCCGAGAAGAGAACAGCTGTCAGTGTGCCAAGGAACCTTGATGTGTGGATCCAGAGTAGTAATTCCACCCAAATTGAAGGATAGATTGCTCAATGAGCTTCATGAGGGTCATCTGGGAGGGGTAAAAATGAAGAACGTAGCCAGAGCGTTTGTGTGGTGGCTGGGAATCGATAGAGAAATCGAAGAGATGACCAAGAGCTGTACAGGATGCCAGAAGGTCCAAAACGCCCCACCACAAGCCCCTCTACATCCATGGGAGTGGCCCTCATCTCCATGGCAAAGGGTACGCATTGATTTTGCTGGTCCATTTATGGACTCGCTGTTTTTAATTGCGGTGGATGCACATTCAAAGTGGCCAGAGGTAATAAAAATGTCCTCAACCACCACAGAAAAAACTATCACAGTCTTACGAACCATATTCACCAGAAATGGGCTGCCTGAGCAGATTTGCTCTGACAATGGACCACAGTTTGTGTCTGAAGAGTTCCGGAGGTTCTTAAAGAACAATGGTGTTAAGCATTACACATCCGCCCCATATCATCCAGCCACCAATGGATTGGCTGAGAGGTTCGTTCAAACATTCAAGAAGGCTATCAAGGCAATGTGTAATGAAGACATACCCCTACAACACAAGGTGGATAACTTCTTGTTTGCCTACCGGAATGCGACACATACGGTTACCAACCAAACGCCAGCCATGATGTTCTTCAATTGAAGACTAAGATGCCGCTTGGATTTGGTTAAGCCAAACATCAGAAGAGATGTGGAGAACAGGCAGTTTCAGAATATGAATGAAAGGCCAACCAGGAGTTTCAAGATAGGTCAACCAGTTTTGGCCCGGGACTACCGCACAGAGAAATGGTAGCCAGGAACGATCTGCACACGGCAAGGACCTCTAATGTATACCGTGGACGTTGGAGAGAGCATTGTAAGACGCCATGCTGACCAGATTCTAGAGTCACTGGAAAACGTCAAATCTACACCACGATCCTATACACCTGGTGATGAAACCGAAGTACCAATTGCATCTACCTCAGAATCGGTGATATTGGAAGCAGACGAACCAAACAACGACGTTGATCCTGAATCAACTTTGCCAGAAGAACCTGATACCCCAAAGAGGCGATATCCGGACAGAATCAGGAAGCCTCCTCAAAGACTGAATTTATAATTGATTAACTTCGTCTAATGTATATAGCAACTGTTATTGTAAATATGTTATTTAATTATTAATCGAATGTTATGTACTGTTTAGCTAAAAGGGGAGGAATTGTAGTGTATGTACTTTGAAGAAGGAACTATATTCTGCAGCCCCTGTATACTGCAGTACCAGTAGTGACCACCCCTGTATATAAGCCTGTGTAGTAACTTTGTATAGTAGTTCCAGTTTTGTCTCCATTCAGTAAACACCTGTTATAACCAACTTCTGCAGTCCGTGTCTCAATTACACACGGACATTACACTCAGCAGCCTTCCACCAGCCTTGCTGCAGCCACTGGGTCAGCATTTCATAGGAGCACTAGAGTAGGCAAAGGCACAGTAATAAGAGGCACTAAGGGATTGCACAAGGGTGAATAGTAAATATTGTTGTTGTAAATATGTGTTCATTGATTATTGATAAATTTATTAATTCATTTCATATAATTTTGCACTGTCTCTCATTTCAGCTGTGTGCTGTGATATGGCCTACGACAGGGATGGAATGATGGGGATGTGGTGAGCTACGGGGATCTGGGGTTGAATTTATTGGAACCGCAGTCTGATGAGGCGGTCACGGACCGCCCTTCTGGAAGGCCAATTGAGTGGCTGCCTCCTTCCTTGCTCCTGTTTGTCCTCCTCGTCCTCCTCCTCCTCCCCCTCTTCCTCCTCCTGAGGTGGTCCCGCAATCCCTGCTGGCAAGTGCTGGACCCTCGTGATGACCAAGTTGTGGAGCATGCAGCAGACCACGACGAAATGGGACACCTGCTCCGGTGAGTACTGGACTGCTCCTCCCAGGTGGTCAAGGCAGCAGAACCGTTGCTTGAGCACCCTGATGATTTTCTCGATGATGTTCCTGGTGGCGGCATGGCTCTCATTATATGAGTGCTGTGCAGGAGTGTTGGGGCTGTGAAGGGGAGTCATGGGCCAGGTGGTGAGCGGATACCCCTTGTCTCTGACCAGCCAACCACAAGCTTGATGTGGTGGCTGGAAGAGTGCTGGAACACCGGTCTGGTACAGGAAGAAGGCATCGTGGCTGTTGCCAGGATAGCGGGCATTCACATTGAGGATTCACTGTCTGTAGTTGCACACCAACTGCACATTAAGTGAGTGGTAGCCTTTGTGGTAACATGATATCTCAGGATTGTTATGCGGTGCCGCAAAGCCATGTGGGTGCAGTCAATGGCCCCCTGCACCATGGGGAATCCCACTATCCTGGCAAAGCCACATGCATGCTCGTCCTGCTTCTCTCTGGTGATGGGGAAGGAAATGTAATCCTTTCTCCTACTGTAGAGAACTTCTGTGACCTCTTGGATGCAGCGATGGATGGCGAACTGCGAGATCTTAGCTATGTCTCCTGTTGCAGATTGGAAGGATCCGCTGGCGAAGAAAATGGGGGCGACGGTGACCTTGACTGCCACTGAGAGAGCCATGGTCACCCTGATATGAGGCTCGAGGTCTGGTTGCAGGAGGTGACAGATTTCTATGACCACCTCCTTGGTGAAGCATAGCCTTTGAATACACTGCTCCTGGCTTAATTAAAGGTAGGAGAAGTGCTCTCAGAATACCCTCGGAGGGTAAGGCCTCCTGTTGAGAGCTCTGATGGCCCTCCCTCTGGCCATATGTTCCAGTCTTTCTCGCTGCCTGCGCTCCCTCTGCAGTAGATCCTGGAGGGCGAGGTCGACTTCCAGTGCAGCCCACATTAATGTAAGGAAGTGCAGCACTTTGATATTTTGTGAGAATAAATGTAACTAACTTTTGGAAACCGTAACACTCTGGAGACTAATCAACCTTTGAATGAAAGTTCAAGAGTTGAATTCAATCTCAAACTGACAAGTAAGCAGTGAAACAGCACTAACCTGGCAGCTGTGACTCATTATGCATGATCCCTTTAATTAGTAACCCTGGAGCCGGCATCTGCCTGATTGACGCCACCTTTCCCTGTCGCTGTCGGGACCAGGCGCTAAGGCACGGGCGATACTCAATTTGGCAGATTGTGCGCCCAGTGAGCGTTGCACGCTCGCTGATGTCACTATCTGCCTGGTGCTGAATTCCCCGGCGCTAACTCGTAGCGGTGGCGCTATAAGGGGGGGAATTTGGTGTGCGGCGCTGGATTCGTCTCGCCGTGGCGCTACTGCCTCAGCGCCCCATTAGCGCCCCTGCCAAGGGCTAACTGGAGGCGCTAAGGTACCAAATTTCCTGCCCCCCCAACTTTCTGGATTTCCTTCAATAAATCCATCCGTACTCACATTGTCCTCGTCCTCGTCCTCGTTTAAGATCTTCAAAACCCTCCCCTCATCCATCCTTCTTTTCCTTCCTTCAGTTGGCATCTATTTTATCTTACACTTTTGTGAAGTGGCTTGGGACATTTTTAACATTAAAAACACTATATATAACTGTCATATCAGGAAGCTATCTGATCATAGAGGACATCACAATCAAGCCCAACCCTCTCCAATGACAGCCATACTTGTGCACTTTCTAGCAAGGCTAACAACTGGATAAGCAAATGGGAGTGAGAAATATGGTTATTGTTTTCACTCATAGACCTGGGATCCTGATGCCAACTGTAATGATCTCACTGCTACCCTGGCTTATATAAGTTAATTCAGCACAAACCAGGAACCTTTATGTCCTGTACAATTTGGTACCGCATGAGTTTTGTCTTCTGAAAGAAAACAGAACCCTTTATCAGCCAATTAGCTTTGGTCCATTTCTGCTCAAAGTACATTCCTATATTGCTCAGACACATTTCCCTTTTTGCAGTAACATTAAAGGAACTGTCTGGGCATTTAGGTGACAATATCAGTAGATTATCATAATATAGAATCAATTCTAATGAAGAGTTGGGTCTGAAACATGAAGCTGTCTTCTCTTTTGGATGCTGATCAAGCTGCTGTGCTTTCCCATCAGTTTATATTTAAAATAAAAAAACACTTGCTTAGAATTCATGGTTAACAGCATCTTTTATATTCTACATCTATATATATATAAAACAGTATGGCCTAGAAATTCAGTTTGGGCCCGCCAGCTCGCTTGTGCCCAGAAGTTACCGCTGCGCACGGAGCCACTTGCGCCCGCCGGAAATTCAGTTTCAGCGCCCCAAGTCGAAGCCGGCTGCTATTCAAGGGTGTGGCCGCCCCCGCTTGGGGCGCTGAAACTGAATTTCGGCGCGCTAGGTGCCGCAGCGCCACCCGCTGCGGAGCGGCAGGCTGCGGTACTGCAGGCCTTCCTCCCTCTCTTAAGGGGGAGTTGCCTGCAACAGCGAGATCGCCACTCGCTAGTGCCGGCAAATGAGCCCGGCACCACGGAGAAGTGCCGGGCTCCCGGAAAACAGCCGGCAATGCCGCGGGGGGGGCGTGGAGGAGGCCGGGGAAAGAGGTGCGGGCAGGCGGCCGCCGAAAAAGCGGCCGGCCGCACCTCCACCTTAACTCGCCCCACTAAGGCTGCAGGACGGCCCCGTTTTCAGATCGCTGTTTGCGGCCGCTGCGGAAGAGGCGGCCGCAACTAAATATGGCGGTCGGGCCGGTAGCGAGGCGGTAGCGGGGCACTGCGCACACCGATGACGTCATCGGTGGCGGCGCAGCGCTACTCGCTAACGCCGCCATTACCGCAGCGCTGAATATCAGCGCAATCTCAGCAAGTGGCGCAAAAGCCCTCTTTGGGCGAAAACTGGGCGCAAAGCCTACTGAATTTCTAGCCCTATGTCTCTCTGTCTCTCTGTCTCTCTGTCTCTCTGTCCGGCTATACAATCAAAAGTTATAGAGCATACCTACACATATGTTATATCAAAAGAAAGCTTATCATTAGGGGACTCGCATAGGTATATTTACTTTTTGGTCAGACAAAACGTTCAAAATTCCGCTCATTAGAATCGAGTGGGGGCGGGTTCATTGCGTGTGCGGGCGGGCCATCCTAGAGTTGAGTGATGTGACGATTGACCAATACTACAGGTCAGTGACCTGACAGTTGACCAATCGGTGCGTGTGTGGGTGGGCCTTATCATTCTGAACTGAGGTGTCAGCCATCTTGATTCGTAAGTTTATTTTTTTTCCCACTTTCTGCGTGTTTCTTTTCAAATCTAGATTTCCAGCAACAAAAAAAAGTAGCTTTTAAAACACAAATTGTTTTTTAAAAAAGTTAATTAATTTGTAAATCTTTTCTCTAACCTCTATAATTTTCCTACCTTTCACCGGTTTTGCAGGCCTGGAAGCCTGGGCCTCTGTTGCCCAGCCACACCCGAGCTAGGCAGCGCCCCTCCTGCTGGGCCCGCCCCGCGATCACCGCCATCTTTGTAAAGGCTGGTGGCGCGGGACAGGGCCGAGCGTAGCCATCGCCGCCATTTTGGTAAAGGCTGGCGGGGCGGGAGGGCGCCTAGCGGGAGGTGAGTTGCGGTCAGCGCGGGGCTCGGGCTCAGCTGATCGGGCGCTCATCAGGGGTTGGCCCGCAACACATCGACCGGAGGAGCGGCGGCTCTCTCTCTCCTTCCCCCCCCGGCCCGGGCGGGGGGCCGGTGCTCGGGAGGGCGGGGCTCAGGAGGCCGGTGCTCGGGAGAGCGGGAAATGGGGGGAAGGGTTACCCCGGCAACCGCGCCCGGCCCGCTCTCACAGCCTCAAGCCGGCTCACGCCCGTTCCCGTGGCTTGGCTCCAGCGCAGGCCCAGCCGCAATCGGCCGTCTTGAAGCTGGGGCTCGGGAGGGCATGGGGCGGGGCTCAGGAGGGCAGGGGGCGGGGCTCGGGCTGACCGGGGCGCTGCGCTCGGCTGGGCCATGTCAGTGCGTGGGGCAGCACGGAACTCTGCGGAGCCATCGCCGGCAGACGGGAGAGGGTCTGCTGGCTCCCCCCCCTTTCTCCCCCCTCCCTTTCTCCCTACCTCCCTTTCTCCCTTCCCCCCTCCCCCTTCCTTCCCCCACCCTTCCCCCAACACCCTTCCCACCCCCTTACACCCCCTCCCCCTCCCCCACACCCCCCCACCATCCCCCCTTCCCCTCCCCCCCTCCCCCCCTCCCCCTTCCCCCCTCCCCATTCCCCTCCCATCTTCCCCCTCCCCTCCCGCCCCTCCCTCCTCCCCGTCCCCCTCCCCCTCCCCCCTTCCCCTTCCCCTCCTTCTCCTCCCCCCTCCCCCCTTCCCCTCCCCCCCTTCCCCTCCCCCCTCCCCCCTTCCCCACCCCCCTTTCCCCTCCCCCCTCCCCCCCACCCCCCCAGTCGCTCTCTCTCTTCCCCCCAGTCGCTCTCTCTCTTCCCCCCAGTCGCTCTCTCTCTTCCCCCCAGCCGCTCTCTCTCTTCCCCCCAGTCGCTCTCTCTCTCTCTTCCAACAACAACATGCCCTCAAAAAAGCCTCGGCACCACCGGGCACTCCAGCTAGTATATTATAGATATATTCTATTATACATAGAGTTTTATTCTATTATCTGTACAGTATAAATATTTATTGGTTTCTCACAACGTGTGAATAAAGTAACGTTTTTTCATCATACAATAAGAAAAGCTCTCTAAAATTGGCTCGCAATGCTTTAATATTGTGGTGTGTTTTATATTTCTTTGATTCCTGATAAAATGTTCATTTTCCTCAGAGAATTCTGTTTCTGGTTGATAACACGACACAACACTTCTCGCGGGCACATCTCCATAATGACAGGTTTACCATGCCTGCTTCAATCTGGTTCCCTTTGCAAGGACTTGAGTGTTTGAAGTTAACCTTGTCATGCTCATATGTCATTAGACCATGACTAACAAAAATTGCCATGCAAAGAAAAATGAGTGTAGATGAATAAAATATTTGAGAGCCAAGATCAGACGCATTGCCAAAATAGCAGCTTCATCATATTTGCTTCATTTGTGGTTCCCTAACTCATCTTAATGTTAAGGATTAACCCTGTTCACCTCAATTTCTAATCATAATAGGGTCGTTCTACCGAAACGGTGGCATTTGGAATTGCAAGATGTCTTGAAATGTATTTCATTTTACATTATCAAAACTTATTGTACAATATTAATTAACCTCTTAACTTTATCAATCCACAAAAATGAAAGCTTAATGTATTTTAATTATTTTTATACATTCACTCAAAAAATGCTTGTGCTATCTTTTGGTCATTGGTGTTAATTAAGCCTTTAATTTTGTTTAAGGTATATCAGAATGCTATTTCTCAATTCAATCTGCACATATACTGAAAGACAGAGTTGGTTGATAATAATTTAAAGAAAAAGTTTTGATTATTTATTTATTATAATCAGGTATGTGTAAAGTTACATTGTGTGACATTTTTTCATTTGCGCCATCATGTTTTTGCTATAATATCAACAATAACTGAAGGATAGTCATCAAAATTGAATGATACTATCCTTAAACTGCTAACTCATGAATAAAGCAACAATCAACAAACACAAAATTATTAAAAAGTCAAAAATGACTCCTTTGATATCATATCACTGAAAAAAAAATGCAGTAACACCAGTGACACAATACAACACCAATGACTTGACCCCAGACTATTTCAAACAACTCAATGAATTTATTACATTTCATCTAATTAATGTGCCATTTTTTTCAGTTAACTCATTTACAGCACTGAGATATTCATATAATTTGAGTAATAACATAAAAAAATTTAGCCAAAGCACTTTAAGACCAAAGAGGAGCACATTAAAGAGAGCACATTAAGACCAAGACCAAGAATGATTGTGTCTGAAAATTGTCATCAACATCGTAGTCAACATCACCATTTTCATAGAAACTCATAAAACATGTAGCCTAGTTCTATCCTGATTGAGCCAGATATAAAACATACTCATTAGAACACAAGTAAACAAAGTAATCTGTCTTTACATCAAATTTAGGCTTCCAGCAACTGGTTTTTGACTTGTGGTCACACATCCAGCTGCCCCTTCAAATATGTCCAGATCTTCTGGTCAACCTGAACTGATCGTTTGTTCACAGGAACTGGCTCTGGCATGAAACACATTATCTGGTCGTCCCCATACCAGTTTACGTCATCTCTTGGGCTTGGCCAGAAAAACCTGTTCACGCCATTCCTGTGCATGCACTTGACTTTTATGTTGTGCTCTTCCACCTCCAGTATAATGCCAGGGTATGGCTGGTCATCGTACCTCACAATACACCACTGCCCGCTATGGTGAGTCTCAATGACATCAGGTCGGTGTGGTTGTTGTGGAGCAGAGTGGTCACGTTCTGTAGGCGGCACAGCTCCTACAATGATTTCTTGGAGACTGTAACATGGCCAATCCCACACGCCCTCTGCTGCGTGGCAGAAACAACTGATGTCTCTGTATTTGAGGATGCCAGGTGTGATGCTCAAAACTTGATGCATTTTCATGGTCCCCTTTATTGCCACAAGAGGCACCTCCAGCATTTTCTGTGCCTTAGTCTCAACATCTTCCGTGCTTACATAGAACAGTTTCACCTGCGTTCCACAGTCCTTTAAATCCTGGAAGAAAGAGAGTGCATCTGGAATATCCCTTCCCTGACGGACCAAGATGTCGGCTGACCTCTTTAATGCACCCCCCACCCCATCCGGAGCACCCTTCCCATGGCTTGCCTCAAAGAAGTTCCAAGTGGTTTTGGGGAAGCTCTTCTGGTGAGGTTCTGAGCGAATCATGTAGAAATTGCCCTTCTGCTTGTATTGGGTGGCAGGGCCATCGCTGAAGAAATGAAGGTTCTGGACTTCAGGGCACTGATTTTTCACCATCTCCAGGATGGGGTCAAGATGAGCCCATATAGCCACTGGGTCATGCCTTCTACTTGGGGAGATCATACTAAAGGGCATGGGGGGCTGGTCCTGCACATAGAGAACACCAGTGTGGAGGGTCACTTGTTGATGTGACCCCCCAAAGTGCACAGACTGGGTTTCATTTGCATACTTGCAAGTGTAGTTTTCACTAAAATCTATGTGTATAAGGCAGTCCTTGGAGGTCAGGTTCTCTCTTAGATTTCTGTAAGCATTGTACTGCCAACGGATGTTGAAGATGTGCCTGCGGAACTTAAAGAGCCTATCTTGAAAATGGGTAGCAAGCTCATCCTCTGTTATTGGCACATCTTTCTTGACAGTGATTGCTCTTCTCTTCTCAGACTCTTCACCTGGTTTGGAATGGTCAATCTTCTCCAGACGCCACTGGGTTAAAGTTACCAGTGTATTTGATGTTGCTTCGGTAAGGGGATATGTGGTGCGTTCACATTCTTGGCATTCACCCTAGGCACATGACTTTGAGTTGTTGCAGACGGTGCTGTCAGCCATTTCATCCAGGTTTTTACACTCTGAGAGCCGAAGTTTGTACAGTGTATCTGCCATAAACTGAAGATTTTCATGAGTCTTGCACGGACATGTTTCTCTGTCCAGCTCATTTGGTGTCACAACCCAAAAGGGTCTCTGCCTGCAGAAGAAGGCATAAGAAATCTGTTCTCCATGCTCAGCAACAAATCTCTTGTGGAGGTTGAGCAGGGAGTCACAGAGTAACCTCCTCTGTTTCTTCACCTTCTGGAGAATGATTGTGTTTTTCTTTCCTGTGGTCAGTCTGCTGACATCATCTCTTAGGTAGAACTGTCTCACAGTCTTCCTCTTGTTTGTGGTGGTTTCTCGAGAGCTGATCTTTGGTTTTCTCCAAGCTTTGTATGAGAAGCCAATGCTCTTCTGGCACAGCAGCTGGAATTTGTATTTTCTGATCAGCTTTCCCGTCAGTATGTTTGCAAAAGCCTGTTTGGATTTTGTTTCTTTGGCTGCATTGTACTTTTCCTTTAAATCTCCCACAAGAGCAAAGTGGAATTTCAGAGCTTTCTTGACTGGAGAGTGTCTTGGAGGATCTCTTTTGTCTTCGTTCCTGGGCTTTCGGAATTTGCAACTCTACCCCGCAAATGGAAATAACGTTTCTTGTACATGTTGCATGGATGTTTGCTTTCCTCAAGCTTATCTTCCAACTTCTGAATTTTCCTCTGGCTCCTTTGTGCATCTCTCCTGCACGCTCTCCTCCCTTGTCATAGTTGTCTGTCAAATATATTGGTGTAATATGTCAGAATAGTAATCCAATCATGTCTTCAATTATATTAAAATCATTCAAATATCTAATTTAATCAATTTCTATGATCAATTTCTCATTTCCCTTCCTATGAAATGACTAACACCAATGTCTTCAGTTCTACCTTGAGATGCTGGGTGAACTCTCTGGAGATGATGGGGGGGTCAAGACTGTCTCTCCTGCTCTCATATCTTGCCTGTGCCTTGCCTGGTTGACTCACCATGCCTTGCACTGACCTCTCTTTGCCCTTTCACTGAGATCATTTATTTTCTTTCTTTTTTTTGTTGCTATATCATTGGCAAAACCCTGACGCCTTTTTTCTAAGTACTCTGCTCTACGTGTAGGGTCTGCATCCCTGCGCTGTCTGTAAAGCCTCTGCTTCTCAGCTGCACTCAATTTTGCCATACCTGACAAAAGGAACAATAACAATAACAATAGGAAGTTATGAAAATGAAACAATATGTGCTATTTTGCCCTAATAACTTTTCTTGAAGCTTTTATAAAAGCTCATTTACACAAAAACGTCACTGGTATTACTGATTGTCATTGGTGTTACCAGAAGGAGTAGCAACACCAATGACGGTAACACCAATGACAATTTGCAGAAAAAATGTTTTTTACAAAATGGACACCACAGTACCTCAGACCACATGTCTTCAATCATATTAAAATCATTCAAATATCTAATTTAATCAATTTCTATGATCAATTTCTCATTTCCCTTCCTATGAAATGACTAACACCAATGACATACTTAAAAGCCTCGCATAAAATTATCAAATAAATCATCAAATTTATAACAAATGAAGAGAGACAGCAGACTCACCATATGCCTATGTTGATCGCACTTCCTCCAATGACCTCTTGAACCAGGAAGTACTTCCAAAAGTCATTACATTTTTTCAAAATAGTGTGTTTTGTGAAGCAGTAACACCAATGACATAACATGGGGTTACCGCTATTACCATTATATTATTTAAATAATATTTATTTGGTATTTTCATTTTTTTAGGTTTCCATTCCATAAATGTGACATTTGTGTTTACTTAATGACACTTAAAGTAGGAGAAAAATATATTTTTAAACTCAGAATATGTCTCTAAACTTCCATACATGATCTGAGTGACAAGCAAATTGCTTGCACTTGGTATTTTATATAAATTATAAAAAGCAAGCATTGCTCATTACATGACTCAAATATGTTTTATTATTAAAAGAACAGTGTATATTTATCAAAAATATATATTACATGTGATCATTAAGTTCATTTCAAGTATTTTGCTTGCTGCAAAGGTGAGAGACAGGAATGCCACCGTTTCTGTAGAATGACCCACAAAGTTACTCCTTTCAAACAAGAATAAGTTGACTGGAAGAAAGTTTACATGGTAAGTAGTTTTCCAGCATGTGCTGTTGGTTTAGCATTGCTGTTTTTTTTTTATATCTCTGCTATAACAGAACTAGGATTGTAAAAATGATCAAACCAAATGTGTCTGTCTGAGTACCTGATATTTATGTAGTCGAGAAAAAATGTATATTATGTTTTTGTATTTTTATCCACTATCATATTCTGTAGAGGAAAGGGGATAATATATTTTAAATTGATCTACACAAAATGGCATTTCTTTAAGCCAGAAACTGTTAAAAAGAGAGGTTAACATAGTTTGGCCTCTAAAATTATACTTTTTCAAGTATGACAGATTACATTTAGGAAACTACCTTGTAATAGAAAAGAATTCTGACCGTTACCGCAATTTGGAAAAAACAATCTGAATACATACATAAGCACAAACCCAACTTTGGAGGAAAGTGTCTACATATGAACTGTAGACCTTCGGAAATTTACAGCATAGAAAGAGGCCATTTGACACATCGAGGGTGAAGTTCAACTTCAGCGGAGCATAGAATTGGTGGTAACAGATCGGCCTCCCGTTATACATCCCACCCAATTTTCATTTCCATTCAAGTCAGAGAAAAGGAGAATGAGGTGGGTTTAGCGCCGTCGAAGAAGTTGAATTTCACCCTCATCACATTTGTGCTGGCTCTTTACTACAGCAATCCAATCCTAATCCCAATGCCCTGCTCTCTTCCTCTGCTTCAAGTATTGATCCAATTTCCCTGAAAAGATGCAATGGTCTTTACCTCAATCGTTCCCTGTGGCAAAGCATTCCATGCTCCAATAATACACTGCATAAACAAATTTCTCCTAATCTTTCTCCTCACTTTCTTAGTGACAATTTTAAATTGATGACCTATCATCACTGATTCACCAACCAGAAGAAATTGTCTGTCCTTACTCACTCTGTCAACATTTTAATTACCTCTATCAAATCTCCTCTATTAAATTGTCAAACCCGACTTGCCTTTACCCAATCTATGCTGCCACTACCTGACCAACTCATGCATTGTGTTAGAACATAATGAGATCTGCGACTGTTAGGACATGATGTGATCTGCCATTTTATATTGTTTTGAAATATAATTCTTTACTATTTATGAATGCTACCCTAAATAATTTAACTGCTAAATTTTGAGACCATGCTTGTGTGAAGATATATGAGTTACAAGGCAAATTGGGACAGCAGACAGCTCTTGTTTCTGCCATCACTGCCGGAGGACCCAGGGGTGGAGACAGCATAGATTGGGATTCTCTGGGCAGAGAAGCAGCGTGTTACAATAATCCCGATTGTGGGGATTGGGAGAGTCAGCCTGTCAATGTGATACCGATCAGTGTGAGGTGCAACGTTAACAACGTGATCACCTCACACTGAAAGTAGCCTCCTCAGGCCAGATGAGGCAGCTGCTCTGGTTAGAGTTGGGCGGTTAAAGACAGGAATGAGCCCATTACGCTGGCCCGGGCATGGGGTGATTTTAAGAGGGACACTGGGAATTGGAGGATGCAGACCTAAAATCTGTCTTACTCACTGCCCTGGATGGGGGTTTGAAGCAGTGCCTTGGTCCTGCAGTTTACAAGGTGGAGATGGGGTCCGATGTGCCCTTAGGAGAGATAGTAACTTTATCTATCTATATATATAAAGCGGTACTTCTGTCATTCTGTCATTCTGTCTGCCATTCTGTCTGTCATTCTGTCTGTCATCGCCTGTGCGTCTGTCGGGCTATGCGCTCGAAAGTTACAGGGTGTACCTACGCGCGCGTTAACTCCAAAGAAAGCTTACGCTTCCAGTACGGTTTTAAGCGTATTTACTTTTCGGTCAGACGAAAATTGTTCGCGCCTTATGCAAAAAACCTTCAAAATTAAACTCATTATCTGCTAGCATTGATTGACTGACATCAAGGTTCCACCAATCCTGTTCCGTCACGATTGACCAATCCTACAGTACGGTCCCCTGATGGTTGGCCAATCGGTGTGTGTGTGGGCGGGACTATTCGTTTTCATCTCGGGGATGTGCCAGCCATTGTTTCACTACCAGCTCTGACTTCAGCTTCCAGCTCAAATGACTTCAGCTTCCAGCTAAAATTACTTTGAAAGTTAGTATCTCTTTTAAAAATAACATAAGATTTACCAAAAACGTTTTATAAGTACTTTCACTTTCATTTTTCAAGCTTTTAAAAGGTAGACAGACAGGGACACAGACAGGGCCCTAATGCCTGCCACTCGATTTAAACCGCCTGCCCCAAAACAGCCCTGGCAACGCCGGGCTCTCCAGCTAGTATATATATAAACCGGTATGTCTCTCTGTCTGTCTCTCTGTTTCTCTGTCTTTCCGTCTGTCCGGCTATACAATCAAAAGTTATAGAGCGTACCTGCACATATGTTATATCAAAAGAAAGCTTATCATTAGGGGACTCTCATAGGCATATTTACCTTTTGGTCGGACAAAAATTGTGCCGAGGGTATACAAAAAACGTTCAAAATTCCGCTCATTATCCGCTCATTAGCATCGAGTGACGTGAAGGTTGACCAATCGTACAGTTGAGCGACCCGACGGTCGACCAATCACTGCGTCACGGGGGCGGGTTCATTGCGTGTGCGGGCGGGCCATCCTAGAGTTGAGTGATGTGATGATTGACCAATCCTACACTTCAGTGAACTGATGGTTGACCAATCGGTGCGTGTGTGGGCGGGCCTAATCATTCTGAACTGAGGTGAGTGTCAGCCATCTTGATTCTTAACTATTCATTTCTTTTTCCCATCGGGGTTTTATCTTTTTTTTTAAAAATACAAACATTTCGGCCATTTCCTCCACACTTGCATTGGAAATCAACTTTTTAAATTTTTTTTAAAAACCCAGGGAGTGCTTTCCGAAAAAGACATCGCTGTTTTCATTTGGAGGCAGACGGGGGGTGGGGGGGAGAACATTTAATGGATTTTACCCCGCTTTAAGTACCGACTTTTAAAAATTTTACTTCAGTTTTTTCCTAAAAATATAAATAAACTCTCTGTTCATAGCTCCTTATTTAATTCGGGGTTTTATCTTTAAAAAAAATAATAAAAACATTTCGGCTCCTTCTCCTCACGTCACCTAGCAACAGTAACGAGGGAAGCCTCAGTCCAACGCGACAAGGAACAACTACAGCTACCAGCATGCTGTTTGCGTGCTGCACATGCGCATTCAGGGTGTAACTGGGCGTGCTCCGACTCACTCGCTCCCTCCCTCCAGCCCCGGGCGGCATTTCAAGCCCGAGACACAGAGCGCGGTAGTGCAGGCCCAGCCTCAATTGGCAGTCTTCAAGCCGGCTCGGGGGGGGGTGGTGGTGTGTGCTCAGGAGGGAGGGAGGAGGAGGGAGGAGGAGGGGGGGGCGCCGGGGCTCGGGAGGGCGGGGGGTGGCACCGGGGCTCGGGAGGGGGAGAAGGGCTACCCCGGCAACCGGGCCTGACCATCTCTAGCAGCCTCAAGCCAGCTCACGCCCGTTCCTGGGGCTTGGCTCCATTTGCAGCCACGGGCCACTCGCCCTCTCTCTCTCCTTTCCTCTGTTTCTCTCTCCTCCCCCATTCCCTCTCCCCCCTCCCCCTCCCCCTCCCTCCCTCCCCCTCCCTTTCCCTCCCTCCCCCTCCCTCTCCCCCCTCCCCCCTCCCCCTCTCCCCCTCTCTCTCCCCCCCTCTCTCACCCTCTCTCTCTCCCCCTCTCTCTCTGCCCCCTCCCTCCCCCTCTCTCACTCCCCCCTCCCTCCCCCTCTCTCTCCCCCCTCCCTCCCCCTCTCTCTCTCTCCCCCCTCCCTCCCCCTCTCTCTCTCCCCCCTCCCTCCCCCCTCCCTCCCACTCTCTCTCTCCCCCTCTCTCTCTGCCCCTCCCTCCCCCTCTTTCTCTGCCCACTCGCTCCCCCTCTCTCTCTCCCCCTCCCTCCCCCTCTCTCTCTCCCCCTCTCTCCGCCTCTTTCACTGCCCCCTCCCTCCCCCTCTTTCTCTGTCCCCTCCCTCCCCCTCTTTCTCTGCCCCCTCCCTCCCCCTCTTTCTCTGCCCCCTCCCTCCCCCTCTTTTGCTGCCCCCTCCCTCCCCCTTTCTCCCCCTCTCTCTCTGCCCCCTCCCTCCCCCTCTCTCTCTCTGCCCCCTCCCTCCCTCTCCCTCTCTCTCTCTGCCCCCTCCGTCCCCCTCTCTCTCTCTCCCCCCTCTCGCTCTCGCCCCCCTCACTCTCTACCCCCCTCTCTCTCCCCCCTCTCTCTCTCTCCCCCCTCTCTCTCTCTCCCCCCAGTCTCTCTCTCTCCCCCAGTCGCTCTCTCTCTTCTCCAGTCGCTCTCTCTCTTCCCCCCAGTCGATCTCTCTCTTCTCCCCAGTCGCTCTCTCTTCCCCCCAGTCACTCTCTCTCTTCCCCCCAGTCGCTCTCTCTCTTCCCCCCAGTCGCTCTCTCTCTTCCCCCAGTCACTCTCTCTCTTCCCCCAGTCGCTCACTCTCTTCCCCCCAGTCGCTCTCTCTCTTCCCCCCCAGTCGCTCTCTCTCTTCCCCCCAGTCGCTCTCTCTCTTCCCCCCAGTCGCTCTCTCTCTTTCCCCCAGTCGCTCTCTCTCTCTTCTCCCCAGTCGCTCTCTCTCTCTCTTCCAACAACAACATGCCCTCAAAAAAGCCTCGGCACTGCCGGGCACTCCAGCTAGTTAGGAATAAACGGTCTAAATTTAATGCAGATTTGTGGGCAGACCATACAGGGACTGACGAAACACCCTACTGCTTTTGGGAACCGTCTGTTTGAGGCGTATGAAAGAACACAGCCTACCGTGTCATCTGCGGCCCCTGGGGTCCGACCGCCTAACAGGCGCAACAAACACTTCTTTAAAAAAATGTTCTTAAATCAGTTCCAGCCCTTGGTGAAGATGGCACTGGGGCGGTCGTTATTAAGCATAGTACTAGGGGTGATATCATAAGACTGATTATCATGTACAGCAGGCATCTCAAAGCACTGGAGAGGTACCACCAACGCTGCCTCCACAAGATCCTGCAAATCCATTAGCAGGATAGGCGCACCAACGTCAGTGTTCTCGCTTAGGCCAACAACCCCAGCATTGAAGCTTTGACCATGCTCGATCAGCTCCGATGGATGGGTCACATTGTCCACATGCCTGATACGAGACTCCCAAAACAAACGCTCTACTCGGAGCTCCAACATGGCAAGAGAGCCCCAGGTGGGCAGAGTAAACACTTCAAGGGCACCCTCAAAGCCTCCTTGAAAAAGTGCAACATCCCCACTGACACCTGCGAATCTCTGGCCCAAGACCGCACAAAGTGGAGGAGAGGCATCCGGGAAGGTGCCGAACACCTCGAGTCTCTTCGCCGGGAGCAAGCAGAAGCCAAGCGCAAGCAGCGCAAGGAGCGCACGTCAACCCAAGCACCCCACCCACCCGCCCCTTCAACCACCGTCTGTCCCACCTGTGACAGAGAATGTAGGTCCCGCATTGGACTCATCAGTCACCTGAGAACTCATTTTTAATGTGGAAGCAAGTCCTCCTCAGTTCCAAGGGCTGCCTAAGGAGGAGAAGAAGGAAGAATTATTAAATTGTGGGAAATTGTGAAGGGACATATTGTTAGGTCCACTGGGGATCGCAGAATTCCAGGACTGGGAATAGACCCACAGCTGTGGTGGTAAAACAACCAAGGGAACAGAATGATTGGGGACCAAATAGGGGATCAGGCCCCAGATACAGGGGCCCACAGTGCTACAACTTTGCTAAAGAGTGTAGGCCAGGGAGGAATCATTATCCTGGCACCCTTCCGCCCCGATACTCCGAATGGCCAATATACGATTCATCATGGAGTACCACAGATGATAAATTGGACAAATTGCTGGCATTAATGGGGTTTGTTGTCTTGGTGCCATGCTATTGTTTGAGTGCAGATCATAATCTTGCGTCTCCTTGGTCACAGCATCAACCAGAAGGTCACAGGCTTGCCAAGGGAACCCCATGTGGGCAGCCTCGTTTGCTGCCTTAATGGCCTTGGAATTACCACAGACTGCCCAAACAGTAGCCAAGAAATATCTTTCGCATAGACCGTAGATTTTCTCCACTCCCATTAATATTTGTGATGCATAGGCAATGGGCAAATGTTTACCTAGGACATTGTAGGGTTTTAAAAATTCCCACATTCCCCAAAGTTATGGATAAAGGGACCCTGTATGGACAAGTTATTAAAAAGGGTACCCAAAATGGCTTCTGAGACCTCGTGACCAAAACCAACAGGATTTTAAAAGCAAGGCCCTGCAAAAAGGCAGGCCCTGAAATGAAACCTAACATGCAGGAATCTGTGAAAAGACTTTGTAAAGCCAGACAGCTAGGTAAACACAGAATATGCATTCTTCACCTTGGAACAGACCAAGTCAGGATAGGCCTAATCTAAAGGCCATCAACTCTTTGCATAAATAATCGGTATCAGCTCACAGGTAGCTGCCAAGCCAGGAAAGATGATTAAGTTTCATAAATAACAAACAGCCAGGATATCGAAGCCATTATACCAGGAGACAACCGCCCCAGAAGTCGTTAAGTAAATGGCTGTAATCATTTTAGACGAGCCCGCCAAAAGTTAGACAAAGGACTGACCTGATTTGGCGCGCAGATAAGGGGTGAAGAACCAGGTATAATTGTAGGCCCACCAGTAGTGATCGGTCTCTTATCTCTTGCCGCTTGCCTCTTGCTCCGGCCTCCTGCCTCTCGCTCTCGCTCTCGCTTCATGCCTCGTGGCGGGCCCTCTTCTCCCTCCCCGCGCCGCCAGACACCAAGGACGCCCATTACTACACCGGGGCCCAAACGCAGGAGGAGAACGAGACCCGAATCGAAAACGCACAGGAAACACGGGGCCACGAATGAACAGATGAGACGAGATGAGGAAAATGGTAAAACCGGTAAAGGCAGAGAAGGGCAGCGAAAAGACACGTTGGGGGACAAACGGCCTAGTTATAAGCTGGTGTTTGACAAATAAGTTGGCGTTCGAAGCATGGACAGTAAAATTAAGACAAACGGCCTAGTTATAAGCTGGCATTTGATACTTGGACAGTAAAGCCCAATTAAGAATAAACTGGTATTCGAAGCTTGGGTAGGAAAATCTCATTAATGGTAAAAACCGCCAACCGAACCCTCACCACAGTAATACCATCGGCGACCGCCCGAAGAAGAAGACCCATCATGACAAAATACCCGACAAAGACATTAACAGAGGAAAAGGAGGGTGCTTCACACAAACAACTCTATCACCGCGCCCTGCAACCACGTGACAACGACGAATCCCAAAGGACAACAAGAGTGAATCTCAAAACCCACAACCAGTTAAATCAACAGGTTTCGAATTGGTGAGCATGGATTTCTGGCCCCTCGTAGCTTAATCTAGTTAGGTATTAGGGGTGGGATAAGGATAAGGGGATTTTTAATGTATTTGTTTCCCTCGATGTGCCGTGTGTCCCCCATTCCCATATAAGTGTAATTGTTTATGCCTGTAACTATATCAGTAATTCTCAGTAAGATTATGTTTTATTGTGCTTTTAATAAAATTTGCGGTTTTCTTGCACCAAACCACTTGTCTACTCGATTTTCTGTATTGCCGCCTATACCTAAGTCCGGTGTCTAGAACCCAGGGGTGTGGGAGCGATTTGAACCACTCAGAGACAGTCAGAGGTGAAGCTGACTGGGCACACGCCACCTCCTACAACATCTTGATACGGGACTGCTGCCAAACGCTGGTCAGTTGCTCCTACCTCTAAACGGAATGGGTTACTTGGATATGGTGTGATAAGGCAAGTTGGTTGTAGTACAGCCTCAGGAGGAGAAATTCGGTATCGCCCCATTTGGGGCGCAATTCTCGGCCGGGCGCAAAGCAGCGCTGCACGACTCTCTTAAGGCGCTAAGCCGGAGGAGCGAGGCGCTAACTCAGAGGGCAGGCGCAGCGCAGGTGCTGTCAGTTAGCGATTACACACAGACACGCTGGCGCCGGTCAACTCTTAAAGGGGAGGGTCGAGCTTGATTGGCAGCCGCACCCTGCGCATCGGAGCCCTGAATCTCGGCCTGGACAGACTTGTTGCCAAATCCTGCATCCAAGGACCTTGGAGAGGGCCAGGGAGCGAGCGCAGCATTTCAGCGAGGGGGCCTTGGAGGCTCTGGTTGGCGCGATGGCGCGCAGGCGATCTCTCCTGTACCCGGAGAGTGGCAGGAGGCCTCTGCCCAGCGAGTACCGAAAAGCTTGGAGGGAGGTGGCTCACAGAGTGACCGCCAGCAGCATTGTGCCTAGGACCCCTGAGCAATGCAGGAAGAAGTTCAACGACCTCACTCGGGTCATCAGGGTGAGTGCCTTTTTCAGAAACCTCTTCATCCCTCCATCTCGACCTCGCTTTATGGCCAAAGGGTATTGAAAGCCCCAATGCCCAGAACTCCTCCAACACCTATGACCCTTTCAGGAAACTCACATGCACATTCAGCATTTTGCATACAGTAAGGGCTATTCGACCATGGGAGGCTTTTCAGCCAAGATCATGGCTGCACACAGTAAGGGCTATTCGACCATGGGAGGCATTTCAGCTAAGATCATGGCTGCATCTTTACTCAGACCCGTCCTTTTTCTTGCAGGGCAAGCTGGCGCATAAAAGGAGACAGCAGCAATGGACCGGGGGAGGCCGGCCTCACCTTCAAGCCCTGACTGATCTGGAGCAGTGAGTCCACCGGATTGTGGCAGCCGGATGCTTGGCCCCGTCGCCACTGGAGACGCCGACCCCGTTCTGGCCAGCAATGGTAAGGTCATCACCTTTTTGACCTCTCTCCTTCCACTTCTTCCTCACAACAGCATCCTTTGACACTCTTGATCCAAATCAGCACATCGCTGCAGTCATGCTTCACTTGCTGCCACCCTGTCCTTATGCTAAAACCACACTTGTACCTCTCTGCTTTCAGATGCTGATTCACCAGGTCAGGAGGCGGGCCCGCAAGCTGCCACTGGGAATGAATCTGAAGGCGAGGAGGAAGAGGGAGCTGGACCATCAGTGTTACCCTCTGCCGAGGCAGCCCATGGCCATACTGGGGACATGCCTTCCCTCGAGGGGAGCGGGGGGGAATGGTCTGATGAGGGTGAAGCTCCAGGACCCAGCGGGCTGCAGCAACGCGAGGGAGGTAGGGAAGCTGGGGGGCCTTCTCCCCGGAGGGAGAGTATGGCCTCGAGTCCTGCTACAGTGAGCGCAGAAGAGGTGTGGCTCCTTGCTGAAATGAGTGCCCAGGCGGAGCAAAGGCACACTGAGCTCATGGCTGCAGTGGCAAGGATGCCCGAATTCATTGAGTCACTGGCAAGGAGTGTCCAGGACTTCGGTGCAGCACAGGCGTCTGCCACACAAATGCTAAGTGCTGCAATGCAGTCAGTAGCTGGTCTCATGCAGACGCAGATTGAGGCCACGCGAGCACTAACTGGCGTCACCCTCACTGGATCGGGCAGGTTTCCCCGGGGACCTCCCCACGCCGCAGCAGGCCAGCAATCTGTGATCCCGCAAATTGCTGCGCATGTTGAAGTGCTGCCCCGTGGGAGTGCCAGTGTGTCGGTCGAGCGGGGAGTTGCTGTCCTCTCTCAGGATGACAGCATTCCTGCTGCCAGCACTGTCACTTCTCCACTGCAGTTGCCACCATCTGTTGGACAGACTGCTGCCGCCCATGCAGAGTTGGAGCAGTCAGCAGCCGGGCCCTCCAGGCCCAGAGCTGATCCATGCCGTCCCTCAAGGGCATCTGCAGTCTCAGTTTCTGACACTCAGCAGCCTTCCCCCAGCCTTGCTGCAGCCACTGGGGTCCCAGTGCGGCGGAGCTGCAGGGTGGGAAGGGGGCAATTTCGCAAGGGATGCAGATCACCCTCGAAGGGCAAAAAGTAGAAGGTGTGGAAAAATGTTGTTCATTGTTTTATTGAAGGCCGAGGATCATGGTCTTATTTTTATTACTGTTTTGGACATTATCTCCAGGTTGTGAGAGCCAGTTATGTGATTGATTGTTTCTTTGTGTGTTTCTTTCTATTACTTTGTCATGCGGGAAGGATACACAGTTTTGTAAATTAAGAAATGTCTTTATTCAAAATGTGCATGTTTGTTCTTTGCGCTCATTGTTGCCTTTACCGGCTTAGGGGTTGCGGCATGGTTCCATTCAGGTTCTTTGAACTGCAGAAGCCATTCCCTCAGAGGGGGCCTAGAAGCGAATTGCTATAAGCCTTTGATGGACGGCCCTTGCACTTTGTGCCTCCCTCCCATCTTGGTGCTGCTGCTCCTCCTCCTCCTCCTCCTCCTCCTCCTTTGCTGGTGCTCCAATGTCTGGTGGCATTGGCTGGGTCCTGAGGATTGCCAGGTTATGCAGCTTGCAGCACACAACAACAAAGTGGGAGACTCGCTCAGGCGAGTACTGCAGGGCTCCTCCAGAGTGGTCCAGACAGTGGAACCGTTGCTTGAGCACGCCGATTGTGTGCTCACCGATGTTCCTGGTAGCTTGATGGCTCTCGTTGTATCGTTCTTCTGCAGGGGTACTGGGCGAACAGAGCGGGGTCATCAGCCAGGTGCACAGAGGATAGCCCTTGTCCCCGAGAAGCCAGCCTCCTGGGTGAAGCGGGGCCTTGAAAAGGTCTGCCACAGAAGTCTGGTGCAGGATGAAGGCATCGTGGCTGCTGCCTGGAGAGTGAGCAGTGACAGCGAGTATCAGCTGTCTGTGGTCACAGACCAACATGACGTTCAAGGAATGGAAGCCCTTTCGGTTGCGGAAATCCTCGGCATTCTCTTGCGGCGCCCACAAAGCCACATGGGTGCAGTCAATGGTGCCCTGCACCATGGGGAAGCCTGCTATTTTTGCAAAGCCCACTGCATGCTCTTGCTGCTTGTCTGGGGTCATGGGGAAAGAGATGTACTCTTGTCTCCTTTTAAAGAGGGCATTTGTGACTTGACGGATGCAGCAATGCACCGCGAACTGGGAGATATTGACAATCTCCCCAGTAGCAGATTGAAAGGAGCCAGTGGCATAAAAGTTGAGAGCCACTGTTACCTTCACTGCCACCGACAGAGACATCCTGCTCCTCAGTTGAGCTTGCAGATCTGGCTGGAGGAGGTGGCAGAGCTCAGTGACCACCTCCTTGCTGAATTGCAGCCTTCGCAAACACTGCTCCTCAGACATATTGATGTATGAGAACTATTGTCGAAAAACCCTGGGACGGTAAGGTCTCCTGTACCAATGCCTGTTGGCCCTCCTCCGTCTGGCCATGATTGCCACTCTCTCTCTGCGTCTCTGTGCCCTCTCAATGTGATGGAGAAGCACGACGTTCCCATCCATTGCAGCCCCCACAATATGTGGGCAATCAAAAAGTGATTCTGCCAGTGAAAAAGCAAAGCACTTACAAAGTTATGGTCAGAAGCCAAAACTACCTCAGACAGCGTTGACTCAATGCAGAAGTCTCTCTTTCTCCCTTTGTCTCTCTGCAAATCTCTCTCTCTCTCTCAGAACAAGTGGTCCAAAAGTGGCTGCCACACAGAAGACAGGAAGAGCCCCCTTTAAATAGCGCCCCCCCAGCCCCACAGCGACTGGGAAGCATTCCAGTCAACCTGTCGTTGGTAGCGACAGGCGGAAAGGAGGGGGGCACCACTGAATTTCCGGTCTGGGGCGCCCCAAGGGCGGTGCACTCTGGAATGACGTCAAGATCTGCATGTGCAGGAGAGCGGGCGGTATGGTTTAGCGCCGCCGCTAAATGTCTGCTCAATTTCGCGAGAAGCGCAGGTATCGCCGCGCCCGGGCGCTAGTTGGTTAGTGCCCCACTTATCGCCCTCTTAAGGCACTAACGGGTGGTGCTCACAACTGAATTTCTCCCCCTCAGTGTGTTGTGGGGTCTTCCTTTCCTGTAAATAAGTAACTCATACAATGGTTCAGCAAAATCTGCAAAACTTGCAATGAAAGCTCACTGTTAGCTCAAAAATGACTTAAGTGCTGCCTTAGACACTGGTCGAGGTAATCGCTGAATGATTTGTACTTTGTGCTGATCTGGAATCTGTTCCACAGCAGAGATGGACGGTCCCAGAAAAGATCCTGTAGCAGCTGAGCCTTTTGCGGATTTAATTTTACTGCAGCTCCTTTTAACATGTGAAACAGCTCATCCAACAATTGGAGATGTTCCTCTTTCGTTGCTGTTAATAACAAATAGTCTACATACTGCAATAGACACTCGGGGCGATTTTGTGAATGGGGCGCGCTGGAGGCGGGACTGCTGCTTGTCGGGCCGATGTCCCGCCTCCATCGACTTGTGGTCAACCCACGCTATTTTCCCTTGATTGACATTGTTAAGCCCACCCAGCGGGCTTAGCAGGCCAATTAAAGGAAATCCAGTTGCAGAGTACGTCAACGTATGACGGTTCATCTGTCAAAAATTTTTGTCAGCTGAATTGACATTGTTTGACAGCTCTGTGAAGCTGTCAAACAGTGACATTCTCTGCAGTTTGATGAGGTCTTGAATACAAGACCCCATCATACCTCTTTCTTTAACAGAAATGAGATGGTTGTTGAATTTGAGAATGCAACGGACACCTGTCAATCCCAACACGGAGGTCCGAGACTCTCCACATACAAACCGACTGAAGCAAGCAGGAAGAAACAAAGGTAAATAATCTTTTAAAAACACTTTGCACTTACCTCAGATACTCACCTCTAAACTCTTGCACCCATCACTTACCTTCACAGCACATTTTTGCACCTCCCCGACCCCCCCACTACTCGCCTTGCTGACCTGGTGTACTGGAGCCTTCGGGAAGCCCGCACTTGTGAGGGCAAAATGGGGATAATCCTATTTTCTGCCTGTTAACTATCCATTAACAGTAAGTTAATAGGCTTTAATCCCTTCCCACCTCCAAGGAGACGGGACCCGGCGTGGGACGGCTACCCACCTCCTGGGAAGATGGCATGGAGGCGGGTTGGGGGCAGGTTGGGCACCCGCCCCCAAATTCTGCCATTTTCAAGGCAGTCCCGCCTCCATACCCACCTCCCCAGGGCTGCCATGATCGTCCCCTCAGTTTAGAAAACTCTTTAATCGCCCTCGCCATTCACTTGCAAAAGATAATTGGAGCATAATGAAATCCCTGTAGCAAGCAAGTCCATGTGTAACTCTGATCTTCAAAAATGAAGGCAAATTTGTACTGATCTTCATTTCTTACAGGTATGCTCCAGAATCCGTTAGCTATGTCTAGGGCTGAATATCATTTAACTCCAGGTGAGATTTGGGATAACAACATTGGTGTTTCCCTCACCACTGGTGAGCAGGTGAGGCTGACAGAATTTAGTTTACGATAATCGACAATCAAACCCCAACTACATCGGGCTTCTTAACTGGAATAACTAGAATAATCAATAACAACATTGTACTGATCTAAAGCATCAGTTCCCAATATACTGCCCCTCACTCGTCTGCATAGCCACCACACTGTGTTGGCACTCAGCACCGTGTAACGATATTCGGCCTGGTATGCATGTTTAATTAAATAGGATCCAGCAAGGAAGGAGACCAAGAAAGCTCCGACCCCTGCCTTCTATGGAAAGTAGACTCAAACTGCAATAAGACTGAAAAGTATGAGGAAACCACCAAATCTCACTCATTCGCAGACCTCCTCATCCAAACCCAGAAGTTGCCATAGGTTGGGCGAAGGACCTACCAACGGACTGGTGGCCTATGACTCTGAAAAAATGTTGTATAACAACATACTCTATGAACTTCTCCCTGCATTGTTTAACCACCAATGTAAGCTTCTCAACCCTGCTGTGCGGTGAAAAGTATGTGATTTTCTATTGACAAATCATTGCGCATAAGCTCAGGGTTTCCTTATACCGTAACTCACAGAATTATTTTTCTGATGAATCTAGCCCCGCCTATATCCCTAATAGCTATGACTCCATGTAAGAGTCCCAAACTGAGGCACCACTGTCACTCACCACAACTGGGACACGTGCTCCGAGGCATAGAAAGAGAGGAACAGCAGAGTGGGCAGGTGTAGGAGTAGCAGTTAGTTTAGTGGGAGTAAATTGCATGGATATTGAGTCTATGTGGGAAGCTGACCAGAAAATGAGAAAGCAGATTAAGGAAATAATGAAGGGGAGGGGAATAAGGTTACAGGAGGGTGTTTACAGGAGGTGCAACAAGTTCTACTCTCAGTAGAGGATTTAGTCAGCAATAAGAGGGGCATTCAACTAAAAATCAATTCATATATCAAAGAAGACACCACCACATTTAATGATGCGTTCAGATGGGTCACCTGTAGCATGTAAGGAGCCTTTATGCTTTCCCAAATCCAACAGGGTTTGGATGACATTGAACAGGGAAAAGTACCCGCTTTTATAATTGATGAGCAGTTGACAGAGTGGAATATCGTAGGGAGTTCCCATCCCACCTTTGAGCTGAGGAGGTTGGGCATGTCATTCCTGTCATACACAGGCAAAGGAATAGTAGGAGTCAGTTTGGTCACGCCAGCGCTAACCAATCATAAGGCAACTCGCTTTTGGGCAGTAGAATCTAATGGCATACTGGAAAATGACATGCATTAAGAATACGAGCCATTTCCAAGGAAGCTAGTATGTATTGACAACATCAGGATGGACCCTGATATGACAAGGCTACCTGGATATGTCGCTGTGATGTGACAGAAGCCAGTATCCCTGCATACGGGTTTGTCTGGGATAAATGGATCCTTAATTGTACAATTGCAATCCAGTAATGGCATAAAGACCAGACCAAGCCTAGTTATGCTGGGAAAGGGTGGTATTTTGTCACGATCACTGCTTCCAGTTTTAAGTATGGACACATCACATGTCCAGTTACTAACTCCTCGTTCTGCATCACCCCCACCGAAATGATCAAGGTCGGACATGTAGTTCTAACGCCGGTCCATCTGCTTAACCAAACACAGGTGATAGTAGATGTAGGATTGCAGGCTAAAGCACAAAGGGCATTAGCACATTATTGGTATCCTATTCCATCCTTGAGTCTGAACCTTAAGAAAACCGTAGAATGAACCGAGATTTCTGTGTGCCATGTACATCAATTGTATCAGGATAATGAGTACTTGTGTAAGGGGTTTTAGATCACAGAGTTTTCTCTCTCTAGAGGCCTCTCTCTCTTGCACAGTAAAACCGTGAGTTGTTCGACCCACTCGCCCCTTAGATTCTGTACTCTGGACTTTGGGGCAGGAACTACAATGTAGAGAAAACTCTTATAGACCAAGTTTGATGAAACAAAATGAAATTTTATTGCATATGGAAACACAAATCAAATGCAAGCAAATAAGAGAGTACATGGGAGGGTAAAACACAAACAAATCATAATGACACAATACTAACTAAGGCAAATACAGGCATATTATACTCTACAAAAATCATCATGAAATAGGGAAACACACGGAACATCGAGGGATAACAACTCATGTTAATCATACCCTTAAATATCCACTCCCTTAAACCTATCTAGATGTGATTATGGAGGGCCAGAAACATGCTCACCAATCCAACTAGGAAGTGCAAGGTTTTGAAACCGGTCTGCGTTTGATCCTTTCAGGCGTTCCGTCTCCACGTGGATCATGTAGCCCCAGCGAGCTGCGCCTCACCTCTCTCCTGAGGTGGGGTTCGGGGGCGGCAGGACAGCGGCTTCTTCTGTCGTTTATTTTTGTCTCTTCAGCCGAGCCTGAAGATGGCCTCTCGTTTCGTCAACGGCCCGGGTTTGGTCGATGATCTCCCGATGTTTTACCCCGGGGCGGGACGCCAGCTCGAACGACCTTCTTGATGGCGGCTTAGTCTTCTTCTTCTTCCTCTCCGACGATGGAGAGGAGTCACGCTGATCTTCTCCCAAAGCAGCTCCTCTTTTCCCAGCAGACTTTGAAGCAGGTGAATCAAAGGATGAAGAATTTGGAGATATTGATGCTATTTAAGAAATGTGTCGGGACTGTAGTATGTGGGAGTTTGTGAACAATGATACTGTCCCCGATTCCCATATCTGCATGAAATGTCTCTGCATTCAGTTACTCTGGCTCAGTCATTGAGATAGAGTACAAGATAGAGACACTCTGACACATAAGGGAGTGGGAGGAATTTCTGGGCAGTTTTATCCAGAATACAGTCACACCCCAGAGGAAAGCACAGGTTCAGGAAAGGGAGGGTGTGACTGTTAGGGAGCCGGGTAGCAGGGACTTAGGAGAGGTTGAGAAGGAGGTCCCACAGACACTGGTCCTGTCCAAGAGGTACAATGTACTCACTACCTGTGAGGACAAGGAGAAAGACTTCAGTGTGGACAACCACAATGCAGACCAAGACATTGTGGCTCAGAAGGCTGTCCGGGGGTGGGGGGGGGGGGTGGAAGAGCAGAATAGAAATGTGGTAGTGATAGGGATTCTATAATTAGGGGGATAGATAGCCTCCTCTGCAGTCAAGAACGAAAATCCCGAAGGTTGAGGTGCCTACCCAGTGCCAGGGTAAGAGATATCTTGAGGTGGCTGGGGAGGAATTTGGAAAGGGGGGGTAAATCCAGTTGTCGTGGTCCATGTCGGAACAAATGATATGGGTAGGAACAGGGAGGAGGTCCTGCTGAAGGAGTATCAGGAGTTAGGAGCAAAAAGCAGGATCTCGAGGGTAATAATCTACGGATTATTGCCTGAGCCACATGCAAATTAGCATAGAAACAGTCAGATCAGGAAAATTAACAAGTGGCTAAAGGGCTGGTGTGAGAAGGAGGGGTTCATTTTCATGGGACACTGTCACCAGTACTGGGACAGGAACGAGCTGTACCAATGGGACGGGCTCTATCTGAACCGGGATGGGATCCATGTCCAAGCTGAAAGGGTAAGTAGGGAGGTGGAAAAGGCTTTAACCTAGTAAGACAGGGGGAGGGATCTACATGAAAGAAAACCAGCCTAAATATAAACAAAACAGGAAAGGAGAGCATAGGAAAGAGTAAAGTAAGGAAGGAGATTGATCAACAGGGAATAAATAGAGTTATAGAACAGGAGTTTAAAAAGATGGTTAAACATAAAGTGAGAGGAAATCCTATTAAAAATTAGTTCATCTATCTGTACAGCAATTCACATAGTGTCTGTAGTAAAACAGGGGAGCCTGAGGCAATCATGCATTGTGAGGAATCAGGCATAGTAGGGATTACTGAGACATGGATACAGAAAAATCAGGACTAGAATTAAACATTGCAGGGTATAACATATTTAGAAAAGATAGAGAGGGGAAACGGGGATGTGGAGTAGCTGTACTTATCAGGGATAACATAATGGCAGTAGAAAAAAGTGACGCAGCTATCAGCAAGACAGAAATAGAATCCATGTGGATAGAGATAATAGATAATAAAGGATTAAACACACTAATAAGCATAGTCTACAGAGCACCTAATAGTGGAAGGGAAGTGGTGGAAGAAATGTGCAGACAAATTAGGGAAATGAATAAAACACATAGGCCTAGAAATTCAGTATAGCCACTTTGGGGCGGTAAAGTCGGGCGGGCGCTAAAGTTAGCGCCCGCCGGAAAGTGGAGGCCACTTCGCTGATATTCAGTAGCTTTGGCCAAGGAGTTTGGGCGAGCGCTGAAACTGGCGTTGCACCCCTATCTTTAGGCGCTAAGCCGGCGGTGCAGAGTGATAACGCCGAGGCCGGGCGCAGCGCAGGTGCGGTCATGTTTTGATTGACAGCAGACACCCTGACGCCGGCCAGCTCTTAAAGGGGGAAGGGTCGACTTGGTCTGCTGCCACGCCCTGGATAGTGGAGCCCTCCAGCTAGGCCTGAACACTGCTGCTGGACCCAAATAGCGCCTGAAGCCATGCAGAAGGCCCGTGAACGAGCGCAGCGCTTCACAGAGCATGCTTTGAGGGTGCTGCTTAGGGGTTTGGAGAAGAAAAGAGATATCTTGTGCCCGGACAGTGGCAAGAAGGCTCCCAAGAGGCTGTACAGGAGAGCCTGGAGGGAAATCGCCCAGAGGGTCACAGCCAACAGCGATGTCCCCAGGACTGGTGACCAATGCCGCAAGAAGTTCAACGACCTCACTCGGTTAGTCAGGGTGAGTACCCTTTCCAGTGTCCTCCTCATCCTTGCATGTGCACCTCACATTATGGGCAAAGGGACCTCAAAGGCCGAATGGCCAGCCCTCCTCCAGCAGCTATGGCACTGGCATGATCATCAGTAGCACTTTCTGCACTTGACACACTGGCCAAGCTATTCGACCATGGGAGGCAGTGCACACAACAACAGGGCACCACACTGGCCAAGCTATTCGACCATGGGAGGCAGTGCACACAACAACAGGGCACCACACTGTACTTAGAGGCCGTCCTTTCTCTTGCAGGCCAAGCTGGCACAGAATCTGAAGAGCCAGACTGTCACCGGGGGAGGCCGTGTCCAGTTCCAGGAGCTCAGTGACCTGGAGGAGCACGTGGCTCGACTCATGCGTGCCCGGGTGATTGGCCCCGTTGCTATTGGAAATGCCGACCCTGTGCTGGGCCCCAATGGTAAGGACATGACCGTTTGGACCTCTCTCGTTCCCCTTGCGCTACAGATCTACATCCTTTGCCACTGTCCCACCAATGCGCATAATGCCACCACTCATGCCTCCCTCGCTGACTCCCTGTCCTCACTCTAAAGCTACTCTTGCGCCTTCCTGCTTTCAGCTGGTGAGGAGGAGGTCCCTGAAGCTGCGAGTGTCAGTCCCTCGGAAGAGGAGGACGACGAGGACCAAGAGGAAGGCGGCACATCGGGGGAACACTCATCCGCGCCAGGGGATGGCAATGGAGGGGACACGTCTTGCCTGGAGGAGAGCCAGGGGGAAGTGTTGCAGGGGGTGTAGCTCCTGGGCCCAGTGGCGTCCAGGCACGCGGGAAGGGTTGGGCAGCACGGCTGCCTTCTCCCCAGAGGGGGGAAGTGTTGCAGGGGGGTGTAGTTGCTGGGCCCAGTGGCGTCCAGGCACGCGGGAAGGGTCGGGCAGCACGGCTGCCTTCTCCCCAGAGGGGGGAAGTGTTGCAGGGGAGGGCAGTTGCTGGGCCCAGTGGCGTCCAGCCATGCGGGAAGGGTCGGCCAGCTCGGCGGCCTTCTCCCCAGAGGGAGAGTCCGGCCTCCAGTCCGGAGACGGTCCTCGCCCAGGAGGTGCGCCTCCTTGATCAAATGTCCGCGGATTCGGAGCGGCGCCACACCGAGTTCATGGGGGTTGTGGGACAGTTGCCTCAGGCCATTGAGTCCCTGGCTCATAGTGTGGCCGATTTCGGGGACTCACAGGCCAGGGGTGTCGAACAACTCGCGGCAGCACAGGACGCGAGTCGAGAGTTCATGCGTGGTGCCGTGCAGACACTGGCTGGTCTGATGCGGGCACAGACCAGGACAGTACGGGCACTCACTTCTGCCACACTCGCTGTGTCACGGACGCATCGCCAGGGCACCCGCCGCGCTGCTGCAGCACAGCGGTCTGGCCTTCACCAGATTGCTGCGCTTGCTGCAGTGCCAGCCCGGCCGAGTGCCAGTGTCTCTGGCGACCAGCGAGCGCCTGGCATCAGCCAGCTTGCCCCCATTGCTGCAGCCGCCACTGCCACTCCCCCAGCAAAGCTGCGACGAGCTGCTGGAGAGACTGATGCTGCCCAGCCACAGCTGCAGCAGTCAGCAGCCGGCCCTTCCAGGGCCGGACCTCGTCCAGGCCGACCCCCAAGGGCATCTGCCGTCACGCTTTGTGCCCCTCAGGAGCCTTCCCCTAGCCTTGCAACACCCACAGGGCCCAGGTTGAGGCAAAGCAGCAGGTCGGGCAGGGGCCGGAGAAGCCTGCACAAGGACTCGCCCTCTCGGCACACCAAGTAGAGTGTGTTGCCAAATGTTTTTTTAGATGGGGGTGTTTGTGTTCTGTATGGGGGGGTTTGTCTTGGTAAGGCCGAGGATGAAGGCCAATTGGATGGACAAGTTTTGTTATTCCTCCCCAGGTTGTGGGAGTGAGATATGTTTTTGACTGTTTTTTGGGGGTCTTGTCTGTTTTTGTGTTTCATGTGGGAAGGGCCCTGAGTTTGTTAAATAAAGCTTTTTATTTATTCAGCTTGTCCATGTGTCATGTTTCAAGTGGTTGTTGCGTTAACCGGCTGAGGGCTTGCGGAGCGGCTGCATTCAGGTGCGTTCATTGCCACAAGCCATTCCCTGACAGGGGGCCTAGAAGTGTCATTCAATAAGCCGCCGGCGGACGGCCCTTGGACCTTGTGGCTCCCTCCTGGGCTGGTACTCCTCCTCCTCCTCCTCATGCTCCTCCTGCTCCTCCTCCTGAGGTGGTGGTCCAACGTGAGGTGGCAGTGCCTGAGTCCTGCGGATAGCTAGGTTGTGCAGCATGCAGCAAACGACGACGAACTGGGAGACTCTATCCGGCGAATACTGTAGAGATCCGCCGGAACGATCCAGGCAGCGGAACCGTTGCTTGAGGACGCCAATCGTTTGCTCTATGATGTTCCTTGTGGCTTGATGGCTTTCGTTGTATGCCTCCTCAGCAGGGGTCCTGGGCGCGCGGAGCGGGGTCATGAGCCATGTACACAAAGGGTAGCCCTTGTCCCCGATAAGCCATCCCCTTGGGGGAGGCTGTGCCTGGAACATGTCAGCCACAGTAGTCTGGCGCAGGATAAATGCATCGTGGCTGCTTCCTGGAAAGCGGGCATTGACAGCTAGGATGCGCTGCCTGTGGTCACACACCAGCTGTACATTGAGGGAATGGTAGCCCTTCCGGTTGCGGTAATCCTCGGCATTGTCGATAGGTGCCCGCATAGCCACATGCGTGCAGTCAATGGCGCCCTGCACCATGGGGAAGTCGGCGATCCTGGCAAATCCGACTGCACGCTGCTCCTGCCTCTCTAGGGTCATGGGGAAGGAGATGAATTGGTGTCTCCTTGCGAAAAGGGCATCGGTGACCTGCCGGATGCAGCGATGCACGGCGAACTGGGAGATGTTCGCTATGTCCCCAGCAGCGGCTTGGAAGGAGCCGCTTGCAAAAAAGTACAGAGCCACCGTGACCTTCACTTCCACCGACAGAGACGTCCTGCACATCAGCTGCGGATGCAGATCTCTGTGAAGCAGCTGGCAGATCTCTGCAACCAACTCCCTTCTGAAGCGCAGCCTCTTCACACAATGCGCGGCAGTCATGGTGAGATAGGACACCTGCTGCCGGTATTCCCTGAGTGGGTAAGACCTACGTTGCCGATGCCTGATGGCCCCTCTGCATCTAGGCATGGCTGCCCCTCTCACACAGCGCCTGCAAGCCCTTCGCACATAATGCTGGAACTGAGGGTTGGAACCCCATGCAGCCCCCATAATATACTTGCAAACAGTCAAATCACAATGAGTCAAATTTCGAAGCTCTGGCCAGAAGCCAAAAATACCTCTCCTATGTTGTCCCAAATCAGTAAGGTCTGTTCCTTGGTCTCTGTCCAGAAATCCGTTGCACTAAAGTCATTGCAGCAAAATGGCTGGCCTTTATACGTCAGTCTAAGTGCCCTTTAATTAGCGCTCCCCGAGGCCCGCAGGGCCTCTGCTGCATTCCACTTCACAGTTCTTAACAGCGCCACGCCCACATTGGGCGGGCGCCACTGAAGTTCCGGTTTGGGGCGCACAAACGGCGTTGCACGACGAAATGACGTCATAAGGTGCGCGCGCAGCTGAGCGCGCGCAAACACTTTGCGCCGGCGCAAAATGTCAACTGAAGTTGGGCGTAGGCGCAGATCACTCTGCGCCCGGGCGCAAAGTGCCTAGCGCTCGAAATCTACTCCTCTTATGGCGCTAACGGCTGGCGAACGCAACTGAATTTCTAGGCCATAGAATAATAATCATGGGGGATTTCAACTACACAAATATTAATTGGACAGAAGAGGTAGGTAGGTAAAGGGGAGAAGAGAATGGAGTTCCTACAATGTGTACAGGACCCTTTCTAACCCAATGGGCCAGAAATTCCAGAACGGGGCTTGCAGCGCGTGCAAGCCCCGTATTTGCACTTACCCCACGCTCCTGCCGATCAGCTCCAGGGACGCCTGCACTTCCAGAAACTGAAGCAAGAATCCCGGGCAGCGTATGACGTCACGCCGCCCAGGAGCGCAGCCAGCGCGGACCCAGGAGCGTGCAGTGTAAGTGAGACACGCCCCTTGAGGTCTCAGTTTCACTGGACACGCCCCCAATGTTTCTGTCAAGCTGCTTTGCTTTTTTACATGCAAAGCAGCAGTTTAAATAGGTTTTTGGAAGTTTTTTGAAGATTTTGGTAACTTTTATAAACTTTTTAAAATGTTTACATTATTTTGAGTAATCTGAAGTAGTTTTAAAGAGAATTAAAGCAATTTAAAGACTTTTAAAAGCCCTAAAAGAATTTTTTTAATTCCATTTATTTATTTAGCAATGTCGTCGTCATACGTGTCTTCACACTGTTCCCTTTGGGGAACTGTATGAAGTGGTGGAAGGATTTATGACCGTGATTAACGCTCATTCCGTGACCGTAACCATCTTTGAACCAGCCATTAGGGCGGTTAGTCCTATGGCGGGAGGGTTTTACGGGCTCCCACAAGCTATACAAGGAGGGGGGGCCACCCACACCCACGGACGCAAATATCCCACTGGATGTCAACCCAGAATTTAGAGCCGGAGCTCCGACTCCACTTGCCGGGACTGTCTGGAGCGGGGTTCGAAACCGTACCCTGATCTGGCCCAGCGGCAGGGATCCTACCGCTATGACAAAGGCCCAATCCGATTAGCAACGTGAAATGGCAGCATAGGGCTCCAGTCACGGGGAGGGAAAAGGCGCAGGAAACGTATGGGTGTCACCTTTTGTGTGGAGTGGGCCTTTTGCATAGCAGTAAGCATCCCCGCCGCTGGGCCAGAAGGAGTAGGGTTTTGAACCCCACTCCAGACAGTCCCGGCAAGTGGAGTCGGACCTCCAACTTTAAATTCTGGGTGGACATCCAGCGGGATACTTGCGTCCGTGGGTGTTGGTGGCCGCCCCCCCCCCCCTCAGATGGGTTGTGGGAGCCCGTAAAACCCTCCCGCCATAGGACTAACCACCCTAATGGCTGGTTCAAAGATGGTTACGGTCACGGAATGAGCGTTAATCACGGCCATAAATCCTTCCACCACTTCATACTGTTCCCCAAAGGGAACAGTGTGAGGATACGTCCGATGATGACCTCTTGCGCAATGCACCTCCTTGGACCCTCAGTCGCAGGTGCGAGGGGGCAAGTGGTGCAAGTGTTACATTTTTTATTTTATTGACATGTAAAATGTTGGCCCAATAATTCCCTTCCAAATGCGCTAGTACGGTCGGGGTACTTACGCATCTGGCCGGATGAAATGCCGGTTTTCAGCATGCACGGTGCATGTGGGGAAAACCGGCATTTCCTGTCCTCTGAATGAAGGGGTTCAGAGGCAGAACGCGTGCGACTGCACATGCAGCGCGTGCGCAGTATAATTCGCCGCTTTCATTAATGCTTTCAGTGAGGTCCAGTCATTACAACTTACACATGAAAAAAGCATGGGTACAGTTGCTACAGAGGCTGCGGAGGAAGATATTTCTTATCGTGGAGCTTCTGAAAGTATGTATGTCTGTATATATTCCTTTGCGTGTTATGTATATATTCCTTTACTTATGTGTATGAATGTATTATTTAATTATGACTTTCAGAGAAAGTAACTTGTTGGAAAATCATAATTAAAAACATACATTCATAGTAAAGGAATATAAAACATACATACATATATGTAAAGGAATATATGTGGACATACATACATAACTCATTCTCACATTCCATTCACACAGCCACAATTGCTCCTTCTACCTACCGTTCTGAAAACCCTTTAAAAAAAAAAAATTTTAACTTTAAAACTTACTTAAAATTTCTTAAAATAACTTCCCTCCCTTTCCCAAACAAAAATATTTCATTTCAAAAGCTCCACGATAAAATATATCTTCCTCCGCAGCCAATGAACCACTTTACACTTGCTTTTTTTCAGTGTAAGTTCTGAGGACTTACCCTCACGGATTTCATGAATGAAATCCACGAAGTTCACTGCGCAAGCGCTGCCTGTGCAGTCGCACGCGCTCGAGGTCTGGAAATGCCGGCGTTCCCCGCATGCGCTGTTCCTGCTGAACGCCGGCATTTCCAACGGCCAGAAGCGTGAGTACCTCGAGCGCACTCACGCTTCTGGCCTGGAATTTCTGGCCCAATATGTAAAAAGCACAACAAGGGAGGATTCGCTATTGAATCTTGTAATGGGGAATGAACCAGAGCAGATAAGAGAAGTAAAAGTCAGGGAATGTCTAGGCAATAGTAACCATAATATAATACACTTCAAGATAATAATTGAGAAGGACATAGGTATGACAAAGACCAGGGTAATAGATTGGAGAAAAGTTGATTTTGAGGTGCTGAAAATAGAACTTGGGAAATTAAAATGGACAACAGTATTGGCAAACAATGATGTAGAAGAGCAATGGGAAACATTTAAAACAGTGTTCAATAGAGTCAAGGAAAAATATATTCCACTAATAAACAAGAACAAGTTAAACAGTAATGAGACACTGTGGATGAATAAAGCCTTAAGGGAAAAATTGAGTGTAAGGAAAGAGGCATACATTAAGTACATGGACAGCAGGGGAGAGCATGATAAAGGAGAATATGAAGGGATTAGGAGAGAAGTCAGAAAAACAATTAGTAAGACAAAGAGGAACTATAAAATTAATTTATCAAGGAACATAAAACAAAATAATATCATATTTTACAGGCACATATATAAGAAAAGGAAGGTCAGGATGGGAATAGGGCCACTAAGGGATGGACAAGATAATATCACAGGCAGCAATAGAGAGATGGTAGATATATTAAATAATTACTTTGCTTCAGTATTTACCAGGGAGATAGAACAGGTGGAGATGACATCGGATGATGAGGTTAGTAATGACTTAACTGCATTTATAATAAAACGAAGAGATATACTAAAAAAAACTAATGAAACTCAAAGAGGATAAAACCCCTGATCCGGACAGATTATATCCGTACATTTTAAAAGAATCTAGGGAAGAAATAGCTGAAGTATTACTACACATATTTAGTAATTTGTTAGAAAAAGGTGTAGTGCCAGAAGACTGGTGGATAGCTAATTTAATAATTATATTTAAGAAGGGAGATAGAACATCTCCAGGGAACTATAGGCCAGTCAGTTTAACATCGGTGGTAGGAAAAATAATGGAATCCCTACTAATGGAGAAAATAGAAGAACATCTAGAAATGAAAAATATAATAATAAATAGTCAGCATGGATTTCAAAAGGGAAAGTCTTGTTTGTCCAAACTAATTGAATTTTTTGAAGAGGTAACAGGGAGCATAGACAAGAGTAATGTAGTAGATGTCATTTACCTAGATTTTCAGAAAGCCTTCGATAAGGTACCACATATTAGACTAATGAATTAGGTCAGGGGATGCGGAGTCAGGGGACAAATAGCAGAATGGATAGCTAGCTGGCTTCAAGACAGAAAGCAGAGAGTAGGGGTAAAGGGTAGCTATTCACAGTGGCAGAAGGTGGAAAGTGGTATTCCACAAGGATCAGTGCTGGGACAACTGTTGTTTATAATTTAATATTAATGATTTAGACCTTGGAATCAAAAACATAATTTATAAATTTGTGGACGACACCAAATTGTGGGGGGGGGGAATAACCTATACTGAGGAGGACTGCAACAAATTACAAGAAGCCATTAATAAACCTATGGACATATTATTTGCAAATTAAATTCAACATAGATAAATGTGAGGCATTACATTTTGGTAAGAAAAATAGGGAGGTTACATGTTACTTAGAAAATACGAATCTAAATGGGGTAGAGGAACAAAGGGATCTAAGAGTGCAAATACACAAATCATTAAAAGTATTGACACAGGTTAACAAGGACATAAAAAAGCAAACCAAGCAATAAGGTTTATTTCTGAAAAGAAGTGAAGTTATGCTAAACTTGTATCGAAACTTTCGTCTTTACGATGAGACAGGTGGACGTAAAAGATCCCATGACACTATTTCGAAGAAGAGCAGGGGAGTTGTCTCCGGTGTCCTGGCCAATATTTATCCCTCAACCAACATCACTAAAACAGATTATCTGGTCATTATCATATTGCTGTTTGTGGGACCTTGCGGTGCGCAAATTGGCTGCTGCGTTTCCCACATTACAACAGCGACTACACTCCAAAAGTACTCAATTGGCTGTAAAGTGCTTTGAGACGTCCAGTGGTCATGAAAGGCGCTATATAAATGCAAGTTTAAAAATAAAAAATATACCTTGGTTAGACCACACTTGGAGTACTGTGTGCTATTCTGGTCACCATATTATATGAAGGATATAGAGGCACTGGAGAGGGTGCAGAGAAGATTCACAAGGATGATACCAGAAATGTGAGGGTTCACCTATCAGGAAAGAATGAACAGGCTGGGTTGCTTTTCTCTTGAAAAGAAGAGGCTGAGGGGTGACCTAATAGAGGTCTTTAAAATCATGAAAGGTTTTGATAAAGTAGATACAGAGAGTGTAGGGGGTGGCGTGTGCCCAGTCAGCTCTGCCCCTGACTGTCTCTGAGCTGTTCGAATCGCTCCCACACCCCTGGGTTCTATACACCGGACTTAGGTACAGGCGGCGATACAGAAATAGAGTAGACAACTGGTTTGGTGCAAGAAAACCGTAAATTTTATTAAAGGCACAATAAAATCACAACACTGAAAGTTACTAGAATAATTACAGGCATATACAAGTACACTTATTTGGGAATGGGGAACACATGGCACATAGAGGGAACAAACACATTAAAAATCCCCCTACCCATATCCCACCCCCAATACCTAACTAGATTAAACTATGAGGGGCCAGGGATACATGCTCACCAATGGGGTTCCTTTTACGGTTCGAAACTTGTCGATTAAGCCGGTTGTGGTTTTGGGGTTTGCTCTTGTTGTCCTTTGGGGCCTGCCGTCATCACGTGGTCACAGGACGCGGTGGTGGAGTCGTCTGTGTGAAGGACCCTCCTTTTCCTTCGTTAGAAAAATAGGGAGTAAAGTCTTGGGTACTTCACCTTGCAGGAATGGTTGTTCTTCTGGTGGTGGTTTGGTCGCCAATGGTTTTGTTGTGGTTGGGGCTTGGTTGGCGGTTTATATTGTCAGTTTGATTTTCCTACCCATGCTTCAAACGCCCGCTTATAACTAGGCCACGGTGTGTGCCCACTAGTCCCCAATGCTTCTTTTTCGCTGCCCTTCTCTGCCTATTGGTTTTGCCGTTCGTCTCGTCTCGTCTGCCCGTTTGCGGCCCCGTGTGTCCTGTGCGTGTTCGAATCTGGTTCCGTTCTCCTCCTGCATTTGGCCCCCGGTGTTGTAATGGGCGTCCCCGGTGTCGAGGGAGGGGCAGGAGCAAGAGGCAAGAGACTGTGGCTACCGGTGGACCTACAATTATACCTGGTTCTTCACCCCTTATCTGCGCGCCAAATCAGGTCAGTTCTTTGTCTACTTTTGGTGGGCTCGTCTTAAGTGATTACTGTCATTCACTATAACAGGTTTTGGGGTGGTTGTCTCCTTGTTTAATGGCTTCAGTATCCTGGCTGTTTGTTATTTATGAAATTTAATCGTCTTTTCCTGGCTTGGTAGCTACTTTGAGCTGTTACCGATTATTTATGCAAAAAGTTAATGGCTTCAAGATTAGGTCCATCCTGAGTCGAATTTTTCAAGATGAAGAATGCATATTCTGTGTTTACCTAGCTGTCTGGCTTTAGAAAATGGCAAAGTCTTTCACAGATCCATGCATGTTAGGTTTCATTTCAGGATTTGAATGGGCCTGCCTTCTGCAGGGCCTTGCTTTAAAAATCCTGCAGGCCTTGGTCACGAGGTTTCAGAAGCCATTTTGGGTACCCTTTTTAATAAGTGGTCCATACAGGGTCCCTTTATCCATAACTTTTGGGGAATGTGGGAATTTTGAGAACCCTACAAGAGAATGTTTCTGTTAGATCCGTGATTCTGAGAGTATGATTTTTTTCAATAACCACACGGATGCTGTAACTTAACAATCAACAGGTATTTACTGGAGTAGGGTAGTCTCAAGACTGGGGTACAGAGGCATGCTCAAGGCTTATATACAGGTGTGGTCACTGCCGGTACTACAGTATACAGGAGATGTAAAAGTAGTTCTCTCTTAAAGGTACATACACTACAATTCCTCCCCTTTTAGATTAGTAGTACCCATAATATTCAAATAACAATTAACACTTTAACATGTACATTAAACAACAATAGGCCATTTATAGATTAAGTATTTGGGACGGCTTCCTGATCCTTTCAGGATAGCGCCTTTCCTGAGGTCCTTGTTCTTGTTGCGGAGGCGATTCTGGCCCCTTTTCGTTGGTTATTTCATCCGTTTCCACTGCTACTGTTTCTGAGGTAGATGCTACCAGTATGTCGGGTTCATCCCCAGGGACGCGAGACATGGGGTTGACTCGTTCCTGTGACGCTAAGATCTGATCGACGTGGCGTCTCACAATGTTCTCCCCGACATCCACCGTGTACATTAATGGCCCCTGCCTTGTGCATATCGTTCCGGGTTGCCATTTCTCTGTTCGGTAGTCACGGGCCAAGACTGGTTGTCCTACGTTGAAGCTCCTTGTCGGCTTCTCATTGATGTGCTGGAATTGTTTATCTTCAACATTTCTTCGCACATTTGGTCTGAGCAAGTCCAGACGAGATCTCAACCTTCGGTTAAAGAACATCATTGCCGGGGTCTGGTTGTTAACCGCATGTGTCGCATTTCGGTATGCTAATAAGAAATTGTCCACCTTATGCTGCAGTGGAATTTCATCGTCGCACATGGCCTTTATCGCCTTCTTAAAGGTTTGTACGAACCTCTCAGCCAATCCATTGGTGGCTGGATGATACGGGGCGGATGAGTAATACCTTACCTCATTCCTTCTCATAAATTTTCCACACTCTTCGGACACAAACTGTTGTCCATTATCAGAGCAAATCTGCTCTGGTAAGCCGTTCCTGGCAAATATGGTCCGTAGGACTGCTATCGTCTTCTCTGTAGTGGTTGAGGACATTTTTATCACCTCAGGCCATTTCGAATGAGCATCCACTGCTACTAAGAACATTGAGTCCATGAATGGACCAGCAAAATCAATATGCACCCGTTGCCATGGAGAGGAGGGCCACTCCCATGGGTGTAGAGGGGCATGTGGTGGTGCATTTTGGACCTTCTGGCATCCTGAGCAGCTCTTGGTTAGGTCTTCGATTTGTTGATCGATTCCTGGCAACCACACATAAGCCCGAGCAAGGATTTTCATTTTCACTCCCCCCAGATGACCTTAATGAAGCTCATTTAGCACTCTCTCCCTTAACTTAGGTGGAATCACCACTCTGGATCCACACATCACTGTCCCCTGGCATACTGACAGCTGTTCTCTTCTGGATGAGAATGCTGGCAACAGTGAGTCACCATGTGTTGGCCATCCCCATACCGTCAAATCATATACCCGAGACAGCGTCGGATCATTGCGGGTCTCCTTCTCTATATCCGCGTTCGTTACTGGCAATCATTCAATTATTGAATAATAAAATATCTCAATAGGGTCCACTGCTGGTGCTTCCTCCACAGTAGGCAGTGGCAGGCGCGATAGCCCATCAGCGTTTCCATGCTGTTTCGTGCCTTTATATTCTATTTCATATTGATTTGCCCCTAGAAACAGGGACCATCTTTGTAACCGTTGTGCAGTCATTACTGGAACGCCCTTCTTAGGATTAAAGGTGGAGACAAGTGGTTGGTGGTCAGTCAGCAAGGTGAACTTCTGCCCATGCAGATAGTGGTTGAATTTTTTACACCCCATACTAGGCTGAGGGCCTCCCTGTCAATCTGGGTGTAGTTGCGCTCGGCTGAGGTTAGTGACCGAGACGCAAAGGCTACTGGCCTCTCCAACCCGTTTGGGAATTTGTGCAACAGCACCGCTCCAATACCATAGGGTGATGCATCACATCCCAAACAAATTGGTGGTGCTGGGTTGAAATGGGCCAACACCTCTTTTGATGTGATCAATTCTTTACACTTCTGGAAAGCTCATCTACGTTCGTCATTCCACTTCCATGGTACCCCTGTTTGCAGTAGGGTGTTCAGTGGGTAAAATACCGTGGACAAATTTGGTAAGAACTTATGGTAGTAGTTTACCAGTCCGAGGAACGACCTCAGTTGTGACACATTTTCCGGTGCTGGAGCCTTGCCTACTGCCTCAATCTTTTCAGGGGACTTATGTAACCCCTCTTCATCGATGACATGGCCACAATACGAGATCTGCTTCTGGAAAAACTCGCACTTGTGGCGATTAGCTCGTAGCCCATATTCCATTAATCTGGTGAGCACCTTCTCCAAGTTGGCGAGGTGATCACTGTCATTTTCGCCCGTGACCAGCATGTCGTCCAAATAACACTGGGTCCCTGGAATTCCTTGCAGGGCTTGATCCATCGCCCTTTGCCAAATAGCCGGAGCCGATGCTACCCCGAACACCAGCCGGTTGTATTGATAAAGACATTTATGAGTGTTAATCGTAAGGTATTGTTTCGAGGCTTCTTTTACCTCCATTTGCAAGTACGCCTGGGCTAGATCAATTTTGGTGAAGCGTTTACCTCCAGATAACGAGGCGAAAATATCTTCAATTCATGGAAGCGGATATTGTACCGTGTGAAGGACTGGGTTCTGTTAGATCCGTGTGTTAATGGAGACACGGAATGCAGGAGTTGATTTAACAAGTGTTTACTGAACAAAGTCTGGAGGTGAACTAACAACACAAGACGTACACAGGCTTATATACCCGAGTGGTCACTACTGGTACTACAGTATACAAGGGCTTCAAAAACATAGTTCCTCTTAAAGGTACATACACTACAATTCCTCCCCTTTTAGATAAATAGTACATAACATTTTAAGTCATCATTAAATAACATTTTTACAAGAACAATAATATACACATTTGCTGAAGTTAATCAATTACAAATTCAGTCTCTCTGGAGGCTTCCTGACTCGGTCCGGATAACGCCTCGGTGGTGTAGTAGGTTCTTTTGGCAAGGTCGATTTGGCTTCAATGCTAGTGTCGGGTTCATCTGGTTCTAGTATCACCGGATCGGAGGTAGATACTATGGGTATCTCTGCTTCATCACTAGGCGTATAGAGTTGTGGTGTAGGTTGTCCTTTTATGGATGACTCTATGATCTGGTCAGCATGGCACCTTATTATGCTTTCTCCAATGTCCACGGTATACATCAGCGGTCCTAGTCGTGTGCAAATAGTTCCAGGCTGCCATTTCTCGGTACAGTAGTCCCGGGCCAAAACTGGTTGACCTATCTGGAAGGTTCTAGTTGGCCTTTCATTCATGCTTTGAAATTGCCGGTTCTCTACGTCCCTTCTGATGTTTGGCTTGACCAAATCCAGCCGGCATCTTAGTCTTCTATTGAAAAACATCATGGCGGGGGTTTGGTTTGTAACCACATGTGTAGCATTCCTGTACACAAACAAGAAGTTATCTACCTTATGTTGTAGATTTATGTCTTCATTACCCATGGCCTTTATGGCCTTCTTGAAGGTCTGGACAAACCTTTCAGCCAATCCATTGCTGGCGGGATGGTATGGGGCAGACATGTAGTGCTTAACCCCATTGCTTTTTAAGAACTTCCTGAATTCTTCGGATACAAATTGCGGTCCATTATCAGAACAGATCTGTTCAGGCAGCCCATTCCTGGCGAATATGGTCCTTTATACTGTGATGGTTTTTTCCGTGGGAGTGGAGGACATCTTTATTACCTCTGGCCACTTGGAGTGTGCATCCACCGTGATTAAGAACATTGAGTCCATAAATGGACCAGCAAAGTCGATATGTACCCTTTGCCATGGAGATGAGGGCCACTCCCATGGATGTAGAGGGGCTTGTGGTGGGGCGTTTTGGACCTTCTGGCATCCTAGACAGCTCTTGGTCATTTCTTCGATGTCTCCATCGATACCTGGCCACCACACAAACGCTCTGGCTAAGTTCTTCATTTTCACTCCACCCAGATGCCCCTCGTGAAGCTCCTTTAGCACTTTATCCTTGAGTTTGTGTGGAATCACCACTCTGGATCCACACATCAAGGTTCCTCGGCACACTGACAGCTGTTCTCTTCTTTGCGAGAATGCTGGCAACAGTGGTTCGCCATGTGCTGGCCATCCCTTCACCGTTAAATCGTAGACTCATGAGAGAGTCGGGTCATTTCGTGTTTCCTTTTGAATGGTAGAATTTGTCACCGGTAGACATTCCACTTTGGTCGAGTGGAATATCGCCACTGGGTCCACTGTAGGCGCCTCTTCCACCGTTGGCAATGGTAGGCGCGATAACCCATCAGCATTCCCATGCTGTTTTGTTCCTTTGTACTCTATGTCATATTGGTGTGCCCCTAGGAAAAGGGACCACCTCTGTAGCCTTTGCGCTGTCATAATGGGAACGCCCTTTTTCGGGTTGAATATGGAGACGAGGGGTTGATGGTCAGTCAACAAGGTAAACTTTTGTCCGTGTAGGTAATGGTTGAATTTCTTCACCCCCCACACCAGGCTGAGTGCCTCCCTGTCGATCTGGGCATAGTTACGCTCAGCTGAGATCAATGAGCATGACGCAAAAGCTATCGGCTGCTCCGAGCCATCAGGGAATCTATGCGATAATACCGCTCCCACGCCGTAAGGGGATGCATCGCATGCCAGTCTGATTGGCAGTGATGGGTTGTAATGAGCCAACACTTCCCTGGACGTGATCAAGCCTTTGCATTTATGGAAGGCACGTTTACAGTCTTCGCTCCATTTCCAAACTACTCCCGTTTGTAGCAGTGCATTAAGCGGGTGCAGAACCGTCGACAAGTTTGGTAAAAATTTATGATACAGGTAGACTATCCTTTATCCGAAAACCTCGGGACCAGCCGAGTTTCGGATAAAGGAGAATTTCGGATTTCGGAAGGTGGGTCGGCGGGGGTCCGCGGGGGGGTCGGCGGGGGTCCGCGGGGGGGGTCAGCGGGGGGTCGTGCGCACGACTTACGCTGACGCTCAGCGTAAGTCAGTCGGGGTCGGCGGGGGTCGGGGCAGGCGGTTGGTTTCCTTTTAATCTAGCATTCTGACACACTGTGAGTATATGACTTGCCCGTGGTCCTGGAGATCTGGTTTAAATGTAAAATCTTTGTGGAAGGTGGATCCTATTAGTCTTGAGCTTTGGAGTGCACGTCATGCCTGATGTGAGAAATTGACTGTCCGAGAGGCCGTGGTGCATTCAAAACTGTACGCTGATCTTGCAAATTCTTGTCCTCATCACAAACAGTGTTAGAGATGAAAAGTGATTGGAGTAACCCAGGTGACTCAGTGAGTAAATACATTTCTGCAAAGGATCTGAGATTAGTGGGGTTGCATAATCCGCAAAATTCAAAATCAGAACACCAAGTCCTGCTGGCGGTTGTCGGGGCTGGCGGGGTCGGCGGTTGTCGGGGCCAGCGGGGTCCGCGGGGGGGTCGGCGGTTGTCAGGGCTGGCGGGGTCGGCGGTTGTCGGGGCCGGCGGGGTCGGCGGTTGTCGGGGCCGGCGGGGGGGGTCGGCGGTTGTCGGGGCTGGCGGGGTCTGCGGGGGGGTCGGCGGTTGTCGGGGCTGGCGGGGTCGGCGGTTGTCGGGGCTGGCGGGGTCGGCGGTTGTCGGGGCCGGTGGGGGGGTCGGCGGTTGTCGGGGCTGGCGGGGTCCGCGGGGGTGTCGGCGGTTGTCGGGGCTGGCGGGGTCGGCGGTTGTTGGGGCCGGCGGAGTCCGCGGGGGGGTCGGCGGGGGGTCGTGCACACGACTTACCCTTTATCTGAACTTCCGAAACCGGAACCCTCTAAAAACCTTCGGTTTTTTCGTTCAGCGTAAGTCGTACGCACGACTTACGCTGAACGAAAAAACCTTCGGTTTTTAGAGGGTTTCGGTTTTCGGAAGTCCGGATAAAGGGTAGTCTACCTGTAGTAATTTACTAATCCCAGGAACGACCTTAATTGTGAGACATTTTCAGGCGCTGGGGCCTTTACGACCGCTTCAATTTTTTCAGGTGACTTATGCAACCCTTCTTCGTTAATGACATGGCCACAATATGATATTTGTTTCTGGAAAAATTCGCATTTGGGGCGATTTGCTCGTAGGCCCCGTTCTCTCAGCCTTGTGAGCACCTGCTCCAAGTTGGCAAGGTGCTCATTGTCATTTTCTCCTGTTACAAGGATGTCGTCTCGGTAACATTGAGTCCCCGGAATCCCTTGCAGGACTTGCTCCATAGCTCTTCGCCAGATAGCCGGAGCTGATGCCACTCCAAAAACCAGTCAATTGTACTGGTACAGGCCTTTGTGTGTGTTTATCGTGAGATACTTTTTAGAGACCTCCTCAACCTCCATCTGTAGCTAAGTCAATTTTGGTGAAGCGTTCCCCTCCGGATAGTGAGGCGAAAATATCTTCTATCCTCGGAAGAGGATAATGTACCGTGTGAAGAACCGGGTTTACAGTCACCTTGAAGTCCCCACAGATGCGAACTTTTCTCTGTTCTTCAGATTAATCATTATTCAACGTTTTCTTCATGACCGGGACGATGGGTGTTGCCCACTCGCTCCAATCTACCTTGGATAACACGCCTGCTTTTTCCAAATCCTCCAGCTCTGCCTCGACGGCTGGACGAATTGCGTATGGCACCGGCCTTGCCTTAAAAAACTTGGGAATTGCGGCATCTTCCACTTTTATTGAGGCGGTGGCGCCTTTCAGGGTTCCTAGTTCCTGTTGAAACACTTCTTTGGCATCAGCCAAGATTTCTTTTAATCGTCCAGGTATGACGTCATCATCGTTTTTTTTCTTACTGGTCACCGTCAGTGCCTGAATGGAGTGCCAGTCTAAACGTATCTTCCTGATCCATTCACGTCCCAACAACGGTGGACCACCATCTTGCAGAACGTATAAATACAACTTTTGTATTTCCTTGCCATTGTATACAACAGGCACCCTTATTTTCCCTCTGGGGTATACTTTCTGCCCCATATATGTCTTCAAGACAATGGATGTGTCTTTCAAATGTATATGCGGAAATAGCCGCTCGTAATCCCGTCGACTCATGACGGTCAGAGCTGATCCTGTATCTAGCTCCATTTTGACTGGGGACCCCGCTATCGTGAGGGTAACCCAAATGGTCTGGTAATATTCTTTGGCAATTACATTATGTAATTTGAGACAGCTTAGTCTCTTGTTTCCGGAGTCGCTATCGCTCTTCTGGTCTTCGGAGCTACTGTCCGTCATCATTTGTACCTTTCTGTACTTTTCCTTATTGACCTTTTTACTGTCAGCGGATTTCTTTCCAGTTCTGCGTACACGTGCAATGTGTCCCATCTTTCCGCATTGCCTGCATGCTTTGTCCTTGAACCAGCAGTCCTTCTGGTCATGGGTGGATCTGCCGCAGCGATAACATCTCTCGAAACCCCGTGTCATTTCATGGGTGCCGAAGTCCTGTGGCTTTTGCTGTAACTCTGCAGCTCCTCTTGCTGCTGCTTCGTATGATACAGCCACACTGAAAGCCTTGTCCAGTGTCAAATCTTTCTCAGAAAGTAGTCTTTTCTGTGTTCCTTCGCTTAGGAGACCACAGACGAATTTGCCTCGTAGAGAATCTGCCAGTCCTGCCCCGAATTGGCAGTGCTTTGACAGCTTTCGTAATTCGGTGAGGTAATCAGCGTTACTTTCATTCTTGTGCTGATTCCTCCTGAAGAATTTGAATCATTCCGCTATCAGCAGCGGTGTTGGGTTTAAGTGCTCCTGTAAGGTATCAACAATCTCCTTTAAATTCTTGTCCATTGGTTTGGCTGGAGTGATCAAGTTTCGTAACAGCCCGTATGTCCTTGCGCCCATCAGATTTAGAAGTACCGATGCCTTTTTATCATCCGCTACTTCATTCGCCTTGCAATATACCTCCACTCTTTCCACATATGTGGTCCAATCTTCTATATCACTATCGAAAGCAGTAATATTGCCAGTCTTCGGCATCTTGAAAATCTAAAATGGCGCTTCCCGCGCTTTTCTTTCTTCCCCGCCGAGTTAAGATGGCGCCTCCCATGCTTTCCCGCTGCTGCCGCTGCTGCCAACGCTGTTCTCCGCGGTTCCCATTGCGACCTGCAGCTTTTCGCGGTATTTCTATTTTTTTTATATATCACTTCAATAGTTTCTCCGTTACTTGGAGAACCGCTCCCGTCGTGGAGCAGACCCTCTGGGACATTCCCCTCCATCTGCTCGGTCCGAACGCTGACCTGCTTTGCAGCACCAGCCGTGCCCTGAGTGCTCCACCCTCTCTCTCTCTTTACTTCTGCTTCCCGACTCGCTGCCCGGCCCCATTGCAGAGCCACCCGATCGAGCTCTAGCCCGCCGCAGCCCAGGAAGGATCAGTGCACTACCTGCCACCAGCCCGTTTAGCTGGGGAAACCACAGACTGGAGACCAAGCCTGGCCCTCGTTTTCGAGTTTCTTCGAGTTATTTTTTTTTTTCTTGCTTCTGGCTTCGACCTTCGTCTGAGGAATCGATCCCCTTGAGGTGCTGCCGAATTGCAGGTAAGTTCGTTTCTAACTCGTCGCCACTGTTAGATCCGTGTGTTAATGGAGACACGGAATGCAGGAGTTGATTTAACAAGTGTTTACTGAACAAAGTCTGGAGGTGAACTAACAACACAAGACGCTACACAGGCTTACATACCCGAGTGGCCACTACTGGTACTACAGTATACAAGGGCTTCAAAAACATAGTTCCTCTTAAAGGTACATACACTACAGGTTCACTGTCACCTTAAAATCCCCACAGATGCGGACCTTCTTTGGTTCCCCAGGCATATTACTCAATGACCTCTTCATTACAGGAATGATGGGTGTAGCCCACTCGCTCCAGTCTACTTTGGACAGTACTCCTGAATGTTCCAACCCTTCCAGCTCTGCCTCGACAGCTGGTCTGATCGCATAAGGCACTGGTCTGGCCTTAAGAAACTTTGGGCTGCTTTTTCCTCTATTTTAATCATTGCTGTTATGCCTTTTAGTGTTCCGAGTCCCTCCTGGAACACTTCTTTTGCGTCAGTTAGCATTTTTGACAGTCGTCCAGGTGTGACGTCATCTTCCTTTTTGGCCTCAACCTTCAGTGCCTGTATGGAATGCCAATCTAATTGTATCTTCCGGATCCATTCACGTCCTAGTAGTGGTGGTCCTCCATCTGGCAATACATATATGTCCATTTGAGGTATTTCCTGGCCTTTATATATCACTTTCACCCTTATTTTTCCTTTGGGGTAGACTTTTTGCCCCGTGTACGTCTTCAAAACAATCTCTGTAGCTTTCAAGGGTATATGTGAAAATAGCCGCTTGTGGTCCCTTTGGTTTATGACTGTTAGGGCTGATCCTGTGTCCAATTCCATTTTCACTTGGACTCCGTCTATCTTGAGTGTAACCCAGATAGTCTGGTGATGCTCCATTTTGGTTACCTTATGTAGTTTCAGACAACCCAGCTCCTTGCTTCCGGAGTCTGTGTCACTTGTCTGTTCATCTGAACTACTGTCCATCACCTTGTGTACCTTTTTGTACTTCTCCTGTGGAGATTTCTTACTGTTGGTTTTCTTCCCAGACCTGCAGACTCTTGCTATGTGTCCTGCTTTTCCACACTGTCTGCACACTTGGTCCTTGAACCAACAATCCTTCTGGTCGTGTGTTGTTCTGCCGCAGCGATAGCACTTCCCTCTCCCATAGGACATTTCATTGGTGCCATATTCTTGTGGTCTCCGTTGTATCTCTGCAGCGCCCCTTGCGGCTGCTTCGTGTGATACTGCCATACTGAAAGCCTTGTCCAGTGTAAGATCCTTTTCTGATAGAAGCCTTTTCTGGGTTCCTTCACTTTGCAGCCCACACACAAACTTGTCCCTTAATGTATCTGCTAGTCCCGCTCTAAACTGGCAGTGTTTCAATAGCTTGCGCAGTTCCGTTAGGTACTCAGCATTGCTTTCGTCTTTGTGTTGGTTCCTTTTATGGAACTTAAATCGTTCTGCTATCAGCAGCGGTGTGGGGTTTAAGTGGTGCTGTAGGATTTCTACTATGCTTTCGAAATTCTTGTTCACAGGCTTCCCTGGGGTTATTAGGTTTCGCAGTAACCCATAAGTTTTTGCACCCATGGAATTTAACAAAACCAGTGCTTTCCTAGCATCTGGCACTTCATTCGCCCTGCAGTACACCTCAATACGTTCCACATATGTCGCCCAATCTTCGACTTCATTGTCGAACGTAGAGATGCTGCCACTCTTCGGCATCCCTGGGTGTGATTTAACTGTCAAAAATGGCATCTCCCGCACTTCCCCTTCTTCTCCGCTGGCACAAAATGGCGTCTCCCGCGCTTTCCTTCCTTCCCACGCTCGCCCGTCTTCTCCGCTGCGGCTTCTAAAAATGGCGTCTCCCGCGCTCTTCCTTATTCTCCGCGGCTCAATGGCATCTCCCGCACTCTCCCTTCTTCTCCCCATGGACACTGTTCAGCCCTTGAGCCCTGGCTGTGCTCTGCACGTTCTTTTTATTTTGTGTGCCTTTCCCGTTTCCGCCGCTCGGTCCTGAACCCGGCTGCTGCTTTACCCTCTCTCTCTCCGTTTTGTTTTTCCTCGACGCCGCTCGGTTTTCAACCCCTGGCTGCGCCCTGTGCGCTTCACCCTCTGTCTTACCCCGTCGATGCTGCTCGGCTTTCTCTCCGCCGTCGGTCAGCTCCAGCCGCCGCTGTCCGGGAAGGGTCTGCGCTGTACCTGTCGTCAGTCTATTGCTGATCGTCGTGGCTGGGGAACCAAGCCCGGCTCTCCACAGCCTCCCCTGCGATGTTCACTCTCTGCCGGATGACTGGGCGGTTGCTCGTGGTCGACGCCCGTGCTTCTGGCCTCGACTTTTTTCCACCGCCCTCCCGGAGCGAATCCTCGAAGGGAAATGCAGAGTTGCAGGTAGATTCGAATCGACACTCGTCACCACTGTTAGATCCGTGATTCTGAGAGTACGATGTTTTTCAATAACCACACGGATGCTGTAACTTAACAATCAACAGGTATTAACTGGAGTAGGGTAGTCTCAAGACTGGGGTACAGAGGCATGCTCAAGGCTTATATACAGGTGTGGCCACTGCCGGTACTACTGTATACAGGAGCTGTAAAAGTAGTTCTCTCTTAAAGGTACATACACTACAGTTTCCACTTGTGGGGAAGAGCAAAACTAGAAGCCATCAATATAAGATAGTCACCATAAAATCAAATAGGGAATTCAGAATAAACATCTTTACCCAGAGAGTGGTGAGAGTGAGGAAGTGGTTGAAGCAAATAGTATAGATGCGTTTAAGGGGTGTTTAGATAAGCATATGAGGGAGAAGCTAATTCTGTGCTGTACATCATAGGGTAGGGCTGCTCAGGGATTAATTATACTACCTGATTGTCTTCTGGATAGCGATCGTAACTGTTGATGCCTCAAGTTCTTGTCTTGTTCATCGACTACACTGAGTCCCTGACTTTGTTGTATATTTGTGCACTGTTGTCGCTATCGCCTTCCCTTGGAGGCGATGACCAGACAATGCAGCTGGATTGCATGTTGCAATTCCCATTCTGCAGTCAGACGACAGTGTATTGTCCTAACCACAAAATAATTAACATGAATTCTGTGAAGTAAACTTTCCAGCACATCACCCTAGTTCTTATAATGTAATCAGCGGGACTATGGTTACTTATTCTTTGCACACGAGCATGATCACACAATTCAGCAGTCCAAGTATTTAGTGTAGCATTCAGAAATAGTAAAGAATTATATTTCAAAAAAATATAAAATACTAGATCTCATTATGTCCTAAGAGTCACAGATCTGTTTTTTCTCCATGCATGCTGTTTGACATGTTGAGTATTTCCAGCATGTTCTTTCTTCTCAGAATCCTTCATTTACCATCCGAAGAATTGCAACCTGCACACTTTAAAAACTTTTAACACCTATTGCATCAACGCAGCACATCTCGGGCAGCACTGTGGTCCCCAGGAACCACACACAGTGCAGAAAGAAATTTAACAACCTCACTCGGGTTGTAAGGGCCTTGAGAGATGTCTCTGAGGTTTCTCTCTCTAGAGGCCTCTCTCTCTTGCACAGTAAAACCTTGAGTGGTTCGACCCACTCACCCCATAGATTCTATACTCTGGACTTAGGGGCAGGAACTACAATGTAGAGAAAACTCTTGTAGACCAAGTTTGATGAAACAAAATGAAATTTTTTTGCATATGGAAAAATAAATCAAATGCAAGCAGAAAGGAGAATACATGGGAGGGAAAAACACAAACAAATCATAATGACACAATACTAACTAAGACAAATACAGGCATCTTATACTCTACAAAGATCATCATGAAATAAGGAAACACACGGGACATCGAGGGACAACAACTCATGTTAATTGTACCCTTAAATCCACCCCCTTATTAAACCTAACTAGATCTGATTGTGAAGGGCCAGAAACATGCTCACCAATCCAACTAGGAAGTACCAGGTTTTGAAAGCAAGTCTGTGTTTTGATCCCTGCAGGCACCCCGTCTCCACGTGGATCGTGGAACCCCTGTGAGCTGCGCCACACCTCTCTCCTGAGGTGGGGGTCGGGGCGGCTGGACACCGGCGGGCCTGGATGTCGGCGGGGTCGAGGATCGTCGGCTCGACCCTGGTCAGAGGAGCCTTGGGCTGATCTTCATATAGGTTCCTTCAGTTTAATTCTTGTCTCTTCCCAAGCCGGAGTGGCTGGAAGGTTTCTTCTCTCTGGGTTTTTTTTTTTGTCTCTTCTCCCAAGTTGGCTCGATGGCCTCTCGTTTTGGCAATGGCCCGGGGATGGTCGATGATCTCCCGATGTTTTTCCCCGGGGCAGGGCGCCGGCTTCGAACGGCCTTCTTGATGTTGGCTTGATTCTTCTTCCTCCTCCGATGGTGGAGAGGAGTTTGTTGATCTTCTCCAAACCAACTCCTCTTGTTCCACTGCCACTTGGTCGTGTGTCTCTCTCCGAGTGTGTGTCCTCCAAGTGTCCGTACCACTCCAACCCCTCCAGTTATACTTTTCCCCCAGAAGCTTCCACTTCCCGCCCAAAATCAGGGAAGACCAGGTGCAGAAGGTCACGGAAGGAGCCCCGAGGAGGGGCGGTTGGTGAGAAGGTCACAGAAGGAGCCCCGGGAGGGCGGCTGGTGAGCAGGCCCGGGCATTGGGCTGAAGATTGTCGGACAGGAGGAATGGTGGAAATGGAATGGCGGCGCGCACAGACGCAGCGGCTTTGCTTCTCCCAGGACGGTGCTATTTACGTTTAATGTTAATGTTATTTGTACTGGACTCATGGGAGCTTGCAAGATCACATTTCGTTGTTCATGTACTTGTGCATTGTACAATGACAATAAAGTTGAATTATTATTATTATTATTATTATTTAACTTTTGGCGGGCTGGGAACACAGCGGGGTAGTTATTATATTTTAAAATGTTTTCGATGGCCGGTAAAGGCCCATCTCTGGTCTGGAATGACCTTCATTGTTTTTAATGTCCTGCTGATCTCGTTATCTAGTCCTTTGTGCTGTTCTCATGAATATGAAATTGTCCCCTTTAGTCTGGGTCAACATTTAGATGGCCTCTGTCTCCAGGCCGATCTTGACTGGATCTGCATCTAATCCATATATATATGTGTGGGTCTGGTTTCGTTCTCTCAGAAGCGACTTCCAGAACTTACTGTGGGTTGAATCCACAAAGCTGTCTGAGGATTCGCAGGAACCATTTTAAAGTGTCCCAATAAGCCGGTCACGTGGTATGGTGGCCATTTTGTATGCCCCTTTTTCTGGGCTTCTTTTAAAACAGTCTTTAAAATCATGGCCTCTTCTGCCATTTGACCCTTATTAATACAAAGTCCAATTTTGCGAATCCTACAGGGTGGTCAGAGTGAGTGAATGCTTCAACAAATGCTACATACCACCATCTGAACCACAGTCTTCACACACTTCCCAAAGAACCACACCCCGAGCACTCACCCACCAACAATCTCTACCTACTAACACTCACACCCACCTCTCACACCTTGAACACAATGCCAGCTATTCAACTATGGAAGGCACAACACCCAGGCACATTGCTCCACACTCACGCAAACACTTTCCTTTCACTTGCAGGCCAAGGTGGCTCACAACAGGAGGGAGCAGGAGTGCACAGGCGCGGGACAAGCCGACACCCAAACTCGGTCTGCACTGGAAAATAGAGTGCTGCAGATTATTGGGCACCAGGTGGTGGGTGCCATGGCCACCGGCGACGTTGACCCCCTTGGGGACAACAGCGGTCTGTTCATCCCTACTCCTTCTTCTCATGTCCCACTTCCCCCTCATCCCACAAGCTTTTCGCACCTTCCAGCTAATCATGCTGTATGCATGCATTTCTCCCCTCCTGCCCCCCTCCCCTCACCTTAACCCGACTCTTGTGCATTTCTGCTTTCAGATAATGAACAAGCACTTGAGCAGCCTGTCCCTGAGGGCACCGTTCAGAGCGAGGCGGGAGAAGAGAAGGAGGAAGAACACACCGCATCACTGCATGTCTCACCCGCAGGCACCAGCTCAGATACTGGCACTACGTGTTCTGTAGAGGCTAGTATAATAGCGGGATCTGCACAGGATGAGGCACCAGGGATGAATGGGCTGTAGCAAGGCCAGGGGGAAATGGTAGCTCGGGGACCAGCTCCCCGGAGGGCAAGTATGCACGTGAGTTCTGCTGCACAGGACTCAGATGAGGACCTCGATGGGGAGGCATTTAGAAGAAGGGTGATGGGCATGAACACGGCGATGATAGGTGCAATGGCAAGGGTGCCCAAGAGCCTCTCGGCAATGATGAGGAGCGTGGAGGAGTCCGCCTCCAACATTTCACAAGGCTCTGCGCACAACATGGAGCCCATCATTTCCAGTCTGGAAAGGATGGTAGGCTCACAGAGAAATCGTGGCAACCCAGATCTGATGCCGCATGTGATGGGCGATCTGGCAGCTTCCTTTGCAGCACAGATGGAAGTGATGCAACGTCTTTGTGCTGTAATGCAGTCTATGCTTGGTGGCATCCAATCTCAGACTGCTCTCATGCAGTCTCAGCTTGGTGCCACGCAAGCTCTGACTGCTGCCATCGTGGCTGGATCTACCAACTCACTCCAACAGATTGCTAGGGATGCTAAGTGCTGCCCTGGGGGAGTTGGCATTGTGTCAGTGGGGCAGGAACCTGCTGTTCTCTCTCAGGATGACAGCATTCCTGCTCCCACCACTGCCACTCCACCAATGCCCTTGTCGCTGCCTGTCATCCTGCCAGCCCAGACTGCTGCCGCCCGTGCTGAAGTGGTGCAGTCTACAGCTGGGCCTTCCAAGCCCAGAACTGGTCGAGGACGTCCTGCAAGGGCATCTGAAGTCCCCTGCACGGTCACTCAGCAGTCTTCCACCAGCCTGCTGCAGCCACTGGGCTAACAGTTTGTAAGAGCACTAGAGTAGGCAAAGGCACAGTAATCAGAGGCACTAAGGGCGAGAAATTCTGTATCGGGCCGCTAAATTTTTAAAAGTTGGAGTATTAGCGCCAGGCACTAATCCTTCTGACCTCCCACTAAGTTGATTTTTAGTGCTCCAAGAGAGAACTGGTGCACTAAATCAAGCGCTAATCACCTAACTTAGGTTGCTACACACAGAGAGCGGGGCGCTACCCACAGAGATATAACCAATTTCAGGTGCAGTCCAATTGGCACTCATCATTCACACTGACTCCTTCCAGCTCTTAAAGGGGACGTTCAACCTTTTAGCACAACCTAATTCTCAACATTGCTGGCTCTGAAGGCGACCTCCAAGCAACTCAACAGCTACACCTATTATCCTCATGGCTGATCCCAGTCCCAAGGAGAGAGCTGGCCATTCCAGCGCCCAGGCATTGGAGGCATTGGAGGCATTCATCATGGCAGTCGAAAGAAGGAGGGCAAGTAAAGTCTGCACAGGCAGGAAGAGAATGGGTGACCACCAGGCAGAGAAGAAGGTGCAGGCTGGTAGTGCAGTGGTCCACTGTGGCTATCCCCCTCTCAAACAGATATACCGCTTTGGATATTGGTGAGGGTGATGGCTTATCAGAGGAAGGCAGCAGCAGCCAACTTCCTGGCACCATGGGTAGTTCTGCTGCACAGGACAGGAGGAAAAAGAGTGGGAGAGCTATAGTAATAGGGGATTCTATTGTAAGGGGAATAGATAGGCGTTTATGTGGCCGCAAATGAGACTCCAGGATGGTATGTTGCCTCCCTGGTGCAAGGGTCAAGGATGTCTCAGAACGGCTGCAGAACATTTTGGAAGGGAAGGGTGAACAGCCAGTTGTTGTGGTGCATATAGGTACCAACAATATAGGTAAAAAACGGGAATGAGGTCCTAAAAGCTGAATATATGGAGTTAGGAGGTAAATTAAAAATAGGACCTCAAAGGTAGTAATCTCAGGATTGCTCCCAGTGCCATGTGCTAGTCAGAGTAGAAATAGAAGGATATTTCAGCTGAATATGTGGCTAGAGGAATGGTGCCAGGGGGAGGGATTCAAATTCCTAGGACATTGGAACCGTTTCTGGGGGAGATGGGACCAGTACAAACCAGATGGTTTGCACCTGGGCAGGACCAGGACCGATGTCCTCGGGGGAGCGTTTGCTAGTGCTCTGGGGGAGGGTTTAAACTAAAATGGCAGGGGGTTGGGAACCTGAGCAGGGAGATAGAGGAAAGGGAAACAAGGATAGAAGCAAAAGACAGGAAGGAGAAAAACAAAGGTGGCAGTCAGAGAAATCAAGGGTTCAAATCAAACATGGTCACAGTAAATTATAATTCTAAAAGGTGTAAGATTCTTAAAAAAGCAAGCCTGAAGGCCTTGTGTTTTAATGCGAGGACCATTCGTAAAAAGGTGGATGAATTAGCTGCGCAAATAGAGGTAAATGGATATGATAAGATTGGGATTACAGAAACATGGCTCCAGGGTGACCAAGGCTGGGAACTCAACACCCAGGGGTATTCAATATTCAGGAAGGATAGGCAAAAGGAAAAGTAGGTGGGGTAGCATTGCTGGTTAAAGAGGGGATTAACACAATTGAAAGGAAGGATATTAGCTCTGATGATGTGGAATCTGTATGGGTAGCACTGAGAAATATCAAGGGGCAGGAAACATTAGTGGGAGTGGTATACAGACCCCCAAACAGTAATGCAGAGGTTGGGGATGGCATTAAATGGGACATTAGAAATGCGTGCAATAAGGGCACAGCAGTTATCATGGGTGACTTTAATCTACATATAGATTGGGCTAACCAAATTAGTAACAATACTGTGGAGGAGGAATTCCTGGAGTGTATACAAGATGCTTTCCTGGATCAATATGTCGAGGAACCAACTAGAGGTCAGGCCATCTTAGACTGGGTATTATGTAATGAGAAAGGATTAATTAGCAATCTTGTTTTGCGAGGCCCCTTGGGTCGGAGCGATCATAATATGATAGAATTCTTCATTAAGATGGAGAGTGAAGTAGTTGACTCAGAGACTAGGGTCCTGAATTTAAATAAAGGAAACTATGATGATATGAGGCGCGAGTTGGGTAGAATTGATTGGGGAATGTTACTCAAAGGTTTGACGGTGGATAGGCAATGGTAAACATTCAAAGGTCACATGGATGAACTACAGAATTTGTTCATTCATGTTTGGCATAAAGATAAATCAAAAAAGGTGACTCAACCGTGGCTAACAAGGGAAATTAGGGATAGCATAAGATCCAAAGAGAGGATACATAATTTGGCCAGAAAAAGCAGTAAACCTGAGGATTGGGAGCAGTTTAGGGTTCAGCAAAGGAGGAAAAAGGGATTAATTAAGAGGGGGGAAATAGAGTATGAGAGTAAGATTGCAGGGAACATAAAAACTGACTGTAAAAGCTTTTAAAGATTTGTGAAGAGAAAGAGATTGGAGAAGTCAAGTATAGGTCCCTTGCAGTCAGAATCAGGGGAATTTATAATGGGGAACAAAGAAATGGTTAACAATTAAATACATACTTTGGTTCTGTCTTCACAAAGGAGGACACCAATAACCTCCCAGAGATGTCGGGGAACATAAGAGGGAGGAACTGAAAGAAATCAGAATTTGTAGGGAAATGGTGTTAGGGAAATTGACGGGATTGAATGCCGATAAATCCCTAGGGCCTGATAATCTACATCCTAGGGTATTTAAGGAAGTGGCCCTAGAAATAGTAGATGCATTGCTGGTCATCTTCCAAAATTTGATAGACTCTGGAACAGTACCCATGGATTGGAGGGTAGCTAATGTTACCCCACTATTCAAAAAAGGTGTTAGAGAGAAAACGGTGAATTATAGACCGGTAAGCCTGACATCGGTAGCGGGGAAAATGCTAGAGTCCATTATAAAAGATGTATTAGCAGAGCACTTGGAAAACAGTGAAAGGATCGGACAAAGTCAACATAGACTTACAATAGGTAAATCGTGCTTGGCTAATCTACTGGAATTTTTTGAGGATGTAACTGGTAAAATAGATAAGGGGCTTGTACTCGCTGGAGTTTAGAAGAAGGAGACGGGATCTTATTGAAACTTATAAAATTCGGACAGGACTGGACAGACTAGAAGCAGGAAGGATGTTCCCGTTGGTCGGGGAGTCCAGAACCAGGGGACACAGTCTAATGATAAAGGGTAGGCCATTTAGGACAGAAATGAGGAGGAATTTCTTCACCCAGAGAGTGGTGAATCTGTGGAACTCCTTACCACAGAAGGCGGTGCAGGCCAGTTCATTAAATATATTCAAGAAGGAGTTGGATATATTTCTTAAGGCTAAAGGTATCAAGGGGTGTGGGGAGAAAGCAGGGACCGGGTACTGAATTTGGATGATCAGCCATGGTCACGTTGAATGGCGAAGCAGGCTCGAGGGGCCGAATGGCCTACTCCTGCTCCTATCTTCTATGTTTCTATGTTTCTATGTAAGCATGCAGGTGCAGCAGGCAGTTAAGAAGGCAAATGGTATGTTGGCCTTCGTAGTGAGAGGGTTCGAGTACAAGAACAATGATGTCTTGCTGCAGTTGTACAGAGCCTTGGTGAGACCACACCTTGAGTATTGTGTGCAGTTTTGGTCACCTTATCTGAGGAAGGATGTTCTTGCCATGGAGGGAGTGCAGCGAAGATTCACCAGACTGATACCTGGGATGGCAGGAATGACGTATGAGGAGAGATTGGGTCGATTGAGCTTATACTCGCTGGAGTTTAGTAGAAGGAGACGGGATCGCATTGAAACTTATAAAATTCTAACAGGACTGGACAGACTGGATGCAGGAAGGATGTTCCTGATGGCCGGGGTGTCCAGACCCAGGGGTCACAGTCCAAGGATAAGGGGTAAGCCATTTTGGACAGAGATGAGGAGGAATTTCTTCACCCAGAGATTGGTGAACCTGTGGAATTCTCTACCACACAAGGCAGTGGAGGCCAATTCATTAAATATATTCAAGAGGGAGTTGGATATATTTCTTAAGGGTAAAGGGATCAAGGGATATGGGGAGATGTCAGGGGCAGGGTACTGAATTTGGATGATCAGCCATGATCACATTGAATGGTGGAGCAGGCTCGAGGGGCTGAATGGCCTACTCCTGCTCCTACCTTCTATGTTTCTATGTTCCCAGCCACTGGCAGGAGGCCATCACTGCATGTCTTCAGGGCAATGTGGAGGGAAGTGGTCCAGGACATCTCGGCCAGCAGTGTGGTTCTCAGGACCCACACACAGTGCCATAAAAAGTTCAAGGGCCTCACTCGGGTGGTCAGGGTGAGTACATGTTTCAACAAGTCCTACATACCAGCATCTGAACCTCAGTCTGTACACACTGCACAAAACGGCCACACCTCCACCACTCACCCACCAAGCATCTCCACCTATCAAATCTCACATCCACAACTCACACCTTGCTGACAATCACAGCTATTCAACTATGGCAGGCACATCTCCCAAACACAAAGCTGCACACTCACTCACTTCCTTTCCCTTGCAGGCCAAGCTGGGCCACAATAGGAGGGAGCAGCAATAAGCATGCGGGGGTGAAGCGGACATCCAACAGCTTGCAGACCTGGAGGAGCGAGTGTTGAGAGTCATTGGGTGTCAGGTGGTGGGTGTTGTAGGGGGTTTCTTTTGCTCGTTCTGGTCTCCTACCAGGCTTCGTGCAATAATTACCCTTGAGTGGTTCGACCCACTCTTCCCTACGGTTCTAGACCTTGGACTTAGGTGCAGGGAACTGTAGTGCAGAGAAAAACTCAATAGACCAGGTTGAATAGCACGAAATGGATGCTTTTATTATTAAACAGTTTGCAGCATTATAAAATACATGTTATAAGCACAGATTAAAGTAACTACAAGCATGCACATATCTATAAACTTAACTCTATGGAACTGGGAAACACACGGCACATCGTAAAAGGGGAAACACATTACGATTACCCTTAACCCCCTCCCCTAGACCTAAACTAAGTTTCGACTTGAGGAACTCGGGATCATGCTCACCACTTTCAGATTCGCAAAAAGGGGGTTTGCAGCCTTTTTGGCACAGCTTTCTGTCGTCACGTGGATTTGGAAACTTCTGGCGCAGTTTGTTTTTCTTATGCGATGGAGCAGCAGATACAGTCTTGATGAGCGCTCGTCATGGATGAATCCGTTACCGACGTGACTTTAAGAACTGGATGCACATGGAAGAATCTGTCACCGATGTGATGTTGAGACACTGGAGTGTTGGACCCTGAGTGTCTTCTTCTCCGACCTTGGTCGTCGGTCTCTCGATGGTCTTCCACGGGGCGGGATGCTAGTCCCAAGAAGTCTTATACAGTCATAATAATTGTCCTTCTGAGGGACGGGACGCTGATACCGATTTGCTTTCTTTATGCCGTCATTGTTATCCTTCGAAACAGAGCTGGAGGGTGTCTTCTCCTTCGGCCTGGGTCGGCGATGATCTCCGGACAAAAGTACCCGGGCCACCCTCGTCATCTTCCCGTCGTGGCCGAGCCTTGCCTGGCCGAACACCGACCACGTTCCGAAACCGAAGTGCTGCCTTAACCGAAGAGTTGTAGAAGTTCCGAAGCGAAGCGTGAAATGAAGCGTAGCGTTCAGTCTGTTGAAGGACTTTTCAAATCCATAGTTATACCCTTTTGGTACAGTCATATCTCCCGCCAGATCATAGTCCTGTCTTTGTAATATTTTTGGCGGGCAGAAATCTCTGCAGGGGCGCTTTGTCTTGTAACGGGAGCCGGTGATAGCTTAACTGGCCTTCCTGGGCCGATAATGTCTTTTACTTTGTCATCGTAACTCGGTTCATATATTGATCGGTCTGGAGATTGCCCTTGATGGCTGTCAAACGGTTTTCCTTTGTACAGTAAATGGGTTTAAGTGTTCATTCAATTGTCCACTCATTTCTTGATGGGCCTCATCCTGTAACCCAAGATTGTCCTGTACTTAGAATCCAATTATTTTGTATGCTCAGTTCCCTGAGTTTCGTTTTCCCGATACTGGCTTTCGCGGGCTTACTGTCCTCAATCCACAAGCCTGTCTGGCTTGCAGTAACAGAAATCAAATGGTCCCCGAAACTGATCACGAGGTCCGGCGCCCATTTTGTATGCCCTTTTGTCAAAGGTTTTTCTGTACAAGCTTCTTTTGGTCAATAAAACTGCCTTATTAACCCTATTTTCTTGCGTGATTAATGCTGAAAATTTCGAATCTTGCAGTCCTCCCTGTGATACTGATAGCTTGCTTAAAGTATCAACAATCCTTGGTGAGCAAATTTTCCCTGATTCCTCACATCCAAACATTCCTGGCAATTAACTATCTATGACCCTCACGACACATGCAGTTCCCATTTCAGAAAAATTATCTGTGTACAATTGGACAATCACAGACAGTATAATCTTAAACTATAACACATTCATCTTTCAGATGTGAAGGGGGCCAATACCCCTTGCACCACCTGCATACACCTTTTATTAATCAAAAACCGAAAATTTTATCAACGGCCATAACACAACAGTATTCACACACTTAAGTCATGCAGTGGCTAAAATCAAGAGTGGAGGGTCGCTTTAACTTTTAATACTTAGCAGCTTAAACTGTGGTGTCCTCTTCCCCCACTCGTACTTAGTGTTCTCTCCATTCTCCTGTGTTTTCGTGCCTCTGGAGGCATTTGCCTCTCTTGCAATGCACGAACAGTAGGAATATTACAATTAAAACCTGACACATTACTAGGATGTGGGATGCTATTCTAATCCAGGCCGGGATCTCTATATTAGTGAACAGGTCCCACCATGGTGGGGTGACTATGTTCAATATGTCTTTCCCTATCTCTAATGTCTTCTGCTCCAGTGTGTAGAAATGCTTCTGTGAAACTATATCGGCTTTTAAAATCTTGGTGAGGTGTTCGGGAAGAGGGGGAATGACATAACCAAAATGCGCAACGAATCGCTTCAAGTCCGTGAAATTCTCTTTTACAGTTAGGTGAATGGTGGAAGGTGCAGGAATCGGGACAATTCGTTGTTGTGCCACTTGAACTTCAGCCCTGGGTTTGAAACAGAAACTGCTGTCACTGACCGGACACCACTCGTGCTGTCCGTGGTGGTAGTGAGGCGCTGCAGTGGTGACACAGTATGTCCCACCTCCGATATATGCCACCTGCGGGGGCACATGGTCCTTTGCCATTGCCTCCATGGTGCAATTTATCGGCTTCGCGCTAGCGGCTCTGAACCCGCACTGTGGTTTCAAGTGCTGGGGACACAGGATGATGTGTGCTCCCCGGCTACGACACCCCGAGAGGTCGGTGCCTGTCATCGTACGCTCCCATCTGATGACATAAGGCGGGACCACTGCGTAACGAATGTGCGCACCCCCCTGAATGACTCCAATGTTCTCCACCCTGTATACCGGGGCGGGCTTTGCTGCGGGACCCAACACCGGCATCCTTACCACTATTCCCATGATAGTGTGATTTGAGCGTCCGCAGCCCACTGGGACTGGGTATGCCTCTGCAGCTAGTTTGAGCTGGCACGGACTTAATGCATTCTCAAAAGGGTGGAGCGCTTGCAAGTGCTTGTTGCTGATCCAGGACGGGACCAAACCTTGTTTTAAATCCTCCAGATTACTGCGGCCCTCGCCCAGTAACCACGCCCCGTATAGCACACAGGCCTCGTTCTGCGCAGCCTGATCGGACGCATTCCGATCATCCTTAACGTTCTAGCGTGTTTTTCCAGTTCAGCAATGATTTCTTTTAAGTGTAGTGTCATGGCCTGGTCCTCATGTAGCTCAGAACCCACTACCTTATTTTCGTCAGTCAGTATGTTCCTTAACTGGGTTTTTAAACCATTGATCTGTGTCTGCAGCTCCACGTTGTCTAGAGCGTTGACAACAGACGTCCCGGTATTAAAAGCAGTGAAAATGTCATTTACAGTACCCCTTCTTTGCCTCCCTACCCGATCCAAAACTTCCTGTGGTGTGGTGTATAATTGGGCCTTGTCGATATCGGCAAGGTCAAACTCGTAAAATTGTCTGAACATTCGGGTTAGCAGGACCTGGTACAACTGTTCTGTCTCCTTGGGACACCACTCCGGCAGTCGTACCTCAGTGAGGTTTAAAATCACTGAGGCCACCGCGTAGTGTACCCCTTGGTACAGCACCTGACCGGTGGGTACCAATACTAAACCGTTCCCGGGTCCCTTTGTGGTGGTGGGGCACCCTTCCTTCTGGGCTAGTGCTACCGGAATCGTGGGCAGGGGCTTGCGTGGGCGGGTGATGAGTTCAGTGGCGTTTACCGGAATCGGTAGGAATGGGGCTCCGCACGCCCGACTGCTGACATCCCATCTCATCCCTTTCCCTTCATCCTGCCACTGCCTCTGGAAAAAGATGGATACGCCCTTGGGGCAAACGCGTTTTGAACCCCACATACAGACATATAACCCTTCACCTGGTTCCCACCATTTGTCCCAACACACATGTAACTGTCCGTGAGTCCCCGTAATTGTCCGATGGGTATTGTTACCCATTCGTTCCCACTCGATAGTAGAGTTCTTCATGTCCTTTCCCAGCTTTCGTAGCCACCACCATCTACTTAGCGGTACGTCCCCATTACACACCAAACAGATCTTCTTTCCCACGGTAAAGCTGACTCTCGGTGCAAGGATCCTCACCCGGGGGCACGATAATGAAGTCTCTTGGTAGGCAAAACCGAAATTGCTGGAGTATTCCGTAGAATTCGTCCCCAGCCATCCTGGTCATCTCCCTTGGTGGAAGTAGGTGGCGGTTTCCTTAACCTCTCGCTTCCCCGTCCCATCCGTTGCGATGGGGGCTGTGTCCCCGGAACATCCGAACATGATGACGTCCTTGGTGCGGCCTCGGTAGGCCAGCCCGCACCCGATCGCCGCGAGCGCTACGAGAATCCTTTCCATTGTATCCCTGCTTTCTGTAATCGATAAGATGATGTAGCCAGGCTCCCAATAGGTGCTGGCTTAATTAAATAGACGCGCGGGTCCCTTGGCCTCGCTTCCAAACACACACACATGCTAGGCAGACACAGAAAACTACCTTTTAAAACATCCCCATCATCTTAAACTTTACATACCTTAAACTATCATTATAATTACCTAGCTTAACTTATCATTACCTAAACCTATGTACAGCGCCGCCCTCCTTCGGGCGGCCTACCTAATTCCTGTGAGGGCTGCAGCGTGCCGCTCCCTGTGGCGGGGCTGCACTGACTTTCGGCTTTGATCCCCCGCAGCCTGTCGCTGCTGAACGGGAACCATGCCTTTCCTGGGCTGCTCTGGACCGAGGTTGGGGGAAATAAGTAGAATTTGGCCAAGGCTTTCTGGGCTGAGGCGTTCGAGTCGACCTACGAGGGGGCGCCCTGGGCGAGGCTCCCAGGGCTAACGGACCGGGGATCGGGACCTTCACCGTCACAGCCTGTGGTCCCACCACAGCTGCCAGCTCCGGCTCCCTTCCCTCTGGCTCCGCACCCCCGGGGCCGGGATTTGTGGCATCCGACTCCACCTCAACTGTCCCTACAGGTGGTGAGTCTCCACCCCCAATCCCTACCTCCCCTAAGCTTGAGTCGAGGGCGGGATCTTCGTCCTCTGACTCTTCCTCCTCCGTGATCGGGTCAAGGGCGGGGTCGAGCTGTTCGGGCTCTTCCTCGTCCGAATCCCAAATTAGAGGGGAGACCTCCCACTCCATTGGGATGACTCCTCCCTTCACGCAGGCTACAGTACCAGCCTGTGTGGTCTGTGACTCTGTTGCAGGCTGAGGATTTTTGTCCTCAGACTTGGCCCCTGTTGTTGGCCCTTGTGCACCCAGCTTTAACAGCTTACACCGCTTCATGTTAAACCACCTTTTGCGTCGGGACACCTCTACTGTATGAGTGGCGCAGACCGGCGGATTTTGCACTGATTCCGGCTCATCCTCCTGGTCTACGGTTCTCTCGCCAGTGCATAGGGTTAGACCCAAGAATTTTACTTCTCGCCGGCCAACCCGCACCGTCGTAGGGGTTTCCTTGACACCTTCCATCTCCCTCACACTCGTACCCACTCCCCAGAGACAATGATTTCTCAGGTCCACGTGGATCCCGTGGGCTACCAAGAAATCAGACCCCAGGACTCCCGTTCCACCTCCCACCTCCCACTTCATCAGGATACACTTCCACGTGGTGCGGAGCGGTCCTAAATGAATGGAGAGGGGAAGGGAATGTGCACCAGCTTGTTCTTCGCCCGTGAAGCCCAACAGACGATATGGGACCCCGGTGGACAGAGGCGAGGCGGTGGGGTTATCTGCGTGGATTACGGTGCACGATGCTCCCGTGTCCAACAGATAGGTTTCCTTCACTTCCTCTACCTCCATCTCTACGAGGGGTCGTCTCCATGCATCATAGCGGAGCGGACACAGGTAGATGGGCTGCGCCGACTCTAGTCACTTGGGTACAGCGATCGGAGTTTCGGGAGCGCCAAGGCCGGTGGTGACAGCTATTTTCCCCTGCGAGGTCATCAGAGACCGCATTGTCTGTATGATTGACTCAATCGCAGCGGGATCCATAACCGCACCCGCTCCTGGTGCTGGGGCAGGAACTACGGCTTGGGTTTGGGCTGGTGCCGGGGGAGTTTTTCCCTTTAAATCCTTCCAGGGATTTTTACAGTCTCGGCGCCAATGACCCTCCTTCCCACACCCGTAACAACTGCTCTTGGCTTGTGGAGGGCGATTCCCCTCCTGATGCCATTGCCTTTTAGCAGGAGCTGCAGGCCTCACCTCATGCACCTTTCCCTTTGAGGAAGGCACATCCCTACTCTTGTTGTTCCTGTAACTTATCGTGAGCTGATCAAGTACTACGTCCTCCGTGGAGCGGGAGTTAGTGGGGTCAAATCATGCTTTGGCCTGCTGCCTCACCGGTGGCAAGCAATTGGCGACCAGACACCGGAGCCAATGAGCCCTTTGGTCATCATTCAGCCCGTTCCGGTCCGGCCCGCCTGGACAGCTGCGCCGATACACTGGCCACAACCTCACGGCGAAAACCCGTGGGGGTTCTCCCTCTAGCTGTACCGTCCTTTCCAATCAGAGGAACGGGGTTCTGTCACTCTCCCCTATAATCTCCAGGGTCTCGTCCCATAACTCCTCATACTCCTTGTGCCCTCTCTTGCTCTCATCAGGGAGACACTGGAGGAGCGAGCTGTCCAGGGAGAACAGTAGCATTTTGGACTGTTCAACCCTGTCACAGTCATTAACTGCTGCGGTCTGCTCCACGTCCCTAAAATGGACGGAGGGATCTCCTGACTCGGAGAGTTTTGGGATGTGACTGATCATTTCCCTTAGCTGTCGTGCGCTATGGGGCATTATGATCTGGTTCACAAGGGGTCCGTCCTCGCCATCATTGGCGCCTGGACCGAGCCTCCGGTGTCGCGTGGGACACATCGGTGCCGGTCCCGGCTCTACTGCCTGGTGTTGCTCTACCTCAAGAACCTCTGTGTCTGACTTCTCCGTTCCCTTCCCTGGAGTCCAAGACTCAGTATAGGCGAGAGGTGCCGAGGGCTCGGGGGTTGGTACCCCAACTGCCTCTTGTGGAATCGGTCTTTTGGATTCCTTGGCTAACAGTAGCTGGCTCGCTGGCGGGTTTATGAGACACACCAAGCCGTTTGCCTTTGCTAGGGCCGCTCTCAGGTCCTCTAGCTCCCTGTGGAAGGGCTATGGTTGGTGTTCTCAGACCTATCCTGCATGGCCATCTTATATGCTGCCCTAGCCCCCAAAATACTTTCCTCCTGTGCCGCTATCTGCTTAGCTAGGCGGAAACACCTCTCTCTCATTCTACCTTCACTGGCCTTGGCCCCAACAACCTGACACTCCAAGTAATCTATCCTGGTCTCATGGCGGTGAGTTATGGATTGGCGTTCCTGATTCAGCGCGTTAAGCGATTGAATCAGTTTCTGGCCTCCCGCAACCTTTTCTTCTACTTCTGTTAGTAGCCCTTTGATCTGGGCTGTCTGTGCTACAACGACCTGGTCCAAAAGCTGGACTTGCTTCTTGTAGCACATCAGCCAAACCGCCTTTTCTACCGATTTCATATGCTCTTTGCTTTCTGTCCACTTGACGGCTGCGTCTAGCGGGCGCCTATCCCTTAATAGGTCAGATATCCACTGTTTTGTAAGGTTTACCTTCCCAAAAACATTATCCACTATTCTCTCATCCATCACATTTCGTTTATTTAGACCTTGATCTAACACACTACATTCCTGCTGCCAAGGTCCTGCCGCGGTCGCCATCTCTGTAGGGGGTTTCTCTTGCTCGTTCTGGTCTCCTACCAGGCTTCGTGCAATAATTACCCTTGAGTGGTTCGACCCACTCTTCCCTACAGTTCTAGACCTTGGACTTAGGTGCAGGGAACTGTAGTGCAGAGAAAAACTCAATAGACCAGGTTGAATAGCACAAAATGTATGCTTTTATTATTAAACAGTTTGCAGCATTATAAAATACATGTCATAAGCACAGATTAAAGTAACTACAAGCATGCACATATCTATAAACTTAACTCTATGGAAATGGGAAACACACGGCACATCGTAAAAGGGGAAACACATTATGATTACCCTTAACCCCCTCCCCTAGACCTAAACTAAGTTTCGACTTGAGGAACTCGGGATCATGCTCACCACTTTCAGATTCACAAAAAGGGGGTTCGCAGCCTTTTTGGCACAGCTTTCCGTCGTCACGTGGATTTGGAAACTTCTGGCGCAGTTTGTTTCTCTTATGCAATGGAGCAGCAGATACAGTCTTGATGAGCGCTCGTCATGGATGAATCCGTTACCGACATGACTTTAAGAACTGGATGCACATGGAAGAATCTGTCACCGATGTGATGTTGAGACACTGGAGTGTTGGACCCTGAGTGTCTTCTTCTCCGACCTTGGTCGTCGGTCTCTCAATGGTCTTCCACGGGGCAGGATGCTAGTCCCAAGAAGTCTAATACAGTCATAATAATTGTCCTTCTGAGGGACGGGACGCTGATACCGAATTGCTTTCTTTATGCCATCATTGTTATCCTTCGAAACAGAGCTGGAGGGTGTCTTCTCCTTCGGCCTGGGTCATCGATGATCTCCCGACAAAAGTACCCGGGCCGCCCTCGTCGTCTTCCCTTCATGGCCGAGCCTTGCCTGGCTGAACACCGACCACGTTCCGAAACCGAAGTGCTGCCTTAACCGAAGAGTTGTAGAAGTTCCGAAGCGAAGTGTGAAGTGAAGCGTAGCGTCCAGTCTGTTGAAGGACTTTTCAAATCCATAGTTATACCCTTTTGGGACAGTCTTATCTCCTGCCAGATCATAGTCCTGTCTTTGTAATATTTTTGGCGGGCAGAAATCTCTGCAGGGGCGCTTTGTCTTGTAACGCGAGCCGGTGATAGCTTGACTGGCCTTCCTGGGCCGATAATGTCTTTTACTTTGTCATCGTAACTCGGTTCGTATATTGATCGGTCTGGAGATTGCCCTTGATGGCTGTCAAACGGTTTTCCTTTGTACAGTAAATGGGTTTAAGTGTTCATTCAATTGTCCGCCCATTTCTTGATGGGCCTCATCCGGTAACCCAAGACTGTCCTGTACTTAGAATCCAATTAATATGTATGCTCAGTTCCCTGAGTTTCGTTTTCCCGATACTGGCTTTCGCGGGCTTACTGTCCTCAATCCACAAGCCTGTCTGGCTTGCAGTAACAGAAATCAAATGGTCCCCGAAACTGATCACGAGGTCCAGTGGCCATTTTGTATGCCCTTTTATCAAAAGTTTTTCTGTACAAGCTTCTTTTGGTCAATAAAACTGTCTTATTAACCCTATTTTCTTGCGTGATTAATGCTTAAAATTTCGAATCTTACAGTGTGAAGGGATAATTACTAGTCCTAGCCCTTTTTTGGCTACCCCAGATCAGGTGTATTCCCCAGACGTTCACCTTCAACTAAAGTTAGAGATAGCCGAATTGTATAAGATGCTTTATTAGGTCTAAAGGTCCAGGCGATCTCTCTCTAAAGGAAAGGAACAACTTGAAAATGTTACCGTCTTCCAGATAGCATTTTTAATAAGTTTAACTAGACCTTCCGGCTATTCTGAGGTTCCAGAATACCCCCCCAGAATTCTGTAATTCCTCACCAAAGAGTGTTCAGAGATTGAGTTTGCGAGTTTGATACAGAAATACTATTTGAGACAATTCTAAATACATATAGCTTACATTTCTTATTCTCAGAGATCCTTATTCTCAAATCTTAAATTCCTTACATTTTTACATTTCTTATTATTTCTAATCCAGAATATCCACCAAAATCAAATAAAAGTATCTCTTGATCCCTGAGACTCAAAGAGTTAAAAACTTACAGAGCCTGCCTCTGAAGTTGAGAATTGCTTGCCCCTTCCAACGACTTTTGACTTCGTATCTGAAAGTTCTATATTTTATATCCTTTTTGCAGTGGTAAATCCTTTGAAGTTTTCTACTGATGTAAGCTAATTATCTCTAGTCATCTTCTGTTGAATTATTTTCTATTCTTACTGTCAATTCAGCTGTTAACTTTTAGAATCCTGTCTTCTGTATAGGTGTTCAAAAACTTATCAGAAAAAATGGTTATAACAGATTTATCTCTTTGATGCCATTCTTACGAAGGGTTTCAATTCAATTCTTAATATCACCTTAACTGTTTATAAGCAGACATTGTGGGCTGGATTTTCATTCAGAAGTCGGGTAGGAGGCGGGACTACAACTTTCGGGTTGTAGTCCCGCCTCCATCGAGATGCGGCCAATCCACGCGATTTTCACTTGATTGACCTTGTTGAGCCCGCCCAGAGGGCTCAGCAGGCCAATTAAGGGTCACCCGGCATCAGGTGACATCACAGACTGAAATTTCATCTGTCAAGACGTGTTGACAGATGAAATATCAGTGTTTCACAGCTGTTTGAAGCTGTCAAACACTGACAGTCTTACTTCTAACCTGAGTTCTTCTACGCAGACTCAGTTAGAAATCTCGTCGGCACTGAAAGCTGCAGGCTGTCACTTTTGACAGATTGCAGCCATTCTGCTTTCTGTGCTGGCTGAATGATGGACTCCCGAAGCCGAGAGGAAGGAAGGCTGTAAAGGTAAGTACAGGTCATTTAAACTTCTTTACACACTTTAGACACACCAAACACACTTACCTTTGCACTCATGCACCCATCACTCACCTGAACACCGAAATCTCGACCCCTCCAAGTCCTTCAACCCGACGGCCTGACTCGTCTAACCTGGCGTGGTTTGGAGCCATCGGGAATCCCACATGACAACCTTCAAAATAGGGATTAGGCTAAAAAATGGCTGTTAACTACCTGTTAACAGGCAGTTAATTGGCACTAATCCCTTCCCGCCTCGGGTCGGCGTGTCCCAGTGCGGGGCGGGTACCGGCCTCCTTTGAAACTTACATGGAGGCGGGTTTTGGGCAGGATGGTGTCGGAACTGTAAGATTCGAAAATTTTCATTAACTAATCACGCAAGAAAACAGGATTAATAATACAGCTTTATTGACCAAAAGAAGCTTATACTGAAAACCCTTTTATAAAAAGGGGCATACAAAATGGCCACCGGACCTCGTGATCAGTTTCTGGGACCATTTGATTTCTGTTACTGCAAGCCAGACAGGCTTGTGGATTGAGGACAGTAAGCCCGCGAAGGCCAGTATCGGGAAAATGAAACTCAGGGAACTGGGCATACATATTAATTGGATTCTAAGTACAAGACAGTTTCAGGTAACAGGATGGGGCCCATCAAGATATGGGCGGACAATTGAATGAACACTTAAACCCATTTACTGTACAAAGGAAAGACCGTTTAACAGCCATCAAGGGCAATCTCCAGACCGATCAATATGCGAACCGAGTTACAGTGACAAAGTAAAAGACATTATCGGCCAGGAAGGCCAGTTAAGCTATCACCGGCTCCCGTTACAAGACAAAGCGCCCCTGCAGAGATTTCTGCCCGCCAAAAATATTACAAAGACTGGACTATGATCTGGCGGGAGATAAGACTGTCCCAAAAGGGTATAACTAGGGATTTGAAAAGTCCATCAGGGCGCGGTTGGAAATTGGCGATTGGCGATTCTCGTAAAGACACACTGGGGGCAACGCTTCACCTCGACGGCTACGCTTCATTCATAGGACGATTCACTTCTTCGGTACAATTCGTAGCTTCGGTGACGACGAGAAGACTTTGGCTGGGAAGCCAGCTCGGCCAGGCAAGTCTCGACTACGACGGGAAGATGAAGGAGGGTGGCCCGGGTACTTTTGTCGGGAGATCATCGACGACCCAGGCCGAAGGAGAAGACACCCTCTGGAAAACCGCCGAGCCAGGCGGGAGCGAGAAATAAAAGGACATTCCGGGCCTAGCCAGTCAGGGCCTCGACATACCATTCGGCCAGAAACTCTCGGATTCTCCCATGTGTATCCAGTTCTTCAACAGCTTGTTAACGGATTCAACCATGATGAGCGCTCATCAAGGCTGTGTCCACTGCCTCATCGCCTGAGAGAGAGAGAAAAACAAGCTGCGCCAGAAGTTTCCAAATCCACGTGACGACGGAAAGCTATACCAAAAGGCTGCGTACCCCCTCTTTTGCGAATCTGAAAGTGGTGAGCATGATTCCGAGTTCCTCAGGTCGAAACTTAGTCTAGGTCTAGGGGAGGGGGTAAGGGTAATCGTAATGTGTTTCCCCTTTTTCGATGTGCCGTGTGTTTCCCATTTCCGTGGAATTAAGTTTATAGATATGTGCATGCTTGTAGTTGCTTTAATTTGTGCTTATGACATGTATTTTATAATGCTGCAAACTGTTTAATAATAAAAGCATCCATTTCATGCTATTCAACCTGGTCTATTGAGTCTTTCTCTGCACTACAGTTCCCTGCACCTAAGTCCAAGGTCTAGAACTGTAGGGAAGAGTGGGTCGAACCACTCAAGGGTAATTATTGCACGAAGCCTGGTAGGAGACCAGAACGAGCAAGAGAAACCCCCTAAAGAAATGGCGACCACGGCAGGACCTTGGCAGCAGGAATGTAGCGTGTTAGATCAAGGTTTGAATAAATGAAATGTGATGGATGAAAGGATAGCGGACTATGTTTTTGGGAAGGTAAACCTTACAAAACAGTGGATATCAGACCTATTGAGAGATAGGCGTCCGCTAGACGCAGCCATCAAGTGGACAGAAGGCAAAGAGCATAAGAAGTCAGTAGAAAAGGCGGTCTGGCTGATGTGTTACAAGAAGCAAGTCCAGCTTTTGGACCTGGTCGTTGTAGCACAGACAGCCCAGATCAAAGGGCTGCTCACAGAAGTAGAGGAAAAGGTTGCGGGAGGTCAGAAACTGATTCAATTGCTTAACGCACTGAATCAGGAACGCCAATCCGTAACTCACCACCATGAGACCCGGATAGAGTATTTGGAATGTCAGGTCATTGAGGCCAAGGCCAGTGAAGTTAGAATGAGATAGAGGTGTTTCCGCCTAGCTAAACAGGTAGCGACACAGGAGGAAAGTTTCTTGGGGGCCAGGGCAGCTTATAAGATGGCCATGCAGGATAGGTCTGAGAACACCGATCATAGCGCTTACCAGAGAGAGCTAGAGGACCTGAGAACGGCCCTAGCAAAGGCAACCGGCTTGGTGTGCCTCATAAACCCGCCAGCAAGCCAGTTGCTGTTAGCCAAGGAATCAGCAAGACCAATTCCACAGGAGACAGTTAGGGTACCAACCCCCGAGCCCTCAGCACCTCCTGCCTATGATGAGTCTTGGACTCCGGGGAAGGAAACGGAAAAGTCAGACCCAGGGGTTCTTGTGGAAGAGCAACACCAGGTAGTAGAGTCGGGACCGGCACCGATGTGTCCCACGCGACACCGGAGGCTCGGTCCAGGCGCCAATGATGGCGAGGACGGACCCCTTGTGAACCAGATCATAATGCCCCATGGCGCACGACAGCTAAGGGAAATGATCAGTCACATCCCAAAACTCTCCGAGTCAGGAGATCCCTCCGTCCATTTTAGGGACGTGGAGCAGACTGCAGCAGTTAATGACTGCGACGGGGTTGAACAGTCTAAAATGCTGCTGTTCTCCCTGGACAGCTCGCTCCTCCAGTGTCTCCCTGACGAGAGCAAGAGAGGGCACAAGGCGTATGAGGAGTTACGGGATGAGATCCTGGAGATTATAGGGGAGGGTGATGGAACTCCGTTCCTCCGATTGGAAAGGACGGTACAGCTGGAGGGAGAACCCCCACGGGTTTTTGCCGGAAGGTTGTGGCCAGTGTACCGGCGCAGCTGCCCGGGAGGACCGGACCGGAACGCGCTAAATGATGACCAAAGGGCTCATTGGCTCCGGTGTCTGGTCGCCAATTGCTTGCCACCGGTGAGGGAGCAGGCCAGGGCATGGTTTGACCCCACTAACCCCCGCTCCACGGAGGAAGTAGTACTTGATCAGCTCATGATAAGTTACAGGAACAACAAGAGTAGGGATGTGCCTTCCTCAAAAGGAAAGGTGCATGAGGCGAGGCCTGCAGCTCCTGCTAAAAAGGAGTGGCATCAGGAGGGGAATCGCACCCCCCAAGCCAAGAGCAGTTGTTACGGGTGTGGAAAGGAGGGTCATTGGCGCCGAGACTGTAGAAATCCCTGGAAGAATTTAAAGGGAGAAACTCCTGCAGCCCCAGCCCAAGCGCCCGTCCGGGAAAGGGGAGCCGATGCGTCGATCCATCCCGACACGATCGAGTCGGGTTTAGAGGCAATGCGGTCTCTAATGACCTCGCAGGGGAAGGTGGCAGTCATCAACAGCCTTGTTGCTCCCCCAGCCCCAACCACAGCACCCCAATGACTGAAGCCCGCGCAGCCTGTCTACCTGTGTCCGCTCCGTTATGATGCGTGGAGAAGACCCGTTGTGGAGATGGAGGTGGAGAAGGAAAAGGGTAGTTACCTGTTGGATACGGGAGCATCATGCACCGTGATCCACACAGCTAAGCCTTTTGCCTCACCTCTATCTACCCAGGCTCCATTCTCAGTCGCGGGTTTCACAGGCAGAGAACAGGCTGGCGCGTACTCCATCCCGCTCTCCATTCATTTGGGAGCACTCCACACGACATGGACGTGCATCCTATTGAAGTGGAATGAGGGGGGTGGGAAAGGCATCCTCGGGGCTGGTTTCTTCGTGGAACACGGAATCCTCGTGGACCTTAGAAATCACTGTCTCTGGGGAGCCGAGAATGGGTTAGGCAAGGTAGTCGTGATCCCAGGGAAGGGAGAAAAGGGGACCCTGTGTACCATGAAGCCGTCAGGGGGTTACGACCTCGGACTTCTGGTTGCGGACGTCCCAACGGACTTGCAAGCGTGTGTGTCGGACAATCTGACCGCGTTTGCCACCCACAAGCACGACTGTGGGAGGGTCACCGGGTTTGAGGTCAGCGTAGACGGGGACCCCATGATCCGGCCCCAAAAGCAGTATAACTTCCCCAAGGAGGCAGAACCCGACATGGAGACAGCAATATCTTCCTTGGTGCAGCAGCTCGTGTTGAGACCAATAGCCACTCACGTGAACTCCCCATTATGGCCGGTAAAGAAGCCGGACAATTCATGGAGGGCCACGGTGGACTATAGAGTCCTCAACAGTAACATCCCAGCCTGCGCGCCCACGGTAGCAGCAGTTGCCGACCTAATAGGGAGTATTCCAGCATCCGCGACCATGTTCACGGTGCTGGATATCTCGAACGGTTTCTGGTCCATTCCGCTGCGGCGGGAGGATCAGTACAAGTTTGCCTTTACTTTTAAAGGACAACAGTACACCTGGAACTGCTTGCCACAGGGTTTTCACAACAGCCCCAGCATTTTCCATCAATGCAAGGCGGGAAGTTTGAAAAATTTAGCCAGCTCAATCAGATAGTACAGTATGTGGACAACTTGCTCCTGTTCACAGACTCAAGGGAGGAGCACGGCCCACTATTAGCCGAATTATTGGAGCTGTTAGAAAGGAAGGGTTTCAAAGTAAACCCAATGAAAGCACAGATCGGCCAGCAGGAGGTGAAATTCCTGGGTCTGGCCATCCGCGCTGGGGAAAGGGCCATAGATAAGGCTAGACGGGAATCGGTGCAAGATCTACCGATCCCTAACACAGTAACGGGTGTAAGGTCTTTTTTGGGGTTGACCGGGTACTGCAGGGATTTCATCGAGGACTATGCAACCACAGCAGCCCCGCTACTCCGACTCTTACACTAGGGAGTTGAGTGGTCTTGGGATGAGGGGTGTCAGGCAGCATTCGAGAAGTTGAAAAGGGATCTGCAGACCGCGCCAGCCCTAGGGGCCATAGATGGGGGGGAGGAGTTTTCCTGGAAGTAGCCGCTAGTGGAGACAGCCTGAGCGCCGTGCTGCTCCAGGAGCGACACGGCAAGCTGAGACCAGTGGTCTATTCCTCCAGGGTACTCACGGATGTGGAGAGGAGTTTTTCCAATTGCGAACGGCATCTCCTGGCCACGCATTGGGCTGTGAACAGATCAGTGATCTTCACAGGCACCTCTCCCATCAGTCTCCTCACCCATCACAACCCCACAAAGATGCTTCTGGATGGAAGGATTAAGGATGGGACTGTAAGCTGCGCCTGGATTGCACGCTGGACCCTCCTCCTTTCCCAGATGGATCTCAAAGTTAAAGGTCTCTGCGAGCCGAAGCTCGCAGCCAACATGGTATATCCCGGAACAGCCCATCAGTGTTCCGTCGAAGGGGTATGGGAGGTTAACATAGGTTTACGGGCCGGGATACACCCCACAGGCCGCGAGATCTATGTAGACGGTTCCAGCACGGTATCTGCTGGTGAACGAATCACAGGGTGTGGAGTTTATGACCCTACGGCAAACATTGCCTTGGCAATTAAGCTCCCCAGCACTATGAGCGCACAGCAAGCTGAACTGTCCGCGGTGGTGTACGTGGTTACCCACCCCGAGATGTTCCCAACCCCATACACGATTTGCTCGGACAGCATGTTCACGTGCAACTCGTGTACGGAATACCTCGCCATCTGGTCCCGCCGCAGATATACCTCCACAGACAGATGGCCTTTAACGGTTAAGCCCTTGCTGGAAAAGATCCTGGCAGCTGTGGGGGAGGAAGGGGAGGTGTTCATCCACAAGGTGAAGGCTCATTCCACCACAGAATCCCGCAGTCAGGGCAACCAGCAGGCGGATGCGCTAGCCAGGGAGGGTGCCCGCAACGGCATTTTCTGGGACCCCTATGGACCCGGACCCGTGGCGGCGATCCGAGGCAGGGAGGGGACTCCAGGGAACACAGGGGTGACACCGCCCCTAGACCTAAAAACCGTCCAGACCCTGGATCCCGCCCTAAAAACGGTCCTCAAAGCCATTACTGAGGGCAAGCAGGCAGAGGGTCCGTACAGTACGGCAGCCCTCTCAGTCAAGGAAGGCATGCTGTTCCGAGAGGAACAGTGGGTTGTGCCGCAGCAGCACCGGAGGGAATTCCTTCAACTGGCCCATGAGTGTCCAGGGGCAGGACACCCCGGGCCTGAGGTTACCTGGCAACGGGTAGAGCAGGCGGGATGGTGGCCGGGACTTAGAGACGAGGTTCGCGAGTTCTGTGCGAGCTGTCTTGTGTGCGCTGCAAACAACCCAGACCCCCAGAAAAGGAAGGTGCCCATGGGGCACATCAGGAGGGTAGAGGGACCGTGGCAATCGATTCAGGTCGACTACATAGGGCCCCTGCCCGCCGCCCAGGGCGGCTATAAGTATTGCCTTGTCCTGGTGGATGTGTTCACCAAATGGGTAGAAGCTTTCCCGTGCAGAACAGCTACGGCGCTGGGTACTGCCAAGATCTTGATCCGGGAAGTGTTCTCACGGTGAGGACTCCCCCGTTTTGTTGAGTCCAACCAAGGGAGCCAGTTCACCGGTCAAGTGATGCAGAACACCCTCATGCTCTTGGGCATTGAAGGGAAGTGGCACGTAGCGTACAATCCCCAGTCATCCAGGATTGTTGAACGCATTAACCGGACCCTCAAGGAAAAGCTGAGGAAAGAGACAATGGGCTCGCCCCAGAAATGGGCGGAGGCCCTGCCTTTAGTCCTCATGGGGATCCGAGCCAGCCAGTCCAAAGGTACGGGGTACTCCCCGCACGAATTAATGACTGGGAGGATCATGCGAACACCCACCCATGTACTAGTCCCGGTGCTCACTGAGGGCCAGCTCCAAGAGGTGAAACGAGACAAGTTCGTCCAAACCCTTTTGGAGCGCCTGAAGCAGATTTATGGGCAGGCGGCTGGGAACATGGGGAGACAGCATCAGGGGAACCGACTGTTGCTGGAACCTCATAAGCAACAAGAGTGGGAAGTCGGAAACCAGGTCATGGTTAGGAACTATGCCCGGGTGGGGAGTTTTGAACCACTGTACATGGGGCCTTACAGCATTGTAGACAAGGCCAGCCCCATGGTTTATGCAGTGAAGGTGCCCCGACGTACTAAATGGTTTCACATTAACCAGTGCAAACTGTTTAAGTCGGGAGCACAAGGGCAAACAACAGTGGCCAGGTCTGAGGACAAAAATCCTCAGCCTGCGACAGGGTCACAGACCACACAGGCTGGAACAGTGGCCTGCGTGACATCCCATTGGAGTGGGAGGCCTCCCCTCTGATTTGGGATTCGGACGAGGAGGAGCCCGAACGGCTCGGCCCCGCCCTTGACCCGATCACGGAGGAGGAAGAGTCAGAGGACGAAGATCCCGCCCTCGACTCAAGCTTAGGGGAGGTAGGGATTGGGGGCGGAGACTCACTACCTGTAGGGACAGGTGAGGTGGAGTCGGATGCCACAAATCCCGGCCCCGGGGGGGCGGAGCCTGAGGGAAGGGAGCTGGAGTCGGCAGCTGTGGTGGGACCACAGGCTGTGACGGTGAAAGCCCCAACCCCCGGTCCGTCAGCCCTGGGAGCCTCACCCAAGGCAGCCCCTCGTAGGTCGACTCGAACGCCCCAGCCCAGAAAACAATGGCCCAATTCTCCCTATCTTCCCCAACCTCGGTACAGAGCAGCCCGAGAAAGGCATGATTCCCGTTCAGCAGCGACAGGCTGCGGGGGATCAAAGCTGAAGGTCAGTGCAGCCCCGCCACAGGAAGCGGCGCGCTGCAGCCCTCACAGGAATTAGGTAGGCCGCCCGAAGGAGGGCGGCGCTGTATATAGGTTTAGGTAATGATGTTAAGTTTAAGTAATTGTAATTTTAGTTTAAGATGGGTAAAGTTTAAGATGATGGGATGTTTAAAGGATAGTTTTCAAAGTCTGCCCAGTGTGTGTGGTTGTTTTGGAAGCGGGGTCAAGGGATCCGCGTGTTCATTTAATTAAGCCAGCACCTGTTGGGAGCCTGGCTACATCATCTTATCGATTACAGAAACCAGGGATACAATGGAGAGGATTCTCGTGACGCTCGCGGCGATCGGGTGCGGGCTGGCCTACCGGGGCCGCACCAAGGATGTCATCGTGTTCGGATGTTCCGGGGACACAGCCCCCATCGCGACGGATGGGACGGGGAAGCGAGAGGTTGAGGAAATCGCCACACACTTCCACCAAGGGAGATGGCCAGGTTGGCTGGGAACGAATTCTACGGAATACTCCAGCAATTTCGGTTTCGTCTACCAAGAGACTTTGTTAATGTGCCCTCGGGTGAGGATCCTTGCACCCAGAGTCAGCGTTACCGTGGGAAAGAGGATCTGTTTGGTGTGTAATGGGAACGTACCGTTAAGTAGATGGTGGTGGTTACGAAAGCTGGGGAAGGACATGAAGAGCTCTACTATCGAGTGGGAGCGACTGGGTAACAATACCCATCGGACAATTACGGGGACTCACGGACAATTACGTGTGTGTTGGGACAAATGGTGGGAACCAGATGAAGGGATATATGTCTGTATGTGGGGTTCGAAACGCATCTGCCCCAAGGGCGTATCCATCTTTTTCCAGAGGCAGTGGCAAGATGAAGGAAAGGGGATGAGATGGGATGTCAGCACTCGGGCGTGCGGAGCCCCATACTCCCCGATTCCAGTAAACGCCACTGAACTCATCACCCGCCCACGCAAGCCCCTGCCCACGATTCCGGTAGCACTAGCCCAGAAGGAAGGGTGCCCCACCACCACAAAGGGACCCGGGAACGGTCTAGTATTGGTACCCACCGGACAGGTGCTGTACCAAGGGGTACGCTACGCGGTGGCGTCAGTGATTTTAAATCTCACTGAGGTACAATTGCCTGAGTGGTGTCCCAGGGAAACGGAACAGTTGTACCAGGTACTGTTAACCCGAATGTTCAGACAATTTTACGAGTTTGACTTTGCCGACATCGACAAGGCCAAATTATACACCACACCACAGGAAGTTTTGGATCGGGTAGGAAGGCAAAGAAGGGGTACTGTAAATGACATTTTCACTGCTTTTAACACCGGAACGTCTGTTGTCAACGCTCTAGACAACGTGAAGCTGCAGACACAGATCAATGGATTAAAAACACAGTTTAGGAACATACTGACAAGCGAAAATAAGGTAGTGGGTTCTGAGCTGCATGAAGACCAAGCCATGACACTACACTTAAAGGAAATAATTGCTGAGCTGGAGAAGCACGCTAGGACAGTAAATGCGCTCATTAAGGAGGATTGGAATGCATCCGATCAGGCTGCGCAGAACGAGGCTTGTGTGCTATACGGGGCGTGGTTACTGGGCGAGGGCCGCAGTAATCTGAAGGATTTAAAACAAGATTTGGTCCCGTCCTGGATCAGCAACAAGCACTTGCAAGCGCTCCACCCTTTTGAGAATGCATTAAGTCCGTGCCAGCTCAGACTAGCTGCAGAAGCGTACCCAGTCCCAGTGGACTGCGGACGCTCTAACCACACTATCATGGGAATAGTGGTAAGGATGCCGGTGTTGGGTCCCACAGCAAAGCCCGCCCCGGTATACAGGGTGGAGAACATTGGAGTCATTCAGGGGGGTGCGCACATTCGTTACGCAGTGGTCCCGCCTTATGTCATCAGATGGGAGCGTACGATGACAGGCACCGACCTCTCGGGGTGTCGTAGCCGGGGAGCACACATCATCCTGTGTCCCCAGCACTTGAATGCCTTTTTGAAACCACAGTGCGGGTTCAGAGCCGCTAGCGCGAAGCCGATAAATTGCACCATGGAGGCAATGGCAAAGGACCATGTGCCCCCGCAGGTGGCATATATCGGAGGTGGGACATACTGTGTCACCACTGCAGCGCCTCACTACCGCCACGGACAGCACGAGTGGTGTCCGGTCAGTGACAGCAGTTTCTGTTTTAAACCCAGGGCTGAAGTTCAAGTGGCACAACAACGGATTGTCCCCATTCCTGCACCCTCCACCGTTCACCTCACTGTAAAAGAAAATTTCACGGACTTGCAGCGATTCATCGCGCATTTCGGATATGTCATTCCCCCTCTCCCCGAACACCTCACCAAGATCTTAAAAGCCGTTATAGTTTCACAGAAATATTTCTACACACTGGAGCAGAAGACAATAGAGATAGGGAAAGACATATTGGACATAGTCACCCCACCATGGTGGGACCTGTTCACCAATATAGAGATCCCAGCATGGATTAGAATAGCATCCCACATCCTAGTAGTGTGTCAGGTTTTAATTGTAATATTTTTATTGTTTGTGCATTGCAAGAGAGGCAAACGCCTCCAGAGGCACGAGAACACAGGAGAATGGAGAGAACGCTATGTACGAGTGGGGGAAGAGGACACCCCAGTGTAAGCGGCTAGTATTAAAAGTTAAAGCGTCCCTCCATTTTTAGATTTCAGCCACTGCATGATTTAAGTGTGTGAATACTGTAATGTTATAGCCGTTGGTGAAGTTTTGTTTTTTTGATTAATAAAAGGTGTATGCAGGTGGTGCAAGGGGCATTGGCCCCTTCACATCTGAAAGATGAATGTGTTATAGTTTAAGGTAATACTGCCTATGATTGTCCAACTGTACACAAGGTAACTTTCTGAAATGGGAACTGCATGTGTCGTGGGGGTCATAGATAGTTAATTACCGGGAATGTTTGGACGTGAGGAATCAGGAAAATTTGCTCACCAAGGATTATTGATACTGTAAGCAAGCTATCAGTATCACAGGGCGGACTGTAAGATTCAAAAATTTTCATTAACTAATCACGCAAGAAAACAGGATTAATAATACAGCTTTATTGACCAAAAGAAGCTTATACAGAAAACCCTTTTATAAAAAGGGGCATACAAAATGGCCGCCGGACCTCGTGATCAGTTTCTGGGACCATTTGATTTCTGTTACTGCAAGCCAGACAGGCTTGTGGATTGAGGACAGTAAGCCCGCGAAGGCCAGTATCGGGAAAATGAAACTCAGGGAACTGGGCATACATATTAATTGGATTCTAAGTACAAGACAGTTTCAGGTAACAGGATGGGGCCCATCAAGATATGGGCGGACAATTTAAACCCATTTACTGTACAAAGGAAAGACCGTTTTACAGCCATCAAGGGCAATCTCCAGACCGATCAATATGCGAACCGAGTTACAGTGACAAAGTAAAAGACATTATCGGCCAGGAAGGCCAGTTAAGCTATCACCGGCTCCCGTTACAAGACAAAGCACCCCTGCAGAGATTTCTGCCCGCCAAAAATATTACAAAGACTGGACTATGATCTGGCGGGAGATAAGACTGTCCCAAAAGGGTATAACTAGGGATTTGAAAAGCCCATCAGGGCGCGATTGGAAATTGGCGATTGGCGATTGGCGATTCTCGTAAAGACACACTGGGGGCAACGCTTCACCTCGACGGCTACACTTCATTCGTAGGACGATTCACTTCTTCGGTACAATTCGTAGCTTCGGTGACGACGAGAAGACTTTGGCTGGGAAGCCAGCTCGGCCAGGCAAGTCTCGACTACGACGGGAAGACGAATGAGGGAGGCCCGGGTACTTTTGTCGGGAGATCATCGACGACCCAGGCCGAAGGAGAAGACACCCTCTGGAAAACCGCCGAGCCAGGCGGGAGCGAGAAATAAAAGGACATTCCGGGCCTAGACAGTCAGGGCCTCGACATACCATTCGGCCAGAAACTCTCGGATTCTCCCATGTGTATCCAGTTCTTCAACAGCTTGTTAACGGATTCAACCATGACGAGCGCTCATCAAGGCTGTGTCCACTGCCTCATCGCCTGAGAGAGAGAGAAAAACAAGCTGCACCAGAAGTTTCCAAATCCACGTGACGACGGAAAGCTATACCAAAAGGCTGCGTACCCCCTCTTTTGCGAATCTGAAAGTGGTGAGCATGATTCCGAGTTCCTCAGGTCGAAACTTAGTCTAGGTCTAGGGGAGGGGCTAAGGATAATCGTAATGTGTTTCCCCTTTTTCGATGTGCCGTGTGTTTCCCATTTCCGTGGAATTAAGTTTATAGATGTGTGCATGCTTGTAGTTGCTTTAATTTGTGCTTATGACATGTATTTTATAATGCTGCAAACTGTTTAATAATAAAAGCATCCATTTCGTGCTATTCAACCTGGTCTATTGAGTTTTTCTCTGCACTACAGTTCCCTGCACCTAAGTCCAAGGTCTAGAACCGTAGGGGAGAGTGGGCCGAACCACTCAAGGGTAATTATTGCACGAAGCCTGGTAGGAGACCAGAACGAGCAAGAGAAACCCCCTACAGAACCCCCGAATTCGGGATTTTAGCCACCCGCACACCTAAAAGCTCGCCTCACGGCACTCTGAAAATTGTCCCCTGTGTCTCCTAACTGTTCCATTTTCAATACAAATACCATGTGATTGCTTGGTGTCATCTATTGATATCATATTTACAAAGTCTTCTGTTTGCACCTTTTACAATATGTAAAGCAAAAACACTTCAACTCGGGTGTTCTATGCATTTCTTAGCTACTTCAATTGGTTGTGTTACAGACTTCTGTCTCCTGGTTTTAATTTTAACATAAAACTATTTTACGGCAGGTATTTCTTTTACTTGATGTCATTTTTTCAAAGGCACCTGTTTGTTTAACGTTCTGTGTTTCTGTTCTAAGTGTTATAAACTAACACTTAACTTGGGCATTGCTATTGTGTTTCTTCCAATGTTCAGACATAGAGGGACCTCCAACCTGCTGTTTCAACAGGGCTATTGTTTTAGTATCAATCAACCAATTCCCATTTCAAAAGCTTGTATGGTGTTTACAACTTTTGTGCTAACAAACCATCTTATCTCAGAAGCCTGTATTCACAGTTTGTGTCGTTGAGGCTTTTAATGTTTTAATAAAGTCAGAATTCTGTTCATAGGATGGTGTATTTTCTGAAATGTGGCTATTCCTTTACAGGTGTTGACCCCCTTGGGGGCAACAATGGTATGTTCATCCCCTCTCCTTCTCTCATCCCACTTCCCCCTCGCAGAACAAGCCTTTCCCACTTTCCAGCTCATTATACTGTCTGAATTCCTTGCTCCCTTCCTTCCCCTCTGCCCTCACCTTAACACGACTCTGGTGCCTTTATGCTCTCAGGTAATCAGCAACCAGATGACCAGCCTGTCCCTGAGCCTCCCAGTGAGAGTGAGGCGGGAGAAGAGGAGGAGGAAGAAAGCATCGCGTGACTGCATGTCTCACCCACAGGCACCACCTCAGATACTGGGTCTACGTGATCTTCAGAGGCAAGTTTAGTTGAGGGGTCTGCACTGGATGATGCACCGGGGATGAGCGGGCTGCAGCAAGGCCAGGGGGAATGGGTAGCTCGGGAGCCAGCTCCCCAGAAGGCAAGTTCGATGAGGACCTCGATGGGGAGGCATTCACAAGAAGGGAGATCATAGGTGCAATGGCAAGTGTGCCTGAGAGCCTGTCGGCAATGGTAAGGAGCGTGGAGGAGTCTACCTCCAACATTGCACAGAGCTCTGTGCACAGCATGGAGCCAATCCTTGGCAGTCTGCAAAGGATAATGGACTCCCTGAGAGACCGTGGGGACCCAGACCTCATGCCGCGTGTCATGGGCAATGTGGCAGCTTTCATTACAGCACAGGCGGAAGCCACACAACGTCTTAGTGCTGTAATGCAGTCAGTGGTTGCTGCCATCGAGTCTCAGACTGCTCTCATGCAGTGTCAGCTTGATGCCACGCAAGCGCTGAATGCTGCCATCATCACTGGTCCACCAAAGTCCACTGGTGATCTCACGATATCGCAGCAGACCGGCACTCTGTGCTCCAGCAGATTGGTAGGGATGCTGAGGTGCTGCCCCGGGGGAGTGGCAGTCTGTCAGTCGAGCAGTAACCTACTGTCCACTCTCAGGATGACAGCATTCCTGCTCTCACCGCTGCCACTCTGCCATTGTTCTTGTCACTGCCTGTCATCCAGCCAGCCCAGACTGCCACTACCCAGCCTGAGGTGGTGCAGTCTACAGCCGGGCCTTCCAGGCTCAGAGCTGGTCAAGGCCGTCCTGCAAGGCCATCTGTCATCTCTGGCACTGACACTCAGCAGCCTTCCACCAGCCCTGCTGCAGCCGCTGGGGACAGACTACGTAGGAGCAGTAGATTAGGAAAAGGCACTGTAAAGAAGGGAAGTAAGGGTTTGCACAAGGGTGATTAGATAATATTGTTGTTGTATATATGTGTTTACTGAATGTTGATAAATTTATTAATGGAATGTTGCTGATTTTGTGGTGTCTCTCAATTCAGCTTTGCGCTGTGATATGGCAAGCAAAATGGATGGAATGATGGGGATGTGGTCAGCAGCTGAGGTGTGGGGTAGAATTTATTGGAACCGCAGTCTGATCAGACGATCACGGACTGCCCATTGGTTGGAATCATACCTAGCACAAAGGAAGTTGGCTGTGGCTGTTGGAAGTCATTCATCTCAATCACATGACATCACTGCAGGAGTTCCTCAGTGCAGTGTCCTAGGCCCAACCATCTTCAGCTGTTTCATCAATGACCTTCCCTCCATCATAAGGTCAGAAGTGGGGATGTTTGCTGATGATTGCACACTGTTCAGCACCATTTGAGACTCGTCAGATACTGACGCAGTCCGTGTCCATATGCAGCAAGACCTGGACAACATTCAGATTTGGGCTGACAAGTGGCAAGTAACATTCGCACCACACAAGTGCCAGGCAATGACCATCTCCAACTAGCGAGACTCTAACCATCTCCCCTTGACATTCAATGGCATTACCATCGCTGAATCCCCCACTATCAACATTCTGGGGGTTACCATTGATAAGAAACTGAACTGGATCAGCCATATAAATACTGTGGCTACAAGAGCAGGCCAGAGGCTGGGAATTCTGCAGCGAGTGTCTCACCTCCTGACTCCCCAAAGCCTTTCCACCATCTACAAGGCACAAGTCAGGAGTGTGATGGAACACTCTCCACTTGCCTGGATGAGTGCAGCTCCAACAACACTCAAGAAGCTCGACACCATTCAAGATAAAGCAGCCCGCTTGATTGGCACTCCATCCACCACCTTCAACATTCACTCCCTCCACCACCGGCGCACTGTGGCTGCAGTGTGTACCATCTACAAGATGCACTGCAGCAACTCGCCAAAGCTCCTTCAACAGGACCTTCCAAACCCGCGACCTCTACCACTTAGAAGGACAAGGGCAGCAGACGCATGGGAACATCACCACCTACAAGTTCCCCTCCAAGCCACACACTATCCTGACTTGGACCTTTATCGCCGTTCCTTCACTGTCGCTAGGCCAAAATCCTGGAACTCCCTTCCTAACAGCATTGTGGGTGTACCTACACCATATGGACTGCAGCGGTTCAAGAAGGCGGCTCACCACCATCTTCTCAAGGGCAATTAGGGATGGGCACTAAATGCAGGCCTAGCCAGCGACGCCCACATCCCATCAATGAATAATAAAAAAAAAAGACAGGAAGGAGTAAAGCAAAAGTGGAAGGCAATGAAATCAAGGGTGTAAATCAAACAGGGCTACAGTAAATAATAATTCTAAAAGGACTAAGTGTGTTAAAAAAACAAGCCTGAAGGCTTTGGCCTAGAAATTCAGTATAGCCACGTTTGGGGCGCTCCAGCCGGGTGTTCGCTAAATTTAGCGCCCGGCGCAACTTAGCGCTACCTTCGCCGATATTCAGTTGCATGACCCCAAGAGGTTACTGCTGCGCTAAAGCAGTCAATGCACGGCTATCATAAGGCGCTAAGCCGGCATGCTGAGGCGCTAACACCGAGGGCGGGCGCAGCACAGGTGCGGCGAGTTTCTGATTGAAGGCAGCCACGCTGGCGCCGGTCAGCACTTAAAGGGGGAGGGTCGATTTGTTTGGCTGGCACGCCCTGCATACTGCAGCCCTGAAGCAAGGCCTGACCATTGCTGGTTCATCAGTTCTACGACCAGGATCATGTAGAAGCCCGCTATTCTTCCAAATCCCATTGCATGCTCTTGCTGCTTGTCCAGGGTCATGGGGAAGGAGATGTACTGACGTCTCCTTCTGAAAAGGGCATTGGTCACCTGGCGGATGAAGCAATGTACCACAAACTGGGAGATGTTGGCAATGTCCCCAGTAGCGGATTGGAAGGAGCCGGAGAAGTTGAGAGCCATCATCACCTTCACTGCCACTGACAGAGACGTCCTGCTCCTCAGCTGTGGCTGCAGATCTCTGCGAAGCAGATGGCAGATTTCAGTGAACACCTCCCTTCTGAATCGCAGCCTCCGAACACACTGCTCCTCAGACATGTTCAGATATGAGAACTGCTCGCGGTATACCCTGGGTGGGTAAGGTCTCCTGTGCCGATGCCTGTTGGCCCTTCTCCATCTAGCCATGACTGGCACTCTCTCACGGCGTCTCTGAGCCCTTTGAATGCAATGGAGAAGCCCAACATTTCCACCCATTGCAGCCCCCATTATATGCGGCGACTCAAGGCTATGGCACTGAAAGTTAAATCCAAGTGCAAAGCTCTGGCCTGAAGCCAGAAGTACCTTTGCAAGCGCTGAGTCAAAGCAGAAAGCTCTCTCCCTTTGTCTCTCTCCAAATATCCGTCGCTCACACAGAAGGATTGGCACAAAATGGCTGCCAATTATAATGCAGAGGAGTCCCCTTGAAATAGCGCCTCCTGCACCCCGCAGCGACTGGGAACCGTTCACCTCTACCAGGCGCTGGGGGCGCCAGGCGCACAGAAGGGCGGCGCCACTGAAGTTCCGGTTCGGGGCGCACCAAGGGCATTGCACCATGACATGATGTCAGGATCTGCACGCGCAGCTGAGCGGGCGCTGTGGTTTAGCGCCACCGCTAAATCTTGAGTGAAGTTCGCGAGAGGCGCAGATCGCGCCACGCCCGGGCGCTAGCCACTTAGCGCCCCACTTCTCCTCCTCCTAAGGCGCTAGCGGCTGGCGCTAACAACTGAATTTCTAGGCCTTTGTGTCTTAATGCGAGGAGCATTCATAATAAGGTGGATGAATTAGCTGTGCAAATTGATGTAAATGGATATGATATAATGGCATATATATATGGCAGCACGGTGGCATAGTGGTTAGCACTGTTGCCTCACAGCGCCAGGGACCCGGGTTCGAATCCGGCCTCGGGTGACTGTCTGTGTGGAGTTTGCACATTCTCCCCGTGTTTGCGTGGGTTTTCTCCGGGTGCTCCGGTTTCCTCCCACAGTCCAAAGATGTGCGGGGTTAGGTTGATTGGCTATGATAAAAATTGACCCTTAGTGTTAGGGGGATTAAATACGTGGGGATAGGGTGGGATATGTGTTGGTGTAGGGGTTACGGGGATCGGGTGGGATATGTGTCGGTGCAGGCTCGATGGGCCGAAATGGCCTCTATCTGTACTGTGGGGTTTCTGTTTGATTCTGTGTGATAATTGGCATTACGGAGACATGGATCCAGGGTGACCAAGGCTGGGAATTCAACATCCAGGGGTATTCAATATTCAGGAAGGACAGGCAAAAAGGAAAAGGAGGAGGGGTAGCATTGCTGATTAAAGAGGTGACTAACACAATAGTAAGGAAGGATATTAGCTCTGATGATGTGAAATCTCTATGGTTAGAGCTGAGAAATAGCAAGGGGCAGAAAACGTTAGTGGGAGTTGTATACAGACCCCCAAACCATAATGCTGAGGTTGGGGATGGCATTAAATGGGAAATTGGAGATGCGTGCAGTAAGAGCATAACTGTTATCATGGGTGACTTCAATCTACATATAGATTGGGCTAACCAAATTAGTAACAATACTGTGGAGGAGGAATTCCTAGAGTGTATACGGGATGGTTTCCTGGACCAATATTTTGAGGAATCAACTAGAGATCAGGCCATCTTAGACTGGGTATTATGTAATGAGAAAGGATTATTTAGTAATCTTGTTGTGCGAGGCCCCTTGGGGAGGAGCGATCATAATATGATAGAATTCTTCATTTAGATGGAGAGCGAAGTAGTTGACTCAGAGGCTAGGGTCCTGAATTTAAATAAAGGAAACTACGATGGTATGAGGCACAAGTTGGCTAGCATGGATTGGGGAACGTTACTTAAAGGGTTGACGGTGCATAGGCAATGGCAAACATTTAAAGATCGCATGGATGAACTACAGCATTTGTTCATCCCTGTTTGTCATAAAATAAAACAAAAAATGTGATTCAACTGTGGCTAACAAGGGAAATTAGGGACAGCATAAGATCCAAGGAGAGGACGTATAAATTGGCCAGAAAAAGCAGCAAGCCTGAGGATTGGGAGCAGTTTAGGATTCAGCAAAGGAGGACAAAGGGATTGATAAAGAGGGGGAAAATAGAATATGAGAGTAAGCTTGAAGAGAACATACAAACTGACAGTAAAAGCTTCTATAGATATGTGAAGAGAAAAAGATTGGTGAAGTCAAGCGTAACTCCCTTGCAGTCAGTATCAGGGGAATTTATAATGGGGAACAAAGAAATGGCTGAGCAATTATATACATACTTTGGTTCTGCCTTCACAAAGGAGGACACCAATAACCTCCCAGAGATGTCAGGGAAAATAGGGTCTAATTCAAGTGAGGAACTGAATGAATTCAGTATTTGTTGGGAAATGGTGTTAGGGAAATTGACGGGATTGAAGGCCGATAAACCCTCAGGGCCTGATAATCTACATCCTTGGGTACTTAAGGAAGTGGCCCTAGAAATAATAGATGCATTGCTGGTCATCTTACAAAATTCTATAGACTCTGGAACAGTTCCCATGGATTGGAGGGTAGCTAATGTAACCCCACTATTCAAAAAAGGGTGGTAGAGAGAAAATAGTGAATTATAGACCGGTAAGCCTGACATCAGTAGTGGGGAAAATGCTAGAGTCCATTATAAAAGATGTAATAGCAGAGCAATTGGAAAACAGTGACAGGATCGGACAAAGTCAACATGGATTTACTAAAGGTAAATCATGCTTGACTACTCTAATGGAATTTTTTGAGGATGTAACTGGTACAATAGTTAAGGGAGAACCAGTGGATGTGGTGTATTTGGACTTTCAGAAGGCTTTCGGTAAGTTCCCGCATGAGAGATTAGTGTGCAAAGTTAAAGCACATTGCATTGGGGGTAAGGTAGTGACTTGAATAGAGAACTGGTTGGCAGACAGGAAGCAAAGAGTTGGAATTTACAGGTCTTTTTCCGAGTGGCAGGTAGTAACTAGTGGGGTACCGCAGGGATCAGTGCTAGGACCCCAGATATTCACAATATATATTAATGATCTAGACGAGGGAACTAGATGTAATATCTCCAAGTTTGCAGCTGACACAAAGCTGGGTGGGCGTGTGTGCTGTGAGGAGGATGCCGAGAAACTCCAGCATGATTTGGACAGGTTGGGTGATTGGGCAGATGCATGGCAGATGCAGTATAATGTGGCTAAATGCGAGGTTATCCACTTCGGTGACAAAAACAGGAAGGCAGATTATTATCTGAATGGCAACAGATTGGGAGATGGGGAAGTGCAAAGAGACCTGGGGGTCCTTGTGCACCAGTCGCTGAAGGTAAGCATGCAGGTGCAGCAGGCGATTAAGAAGGCAAATTGTATGTTAGTCTTCTTAGCGAGAGGATTCGAGTACATGAACAAGGATGTCTTGCTGCAGTTGTACAAGGCAATGGTGAGACCATACCTTGAGTATTGTGTGCAGTTTTGGTCACCTTATCTGAGGAAGGATGTTCTTACCATGGAGGGAGTGCAGCGAAGATTCACCAGACTGATACCTGGGATGGCAGGAATGACGTATGAAGAGAGATTGGCTCGATTAGGCTTATGTTCACTGGAGTTTCGCAGAATGAGAGGGGATCTCATTGAAACTTATAAAATTCTAACAGGACTAGACAGACTAGATGCAGGAAGGATGTTCCCAATGGCGGGGGAGTCCAGAACCAGGGGTCACAGTCTAAGGATAAGGGGTAAGCCATTTTAGACTGAGATGAGGAGGAATTTGTTCACCCAGGGAGTGGTGAACCTGTGGAATTCTCTACCACAGAAGGCAGTGGAGGCCAATTCATTAAATATATTCAAGAAGGAGTTAGATATATTTCTTAAGACTAAAGGGATGAAGGTGTATGGGTAGAAAGCAGTGACAGGGTACTGAATTTTGATGATCTGCCTTGATCTCATTAAAAGGCAGAATAGGCTCAAGGGGCCGAATGGCCTACTCCTGCTCCTATCTTCCATGTTTCTATGTTTCTATGTTAGCGGCGGCACTGCAGCCGGCAGGGGAGTACGCGTGATTTGGCGTGCGGTGTTGGATTCACCTCGCCCCACGATACTGCTCTAGCGGCCCGTTAGCGTCATCTGCTGGCGCTAACGGGAGGTGCTGAGGTACTGAATTTTCCCCCCAACATGTATAGTTATAGAAGATATCTGTGGCATTTCCAAATAGGTAGGTAAAGTGGTGGGAGATGTATCTGAATTCATGGACAAAACAGTTAAATGGTCATTTTGAAAGTGAAATACTTAAGAAGGATTCATGAGCACTGGGTCTAGATGTAATACATTTGAGAATAGTAAAACAAATGCCTTTATAAATTAGGAGTGTGGTAGCTGAAACTCAATGACTTTCATTAGACACGGAGGACTCAGATGACTATAATGTTTTAAAGACATGAGAAGAATGATATTGAAAATTATATATAGTCTGTATTAGGTTGACCAGTGAAAATACTGATGCTTATTACGTAAAAGAAAAAAATAAATACATGTAATAAAAGTAAAGGCAATGAATCTGAACCACTTTTTGTAACAGTTAAGCTGTGTCTAATATATATATTTGACTTCCTTAAGGCTGTACCAGAACTGGTGTTTGAGAGTAAGATGGTGAATGTTATCTTACATAACTTGACCTGTAAAATCAATTGACAGGGTCATTCATAAAAGCCGCAAATGTGAAGATGAAGTTTTAAATGTGATTACTAATTAGCTAGATAATAGGAGGCAAATGGTGATTACCAGTGTCATTAGCTCTAATTGGATAACAGAGAACTGGAGATCCCCAACTGGGATCACTGTTGTTAATAATATTTATTAACCACCTTTGCTAAAATTTCAGACCAATTCTGTTGAATAACAGAAGATTAATAAGAAATGCTAAGGTGCACAGGAGAATCCAACACACTATAAGGGTGATCCCAGTATCAGGCATTGACCGTGGGCAGCAGCGTTTGCATGGAATGCATTTTCTTATCCATGATTTCTCGAGTTGCATGCCTTGGGAGTGCCTCTCCACCCTGGCAGTGGAGGATCACAGAAACACCCCTTATACTAATTTAGCAATTGGGTAAATTATTGCAATTTGCAAAATGCATATTGATGCTGGAGAAAGCAAACATGATTATAAAATGATAATGATAATTGCAATTCAAAATAGCAAGAGTGCATATAAGCCACATACACTGGTATTTGACCTATATGCCTATAAAATGGAGTAAAGGGATCTGATACCAATGATAGGAATTGCTTTAAAACCATCTGCCAAATTAACATAGGGCAGTATCATGCTTTCTTTGAGAATTGGATACCTGATGAGCAAATGTATACAAATTTAAATACTGGTCGTGTTATTTGTTATTAGTATACCAGCAACCCATTCAAGGCTCGAGTTTTATTGATTGCTGATTTTAATGGAGACAGTCTGGCTCAGGTTATAACAATTTAATAAAGCAACAGTAATGAAGATACTAAATTAACTCCAATACGAGGACAGAGGTAGTCTCAGGCCAAATAAGATAAATGCTGCAAATATAACTGAAATTTGGAGTGGAAATAACATCCAAGATGATGGTCTGTGCATACAGAATGGTGTCCCAGAAAGAAAAGAGGGTGGAAAGATGTGGGGTGGGTGACACTAATATGGAAAAGGAATTCCTCATAAAAGATGATTGATTTGATAAATGGAATAATTATTGGATCTGTCCGTAATGCACCAAATAAAAATAAATCTTGTTTAATCCTTAATTACGTTGAAAATGCCTACATGGGATTAAAACATACCACTTTGGTAGATAACTTAAAGCAAATTGCTGCAAATGCTGGAAATTTGAAATAAAACCAGAAAATGTTGGAAACACTCAGCAAGTCAGACAGCATCTGTGGAGAGAGAAACGTGGATTTAACGTTTCAGGCTAGTGACCTCTCATCAGAAATGGCTCTTTATTTGAATTGCCTCTTATTACAGGAAACTTTCTGGTATCCGGACCGGACAGGACCGACGTGTTGCCGGTTCATCAACAATTCCGGATAACCGAACGCTATAGTAAAAGATACAGAGCTCAGAGCTCCGTATAAAGCAACAAACCCTGTTGCTTCAAAACAATCGGCACAAGTTGCAAGCGTCTCTGTAGCTTAGCAACAGCTTCAGCTACACCCTTGCAAAGCAACGAATAGAGTAAAAAAAGTAACTAAAAGTAAAAAAAGTTACCTGAACCGACTCCTGAATTTTACTGGTGGATAGAGCGTTCTGGTTATTTAGGGGCCGGTTAATCGAAAGTTTCCTGTACCTAGTTTGCAAAGTAGCAGGGTCTCATTTTTGCAAAAAAAAAATTTTTTTTCTATCATGTAGCTTGGCAGCCCCTTGAGCCTTTTCTGCCATTCAAATGGACCATGGCTGAGTGGAACCACAATTCCATTTATCTGCCTTTGATCAGTATCTCTTGAAATACCTAATAGAAATCTGTCTATATCAGTTTTGAAAATTTCAATTGACCCAGCATCCACAGCTTTTGGGGAACAGAAATAAACAGTTTCACTACCCTTTGTGTGAAAAGCTGCTTCCTGGTTTCACTCCTGAATGGCCTAGCATTCGTTTTAAAATTAGGCCTTGTTCCTGTTTCCCCCACCAGAGGAAATAGTTTCTTTTGGCTGGATTTTACTTACCTAAATGAGTTGGAAGCAGGACTGCTGCCTTCTGGGTTCTAGTTCCAACCCAGATGCAATTTTCCCCTTGCTGGCCAATTAAGGGAAAGCCGGTGTCAGATGACGTCAGTTCACAGAATCACAGAATCACAGAAACCCCACAGTGCAGATAGAGGCCATTTCGGCCCATCGAGCCTGCACCGACACATATCCCACCCGATCCCCGTAACCCCTACATCAACACATATCCCACCCTATCCCCGTAACCCCACGTATTTAATCCCCCTAACACTAAGGGTCAATTTATCATAGCCAATCAACCTAACCCGCACATCTTTGGACTGTGGGAGGAAACCGGAGCACCCGGAGGAAACCCACGCAAACACGGGAAGAATGTACAAACTCCACACAGACAATCACCCGAGGCCGGATTCAAACCCGGGTCCCTGGCGCTGTGAGGCAACAGTTGATGACCTTCATCTGCCGGTTTTCTTAAAGGGGCATGAAACATTTATTTTTGACAGATGATTTGACAGTGTTTGACAGCATTGAGGTGCTGTCAAACACTGACAATGACTGTACAAAGGTGACCCCTTTCACCAAGGCTCTCCAATGACTCTCTCCTTAGGATAAAATGATGGCAGCTGCAGGTGAGGGTACAAAAGCAATCTGTCACTTTTCACAATGAGGTGAGGCCACACAAACACTTCAAAGCTTGTCACCTAAAGAAAAATCTAAGCACATTAAAAATGACTTTCCCAACATTTCCTTACCTCTGATACTCACCAGTGTCCCATTGCATCCTTCACACCACTCCTGCAGCTGTCATCTATACACAAACATTACAGCATGCCTCACTTACCCTGGCAGGGTTCCCTGACGTCAGGGAGCCAGCAGCAGAAATGGCAAAATGGGAAAGAGCCTCTTAACTGCCTGTTAACTACCTGTTAACAGGCAGTTAAGTGGCTATAATCCTCTTCCCGCTGCTAGGAATCAGGACCCTGTGCAAATTGGGGACCCGACTCCTGGGAAGATCGGTTGGAGGTGGGTTGGGAGCGTGTTTGGGACCCGCTCCCATTCTTTACAATTTTCCTAGCAGTCCCGCCTCCAACCCTGCCTCCTCAGGGCTGGAAAAATCCAAACCTTTGTATCTACTCTACTGAATAATTTAGAGATGTATATTTTAAAAGCATCATATTAATGCTATAGTAAGAGCTGTAAGGCGTGAACAGTTTGTTTCCTGTTGTTAACAGTTTGATTTGTAACACCGTTTTGAAGAAATGCAGAGCTTTTGTTGTACAGAGCCTTAGTCAGACCCTGTCAGGAGTACTCCGTTCAGTTTTGGGCACTGCACCTCAGGAAGGATATATTGGCCTTAGAGGGGGTGCAGTGCAGATTCACCAGAGTTATATCAGGGCTTAGAGAGTTAACTTATGAGAACAGGTTGCATAAAGATTGCTTTTATTCCCTTTTGTATAAAATATTGAATGGGTCAGCTGATCAAGGTGTTTTAAATGTTAAAAGGATTCCGTATGGTAGACACAGAGAAACTATTTCTTCTGATGGGGGAGTCAAGAACGAGGGGACATAGGGTGAAAAATTTGGTATCGGCCATTTTGGGGCGCTAACATTGCCTGGGCGTTACCTTTAGCGCCAGCTCTAATTAGCTCCAGCGACCGTGAAATTCAGTTTTAGAGCCGCAAGAGGGAAGTGGAGTGCTAAATCACTCCTCTTCGGGTGCTAACATCGGAGAGCGAGGCACAATCGCAGAGCGCTACTCAAGTTCCAGCGCTGTCAATTGCAAGTACTCAGACAGATTGGCTCCTTCCAGTTCTTAAAGGGGAGGTCCAACCATGCTGCACAGCCTCATTCTGATCATTGCTGCTTGTGAACTGGGCCTGCAAGGAGCTGCAAACCATCCTTGAAGGTTCTCATGACTGATCAGAGGCCCAGGGAGAGAGCTCAGCGACCAGGCATTGGAGGCTCTGGTTGTGGCTGTGGAACGTCGACAGACAGTGCTCTTCCCAGACACTGGCAGGAGGCCATTGCCGCAGGACTTCAGGAGGATGTGGAGGGAGGTCGCCAAGTACCTCTCGGCCAGAAGTGTGATCCGCAGGACTCCCACCCAATGCCGCAAGAAGTTCAACGACCTCACTCGGGTGGTCAGGGTGAGTACATGCTTCAAAAATCTCTACATACCACCATCTCAACCTCACTCTATGCACAGACCGTATAAACCGGCAAATCCCCAACACTTACCCACTAACTATGCCCACCTACTAAAATTGGCATCCACATTTTATGCCTTGCATACATTAACCGCTATTTAACAATGGTAGGCACATCTGCCAAACACATGGCTGCACACTCACTCACATGCTGTTGATTTTCTTGCAGGCCAAGCTTACTCATAACAGGAGGGAGCAGCAACACACAGGAGGAGGTCAGTTGGAGCTGCACCCCCTTACAGACCTGGAGGAGCGAGTGCACAGCATCATTGCGGCCCAGGTCATGGGAAATGTGGCAGTCAGAGATGTCGACCCCCTTGGGGACAACAATGGTAGTTCATCTCCACTCCCTCTTCTCTCATACCCACTTCCCCCTCAAACCTCAAGCCCTTCCCACTTTCCATCAAAGTATACTGTCCTCATTCCTTGCAACATTCCTGTCCCCCTCCCCTGACATTAAACCCACTCTTGTGCCTTTATGCTTTCAGATAACCAGTCACCATCTCATCAGCATGTCCCTCAGCCTCCCAGTAGCAGCGACGCAGGAGAGGAAGATGAAAACCAAGCCGAAACCTCACTGCCTGTGTCTCCCGAGGGAGAGACATCCGATAATGGGGCCACGCAGTCGCTGGAGGGGAACCTAGTAGATGGGTCTGATGTGGGTGAAGCTCCGGGACCCAGCAGGCTGCAGCAATGCCATGGGAAAAAGGGAGCTCGGGGGCTATCTTCAAGGAGGGTGAGTGTGCTCGCGAGTTTTGCTGCACAGGACTCAGATGAGGACCTCGCTGTCAAGGCAATGATCACACAGATGATGAGCATGCATACTGAGCTCATGGGTGCAATGTAAGGGCGCCCGAGAGCATGTATGCATTGGCTAGGAGCGTGGAGGAGTCCGCCTCCAGCATTTCACTCATCTCTGCAAAAAGCTTTGAGCCCATCCTTGGCAGTTTGCAGAGGATGGTTGACTCACAGAGAGACCGTGGGGACCTAGACCTCATGCTGTGTGTCATGGGTGAGGTGGCAGCAGCTATTGCAGCACAGACCAAAACAATGCAACAGCATAGTGTTGTAATGGAGTCAGTGGTTGCTGGCATCCAATCTCAGACTGCTGCCATCATCGCTGGGTCGCCCCAATCCACCAGGGATCTCACAGTGCCACAGCAGGCCAGCAATCTGTGCTCAATCAGGTTGCTCTGGATGCTGACGTTCTGCCCCGGGGCAGTGGTAGTCTGTCGGTCATGCAGGAAGTTGCTGTCCTCTCTCAGGATGACAGCATTCCTGCTCCCACCACTGCCACTCCGCCATTGCACTTGATGCAGCCTGTAACATAGCCATCCCAGACTGCTGCCACCCATGCTGAGTTTGTGCAGTTTGCAGCCAAGTTCACCAGGCCCAGAGCTGGTCGAGGGCGTCCTTCAAGGCCATCTGCAGTCTCTGGCCCCCAGACTCAGCAGGCTTCCACCAGCCTTGCTGCAGCCACTGGGGCCACATTACGGAGAAGCAGTAGGGTTGGGAGGGGGGAATTGCAAAGGGGAGGGAAATCATTGAGGAAGGGCGAGTCAATAATACGGTATTAGCAAATGGGGGGAGTGTGTGTAAATAATTTGATGTGTTGTTAAATATATTGTTAAGCTTGGTAACGAATAGTTCCATTTGCTAAGAACCAGTTGTGTTTGTTGATAAATTGTTGTGTTTGTTTGTTACTGGTTGTTTTTGATAAGAGAGAGTTGTGCACAATAATCAGTATTTAATTTGACGTAGCACATTTTCTGATGTTTCTCATTTGACCTTTGCCTGGTGATGGGGCTGCAAACTGGATGTAATGATGTGGTTGCTCTGCGCAAAGACCATGTGCTCTCTCATTTATTGGAAGCGCTGTGTAATGATGCAATCACAAACGGCCCATGCAGAAGCAAGATTGAATGGCTCCCTCCAACGTTGCTGCTGCTCCTCCTCCTCTTCATCCGCCTTCTCCACCTTCTCCTTCTCCTGTCCCTCTTCCTCCTACTGAGGTGGACCTGAAATCCTTGGTGGCAATGGCTGGGCCCTCAGAATGGCCAGGTTGTGCAGCATGCAGCACACAACGATGAAAAGGGAGACTCGATCAGGGGAGTACTGCAGGGCTCCTCGAGAGCAGTCAAGGCAGCAGAACCGTTGCTTTAGCATGCCGATAGTCTGTTCGATCAGGTTCCTGGTGGCACTATGGCTGTCATTTTATGTGTGCTGAGCAGGAGTGTTGGGGTTGTGGAGGAGTGTCATCAGCCAGGTGGCGAGTGGATAACCCTTGCCTCCGAGCAGCCAGCTGCAAGCTTCATGTGATGGGTGGAACAGTGCTGGGACTCCGATCTCACGCAGGATGAATGCATCGTGGCTGCTGCCAGGATAACGGGCATTGACAGTGAGGATAAGTTGTCTGTGGTCGCACACCAACTGATCGTTCAGAGAGTGGTAGCCTTTGCAGTTGCGGAACACCTCTGCATTGTGATGAGGTGCCCACAATGCCACATGAGTGTAAAAGGATTGGTACTAGTCCTAGCCCCTTTCGGGCTATCCCAGATCAGGCTTATTCCCCAGACGTTCACCTTCAACTAAAGTTAGATGTAGCTGAATCCTAAAGACACTTAATTGGGTCTAAAGATTCAGACTATCTTTCCCTAAAGGAAAGGAATGACCTGAAGATGTTACCATCCTCCAGATAGCAGTTTTAATAAGTTTAACTAGACTGTAACCTTCTGGATATTATGAGGGTCTGGAAAACTCCTCCAGAATTCTGCAACTCCTCACCAAAGTGTGTACCGAGATTGAGTCCAAAGTGTGTACCGAGATTGAGCTTGCGAGTTTGATACAGAAGTACGATGTGAGACAATTCTAAAAAAATATAGATTTATTAAAGAACCGACATGTAACATACAGCTGGTGATTCAGTGGCAACATTAACAGTTCCAAATACAAAAAGCTTACAATCCTTATTATCAGAGACCCTTATTCTCAAATCTTAACTTTGTTACATTTTTACATTTCTTAATCTATATTCCAGAATATCCACCAAAATCAAATACCTTTGCCTCCCGAGACTCAACGAGTTAAAAACTTAAAGAGCCTGCCTCTGAAGCGTGAGAATCGCTTTGCCCTTTTCAGTGAATTCTATCTTCCCATTTGAAAGTTCGAAATTTATACCCTTTCTGCAGTGGTATATCCTTTGAAGTTTTCTGCTGATGTAAGCTAATTATCTCTAGTTATTTTTCTGTTGACTCCTTCTATTCTTACTGTCAGCTCAGCTGTTAGCTTGCAGAATTATGGCTGCTGTGTAGGTGTCTCAAGCTTATTATAAAAACAATGTGACAGCAGTGGTTCTATTTGATTTCATTTTTTATCAAAGTCTCCTGTTTGTATCTTTTGCATTTAGAACACCTCAGCTGGTTGTACCACAGACTTCGTGTCTCCTAGGTGTTCCAAGTTCAACACAAAACAATGTGATAACTGTTGCCTCCTGTGTTTCATTTGATGTTATTTTTATGAAGGCATTCTGTGCAATTCTTTCTACAACATGTAAATTAAAAACACCTCAACTAGGGTGATCTATGCAATTCTTATTTGCTTCAGTTAGTTGTAATATTGTCTTCTTATTTCATTTGATGTCATTTTTACAAAGGCACATGTTTCTTTAATATTCTGTGTTTCTTTCCAAAGTGTTGGTTTATAACACTTAACCTGGTTATAGCTATTGTGTTCTTTCCAAGCTGCAGACTTTCTGGAACCTCCAACCTGCTGCTTCAATAGGGCTATTGTTTCAGTGTCAACAACCTATCTTATCTCAAAAGCCTGTATGCTGTTTACATCTTTTGATTCTTAAGGCTTCCAGACTTCCAGACCCAGTATGTCATGTTTTAATAAGTCAAAATTCTGTTCATAGGATGGTGTATTTTTCTGAATATGGCTATTCCTTTACAAGTGCAGTTAATGGAATCCTGAACCCTGGGGAAGCCCGCTATCCTTGCAAAACCAGTTGAGCATTCATCTTGTTTCTCTCTGGTCATGGGGAATGAGATGTACTCCCTTCTCCTTCTGTACAGAGTGCCTGTCTCCTCCCAGATGCAACAATGGATGGCAAACTGTGAAATGTTTACAATATCCCCTGTTGAAGTCTGGAAAGTGCCACTGGTGTAGAAATTGAAAGTGACTGTAACCTTCGCAGCCACTGAGACAGCTGATCTGAGGCTGGAAGTCTGGCTACAGGAGGTGGCAAAGCACTGTGACCAACTCCTTGCTGAAGTAGAGCCTTCTAAGGCACTGCTCCTCTGAGCGATGAATGTAGGAGAACTGCTCCCGGAATACCCTGAGAGGGTAAGGTCACCTGTTGAGAGCCCTGTTGGCCCTCCTCTCAGTGGACATGTTTTCCAATCTTTCTGCCCCCACTGCCTCTGACAGTGATGCTGGAGGGCAAGGTCCAGTGCCAGTACAGCCCCCATTATGTGTTGGAAATGTCGCGCTATCAAATGTAACCAAAATGAAAGTGATAAATTTTTCTCAGGAGTAAAACTCCTTCAAGTAGAAAAAGCTGAAATCGATAAAAATACGCCTGTCTGCTTCTGTCAAACTGAAAAGGCAGCATTGTTTGCGGACCAGAAAAAATATGGAAGTTCACACCTTTAAATAGCGCTCCTCCAGCCCTCAGCCAACTGCAAACCGCCTCCTCTACCTGTCATTCCTAATGACAGGCACTGAGGCGGGGGGGGGTGGGCGACAATGAATTTCCGGTATGGGGCGATACACGGATGGATGACGTCACGATCTCTGGCTGCAGGCTGGCGTGGCGATAATGGTTAGCGCCGCCACAAACTGCCAGTTGAGTTTCACCAGTGGCGCTAACATCGCTGTGCCTGGGCGGTATTAGCACTCCATTATCACCCCCCCCCCCCGGAGGCGCTAATGGGAGGTGCTAATGTACCCAATCCCTTTAAATTAGAGCTCGTCCATTTAGGAGGTAAATCAGGAAGCAATTTTTCACACAAAGTGTAGTACAAATCTGGATTTCCCCAAAAGGCTGTGGATGCCGGGTCAATTGGAGCTTTCAAGACTAATATGGATAATTTTTTGTTAGGTAAGGTTATCAAGGGATATGGAACTAAGATGGGTCAATGGAGTTGAGGTACAGATCAGCCGTGATCTAATTGAATGGCGGAGCAGGCTCAAGGGACTGAATGGCCTACTCCTGTATCCATGTTCCTGGAACTGGTGGTGAAGCACCAGAATAGTCTCCCACCATTCCCATAGGAAGGGCTATGCAGCTTGAAGCAAGCTCCAGACAATGGGCTGGAAATTCAGTTGAGCCACTTTTGGGGCGGTAAAGTCGGGCAGCCGCTGAAGTTTGCGCCCGGCGCAAAGTCAAGGCCACTTCGTCGATATTCAGTAGCATCGCCCTAAGAGGTTGCTGCAGCGCTAAAACTGGCGATGCACGACTATCTTTAGGCGCTAAGCCGGCGGTGCTTAGCTATACCACCGAGGCCGGGTGCAGCGCAGGTGCGGTGATTTCTTCATTGACGGCAGACACGCTGGCGCCGGCGAGCTCTTAAAGGGGGAAGGGTCGATTTTTTTGGCTGCCACGCCCTGGACACTGCAGCCCTCCACCTAGGCCTGAACACTGCTGCTGCAACTCTTCACCGCCCAGGACAATGCAGAAGGCCCGGGAGAGAGCGCTGCGCTTCAGCGAGGGTGACCTGAGGCTGCTGGTTAGCGCAGTGGAGCGAAGACGCCATGTTTTGTTCCCTGACAGTGGCAAGAAGCCGGTGCCCAGCGTCTACCGCAAAGCCTGGAGGGATGTCTCCAACAGGGTGACACCCAACAGTGTGGTTGCCAGGAATCCTGTACAATGCAGGAAAAAGTTCAACGACCTCACTCGGATTGTCAGGGTGAGTACCCTTTCCAGTGTGCTACTCATCCTTGCATGTGCACCTCACATTATGGACAAAGGGACCTGAAAGCCCTAATGGCCAGCCCTCATCCAGCAGCTATGGGGCTGGCATGAACATCAATTGCACATTCTGCACTTTACACACTGTCCAAGCTATTCGACCATGGGAGGCAGTGCAGACAAGATCAGGGCTGCACACTGTCCAAGCTATTCGACCATGGGAGGCAGTGCAGACAAGATCAGGGCTACACACTGTCCAAGCTATTCGACCATGGGAGGCAGTGCAGACAAGATCAGGGCTACACACTGTCCAAGCTATTCGACCATGGGAGGCAGTGCAGACAAGATCAGGGCTACACACTGTACTTAGAGGCCGTCCTTTCTCTTGCAGGCCAAGCTGGCTAACAACAGGCGTAGCCAGATTGGGACCGGTGGAGGCCGACCTCAGCACCAAGAGCTCACCGACCTAGACCAGCGCGTGGAGCGCATTATGGGAGTCCGTGTGATTGGCCCCGTTGCCACTGGAGATGCCGACCCTGTTCTGGGCACCAATGGTAAGGACATCACCTTTTGGACCTCTCTCGTTCCAAATGCGCATCAGATCAACATCCTTTGCCACTGTCCGACCAATGCGGTGAATGGCACCACTCATGCCTCCCTCGCTGACGCCCTGTCCTCACTCTAAAGTTACTCTTGTGCCTTCCTGCTTTCAGATGGTGAGACGCCAGGTGAGGAGGCGGGCCTTGAAGCTGCCAGTGACAGCCCCTCGGAAGAGGAGGAGGAGGAGGAGGAAGAGGTAGCCGGCCCATCAGTGGCACCCTCAGCCGCGGCAGCCCATGGCGATGTAGGGGACACGTCTTCCCTGGAGGGGAGCCTGGGGGAAGGGTCGCAGGAGAGTGAAGTTCCTGGGCCCAGCGGCCTGCAGCAACGCGGGAGGGGTGGGGAAGCTCGGCGGCCTTCTCCCCAGAGGGTGAGTGCGGCCTCCAGTCCTGCGACGGTCAGCGCAGAGGAGGTGCGCCTCCTAGAGGAAATGGCCGTCGACTCGGAGCGCAGGCACACGGAGCTCATGGGGGTAGTGGCACGGATGCCTGACTCCATACAGTCACTGGCTCGGAGTGTGGAGGAATTCGGGGCAGCACAGTCGGCGAGTTCCCAAGTGCTCACTCGTGCCGTCCAGGCCCAGGCCAGGAGTCTCCAGGAATTCGGGGCAGCACAGTCGGCGAGTACCCAAGTGCTCACTCGTGCCGTCCAGACACTGGCTGGGAGTGTTGAGGAATTCGGGGCAGCACAGTCGGCGAATACCCAAGTGCTCAGTCGTGCCGTCCAGTCACTGGCTGGTCTTATGCGGTCACAGACCAGAGCAGCACAGGCACTAACTGGTGCCACACTGGCTGCATCAGCCAGGCATCGCCAGGGCACCCGCCGCCCTGCAGCAGCCCAGCCGGCTGTCCTTCAGCAGTTTGCTGCGCATGCTGCAGTGCTGGCCCGGGCGACTGCCACTGTATCAGGCGACCAGCGAGCGCCTGCCATCAGCCAGCTTGCCCCCATTCCTGCAGCCGACACTGCCACTCCACCAGTGCAGCTGCCACCAGCTGCTGGACACACTGATGCCGCCCAGCCACAGCTGCAGCAGTCACCAGCCGGCCCCTCAAGGACCAGAGCTCGTGCAGGCCGACCCCCAAGGGCATCTGCTGTCTCGCCATGTGCCCCTCAGGAGCCTTCCCCCAGCCTTGCTGCAGCCACTGGGCTCCAATTGAGGAGGAGCAGCAGGGCGGGCAGGGGCCGCACAAGTATGCGCAAGGCATCGCCCTCGCGGGCCAAAAAGTAGAAGGTGTGGGCAAATGTGTTGTTTTTATGAAGGCCGAGGATGTTGTTTGTTTTTATGAAGGCTGAGGATGTTGTGTTTGTTTTTATGAAGGCCGAGGGTGTTGTGTTTGTTTTTATGAAGGCCGAGGATGTTGTGTTTGTTTTTATGAAGGCCAAGGATGACGGTCTTTTTTGTTTCACTGTTCTGTTAATCCTCTCCAGGTTGTGGGAGCGAGTTATGTGTCTGACTGTTTTTGGGGTTGTTTTTCTGTTTCTGTTTGTCATGTGGGAAGGGCACAGAGTTTGTGGAATAAACAATTTTCTTTAATCAGATTGTCCATGTTTGAACTTTGAAGTTTTTGTTGCCTTGACCGGCTGAGGGCTTGCGGAGTGGCTGCATTCCTGTTCTTTCATTGGCACAAGCCATTCCCTGAGAGGGGGCCTAGAACCTACGTTCAATAAGCCGCCGACGGGCGGCCCTTGGACCTTGTGCCTCCCTCCTGTGCTGGTCCTCCTCCTCCTGCTCCTCCTGCTCCTCCTCCTGAGGTGGTACTCCAATCTGTGGTGGCAATGCCTGAGTCCTGCGGATAGCCAGGTTGTGCAGCATGCAGCAAACGACCACGAAATGGGAGACTCGCTCCGGCGAATACTGCAGGGCTCCGCCGGAACGATCCAGGCAGCGGAACCGTTGCTTCAGGACGCCGATTGTTTGTTCGATGATGTTCCTGGTCGCTTGATGGCTCTCGTTGTATGCCTCTTCAGCAGGGGTCCTGGGCGCGCGGAGCGGGGTCATGAGCCAGGTACACAAAGGATAGCCTTTGTCCCCGATAAGCCATCCTCGTGGCTGAGGTTGTGCCTGGAACATGTCAGCCACAGTAGTCTGTCGCAGGATGAAGGCATCGTGGCTGCTGCCTGGAAAGCGGGCATTGACAGCTAGGATGAGCTGCCTGTGGTCACACACCAGCTGTACGTTGAGGGAATGGTAGCGCTTCCGGTTGCGGTAATCCTCGGCATTCTCCACAGGTGCCCACAAAGCCACATGCGTGCAGTCAATGGCGCCCTGCACCATGGGGAAGCGCGCTATTCTTCCAAATCCCATTGCACGCTGTTGCTGCTTGTCCAGGGTCATGGGGAAGGAGATGAACTGACGTCTCCTTCTGAAAAGGGCATTGGTCACCTGGCGGATGCAGCAATGCACGGCGAACTGGGAGATGTTAGCAATGTCCCCAGCAGCGGATTGGAAGGAACCAGTGGCATAGAAGTTGAGAGCCACCGTCACCTTCACTGCCACCGACAGAGACGTCCTGCACCTCAGCTGTGGCTGCAGATCTCTCCGAAGCAGCTGGCAGATCTCTGTGACCACCTCCCTTCGGAATCGCAGCCTCCTAACACACTGGTCGTCAGACATGTTGAGATAGGAGAACTGCTGGCGGTAGACCCTGGGTGGGTAAGGCCTCCCTTGGCGACGCCTGTTGCCCCCTCTCCGTCTAGCCAGGGCTCGCACTCTCTCACGGCGTCTGTGAGCCCTTTGGATGTAATTGTGAAAGCCTGCGTTGACACCCATTGCAGCCCCCATAATATGCTGGCAAACAATGAGATATGAAGGAAGGCAAAGACAATTGCAAAGCTGTGGCCTGAAGCCAGAAGTACCTGTCCTAGTGTTGGGCCAAAGCAGTAAGCTCTCTACCTTGGTCTCTCTCCAAAGATCCGTATCACAAGAATGAGTGCTGCAAAATGGCAGCCTTTTATAGTGCAGGTGAAGTGCGCTTTAATTTGCGCTCCCCGCGGCCCGCATCGGCTGAGCACCGTTCCACTCAACAGTCGCGAGGGCCGCCAGGCGCATAATGGGCCGGCGCGACTGAAGTTCCAGTTGGGGGCGCACAAAGGGCGTTGCACGAGGAAATGACGTCATGATCTGCGCGCGCAGCTGAGCGCGCGCAAAGACTTTGCGCTGGTGCAAAAAGTGTCTACTGAAGTTGGGGCGAGGCGCAGATCGCGCTGCGCCCGGGTGCTAAGCGCCTAGCGCTCGACATCTACTCCTCCTAAGGCGCTAACGGCTGGCGCAACCAACTGAATTTCTAGCCCAATGGGTTTTGAATCCAAGGCAGTACAGCTATTTCAATGGCTCAGGCTGCCAGTAGGAAAGCATATATTTGATCAATTCTTGCAAATAGAAAGACTCCTTGCAGGGGTAGAGTAGTCAGCAAAGTTTTTTGGCAAGTTTCAGGTGACCCCAGTAATTACTGGCCTATCAGCCTACTGAGCTGCCTTGGAAAGCTGCTGGAGAGAGACATTATAAAATGCCTCCACATCATTATGAGGGCATTGGTTTCCTCATTTTAGGCCAAACAGGGTTCAGGAGTAGAAGAAGCAGTGGTGACATTGTTATGATTATCAGAGCACAGCCTCCGAGCCTTTAACAAGAATGAGTGCACATTGGTGCTATTCCTAGATGTGTAAAAGGCTTTTGACAGGTTTTGGCACAATGAGCTGCGATAAGGCATCTCCCAGCTCAAACATATCCAGTAAGCCTTCACCAGAATGATACCTGGGCTAAAAGTGTTAAATTATGAGGACAGGTCGCATAGTCTAGGCTTATATTCTCATGAGTACAGAAGATTAAGGGGTGATCTAGTTAAGCTGTTTAAGGTGATTAAAGGAGTTGATGTGGTAGATAGAGAGAAACCATTTCCTCTGTGGGGGAATCCATAACACGGGGGCATAACCTTAGAATTGGAGCTCGGCCATTCAGGGGTGATATTAGGAAGCACTTCTTCTCACAAAGACTAGTGGAAATCTGGAACTCTCTCCCCAAAAAACTGTTGAGGCTAGGTCATGAGAAAATTTCAAAACTCATATTGTTAGATTTTTGTTTGGCAAGGGTATTAAAGGTTATGGAACCAAGGCAGGTAGATGGAGTTAAGGTACTGATCAGCCATAATCTAATTGAATGGCAAAACAGGCTCAAGGGGCTGAATGACCTACTCCTGTTCCTATATTCTTATGAGCTGTTCTGATAGCTAATGAATTTCCTGGCAGAGGACTGCGATCTGGAAAAATCTGTGCCCTTACCTGAGGGCTCCCAGGATGCGCGCAGTTCCGGTGCTGGGCTTCTCCAAACTGTCGGTGCACAGGGCCCATGTATCCCAGAGGGGCAGGTAGTTCGCAGCATCCCTGGGATCATGTGGGCCATGGGGAGCCAATCAAAGAAGGCATCTCCCTTCATACATTTGACAGGAAGACCTGCCAAACATATGAATGGAGATCACTCCCAAAACATAGGAAAAATTTAAGGGGGAAAAATTCAGTTGCTAGCGCCACCCGTTAGCGCCTTAAGAGGGCGCTAATGGGGCGCAAACCAACTAGCGCCCGGGCGCGGCGATATCTGCACCTCTAGCAAAATTAACTAGACATTTTGCGGTGGCGTTAAACACTACCGCCACGATCTCCTGCGCCGGTAGATCGTGAGGCCAGTCGAGTGCGCAACGCCCCGGTAGGGCACCAGACCGGATATTGAGTGGCACCCCCTGCCTTACTGCCTGCGGCTAGCAACGACAGGTTGAGGGGTGCGTTCTGCAGTCAGAAAGGGACTGGGGTAGCGCTATTTAAAGGCGACCACTTCCTACCTTTTTTTGTTGGTGACATTTTTGCACCACGCATTCTGAGAGCGAGAGAGAGAGAGAGACTTCTGGAGAGATTCAACGCGGTGCAAAGGAGTGTAGGGTACTGAGCAGCAATTTGCACGTTCATTTTGATTTGCTCTTCCTTGTATTGATTTAGAAGAGACCGTGGGGGCTGCACTCTGAGCTCTTTCCCTGGGTCTCTCCATTGTTCTTTCCAGCAGATTTGATGTACAAGTTTCTCCAGGCCGAGATTCAAGGCTGCAATGAGCAGGATGTGGATGGAGAGCAAGATCAACCCACCCCTTTAAGAACTGGCCAGTGCCATTGCTGAAACGGATTCTTTTGGTCCTCAATCTGGTTCAGTACAAACACTGAGTCGAATACTGGTTGAGTTCAACAGTTTTTATTCCATCATCCCGGGAGACTTACTCTGATACAGCACAGTCCTGACTCCAGAAGAGTCCGACAGGTTAAACCAGAGCAAGCAATCTTTCATACAGTGTGCCACATTATTATACTTGCATTTGAGAAGACATTAACACATCGTACAGTCTGCACCAATCCCGAGCTGTACACGTATACATTTAATTTGATTTCCTGGCCTGGCAGTATGAAACAAAGAAGTCACATTTCACTGAATGGTTTATAGTTAAGTAAATATCCTGGTAATGGTTTCATGATCACCTAATCATTATGGTAATGCGTTTGCAATCATGGTAATGTGTTTTCTGATCGCCTATTGTCTGTATAACCTCTGCACTCCGCCCTGCACTGTTTCCACCAGCAAGGTGTGACATCGTGGGTGCCAGCCATATTAGCAGCCACAGATCAGTTTAGCTTCTTTTATTTTACTTCCTGCTGCCTTCACAGTTTCTTGAGTTAACATGATCATTTCTTACAATATGCAAGTGACTCAGCGATGTCGACATTTCACCACCATTTTATGCTGACAGGATCCTCCATTTTAGATTGACAGGGCCCTTGGCTATGCGAAGCGAGTTGTTACCATATTTTGCATTCTATATCCTCACCATTGTGTCTGTGTTCAATCGCTGACTGACATCACATGAGCTTCGCCCGCCCTCTGAGGTAGCGCCTCGCTCCTCGGCCTTAGCGCCTTAAGACAGGTGTGTAGCACCTGATTTAGCGCTCCAATCACTTCCAGGGACGATAAAAGCCAAGTTTGCAGTCGGAGGCGATAATTAGCGCCAGGCGCTAATCTCGGCGCCCGGCCGATAATTGCGCCCCAAATGGGGCGATACCGAACTTCTCCCCCTAAATAAAAAAAAATTTAAATCACATTTTTGAAGTGACTTGTAAGTACAATAAATTAACTATTTTAAACAAAACTTTAAATTTTTCAAAAAAATAATTAAAGTTTTTTACGAAGCTAAAAATAAACTTACCTTTTTTAAAAGTATTTTTAAATGATAAATCAATGGAAATTTTTTTTTTACTTTTTTCAACTCTTATCTTAGTAAAAGCAGGCCTTATGCCTGCTTTTACCAGGCACAAGAATTGTAAGGGTTTTCTGCGGGTGGAGGGGCACCAAAAAGTGGAAATCTCTGCCCGCAGAGGCCCTTCTCCCAGGCAGCCGGAGGATCTGTCAAGAGCTTTCTTGACAGATCGGAAATGCCGGCTGTAGTGTCCGTGTGTAGATAAAGACACTGAAGACAGGAGTTGGTTCATAGGTATTTACTAAGCAAGCCTGGGGGGGGTTCTAAAGGATATACACAATACACAGGCTTATATAGCCCAAGTGGCAATTACCAGCATTACGCACACCTGGGGCTCTTAAAGGCACATACACCACAATTGCTCTTAAAGGCACATACACCACAATTCCTCCCCTTCTAGCCAACTAGTACATCATATTTTAAGTAATTATTAATTATATGTTATATGCAAAATAATATACATTGCTGTATTAATTAATTATAAGTTAGTCTCTCAGGAGGCTTCCTGACTCGGTCCGGATAACGCCTCGGGGGTGTCGTAGTTTCTGGTGGTGTAGTAGGTTCTTCTGGCAAGGCTGATTTGGCTTGAAGGCCAGTGTCGGGTTCATCGGGTTCCAGTATCACCGGATCGGAGGTAGATATGGGTATCTCTACTTCATCGTTAGATGTATAGTGTGGTGGTGTAGGTTGTCCCTTTTCGGATGACTTGATGATTTGGTCCGCATGGCGCCTTATTATGCTTTCTCCGATGTCCACGGTATACATCAGTGGTCCTAGTCATGTGCAGATAGTTCCAGGCTGCCATTTCTCGGTACAGTAGTCCCGGGCCAAAACCGGTTGGCCTATCTGGAAGGCCCTAGTTGGCCTTTCATTCATGCCCTGAAACTGCCGGTTCTCCACATCCCTTCGGATGTTGGGCTTGACCAAATCCAGCCGGCATCTTAGGTTTCTATTGTAGAACATCATGGCGGGAGTTTGGTTTGTAACCATATGTGTGGCATTCCTATAGGCAAATAAGAAGTTATCCACCTTGTGCTGAAGTTTTATGTCTTCATTACTCATGGCCTTTATGGCCTTCTTAAAGGTCTGGACAAACCTTTCAGCCAAGCCATTGGTGGCGGGATGGTATGGGGCGGACGTGTAGTGCTTTACTCCATTGTTCTTTAAGAACTTTCTGAATTCTTCGGACACAAATTGCGGTCCATTATCAGAACATATCTGTTCCGGCAGCCCATTCCTGGCAAATATGGTCCTTAATACTGTGATGGTTTTTTCCGTGGTGGTGGAGGACATCTTTATTACCTCCAGCCACTTGGAGTGTGCATCAACTGCGATTAAGAACATTGAGTCCATAAATGGACCAGCAAAGTCGATGTGCACCCTTTGCCAGGGAGATGAGGGCCACTCCCATGGATGTAGAGGGGCCTGTGGTGGAGCATTTTGGACCTTCTGGCATCCTAGGCAGCTCTTGGTCATGTCTTCGATGTCTCCATCGATACCTGGCCACCATACAAATGTCCTAGCTAGGTTCTTCATTTTCACTCCACCCAGATGCCCCTCGTGAAGCTCCTTTAGCACTTTCTCCTGGAGTTTGGGTGGAATCACCACTCTGGATCCACACATCAAGGTTCCTCGGCACACTGACAGCTGTTCTCTTCTTTGTGAGAATGCTGGCAACAGTGGTTCGCCATGTGCTGGCCATCCCCTCATTGTTAAATCGTAGATCCGTGAGAGAGTAGGGTCATTTCTGGTCTCCCTTTCAATGGCAGAATTTGTCACCGGTAGACATTCCATGATGGTAGAGTGGAATATCTCTACTGGGTCTACTGTAGGTGCCTCTTCTATCGTTGGCAACGGCAGGCGTGATAAACCGTCAGCATTCCCATGCTGTTTTGACCCTTTGTATTCAATGTTGTATTGGTGTGCCCCTAGAAAAAGGGACCACCTCTGTAGTCTTTGTGCCGTCATAATGGGGACACCTTTCTTAGGGTTGAATATGGAGATGAGGGGTTGATGGTCAGTCAGCAAGGTAAATTTTTGTCCGTGTAGGTAATGGTTGAATTTCTTCACTCCCCATACCAGGCTGAGTGCTTCCCTGTCTATCTGGGAATAGTTACGCTCAGCTGAGTTCAATGAGCGTGACGCAAAAGCTATCGGCCGTTCCGAGCCATCAGGGAATCTATGGGACAATACCGCTCCTATGCCGTAAGGGGATGCATCGCACGCCAGTCTGATTGGTAATGATGGGTTGTAATGAGCCAAAACTTTGTCGGATGTGATTAAGTCTTTACATTTATGGAAGGCACGTTTACAGTCTTCATTCCATTTCCAAATCACTCCTGTGTGTAGAAGATCATTAAGAGGGTGTAGAATAGTTGATAAGTTCGGTAAAAATTTATGATAGTAATTTATTAATCCCAGGAATGACCTCAATTGTGAAACATTTTCAGGTGCTGGGGCTTTTATAACCGCTTCAATTTTTTCAGGTGACTTATGCAACCCTTCCTTATTAATTATGTGGCCACAATATGATATCTGATTTTGGAAAAATTCGCACTTGGGGCGATTTGCTCGTAGGCCCCGTTCTTTCAGCCTAGTGAGCACCTGCTCCAAATTGGCAAGGTGCTCGTTGTCGTTTTCTCCTGTTATAAGGATGTCGTCTAGGTAACACTGAGTCCCCGGAATCCCTTGCAGGACTTGCTCCATAGCTCTTTGCCAGATAGCTGGAGCTGATGCTATTCCAAAAACCAGTCGATTGTACTGGTACAGGCCTTTGTGTGTGTTTATTGTGAGATACTTTTTAGAGGTCTCCTCAACCTCCATCTGTAGATATGCCTGTGCCAAGTCAATTTTTGTGAAACGTTTTCCTCCGGATAGGGAGGCGAAAATATCTTCTATCCTCGGAAGAGGATACTGTACCGTGTGAAGGACCGGGTTTACAGTCACCTTAAAGTCCCCACAGATGCGAATTTTTCTCTGTTCCTCAGAGTTATTTTTCAATGCTTTTTTCATGACTGGAACGATGGGTGTTGCCCATTCGCTCCAATCTATTTTGGATAATACGCCTGCCTTTTCCAAATTCTCCAGCTCTGCCTCGACTGCCGGACGTATTGCATATGGCACCGGTCTTGCCTTAAAAAATTTTGGAATTGCTGCATCTTCCACTTTTATTGAGGCGGTGATGCCTTTCAAGGTTCCTAGTTTCTCTTGAAACACTTCTTTGGCGTTGGCCAAGATGTCTTTTAATCGTTCAGGTATGATGTCATCATTGTTTTTTTCCTTACTGGTCACCGTCAGTGCCTGAATGGAGTGCCAGTCTAAACGTATCTTCCTTATCCATTCACGTCCCAACAACGGTGGACCACCATCTTGTAGAATGTATAAATACAACTTTTGTATTTCTTTGCCGTTGTATACCACAGGCACCTTTATTTTTCCTTTGGGGTATACTTTCTGCCCCGTATATGTTTTTAAGATTATGGATGTGTCTTTTAGAGGTATATGCGAAAATAGCCTCTCGTAATCTCGTCGATTTATTACGGTTAGAGCTGATCCTGTATCTAGCTCCATTTTAACTGGGGACCCTGCTATTATGAGGGTAACCCAAATGGTCTGGTAATCTTCATTGGCAATTACATTATGTAATTTGAGAGAGCTTAGTCTCTTGTTCCCGGAGTCGCTATCGCTCTTCTGGTCTTTGGAGCTACTGTCCGTCATCATTTGTACCTTTCTGTGCTTTTCCTTATTGATTCTTTCCCCGTTAGTGGATTTTTTATTTTCAGATCGGCATACACGTGGAATGTGTCCCATCTTTCCGCATCGCCGGCATGCTTTTTCTTTGAACCAGCAATCCCTCTGGTCATTGTTGGATCTGCTGCAGCGATAACATCTCTCGAAACCCCGTGTCATTTCATGGGAGCCGAAGTCCTGTGGCCTTTGCTGTATCTTTGCCGCTGCTATTGCACTGAAAGCCTTGTCCAGTGTTAAATCTTTTCCAGAAGATACCTTTTTTTGTGTTTCTACACTTAGGGGATCGCAGATGAATTTGTCTTGCAAAGAATCTGCCAGTCCTGCCTCGAATTGGCAGTGTAGGGTATCAACAATCTCCTCAAAATTCTTGTCCATCGGTTCGGCTGGAGTGATTAAGTTGCGTAACAGCTTGTATGTTTCTGCGCCCATTAGATCCAGAAGCACTGAAGCTTTTTTTTCCTCTTCTATTCCATTTGCGGTGCAAAACACCTCCACTCTTTCTACATATGTGGTCCAATCCTCTATCTTGTTATCAAAAACATCAATATTGCCAAAGTTAGGCTCTGTTTCGTTATCAAAAGCATCAATATTGCCAGACTTAGGCATTTCAAAAAAGATATGGCGCTTCCCGCGCTTTTTTTTTCTCTCTGTAGCAACGATATGGCGCTTCCTGCGCTTTCCCGCCGCTGCTACCGATAACAATGCTGTTTTACTGTGGTTTCCGTTTATTCACTGTTGGAGACTCGTTCCCGACGGAGGTCTAAACGCTGACCTGCTTGCCGCGCCGGCCGTCTCCCGAGTGTACCCTCCCAGTCCGTTATTGCTTGCCTCCGATTTCGCTGCCTGTCTCAGCTGTAGAGCCCACCGCTGGAGCCCCAGCCTGACGCCCAGGAAGGATTAGCGCAGTACCTGCCACCAGCTTGGCCAGCTGGTGAAACCACAGTTTCTATTACTTCCTTGAGTCTTCTGGACGCTGGAGGAATCGATGTCCTTGAGGTGCTGCCGAATTGCAGGTAAGTCCGTTTCCACCTCGTCGCCACTGTAGTGTCCGTGTGTAGATAAAGACACTGAAGACAGGAGTTGGTTCATAGGTATTTACTAAGCAAGTCTGGGGGGGGTTCTAAAGGATATACACAATACACAGGCTTATATAGCCCAAGTGGCAATTACCGGCATTACGCACACCTGGGGCTCTTAAAGGCACATACACCACAATTGCTCTTAAATGCACATACACCACACCGGCTTCCAGCGCATACGCAGTGCCTGCCTGAAACCGACATTTCTGATGTCCCTACGGGTGGGTACACAGCGCGTACTCACCTGTAGGGATCGGAATATACTGCCTGTGATAATAATAATAACTTCTGGGAAGTTATGTGCACATCACTTCCTGTGAACTGTGAACTCTGTGCACGCATCACTTCCTGTGCATACGTCACTTCCTGTGTTTGGACTAGTATAAATACTGAACTGCTCAGCATGGTAATAGGGCTTCACCTAGAGGCATGGTGAAGACCGCTCTTGTATATAGTTTAATTATAAGTTGCTTAAAGCTTACTTTAAAGTTCCTTGATGTGTGAGACTCTTTTGTTACACCAATTTAAGCAACTTAGTATTTACACTCACAAATACTAGACCTTCGGACAAACTCGGAGTTAAGGATCCAGGGAACCACCCATCATGGAAAACATCGTTAAACCTACTCGTCTGGACTTGGACCCAAACGCACCAGCAGCTGGCAGGGTATGGAAGCATTGGTACCGTACTTTTGAGAATTTTCTTGATGAATGTAAAGTGAATGCTTCTACTAAACTGAGGATACTTATCAACTATGTGACCCCAACAGTGTTTGAATATGTTGATGAATGGGATAATTACGATGAGGTGATCCGGGCACTTAAAAAACTATATGCCAAGACCGCAAATGAGGTCTATGCTAGACATCTACTGGCCACAGCCCGACAAGGGCCAGGGAAATCGATCAACGAATTCCTTCAAGAACTTCGCAGGCTCAGCGTAGATTGTGACTTTCAGGCAGCCTCGGCTGAGCTGTACCGCAAAGAAATGATTCGTGATGCTTTCATCTGCAGGATTGCCTCTCCATTTATACGCCAGCGTCTACTAGAAAGTAAAACACTTGAGCTACAAAAGGCTTTTGACCTGGCTTGTTCTCTGGATTTGGCAAAGAAAAATGCAGACCTCTATCGGCTGCCCAGATCTCGACCTGCTGCTGTAACTGCAACCAGACGATTCAAGTGGCCTCAGGTGAACCCTATCATGGAGGAATCTAATCCTGATGATACTTCTGATGAAGAAGAGGAGTATGACCCCACTTTAGCAGCCTCTTGGCAATCTAGGAAGGAATGCTTCTTTTGTGGAGATTCTTTTCACCCTAGGAAATTCTGCCCTGCTCGCAATGCGATCTGCAGTCATTGCGATAAAAAGGGACACTTTGCAAAAGTTTGCCAATCAAGAGCCTCTACGAGGGCCTATCCAGCTAAGGCCTACCGAACTGCCCCAATTAGGGCCTATCAAGATGCTCCGGCTAGGACCTATCAAGCTTCCTCTTGAGCTCTCTCCCGAAGAAGCACACCTAGAGTTTCAGCCACTCTCTGTGCAACCACACCAATTACAGCTGCTTGCCCACAGAACCTGTTTCATGCAGCTACAAAAGTTTCAATTAATGGGCATACCTTAGATGCCTTAATTGACTCAGGAAGTACTGATAGTTTCATTAGAGAACAGATTGTTGCGAAATTGAAACTACATATCTTCCCATCGGACCAGGCAATTGCGATGGCTCAGTCATCACTTAATACCAGAATCTCCGGCTTTTGTATTATTGATATGACACTTAATGGTCGCATGTATCCCTCCACCCGACTTTCGGTGCTCAAGGGCTTATGTAGTGATCTCATCTTAGGGCTGGATTTTCAAAAACAGCATAAGAAACTCACCATTGAGTTTGGCGGGTCCAAACCTGGACTTACTATTTCTAATATACTGTCTAAATTACCGTTTTGTGCATTATCAGCAGCTTCACTTGATGAACCCTCATTATTTGCTCCTCGATGCAAACCAATAATAACAAAATCGCGGCGCTTTAGTCAGGAAGACCAATCTTTTATTGAGGCTGAAATCTCTCGACTTTTAGCAGAGGATATCATCGAATCATGTTCGTCGCCCTGGCGGGCTCAAATCGTCATCGTCAAGAACCCTCTAAAACCTCACAAACAATGGCTATGCATTGATTATTCGCAAACCATCAATCAATATACTGACTTGGACGCCTACCCATTGCCACGCATTGATGATATGGTTAATAAACTGGCCGAATACAAAGTGTTCTCAACTTACGATTTAAAAAGTGCCTATCATCAGGTACCCTTGAAGGTCTCAGATAAGCAGTGCATGACCTTTGAGGCTAATGGACGGCTGTACCAATTTCGTCGCCTCCCATTCGGGGTTACTAATGGAGTGGCTGTCTTCCAACGGGCAATGGATGGCCTGGTTAAGCAGGAAAACTTAAGGGACACTTTTCCCTATCTTGATAATATTACTATAGCAGGTCACGATCAACAGGAACACGACGCCAACCTCCAAAAATTTCGGGATGCCCTCCATCACCGTAACTTAACTTTGAATGAATCTAAATCTGTTGAGTCGCAACTGACCGTCAACATCCTTGGCTACTGCATAGGCAATGGTTTCATTAAGCCAGACCCAGAAAGACTTCGCCCGCTCCAAGAGCTCCCATCACCTAAGAATCCGGCTTCTTTACGTCGGGCTCTCGGTCTGTTTGCATACTACACTAAAGCAGCGGCGGCAGGCAGCGAGAGAGGCGGGACCTGTGGGAGACTCGGCGGCGGCAATAAAAGCAGCAGCGGGGCCAGGAGAGGCCTCAGAGCAGCGGTGGCAGGCAACGAGAGAGGCGTGACCTATGGGAGACTCGGCGGCGGCAATAAAAGCGGCAGTGGGGCCAGGAGAGGCCTCAGAGCAGCGGCGGCAGGCAGCGAGAGAGGCGGGACCTGTGGGAGACTCGGCGGAGGCAATAAAAGCGGCAGCGGGGCCAGGAGAGGTCTCAGAGCAGCGGCGGCAGGCAACGAGAGAGGCGGGACCTGTGCGAGACTCGGCGGCGGCAATAAAAGCGGCAGCGGGGCCAGGAGAGGCCTCAGAGCAGCGGCGGCAGGCAGCGAGAGAGGCGGGACCTGTGGGAGACTCGGCGGTGGCAATAAAAGCGGCAGCGGGGCCAGGAGAGGCCTCAGAGCAGCGGTGGCAGGCAACGAGAGAGGCGTGACCTATGGGAGACTCGGCGGCGGCAATAAAAGCAGCAGTGGGGCCAGGAGAGGCCTCAGAGCAGCGGCGGCAGGCAGCGAGAGAGGCGGGACCTGTGGGAGACTCGGCGGCGGCAATAAAAGCGGCAGCGGGGCCAGGAGAGGCCTCAGAGCAGCGGCGGCAGGCAACGAGAGAGGCGGGACCTGTGCGAGACTCGGCGGCGGCAATAAAAGCGGCAGCGGGGCCAGGAGAGGCCTCAGAGCAGCGGCGGCAGGCAGCGAGAGAGGCGGGACCTGTGGGAGACTCGGCGGCGGCAATAAAAGCGGCAGCGGGGCCAGGAGAGGCCTCAGAGCAGCGGCGGCAGGCAGCGAGAGAGGCGGGACCTGTGGGAGACTCGGCGGCGGCAATAAAAGCGGCAGCGGGGCCAGGAGAGGCCTCAGAGCAGCGGCGGCAGGCAGTGAGAGAGGCGGGACCTGTGGGAGACTCGGCGGCGGCAATAAAAGCGGCAGCGGGGCCAGGAGAGGCCTCAGAGCAGCGGCGGCAGGCAGCGAGAGAGGCGGGACCTGTGGGAGACTCGGCGGCGGCAATAAAAGCGGAGCGGGGCCAGGAGAGGCCTCAGAGCAGCAGCGGCAGGCAGCGAGAGAGGCGGGACCTGTGGGAGACTCGGCGGTGGCAATAAAAGCGGCAGCGGGGCCAGGAGAGGCCTCAGAGCAGCGGCGGCAGGCAGCGAGAGAGGCGGGACCTGTGGGAGACTCGGCAGCGGCAATAAAAGCGGCAGCGGGGCCAGGAGAGGCATACCAAACTCCAGTCTGCGAGCTCAGAAGGTAGCAGAGAGGTAAAAAGTAATCGGGGTGTGACGTCACCAGGGAGCAGGTAAGTGATTGGTTGGTGAGTATTTCTCTCTTTTCATTACAAGCTTGAATTCTGTGGTGTTAAATTTCTAGGGTCTCTGTGTTGTAGTGAGGACAGTTGGTAAATAAAGCGCCCTAGAGCATACCTGTAACTGGGGTATTGAATAAATTTTTAGATTAATTAAAGGAGAAAGTCATGGCAGGAGAGCTCAGACCCGTGTTCTGCTCCTCTTGCTCCATGTGGGAAGTCAGGGACGCTGCCAGTGTCCCTGGCGACCTTGTGTGCGGGAAATGCATCCAGCTGCAGCTACTTGTAGACCGCATTGCGGCGCTCGAGCTGCGGGTGGATGTGTTTTGGAGCATGCGCGATGCTGAGAGGGTCGTGGATAGCACGTTTAGCGAGTTGTTCACGCCGCAGGGTAGGGCTGCACAGGCAGAAAGAAACTGGGTGACCATCTGGCGGAGCAACAGAGGCAGGCAGGAAGTGCAGGGGCCCCATGCGGAAATCCCCCTTTCAAACAGGTATAACAAGTTGGATACTGTTGAGGGGGATGACTCACCAGGGGAAGGCAGCAGTGTAAGATTCGAAATTTTCAGCAAAAATCACTCAAGAAAACCGGATAAAATAAGACTGTTTATTGACCAAAGTAAGCTTGCACAGAAAAACCTTTGATAAAAGGGCATACAAAATGGCCGCCGGGCCCCGTGATCAGTTTCTGAACCATTTTATTTCTGTTACTGCAAGCCAGACAGGCTTGTGGATTGAAGACAGTAAGCCCGCGAAAGCCAGTATCTGGGAACTGAAACTCAGAGAAACAGCATACATATTCAATGAATTCTAAGTACAGGATGGGGCCCATCAAGATATGGGCGGACAATGCAAAAACACTTATACCCATTTATTGTACAAAGGAGAAACCGTTTAGCAGCCATCAAGGAAAATCTCCGGACCGATCAATATGCGAACCGAGTCGCGGTGACAATGAAAAAGACATTAAAAGACATTATCGGCCAGGAAGGCCAGTTTAAGTTATCACCGGCTCCGTTACAAGACAAAGCGCCCCTGCAGAGATTTCTGCCCGCCAAAATTAATACAAAGACAGGACTATGATTTGGCGGGAGATAAGACTGTCCCAAAAGGGTATAACTATGGATTGAAAGTCCATCTAAGTTACTGGAACAACTTCGGACTTCTTCCTCGACTTCTGCTACGCTGGGCAACTTCAGACTTCTACTTCTTCAAGGACTTCTTCTACAAGGAACGAACGAAAGACGGACGGTGCCAGGCTAGGCGCCTCTTCCACTTCGGCAGATGCGGAATCGATGAAGACGTTTTCGTCTTTTTAAAGACGGACGACTTCGGTGAAAAGACAACGTGGTCGATGTTCAGCCGAACAAGGCTCGGCCACGACGAGAAGACGACGAGGGTGGCCCGGGTACTGGGGTCGGGAGATCATCGACGACCCAGGCTGACGGAGAAGAAACCCTCTGGAGAACCGGCGATCCAGGCCGGAAAGATTCTTCCATGTACATGCACTTCTTCAACAGCCTGCATCTGAAGTTTGCTCCATGAACCCAAATCCACGATAGTGGATCTCAACCTTGACGAGCGCTCATCGAGGCTGTGTCTACCCCACCGCCTCGAGGGAGAGAGAATATCGGCTGCGCCAGAAGCTTCCAAATCCACGTGACGACGGAAAGCGGTGCCAAAAGGCTGCGAACCCCCTTTTTCGCGATTACAAGAGTGGTGAGCATGATCCCAAGTTCCCCAGGTCGAAACTTAGTTTAGGTATAGGGGAGGGAGTTAAGGGTAATCGTAATGTGTTTCCCCTTTTACGATGTGCCGTGTGTTCCCCATTTCCATAGAGTTAAGTTCATGAATTTGTGTATGATTATAGTAACTTTAATCTGTGCCTATGACATGTATTTTGTAATGCTTCAAACTGTTTAAAAATAAAAGCATCCATTTCGTGCTATTCAACCTGGTCTACTGAGTTCTTTCTCTGCACTACTGTTCTCTGCATCTAAGTCCAAGGTCTAGAACCGTAGGGGGAGTGGGTCGAACCACTCAAGGGTAATTATTGCACGAAGCCTGGCAGGAGACCAGAAATTGCGACCGTGGCAGGACCTTGGCAGCAGGAAAGTAGTGTGTTAGATCAAGGTCTCAATAAACGAGATGTGATGGATGAAAGAATAGCCGATTATGTTTTTGGAAAAGTCAACCTCACAAAGCAATGGATATCTGATCTGTTGAGAGATAGGCGCCCGCTAGACACAGCCATCAAGTGGACAGCGGGTAAAGAGCATAAGAAATCTGTAGAGAAGGCGGTCTGGCTGATGTGCTACAAGAAGCAAGTCCAGCTTTTGGACCAGGTCGTTGCAGCACAGACAGCCCAGATCAACGGTTTGCTTAAAGACGTAGAGGAGAAGGTTGCGGGAGGTCAACAACTGATTAAAGTGCTTAACGCGCTGAATCAGGAACGCCACTCCATAATTCACTGCCACAAAACCCGGGTAGAATATATAAAATGTCAGGTCATTGAAGCCAAGGCCAGTGAAGGTAGAATGAGAGACAGGTGTTTCCGTCTAGCCAAGCAGATAGAGAGACCCAAGAGGAAAAACTTCTGGGAGTCAGGGCAGCATATAAGATGGCCATGGAGGATAGATCTGAGAGCACCGACCACAGCGCTTGCCGCAGGGAGCAGGAGGACCTGAAAATGGCCCTAGCCAAGGCAAACGGGTTGGTGTGTCTCATAAATCCACCAGCGAGTCAGCTATTGCTAGCCAAGGAATCCAAAAGACCGATTCCACAAGAGGCAGTTGGAGTACCGACTCCCGAACCCTCTGCGCCGCCTGCTTATGATGAGTCTTGGACTCCGGGAAAGGAGACGGAGACGGTAGAGGAAGAGAGTCCTGAGGTAGAGCAACCCCAGATAGTAGAGTCAGGGCTGGCGCCGATGTGTCCAACTAGACACCGGAGGCTCGGTCCAAATGACGCAAATGGCGATGACGGACCCCTTGAGAGTCAGATCGTAATGCCCCATAGCGCACGACAGCTAAGAGAACTGATAAGTCACATCCCAAAACTCTCCAAGTCAGGAGATCCCTCCGTGCATTTCAGGGACGTGGAGCAGACCGCAGCAGTCAATGACTGCGACGGGGTTGAACAGTCTAAAATGCTGCTGTTCTCCCTGGACAGTTCACTCCTCCAGTGTCTCCCTGACGAGAGCAAGAGAGCGCACAGGGACTATGAGTTGCTACGGGATGAGATTCTGGAGATTATGGGAGAGGGGGACGGAAATCCGTTCCTCCGTTTAGAAAAGACAGTGCAGCTAGAGGGAGAACCCCCACGGGTGTTCGCCGAAAGGTTGTGGCCAGTGTATCAGCGCAGCTGCCCGGGCGGGCCGGCCCGGGCCGGGTTGAATAATGAACAGAGAGCTCATTGGCTTCGGTGCCTGGTAGCAGGTTGCCTGCCAGTAGTGAGGGAGCAGGCCAAAGCATGGTTTGACCCCACTAACGCCCGCTCCACGGAGGATCTAGTACTACATCAGCTCACGATCAGTTATAGGAACAACAAGGGGAAGAAAACGCCTGTTGTAAAAGGAAAGGTGCATGAGGTGAGGCCCGCAGCCTCTGCTAAAAGGGAATGGCGTCAGGAGGGAAATCGCCCTCCCCAAGCCACCAGCAGTTGTTACGGGTGTGGGAAGGAGGGTCATTGGCGCAAGGACTGTCGGAATCCATGGAAGGATAAGAGAGAGAGCGCGTTCGCCGCAGCCCAAGCCCGAGCCCAAGCCCAAGTCGCCCACGGTCCGATCGTTACCCCAGCACCAGCACAAGCACAAGTGCAGACCACTGCCCCAACACCAGTCCAGAAGCCAACCGTAGCCCCCACCCCAACCACAGGGGGTGGTGCGGTTGTGGATCCCGCTGCGACCGAGCCAGTCTTGGAGGCTATGCGGTCTCTGATGACCTGGCAGGGGAAGGTAGCGGTCGCCAACAGCCCGATCGCTCCCGAGACCCCAACCGAAGCACCTAAATGACTGACGCCCGCGCAGCCCGTCTACTTGTGTCCGCTCCGCTATGACGCCTGGAGAAGACCTGTGGTGGAGATGGAGGTGGAAAGACAAAAGGGTAGTTACCTGTTGGATACGGGAGCTTCGTGTACCGTGATCCACACGGACAAACCTTTTGCCTCACCCCTGTCCGCCCAGGCTCCATACTCAGTAGCGGGTTTCACAGGCAGAGAACAGGCTGGCGCGTACTCCATCCCGCTCTCCATTCAGTTGGGAGCACTCCACACCACATCGACGTGCATCCTATTGAAGTGGAATGAGGGGGGTGGAAAAGGCATCCTCGGGGCTGATTTCATGGTGGAACACGGGATCCTCGTGGACCTGAGAAATCACTGTCTCTGGGGAGCCGAGAGCGGTTTAGGTAAGGTAGTCGTAATCCCAGGGAAGGAAGAAAAGGGGGCCCTATGCACCATGAAGCCGTCAGGAGGTTACGATCTCGGGCTCATGGTAACGAACGTCCCAACGGACTTGCAGGCGTGTGTGTCGGAAAATCTGACCGCGTTTGCCACCCACAAGCACGACTGTGGGAGAGTCACTGGGTTTGAGGTCAGCGTAGACAGGGACCCCATGATCCGACCCCAAAAGCAGTATAATTTCCCCAAGGAGGCAGAACCCGACATGGAGACAGCAATATCTTCATTGGTGCAGCAGGGCGTATTGAGAACCATAGCCACTCACGTGAACTCCCCATTATGGCCGGTAAAGAAGCCGGACAATTCGTGGAGAGCCACGGTGGACTACAGAGTCCTCAATAGTAACATCCCAGCCTGCACACCCACGGGAGCAGCAGTTGCAGACCTAATAGGGAGTATTCCAGCATCGGCGACCACGTTCACGGTGCTGGACATCTCGAACGGTTTCTGGTCCATCCCGCTGCGGAGGGAGGATCAGTAAAAGTTTGCCTTTACTTTCAAAGGGCAACAGTACACTTGGAACTGCTTACCACAGGGTTTTCACAACAGCCCCAGCATTTTCCATCAGTGCATGGCGGGGAGTTTAAAAGAGTTCAGCCAGCCCAACCAGATAGTACAGTATGTGGACGACTTACTCCTGTTCACGGACACAAGGGAGGAGCACGGCCCACTATTAGCCGAATTGTTGGAACTGTTAGAAAGGAAGGGTTTCAAAGTAAACCCAAAGAATGCCCAGATCGGCCAGCAGGAAGTCAAATTCCTAGGTCTGGCCATCCGCGCTGGGGAAAGAGCCATAGATAAGGCCAGAAGGGAATCAATACAAGATCTGCCGATTCCCAACACAGTAACGGGTGTAAGGTCCTTTTTGGGATTGACCGGGTACTGCAGAGATTTCATCGAGGACTATGCTGCCACAGCAGCCCCGCTACTCCGACTCTTACACAAGGGAGTCGAGTGGTCTTGGGATGAGGGGTGCCAGGCAGCATTCGAGAAGTTGAAAAGAGATCTGCAGACCGCGCCAGCCCTAGGGGCCATAGATGGGGGAGAGGAGTTCTTCCTGGAGGTAGCCGCTAGTGGGGACAGCCTGAGCGCAGTGTTGCTCCAGGAGCGGCACGGCAAGCTGAGACCAGTAGTTTATTCCTCCAGGGTGCTCACGGATGTAGAGAGGAGTTTCTCCAATTGCGAACGGCATCTCCTGGCCACGCATTGGGCTGTGAACAGATCAGTGATCTTCACAGGAACCTCTCCCATCACGCTCCTCACCCATCATACCCCCACAAAGATGCTTCTGGATGGAAGGATTAAGGATGGAACCGTAAGCAGCGCTCGGATTGTGCGCTGGACCCTCCTCCTTTCCCAGATGGATCTCAAAATTAAAGGCCTCTGCGCGCAACGGCTCGCAGCCAATACGGCATATCCCGGGACAGCCCATCGATGTTCCATAGAAGGGGTATGGGAAGTCAACATAGGTTTACGGGCCGGGATACATCCCACAGGCCGCGAAATCTACGTAGACGGTTCTAGCACTGTATCTGATGGCGAACGACTCACAGGGTGTGGAGTTTATGACCCTGCGGCAAACATTGCCCTGGCAATTAAGCTCCCCAGCACTATGAGCACACAGCAGGCTGAACTGTCCGCGGTGGCGTACGTGGTTACCCACCCCGAGATTTTCCCAACCCCATACACGATTTGCTCAGACAGCATGTTCACCTGCAATTCGTGTACAGAGTACCTCGCCATCTGGTCCCGACGCGGATATACCTCCGCGGACGGGCGGCCTTTAACAGTTAAGCCCTTGCTGGAAAAGATCCTAGCAGCTGCGGGTGAGAAAGGGGAGGTGTTCATCCATAAGGTGAAGGCTCACTCCACCACAGAACCCCGCAGCCAGGGCAACCAGCACGCGGATGCGCTAGCCAGGGAGGGTGCCCGCAACGGCATTCTCTGGGACACCTATGGACCCGGACCCGTGGCGGCGATCCAAGGCAGGGAGGGAATTCCAGGGAACTCAGGGGTGACACCGCCCCCAGACCTAAAGACCATCCAAACCCTGGATCCCGCCCTAAAAGCAGTCCTAAAAGCCATCACAGAAGGCAAGCAGGTAGAGGGTCCGTACAGTGCGGCAGCCCTCACAGTCAAAGAAGGTATGCTGTTCCGAGAGGAGCAGTGGGTTGTGCCACAGCAGCACCGGAGGGAATTCCTGCAACTGGCCCACGAGGGTCCAGGAGCGGGACACCCCGGGCCTGAGGTCACCTGGCAACGGGTAGAGCAGGCGGGATGGTGGCCGGGACTTCGGGACGATGTCCGCGAGTTCTGCACAAGCTGTCTTGTGTGTGCTGCTAACAACCCAGACCCCCACAAAAGGAAGGTGCTCATGGGGCACATTAGGAGGGTAGAGGGACCATGGCAGTCGATTCAGGTCGACTACATAGGGCACCTGCCCGCCGCCCAGGGAGGCTATAAGTACTGCCTTGTCCTGGTAGATGTGTTCACCAAATGGGTAGAAGCTTTCCCGTGCAGAACAGCTACGGCACTGGGTACTGCTAAGATCTTGATTCGGGAAGTGTTCTCACGGTGGGGACTCCCCCGTTTTGTAGAGTCCGACCAAGAGAGTCAGTTCACCGGTCAAGTAATGCAGAACGCCCTCATGCTCTTGGGCATTGAGGGGAAGTGGCACGTAGCATACAATCCCCAGTCATCCGGGATTGTTGAGCGCATGAATCGGACCCTCAAGGAAAAGCTGAGGAAGGAGACAATGGGCTCGCCCCAGAAATGGGCGGAGGTCCTGCCTTTAGTCCTCATGGGGATCCGAGCCAGCCAGTCCAAAAGTACGGGGTATTCCCCGCACGAATTAATGACTGGAAGGATCATGCGAACACCCACCCATGTACTAGCCCCGGTGCTCACTGAGGGCCAGATCCGAGAGGTGAAACGAGACAAATTCGTCCAAAACCTTTTTGAGCGCCTGAAACAGATTTATGGGCAGGCGGCTGGGAACATGGGAAGACAGCGCCAGGGAAATAAACTGTTATTGGAACCTCGTAAACAACAAGAGTGGGTAGTCGAAGACCAGGTCATGGTCCGAAACTACGCCAGGGTAGGGAGTTTTGAACCACTGTGCATGGGGCCTTACAGCATTGTGGACAAGGCCAGCCCCATGGTTTATGCAGTGAAGATGCCCCGACGTACCAAATGGTTTCACATCAACCAGTGTAAACTGTTTAAGCCGGGTGCACAAGGGCCATCAAAGGGGAACAGGTCTGAGAACAAAGATCCTCAGCCTGCAACAGAGTCACAGACCACACAGGCTGGAACAGTAGCCTGCGTGAAGGGAGAGGCCATCCCATTGGAGTGGGATGTCTCACCTTTTGAATGGGATTTAGGCAGGAGAGAGCACGAACAGCTCGACCTCGCCTTAGACCCAATCACGGAGGAGGAATTGTCAGAGAACGACGATCCCGCCCTCGACTCAAGCTTGGGGGAGGTAGGGAATGGGTGCGGAGACTCACTACCTATAGGGACAGATGAGGTGGAGTCGGAAGCCACAGATCCCGACCCCGGGGGGGCGGAGCCTGAGGGAGGGGAGCTGGAGCCGGCAGCTGTGGAGGAACCACAGGCTGTGAAGGTAACAGTCCCAACCCCCAGTCCATCAGCCCCGGGAGCCCAACCCAAAGCAGCCCCTCATAGGTCAGCTCGAGCGCCCCAGCCCAGAAAGTTTTGGCCAGATTCTCCCCATCTTTCCCAACCACGGCTTAGAACAGCCCCAGGAAGGCATGGTCCCTGTTCAACAGCGACAGGCTGCGGGGGATCAAAGCCGAAGGTCAGTGCAGCCCCACCGCAGGGTGTGGCACACGACAGACCTCACAGGGATTAGGCAAGCCGCCCCGCGGAGGGCGGCGCTGTACATAAGTTAAGTTAGGTAATTATGGCGATAATTTAAGGAAATGTATATAGCGTTAAGATGTGTTAAGAGTACAATTTTGGAATCTGCCCGTTATGTGTGTTTGTGTGGGAGCGGGGTCCAGGAACCCGCGCGTCCATTTAATTAGGCCAGCACCTACTGGGAGCCCGGCTACATCATTTTATTGGTTACAGAAGCCTGGGATATGATGGAAAAGATTCTCATCGCGTTCATGGCGATCGGGTGCGGGTGGGCCTACCGAGGCCGCACCAAGGACGTCATCATCTTCGGGTGCTCCGGGGACACGGCCCCCATCGCAGCGGATGGGACAGGGGAGCGAGAGGTTGAGGAAACCACCACCTACTTCCACCAAGGGAGATGGCCAGGTTGGCTGGGAACGAATTCTACGGAATATTCCAGCAATTTCGGTTTTGCCTACCAAGAGACTTCGTTAACGTGCCCTCGGGTGAGGATCCTTGCACCCAGAGTCAGCGTTACCTTGGGAAAGAGGATTTGTCTGGTGTGCAACGGGAACGTATCACTAAGGCGATGGTGGTGGCTACGAAAGCTGGGAAAGGACATGAGAAACTCTACGGTCGAGTGGGAGCGACTGGGTAATAATACCCATCGGACTATTACGGGGACTCACGGACAATTACGTGTGTGTTGGGACAAATGGTGGGAACCAGATGAAGGAATATATGTCTGTATGTGGGGTTCGAGACACGTTTGCCCCAAGGGCATATCCATCTTCTTACAGAGGCAGTGGCAGGATGAAGGAAAGGGGATGAGATGGGATGTCAGCACTCGAGCGTGCGGAGCCCCATACTCCCCTATTCCGGTAAACGCCACTGAACTCATCACCCGCCCACGCAAGCCCCTGCCCACGCTTCCGGTAGCACTTGCCCAGAAAGGAGGGTGCCCAACCACCACCAAGGGACCCGGGAACGGTTTAGTATTGGTACCCACCGGTCAGGTGCTGTACCAAGGGGTACACTACGCGGTGGCCTCAGTGATTTTAAATCTCACTGAGGTACGATTGCCGGAGTGGTGTCCCAAAGAAACAGAACAATTATACCAGGTCCTGTTAACCTGAATGTTTAGACAATTTTACGAATTTGATTTTGCCGACATCGACAAAGACAAATTATACACCACACCGCCAGAAGTTTTGGATCGAGTCGGGAGACAATGAAGGGGTACTGTAAATGACATATTCACTGCTTTTAATACCGGGACATCTGTCGTCAACGCTCTCGACAACGTGGAGCTGCAGACACAGATCAACGGTTTAAAAGCCCAGTTAAGGAACATACTGACAGACGAAAATAAGGTAGTGGGTTCTGAGTTACATGAGGACCAGGCCATGACACTACACTTTAAGGATATAATCGCTGAGCTGGAGAAACACGCGAGAATGGTAAATGCGCTCATTAAGGAGGATCGGAATGCGTCCGATCAAGCTGCGCAAAACGAGGCCTGTGTGCTGTACGGGGCGTGGTTAATGGGCAAGGGCCGCAGTAATCTTGAGGGTTTAAAACAGGGTTTGGTCCCGTCCTGGATCAGCAACAAGCACTTGCAAGCGCTCCACCCTTTTGAGAATGCATTAAGCCCGTGCCAGCTCAGACTAGCTGCAGAAGCATACCCAGTCCCAGTGGACTGCGGACATTCGAATCATACTATCATGGGAATAGTGGTAAGAATGCCGGTGTTGGGTCCTGCAGCAAAGCCCGCCCCGGTATACAGGGTAGAGAACATTGGAGTCATTCAGGGGGGCGCACACATTCGTTACGCAGTGGTCCCGCCTTACGTCATCAGATGGGAGCATACGATGACAGGCACCGACCTCTCGGGATGTCGGAGCCGGGGAGCACACATCATCCTGTGTCCCCAGCACTTGAATGCCTTTTTGAAGCCACAGTGCGGGTTCAGAACTGCTAGCGCGAAGCCGGTAAATTGCACCATGGAGGCAATGGCAGAGGACCATGTGCCCCCGCAGGTAGCATATATCGGGGGTGGGACATACTGCGTCACCACTGCAGCGCCTCAGCACTGATACGGACAACACGAGTGGTGTTCGATCGGTGATAGCAGTTTCTGTTTCAAACCCAGGGCCAAGGTTCAAGTGGCACAACAACGAATTGTCCCCATTCCTGCACCCTCCACCGTTCACATCACTATCAAAGAGAATTTCACAGACTTGCAACGATTTGTCGCGCATTTTGGTTATGTCATTCCCCCTCTTCCCGAACACCTCACAAAGATTTTAAAAGCCGCTATAGTTTCACAGAAACATTTCTACACACTGGAGCAGAAGACTTTAGAGATAGGAAAAGACATATTGGACATAACCATCCCACCATGGTGGGACTTGTTCACTAACATAGAGGTCCCAGCCTGGATTAGAATAGCATCCCACATCCTAGTAGTGTGTCAGGTTTTGATTGTGATATTTTTGCTCTTCGTGCATTGCAAGAGAGGCAAACGCCTCCAGAGGCACGAGAACGCAGGAGAATGGAGAGAACGCTATGTGCGAATGGGGGAAGAAGACACCCCACTTTAAGCTGCTAGTATAAGATTAAGCGTCCCTCCATTTTTAAAATGTTTTGACCATTCGCGTTTTTTCTTGTGTTTGTTCTGGGTTATAAGGAAATAAGTATTGTTATGTTATTAGTCGTTCTTAAGTTTTTGGATTAATAAAAGGTGTATACAGATGGCGCAAGGGGGTATCAACTCCCGCACATCTGACAGATGAATGTGTTATAGTTTAAGATATGCTGTCTATGATTGTCCAAATGTACAAAGGTTAATTTTCGTTTTCTTCGGAAATGGGAACTGCATGTGTCGTGAGGGTCATAGATAGTTAAGTGCCAGGAATGTTTGGATGTGGGGAATCAGGGAAAGTTTGCTCACCAAGGATTATTGATACTTTAAGCAAGCTATCAGTATCACAGGGGGGCCTGTAAGATTCGAAATTTTCAGCAAAAATCACGCAAGAAAACCGGATAAAATAAGACTGTTTATTGACCAAAGTAAGCTTGCACAGAAAAACCTTTGATAAAAGGGCATACAAAATGGTCGCCGGGCCCCGTGATCAGTTTCTGAACCATTTTATTTCTGTTACTGCAAGCCAGACAGGCTTGTGGATTGAAGACAATAAGCCCGCGAAAGCCAGTATCTGGGAACTGAAACTCAGAGAAACAGCATACATATTCAATGAATTCTAAGTACAGGATGGGGCCCATCAAGATATGGGCGGACAATGCAAAAACACTTATACCCATTTATTGTACAAAGGAGAAACCATTTAGCAGCCATCAAGGAAAATCTCCGGACCGAGCAATATGCGAACCGAGTCGCGGTGACAATGAAAAAGACATTATCGGCCAGGAAGGCCAGTTTAAGTTATCACCGGCTCCGTTACAAGACAAAGCGCCCCTGCAGAGATTTCTGCCCGCCAAAATTAATACAAAGACAGGACTATGATTTGGCGGGAGATAAGACTGTCCCAAAAGGGTATAACTATGGATTGAAAGTCCATCTAAGTTACTGGAACAACTTCGGACTTCTTCCTCGACTTCTGCTACGCTGGGCAACTTCAGACTTCTACTTCTTCAAGGACTTCTTCTACAAGGAACGAACGAAGGACGGACGGTGCCAGGCTAGGCGCCTCTTCCACTTCGGCAGATGCGGAATCGATGAAGACGTTTTCGTCTTTTTAAAGACGGACGACTTCGGTGAAAAGACAACGTGGTCGATGTTCAGCCGAACAAGGCTCGGCCACGACGAGAAGACGACGAGGGTGGCCCGGGTACTGGGGTCGGGAGATCATCAACGACCCAGGCCGACGGAGAAGAAACCCTCTGGAGAACCGGCGATCCAGGCCGGAAAGATTCTTCCATGTACATGCACTTCTTCAACAGCCTGCATCTGAAGTCTGCTCCATGAACCCAAATCCACGATAGTGGATCTCAACCTTGACGAGCGCTCATCGAGGCTGTGTCTACCCCACCGCCTCGAGGGAGAGAGAATATCGACTGCGCCAGAAGCTTCCAAATCCACGTGACGACGGAAAGCGGTGCCAAAAGGCTGCAAACCCCCTTTTTCGCGATTACAAGAGTGGTGAGCATGATCCCAAGTTCCCCAGGTCGAAACTTAGTTTAGGTATAGGGGAGGGAGTTAAGGGTAATCGTAATGTGTTTCCCCTTTTACGATGTGCCGTGTGTTCCCCATTTCCATAGAGTTAAGTTCATAAATTTGTGTATGATTATAGTAACTTGAATCTGTGCCTATGACATGTATTTTGTAATACTTCAAACTGTTTAAAAATAAAAGCATCCATTTCGTGCTATTCAACCTGGTCTACTGAGTTCTTTCTCTGCACTACTGTTCTCTGCATCTAAGTCCAAGGTCTAGAACCGTAGGGGGAGTGGGTCGAACCACTCAAGGGTAATTATTGCACGAAGCCTGGCAGGAGACCAGAACGAGCAAGAGAAACCCCCTACAGCAGCATCCATCTTCCTGGCACTAGGGACGCTTCTGCTGCTCAGAAAGGGAGGAAAAAGAGTGGGAGAGCAATAGTGGTAGGGGATTCTATCGTAAGGGGAACAGATAGGCGTTTCTGTGGCCGCAAACGTGACTCCAGGATGGTTTGTTGCCTCCCTGGGGCCAGGGTCATGGATGTCACTGAGCGGCTACAGGGCATTCTTAAGGGGGAGGGTGAGCAGGCAGAGGTCGTGGTCCACATTGGGACCAACGACATAGGTAGGAAGGGGGATGAGGTCCTGCATCAAGAATATAGGGAGCTAGGTAGCAGATTAAAGAACAGGACCTCAAAGGTTGTAATCTCTGGATTACTCCCAGTGCCACGTGTTAGTGAGTATAGGAATAGGAGGATAGAACAGATGAATGCGTGGCTAAAGAGTTGGTGCAGGAGGGAGGGTTTTAGTTTCCTGGATCACTGGGCCTGCTTCTGGGAAAGGTGGGACTTGTACAAGTCGGATGGGTTGCACCTGAACCAGAGCGGGACAAATATCCTTGCGGGGAGGTTTGCTAGCACTGTTGGGGGGGGTTTAAAATAACTTGGCAGGGGGATGGGATACAGAGGGGAGCTGAAATAGGGTGTGATGTGCTGCCAATTATAGAGGAAAAAACAAGTCAGCTTGGTAGACAGGGCAAATATACAAGGGCAAGCCTGGATGGCATCTATTTTAATGCAAGGAGTCTTGCAAATAAGGTGGATGAACTGAAGGTGTTGATAAACACATGGGAGTATGATATTGTTGCTATCACGGAGACATGTTTGAGGGAGGGGCAAGACTGGCAGCTCAATATTCCGGGGTACAGAATCTTCAGGCGAGACAGAGGGGGGGGTATAAGAGGAGGGGGTGTTGCAATATTAATTAAGGAGTCAATTACTGCAGTAAGGAGGGATGACATATTAGCAGGTTCCTCTAATGAGGCCATATGGGTGGAGCTTAAAAACAAGAAGGGGGCAAGCACTTTGCTGGGAGTGTACTATAGGCCTCCAAACAGTCAGGGGGAGATAGAGGAACAGATATGTAGGCAAATCTCAGAGAAATGTGCAAATAATAGGGTAATAGTAATGGGGGATTTCAACTTCCCCAATATTAACTGGGATAGTCAGAGTGTGAAAGGCACAGAGGGTGTAGAATTCTTAAAGTGCATCCAGGAGAGCTTTTTGAGCCAGCATGTAGAAGGTCCTACAAGAGAGGGGGCGGTACTGGACCTAATTCTAGGGAATGTGGCCGGCCAAGTGGAAGAAGTGCTAGTAGGTGAGCACTTTGGTGACAGTGACCATAATATGGTGAGATTTAAGGTGGTCATGGAAAAGGACAGGGATGGGCCGGAAATAAAGGTTCTAAATTGGGGGAAGGCCGATTTTAATAGGATAAGGCAGGATCTGGCCAAAATGGACTGGGATCAGCTACTTGTAGGAAAATCCCCATCGGAGCAATGGGAGGCTTTCAGAAGGGAGATTGAGATCATACAATGGCAACATGTTCCCGTAAAGGTCAAGGGTGGTTCCAAAAACCACAGGGAACCTTGGATGTCAGGGGATATACGAGATTGGATTAAAAAAAAAAGGTGGGCTTTTGGCAGATACAAAAGGCTAAAGACGGAGGAAGCCCTAGAGGAGTACAAAAAGTGCAGGGGGATACTTAAAAAAGAAATTAGGAGATCAAGGAGGGGCCATGAAATAACACTGGCGAGCAAAATAAAGGAAAATCCTAAGATGTTTTATAAGTATATTAAGGGTAAGAGGATAACTAGGGAAAAAATAGGGCCCATTAGGGACAAAAGTGGAAATCTGTGTGTGGAGCCGGAAGATGTAGGAGGGGTTCTAAATGAATTTTTTGCATCTGTTTTCACTATGGAGAGGGACGATGTAGACATAGAAATAGGGCGGGGGGACTGTGATACGCTCGAACATATTAACATCAAGAGGGAGGAGGTATTGGCGGTTTTAGCAGGCCTAAAAATGGATAAATCCCCAGGCCCGGACGAAATGTATCCCAGGCTGCTGTGTGAGGCAAAGGAAGAGATTGCGGGGGCTCTAACACACATATTCAGAACCTCTCTGGCCACAGGGGATGTGCCAGAGGACTGGAGAACCGCTAATGTAGTTCCATTATTCAAGAAGGGGAGTAGGGAAAAACCAGGGAACTACAGGCCAGTGAGCCTAACATCAGTGGTGGGAAAATTATTGGAAAAAATTCTGAGGGACAAAATTAGTCTCCACTTGGAGAGGCAAGGATTAATCAGGGATAGTCAACATGGCTTTGTCAAGGGAAGATCATGTCTGACTAATTTGATTGAATTTTTTGAGGGGGCGACTAGGCGTGTGGATGAGGGTAACGCAGTGGATGTGGTATACATGGATTTCAGTAAGGCCTTCGATAAAGTCCCGCACAGGAGACTGGTCAAGAAGGTAAGAGCCCATGGAATCCAGGGTGCCTTGGCACGTTGGATACAAAACTGGCTTAGTGGCAGAAGGCAGAGGGTGATGGTCGAAGGTTGTTTTTGTGACTGGAAGCCTGTGGCCAGTGGGGTACCACAGGGATCGGTGCTGGGTCCCTTGCTGTTTGTGGTGTACATTAATGACTTGGATATGAATATAAAAGGTATAATCAGTAAGTTCGTGGATGATACAAAAATTGGTAGGGTGGTAAATAGCGAGGAGGGTAGTCTCAGTCTGCAGGACGATATAGATGGGTTGGTCAGATGGGCGGAACAGTGGCAAATGGAATTTAACCCGGAAAAGTGCGAGGTGATGCACTTTGGGGGGACTAACAAGGCAAGGGAATACACAATGAATGGTAAGACCCTAGGCAAGACGGAGGGTCAGAGGGATCTGGGTGTGCAAGTACACAGATCCCTGAAGGCGGCGGAACAGGTGGATAAGGTGGTAAAAAAGGCATATGGGATACTTGCCTTCATTAGCCGAGGCATAGAATATAAGAGCAAGGAGGTTATGATGGAGCTATATAAAACACTGGTTAGGCCACAGCTGGAATACTGTGTGCAGTTCTGGTCGCCACACTACAGGAAGGATGTGATTGCTTTGGAGAGGGTGCAGAGGCGATTCTCCAGGATGCTACCAGGGCTGGAGCGCTTCAGCTATGAAGAGAGACTGGGCAGATTGGGTTTGTTTTCCTTGGAGCAGAGGAGGCTGAGGGGGGACATGATTGAGGTGTACAAAATTATGAGGGGCATAGATAGGATGGATACTAAGGAGCTTTTTCCCTTAGTAGAAGGGTCAATAACTAGGGGGCATAGATTCAAGGTAAAGGGCAGGAGGTTTAGAGGGGATTTGAGAAAGAACTTTTTCACCCAGAGGGTGGTTGGAGTCTGGAACTCACTGCCTGAAAGGGTTGTGGAGGCTGGAACCCTCACAACATTCAAGAAGCATTTGGATGAGCACTTGAAATGCCATAGCATACAAGGCTACGGACCAAATGCTGGAATATGGGATTAGATTAGACAGGGCGTGATGGCCGGCGCGGACACGATGGGCCGAAGGGCCTCTATCCGTGCTGTATAACTCTATGACTCTATGACTCTATGAAATGGATTCCTCATTTTTCAGACAAAATCCAACCCTTGCTGCATGCTCGATCATTTCCATTGGAAACAACGGCTGTTGCAGCCTTTAACCTTCTCAAAAAACAGTTGGAGAAAGCGGCTCTTCACTCCATCGATGAGAATCTCCCTTTCATAGTCGAATGTGATGCCTCGGAGGTGGCGATCTCGGCTACTCTAAATCAGGAAGGTCGTCCTGTAGCATTAATGTCCAGGACCTTGCAAGGTGCCGAGCTACATTATCCTCCGGTTGAGAAGGAAGCCACAGCCATCATAGAGGCGGTACGGAAGTGGAACCATTTCCTAGCTCGCCAGCACTTTACATTAATCACGGACCAGCGATCAGTCGCCTTCATACTCAATAATCGAAAACGAACCAAAATTAAGAATAATAAAATACAGCTTTGGAGGATGGAACTGGCCTCTTTTGGTTACACCATTCACTATCGACCTGGCAAGGAGAATGTGGCCCCGGATACCCTCACATGAGCATTCTGCTCCACTATGTCGTCCTCTACTCTCATAGATGTCCATAATGGATTGTGTCATCCTGGCGTTACGCGCATGCTACATTTCGTACGATCACTGAATCTCCCTTTTTCTACTGGAGATGTAAAGAAAATGTGCTCAGAATGCCGGCTTTGTGCAGAATTAAAACCTCAGTTCTTCCGCCCCTCAGATGGTATGCTCATACACGCGACCCAACCGATGCAACGACTTAGCATCGATTTTAAGGGCCCAGTACCCTCTTCAACTCGGAACACATATTTGCTCACCATGATTGATGAATATTCACGTTTTCCATTTGCCTTCCCCTGCTCCAATATGCTGGCGTCCACAGTAATCTGCTGCCTTGAGCAGGTATTTTCTCTCTGTGGCATGGCGGCTTACATTCACTCGGATTGGGGTCCATCCTTTATGTCAAGGGAACTCAAGGACTACCTCTCAGAATGGGGAATTGCTACAAGCAAAACGACGCCATATCATCCCATTGGAAATGGGCAGGTAGAGAGGTATAACGGTATCATCTGGAATTCCGTACATCTTGCTTTAAGATCTCGGGGCCTACCAAACCAGCAATGGGAAACAGTGCTTCCGGATGCATTGCACTCTATACGGTCCCTTCTTTCTACAGCCACAAATACTAAACCTCATGAGCGGTTCTTTGGACTCCAGCGTCGCTCATCTTATGGGACATCCCTCCCGTCATGGCTAACTACTCCTGGACCTGTACTACTCCGAAGATACGTTCGGACATCTAAAAATGACCCTCTCATAGACGAGGTCGAACTAACCGATGCCAACCCCACCTATGCATACATACGATATCCCGACGGCCGAGAATCTACCATATCATTAAGGGATCTGGCTCCCTGCCCACCAGGACCTAGTGGGACATCGAGTGATGGTATTTTACCAGGAGCCTCTTGGAACCTACCGGGTACCCCTCTCCAGGATCCTGATCTGACACCAATTAGCTTGGGGCCGGTAGAACCCCGTACTCAAAGTTGCGACCCTCCCAGTACCACGCACCAAAGTACTGATCCGCCACAGACCAGCTCTGCACCTCCCTCTGAACAGAGACAGACCGACTCTGCACCTATTGGGACTCGTACACGAAGCCATGATCTCCCCGACCCTTCACAGGGTAATCCAGGCCACACAGACTCTGACCAATGGCCAACAGCATGTAAGCGGACCAGCGACCCTCTACGACGGGAAACCAAACGGTGCGACTCTTCCTCGTTCGGCGGCTGCGGAATAAAAGGAAGACCACAGCCTTCTAATCTCGCAGGAGGGAAGAATGTGATAATAATAATAACTTCTGGGAAGTTATGTGCACATCACTTCCTGTGAACTGTGAACTGTGAACTCTGTGCATACATCACTTCCTGTGCATATGTCACTTCCTGTGTTTGGACTAGTATAAATACTGAACTGCTCAGTATGGTAAAAGGGCTTCACCTAGAGGCATGGTGAAGACCGCTCTTGTATATAGTTTAATTATAAGTTGCTTTAAGCTTACTTTAAAGTTCCTTGATGTGTGAGACTCTTTTGTTACATCACTGCCCATTGTCACAGTGGGCACAGCAATTTCCAACATGTTTTACGGATTGGAAGGAATTTCCCAGAGCACTGTTCTGAGCCCACTTCTGTTCCTCATTTATGTTGATGACTTTCCAGCATCACGTCAAAGGATTGGGGCTTGCTGAGAGTTTGTTAATGGTATTATCATTTGAATATTGTCCATGAATTCAGATAAAAGCATCAAAATTGCCAGCGGTGCCTGGGTGATTTGGAGGAATGGCCATGCAAATTGTCAATAATCATCAAAGACCCTACCCACCCCAGCCACAGTCTGTTCGCCCTCCTGCCATCTGGGAGATGCTACAGATGCATTCGCACCCGTACGACCAGATTTAGGAACAGCTTCTTTCCCAGGGCTGTCATCCTACTGAACTCCACAAATAAACTCTAAAGCCTGCACATCTGCCAATGCACTTTATTATGGTTATGTTTATGTTAATGTATTACAAGCCAAATGTATGTTGAATGTTTAAATGTCTTAATCTAAATGTACACTTTCGGGAGCCACAAGCCTACATTTCGTTGTACTGCACTTGTGCACTAACAATGACAATAAAGTTGATTATGATTATGATTATGATTATAATTCTACTGAACCCCAGCAAATGTGTGTGTGCGAGTCTCTACAAAAAAACAAGCAGAAGGAAGAATATGTGATTAATAAACTGCTATCAATACCAATCAAGCCCAATAGGGAGTTGAAGTTCCTGGGCATAACTTCCCAGGGGATATGGCTTGGACAGAGTATATTAACAAAATCATTGCCAAGACATCAGCCAGGATGTGCCAATTGTTAGTTCCCTGTAGAAAGATGCACACAGAACTCTCTTCAGACTGTACAAAGCCTACATCTGTCCAATTCTGGAATATAGCCATCCAGCCTAATGCATTGTAAATCAGACAGATTAAGAGGCTACAAACAATCCCAAATTGAGCTAAGGGCAACATATCATTTCCCAGACTGATACCTGGGATGGCAGGAATGACGTATGAGGAGAGATTGGGTCGATTGGGCTTATATTCGCTGGAGTTCAGAAGAATGAGAGGGAATCTCAATGAAACTTATAAAATTCTAGCAGGACTAGACAGACTAGATGCAGGAAGGATGTTCCCGATGGCGGGGGAGCCCAGAACCAGGGTCACAGTCTAAGGATAAGGGGTAAGCCATTTAGGACTGAGATGAGGAAGAATTTGTTCACCCAGAGAGTGGTGAACCTTTGGAATTCTTTACCACAGTAGGCAGTTGAGGCCAATTCATTAAATATATTGAGGAAGGAGTTAGATATATTTCTTAAGGCTAAAGTGATCAAGAGATATGGGGAGAAAGCAGGGACAGGGTACTGAATTTGGATGATCAGCCATGATCTCATTAAATGGTGGAGCAGGCTCGAGGAGCCGAATGGCCTACTCCTGCTCCTATCTTCTATGTTTCTATGTATCTGCACAACATCTGTGGATTCCAAACAATGGAAGGAAGACTTCTCATGCTTGGCAGAGGTATCTGCACAAGGTAAGGACTAACCCAGCCTCATCAATGCTGATAGAGGAAGAAGAATAGAACCCGCTCAGCATGTTTGCAATACTGCACTGTCTGTGGGCCTGCAGTGAGAGCATCAGAATTTTGCAAGATTCAATCACAGAGAGAATTTTGTCACAACACTCAACGGAACCACTATCAGAATAGATGTTATATATTCCAAAGCACTGATATAAAAAGGATGTGAAAATGGTAACAAATCCTGAGCTATCCTTAACATGATCCCAATGTTATTAACTAATGTTTAGGCAAGAATCTGCATGCTTTGTTTGCTGTTTTCACACAAGTAAGCTTTGTGAGATAATTTGATAACTGGGTTTGCTGTATAACCAAATTGTGATGAAATTTCCCCTCCACTCTGGTGGAAACCATGTGGGTGGGCAGGTCAAATCGCCATGGCTACTTACTCACCGGAAAGCCTCCAGAAACTCCAGAAATTTTAACCTGATCTACCGAGTATGTGGCAAGGATACCTGCCCAAATCTGATGCATCACAGGCTGGCAATGCCACAATGTTTGGGCACAAGAATGTTGGGCAACAGCAGCAATTAAACAATTTTCTATAGTGCTATTATTTTTTTCCTCCAATAAGTGAGCCGGGACACAGCAACTGCTTTCATTGATTGTCCATTGGAGCTCAAAGACAAAAAATGGTAGAGAGAATGATGGCCTTATTGAAAGCAGAGGGTCAGCCTGCTGGCAAACAGCTCCTTTTTGGTGTGGGCTTCCCTGAAACACGTGCCCCAAAATGGGTTCTTTGGCTGGGATTTTTACCTTTCTGAGGCGCTGGCAGCGGGGGAGCCCTGGATCGCATGGGGAATACAGATGTTTAAGTAACGTGTTTGTCAGTGGCTTTTTAATGAAGCCACTGTATTTGCATCTGACTTCCGGGTTTCCCAACCAATTAATGGGAGCAGGCATGATGACATCATGCATGGGTCCAATTCAGCTCAGGTATTTAAAGCAGCAATGCACAGATTACAGTTGAAGGTTGGTGGAGGTTGAGAGACATTGGTGGGAGAGAGATTAGTTTGTTTGAAGAGAAATTGGTTTTGTTTGAAGAACAAAAAATGCAGTCTCAGCATCCGAAAGCTGCCCCTCGATTTAGTGATGCCTCCCTGGGACTCCTGGTGTAAGGAGTTAAGGCCCGCAGGGAGGTCCTATTCCCTGCTGACAGGAGGAAGAGGACAGCCTCAGACACCAAGAAGGCATGGCTGGAGATAACTTCAGAAGTCAGCAGCAGGAGTGTGGTGGCGAGGTCCTGGATGCAGTGCAAGAAGAGATTTAATGACCTCATGAGGTAAGGAAAGATGAGTACAATGCTACATTCAACTACACCCTGATGTGTGTGTCACCCCAATGCCTTCACTCTGCCTTCCCAAGCCAAGAGGGATGGGTGCACCTGCACATCACTCCTCACACCAACCTACCTTGCAGATGCACCCATCCCTCTCTGTCTATGCACTTCCTCACATCCTCATCTGACCATCCATCACTGACACTCCCCCTCATCTTAATGCAATGTCATGCCTCTCTCTCATAATCGCCCTCTACAGATTTTGCCCATCCATCCGTTCCACTCATTTCATGGCTCTCACTCAAAGGTCTCTTGTTTCCCTCCTTGCAGGAGAAGAGAGCACAGAACACCTGGGAGAGCCAGAGAACCGGAGGTGTCCCTCCTGTCATAGCCACGCTGAATGCAGCAGAGGAGGAGGCACTCAAGATAACTGAGTATCCGCATTAATGGCGGTGGGAGATGGAGAGACAGGGAGTGCCCAGCTACCTGGTGACAGAATTAAATATCACACGGTCATCTGGCATATAACAGTCACTCATGTTGACTTGATGTCAGCAGCAAGAGATATATGATCATGTGCATAATGTTCACTTAAAACAGTCTCATCGTGACAGTTCTAATTAATGACTTGGACTTGGGTGTACAGGGCACTATTTCAAAATTTGCAGATGACACAAAACTTGGAATTATAGTGAATAGTGAGGATGATAGTGCTAGACTTCAAGAGGACATAGACAGGCGGGTGGAATGGGTGGACACGTGGCAGATGAAACTTAATACAGAAAAGTGCAAAGTGATATATTTTGATAGGAAGAACGAAGAGAGGCAATATAAACTAAAGGGTACAATTCTAAAGGGGATGCATGAACAGAGAGACCTGGGGGTATATGTGCACAAATCGTTGAAGGTGGCAGGGCAGGTTGAGAAAGTGGTTAAAAAAGCATACGGGATCCTGGGTTTCATAAATCGAGGCATAGAGTACAAAAGCGAGGAAGTTATGATGAGCATTTATATAACACTCGTCCAAGCTCAACTGGAGTATTGTGTCCAATTCTAGACACTGCACTTTAGGAAGGATGTGAAGGCCTTAGAGAGGGTGCAGGAAAGATTTACAAGAATGGTTCCAGTGATGAGGGACTTCAGTTACATGGATAGACTAGAGAAGCTGGGGTTGAGAAGGTTGAGAGGAAATTTGATTTAGGTGTTCAAAATCATAAGGGGCCTAGACAGAGTAGATAGAGAGAAACTGTTCCCATTGGCGGAAGGGTCGAGAAACAGAGGACACAGATTTAAGGTGATTGGCAAAAGAACCAAAGGTGACATGAGGATAAACTTTTTTACACAGCAAGTGGTTAGGACCTGGAATGCACTGCCTAAGAGGGTGGTGGAGGCAGATTCAATTGTGGCTTTCAAAAGGGAATTCGATAAATACCTGAAGGAAAGATTTTTTCAAGGCTATGGGGAAAGGGCAGGGGAGTGGAATTAGCTGAAGTGTTTTTGCAGAGAGCCAGCACGGGCTTGACGGGCCGAATGGCCTCCTTCCCTGCTGTAACAATTCTATGATTCTATGAATTCATGTCTTTTTTTTCTCCCACAGTCCCATAAAGTGTCCCACAGCCAGTCCAGCCAGAGGAGGAAGACTCCTTAGAGGAAATCGCTGGCTCTGAGGGTGCACCATCACAGGGCGCATGCACAGCAAGCACCAGCGCATATACACACATGTCGGTGGGTCCAATAAGTCAGGTAGTTGTGTTGTCACCTGTTGTCCCACAGATCACATGTGAGCAAGAACAGATGGTGCATGCAAGGACAGCAGTGTAGATTCCTCATCGGAGGGTGCAGGACGCTCCAAGCTCTGATCAGCTGGACGAAGGTGCTGAACCTCGGGAGCCGTTGCCGAAAAGGATGATTCTGGAGGAACAAAAGAAAATGCATGAGGCTCTGGCAGCTATTCCAGCCGCGATGTGCTCATTTGCAGAGAGAATGGAGGAGTCCATCTCCAGCATGACTGGCATGATGTCGCAGGCCGTGGCTTTGATGTGTTCATCCATGGAAAGGGTGCCCAACTGCATGGTGCATCAAACGTGACATTGAAACGAGTGCGTGCTTGCTCTCACCAACAGCTTGCACATTCTGAATGCCATCTGTGCAGAGTGTAGAATACCACAATTATTCTGGAGACCCTGGCTGGTGCATAATGAAGGGTTCCTCCAGATTTGTCCAGGCATCTGAAGCATATCTTCAGCATCCCAATTGCTCGCTCTATTGCACATCTCGTCGTCAGTTGGCTTTGATTGTAGCCCTCTTTGGCCTCATTGCTTCACCTCCTCAAGGGTGTCATCAGCTACATCTTCAGTGGATACCCCTTTATTCCAAGCAGCCAGCCAGTGAGCCTGGTTGGAGGTGCGAAGAGCTGAGTGAATGTGGACTGGCGCAGGATGAATGAATCATGACAGCTCCCTGGGAATCTGGCACACACCTGCATGATGATAATTTTGTGCTTGGAGACGAACTGCATACTGATGGAGTGGAAACCCTTATAGTTCCCGACACTCCTGGGTGATCTGGGGGAGCCTTGATGGCCACATGTGTGCAGCCGATGACACCCTGCACCTGGGGAAGCTAGCCAGATCTGTAAAGCCGAGCGCCCGCTCATTCTGACTGGCTTCATCAGTGGCAAAGTGTAGATAACTGCCTGCCCCAGCAAACATGGCATTGGTCACCTGGGTGATGCATTTGTGGGCAGCTGACTGCAAAATCCTGCAAATATCTCCTGTAGATCCCTGGAAAAAGCCTGAGGGAAGAAGTTGAGGTTGGTAGTCACTTTGGCAAACACTGGTAACGCATGTCCTCCAGGTCCACTTGGCAACAGGTCTTCCTCCAGCAAGCCACAAATGTCTGCCGTGACCTGACATGATAGCCTGAGTCCCCTGAGGCACTGGTGTTCAGTCATGTCCAGGAAGCTGATCCTCTCCCTATACACCCTGTGTTGGGGATATCACCTCCTGCGAACTGCAACCCTATGCTCATCCTCTCTCTCCTGTGGAGCAGCAGGTTGGTGAGGAGAATGCTCCTGCTGCTCCTGCTGGTGTTGCTGCTGGTGATCATCTTGGTCCTCATCTGAGACCCAAGGTGAAACAGCATAAGCAGCACCCATGCTGATCTGGTATATGACAGATGTAAAGTGGAGATCAGACACACAACCCTTCAATGTAGTGAGAGCGACCTCTAGTGTACTGAGAGTGATCTCCAGTGTACTGAGAGTGACCTCCAGTGCACTGCGAGTGACCTCCAAAGTTGTAGAAATCACCTGCAAAGTCCTGAAAGCAAACTCTCAGAACAAATGGTGTGAGCAAAAGCCTTTCCCTTAGGCAAGGAAGCAGGTGTGAGGTCTCAGTACTTATGGGATTTTTTGACTGTTATTTTTCCAGCCCCCTCAATTGCCGCTCTGTTCTCACCTTGCCTCCACTCAGTAGCCTGGGAATCCTGTGGACACACAGGGCTGGATATTATCAATAGGGGCACATTGGGGGCGGGACTGCTGGTTGTCGGGTTTTAGTCCCACCCCAACAACGTCCGGCCAACCCACGCTCTTTTCCCTTGAGTGACCTTGTTAAGCCTGCTCTGCGGATTTAGCCAGCCAATTAAGGGGAAGCCAGTGACAGAGGACGTCAGCGTATGACGTTTCATCTGTCAAACATTTTTGACAGATGAATTGTCAGCGTTTGACAGCTTAGAGAAGCTGTCAAACACTGACAATCTCTGTTCTATGGTGAGTCCTTGCACAAAGACTCACCAAAACCTCTTTCCTCAGCAGAAATCAGATGAGCAGCCATTCTGTCATCTCTGCTGTTGAGATGAGACATATCCAGATCCCCAAGGGCTGAAGCCTGCAGGAAGAAACAAAGGTGAGTAAACTTTTTCTAACGCTTTACACTCACCTCTCATACTTACTTCTCCATATTTGCACCCATCACTCACCTCCACAGTGCACTTTTTGATCCCTCTCACGCCAGCAAACCTACTGCTCACCTCGCTGACCCTGGTGAGGTTTGCAGCTGTCAGGGAGCCTGCACATGCAGGGGCAAAATGGGAATAAGCCTCAAAACTGCCTGTTAACTACCTGTTAACAGGCAGTTAATTGGCTGTAATCCCCTTCCCGCATCGAGGAGATGGGTCCCTGCTCGACTCGGGGAACCGTCTCCCGGGAAGATGGCACGGAGGCGGGTTGGGAGCGGGGTCGGTACCCGCTCCCAGTTTCTGCCATTTTCCCGGCAGTCTCACCTCCAAACCTGCCTCCTCAGGGCTGGGAAAATTCCCCCCACAGTAAGAGTTGAAACCCCGGTAAAAAAGGCTCTTCCTGGCTAATTCAAGGGGGTTTCTCGCTCGCAGCCGCATGCGCTCAGGTTAAATGCAGAAGCTGGTGGGTTGAAGCTGGCTTCCTGACGCGCTGTCAATTTCAGCGCTTTTAACCACCCACCCGCTCCCAAACCCACTCACCCTTTGATATTAAAATTCCAGTCTATGTTTCCGGAGCACTGCTGAGACACTCCAGCTGCGTTAGGATGAGGACCCCTCAATTACATCAAAACTGAGGCCACAATAAGCTTAGCATGAGAGTTGCTTCTGGCTTTAAGCAGCACAAATACTTTGGAGTGAATTGTGGCATGCCAGCTGAATGGTTCACTAAGCAGCCTGATGGGAGTCACCATCTGATGCACATCAGCACTACAGGAACAAATCATTGTCTCAACCCCTATAAATACTATAGGAGTATCGTAAACAGATTGAATAAGCCCTTGGTAGCATGTTTGAAAGTAACAAAACAAAGTTCTTAGAATAATTATTTCTTGCATGTGCTAGAATGACCCAAAGCTTTCTTGGTAGCTAAGTCTGAAACCAACTTTACCAACTCCATAAAAGTTATCCAGTAATACACAAATCATATGGTCTTCATGGAATGCAAAATAGTTATGGAAGGAGGATCAGAGAATTCTTTTCTTGTTCTTTATTTATATTCAGTATTTATTTGATCAGTGGTGGAAAGATATGTTCCTGATTATTAATGTAATGCAGAAGGCATCCTAGTTTCTAAAGAGATGCCACTAGAGACCTCAGATCTGATTTGTGCATCATGTCTTTGTTAATACTGTAGTGAAAGATATAAAGGTTTTTTTCTGTGAATGTGTGTTTGATGAGTTCTAATCCTTTCCTGATCCATTGCAATTTGGGTACATTATAGGTCATTCACAATTTATACCTCCATTCATTTTACCTGGTTGCGATCAAGGTCACATAGCCAGATTAGTAGGCAGAGAATATTGGAAAACATTCAGCCTGAACAATTACCTTAACCCCTTTAAAAAGACAAAGGTTATAAATATCTATCTATCTCTCAATCAGTGGATCAGGGCTTGTTTTAACTCATTGAACATGCAGGCGGTCATTTTCCATGTTTGCACTGCTATTGAAGAACTTTTCCCACTTTCAGTGCATATTGGAAAATTACGAACATGCTGCCCATGATTCTCTATGTATTAGTTTTAATTAACTTGGAAGCTTAACCCCCACCCCCCACCATGGGGTAAGTAAAAGTAAATAATTATTTGAATAGCTGGGTATCAGCTATAATATCCAATCTGACATGCGTGGGCCTGTGGGAGAAAGCTTGATTTTGTGATTTCAAAACAGTCAGCTAAAGGAGACAGAACATGCATTTTTCCCTTTAAAACAAATCAATTCAGGAAGAGACTTAGGCCCCGATTTTCGGCTTGTGTGGGAAATGGTCGAGTTTCCCCGAATGTGGGGTTTCTGACACACGCAAAAAAGTGTCAGCCAGCTCCACGCAATTTTCCCTCAAGTGGCCAATTAATTCCCAGCATGTGGGAAGCCTTGCTAATTGTCCAATTCGAGTCAGAAATCCCCACAGTATGATGTCATCATTCGTGGTGCTTTCAAGGTCCATAGCAAGCACTGCATCCTCTGAAGGCTTCCAAACGAACCATACAGGATGGCAGAGGAGCCTGCAGCAGCTGTGGTCAGTGCCAGACCCCAAGCTGCCTCCAAATTCGTCGAGGCTTCACTGCAGGCATTATTGGATGGGGTAAGGGCCCACAGGGAGGTCCTCTTCCCTAGGTCAGGGAGGAAGAGGCCTCCCACTGAGACCAATGCTGCATGGATGCAGGTGTCAGAAGATGCCAACTCGCTGGGAGTCACCAGAAGAACCTTGGCATTACATCTCTAACTCCTTCCTTTACTCCCCCACAGTACCATCCAGAGCCCCCGTCTTCACTGTGGAGGAGGAAGAGGCTGTGCAGCCAGATTCCTCAGAGGAAGCTCCAACCTCTGAGGGTGCAGCGTCAGCAGAAGTAAGCGCACCCAGCACCAGCGCAGACACTTACACCTCGGGGGGACCTTCGGGACATAGAGTAGTGTTGTCACCTAGTGTTTCACAGCTCACAAGTGAGCCTCAGCAGAGTCTGGAGACAGGGACAGCAGTGGAGAGTCCTCGTCGGAGGGCGCAGGACTCTGCCAGCTCAGCCCAGCTGCGCTGCATGTCGACCCTCTGCCTCTGGGTCCATCTGCAAGAGAAGAAGTGATGGATCTCCATGCACAGATGCAGGAGTCTCTGGCAGGTTTTGTCTCCAGGGTCGCTGTGAGTGTGGAGCGAATGGAGGAGTCCATAGCGACCATGAGCAGAGCCTTTGTGGAGTCATTGGCGCATGAACGCATCACCATGGAAAGGTTGGCAACCTCCATGCAGGAGATAACTCGCCAGGGTACGGAAAACATGGTGAGTGCTCATAAGAAAATTACATCTCATGAGGGGCATTGGCCATCTGTTGAACAGAGAAACCAAATCTTCATGGAAGTCCTTCTGAGTAGGACTGCCAGTGCAGAAACGGGTCCCACTGGCCCCCTAAAGCACAGCAAGGTGCTCTCAAGCCACTTCCAAGCGCTGGCCCCTTCTGGCCTGTGCAGCTTCAGGCGAGTGAGCAGCAGCCTGGTGCTCCTGGTGCTCATCCTGCTGTTCCTGGTTCTGCTGCTGCTGCTTCTGCTGTTGGAGATCCTCTAATGCCAGGAAGGGAAGGTACCAAAGGCCTACCATGCTTCTGACAGATGCCTCCGTTGAGGGGGCGCTGAGTTAGGGTAGTGAGAGGGGCTTCCCAGGAGCTCACACTGGAAAAGTGTGTGAAGCTCCAACTTTCTACAGCTGTTCCTAAGCCTTCAAAAAGTTCCCCCAAGCCTTCATCAACAAGGTCCTGCAGCCTGCAAATGCTGCCTCTTTAAATCTCCTCAGCCCTCATTGACCTGCAGCTGACAGCAAGCAAGCCAACTGTTTTCACGCCAGCTCTCATCAGCGGGGTTCCCCGCAGGCGTGTTTGATGTGAGGAAAGCCCTAAAGTCGCATCGGCCCCGGAAAATCTACCTCAACAAGGAGATAATTGCTCATTACTGCTCCGACGACCAGTCCCGCCAGTGGCGGCCGGGCCTGAGGCGGATCGCGTAGAAACGGCAGTCCGAAAGTCGTACGGGGCGGGGAATCAGGCGGGTGGGGTCCCGACCCGCTTTTTTGCCGATTTTCGGCCCCCGGCCACCTGAAAAACCACCCGACAGCGGCCAGAATATTGATGCCTTAATCTTGCACAAACCTTAAAGCCATCAAGACTATGCATATATAATCGCTTACAGTTCGAAGTAGCTACCAAACCAGGAATATACCGATTTACATTATGCATAACAAACACCCAAGACGTTAAAGCCATGTAGCAACGAGACAACCGCCCTAAAACCAGTTAAGATGAATGGCTATAATCTCCTTAATGAACCTGCCAAAATTAGACAAAGAACTAACCCTGATTTGGCGCGCAGATAACAAACTCTGAAAGAGTATATTTGTAGGCCCACCGGTAACCAAGGAAGAGACAGGCACACGCGAGAAGCAGGCACACGCTCGGGGCAAGGGACACTCAAAACTTAAAGAAGCAGAGAGAGACACTCGCAGAAGACTTCAGGCCACAGGGGCATCCAACTGGAAGGCTCACGCAACATCACGGCGAGGGGGCATGGTGGGGCTGGCTCGACCGAAGACGACTAGGCCGCAACCGCAGCCTTACACAAGGACCGACCACGAGCACCGCGGTAACAAAGGGCCGGGTAAACCATTCCTTCAGATCATTTACCACTGCACAGGTAATGATCTAGGCCACCGCGACCGAACCGACACCGAAGACCGCCAACCAAACCCCAACCGCAACAAAACTCGATGACCAGACCACCACCAGAAGAACAAAACCCAAAGTTTTCCACTTTACAAGCTAAAGTGCCCAACAAAGACTTTGCTCCCTATCTCTTACGGAGAAAAGAAGGTACTTATTCAGACAAATCCACAACCGCACCCTTACCGCATCTGCGGACTCCACCCAACTGAAGAATCTTTACAGATTCTAAGACTGGGACCACGTGGCGACGGCAGGCCCCAAAGGACACAAAGAGTGAACCCCAAAAACGCAACCGGCTTAAGTGACAGGATTCGAACTGTCAAGGAACCCCTATTGGTGAGCATAATCCCTGGCTCTTGTAGTGCAATTTAGTTAGCTATTGGGGGTGGGACAAGGGTAGGGGGATTATTAATGTGATTTTCCCTCGTTGTGCCGTGTGTTCCCCATTCTTAATTAAGTGTACTCTTCAATGCCTGTAACTACTCCAGTAATTTAAGTGTGTAATTTTAAGTGTGACTCTAAATAAAATACAGTTTTCTTGCACCAAACCAGTTGTCTACTCCAATTATGTATCGCCGCCTGTACCTAAGTCCGGTGTCTAGAACCCAGGGGTGTGGGAGCGATTCGAACCGCTCAAAACAGCCAGGGGCAAAGCTGACTGCGCACACCACCCCCTACAGCACAAAGCGGTTGATAGCGAATTGCTAACACATTTTACATTCTGCCCGACTTTAAACGGTCAGGATGGGTCTACAGAGACTGCCGAATCATTATCGCCCATTTTGTGCTATTGCCCAAGACCAATTTCACTGCACCTACATTTAATGAGAATGGCCAACAACCTTCAAATACATGCATAATGTCTAAAATAAAAATAAAGCTGACTTGAACTAGCAGGAAGTCGGTAAATTAATGTCCAGAAAATTGTGTGTACCACACAATATGCTCTGAACATTTTTTTCCTTTATTTCAAACTTTATTTATAAAAAAGCTAGAGGACTCAAATAAGGGTAACCAGAGTGGCCCTGAACCTTAAATCAATTAACTATGAAGAGTCACTAAGGAATTGGAAATCATTTTTATAATAAAAGGAAAACTAAATGCATATAGTCTAAAGGTGTCACTGGAACGAAAGTGGAGATTCACTCCATGAAAATGACATTTGGGCTGTTTCTGTAATGGCTGGCCGATCTGCAATGCCAGGTTTTTGCATGGGTAGCAAGTTGAAAATCTGCCCCTCTTTGAGCTGAATTGGAGGAAACGGTTGTCAGCTAATGAAATCCTGAGTTACACAAAACTTCAGACTTCTGAGTTGTTCATTTATAAGGGGTAATTTTACAAAATTGTTCTCCTGGAATGGAGCTTCACCTAGAATTTTAGCACAGAAGGAGCCCATTTGGTCTGTCCTGCCTGTGCCAGGTATTTGAAAGAGTTGTTCAATATAGTCCCACACCCCATCTTTTTCCCAAAACCCTGCAAATTCGTCCTCTTCAAATACCTGTCCAATTGCCTTTTAACATCTGATTCCACCACCCTTTCAGGTAGTGTGTTCCAGATCTTAACAAGCCACTGTGTAAAGATATTTCTCCTCATTTTCCCTCTAGTTCTTTTGCCAATTATTTATAATCTATGACCTCTGGTTACTGACACACTTTCCAGAGGAAATAGTTTCTCCCTCCTTGCTCTATCAAAACCCCTCATGATTTTGAATACCTCTATTAGGTACCTGCTGGAATCACATCTCTGGAATTGGGGCATATGCCAAATCTCGATATATATTTCTGGCAAACAAGGCTCTATTCCGGGAGTGCAATTTTGTAAGATTGCCCTTATAGAATACAATTGTCAACTGTGAATATAAACTCAGTTGAAGCACTGAAGGAGAAAAGTGGACATGTTTTAAACTCAATGTGAAAGAGAAGGATACGAGTTTGCTACAAAGGCAGGAGGAGGTGACATTTTCCTGAGTCTGCCCTGTGCATAGAGCAAAAAGATAGATTTAGCTGCACGAACTGAATGGTCTTTCTTGTTCCTGTATGTTCATGTTTTTATGAAGCAATTTTGCAGGTGCTTTAAGGTCAGTACGTATATCATACTGACTTTTCACAATTTGCAGATGCATTTACAATTATATCCTTTAATAAGTACTAGCTAGCAGCAGTGACAGAAGTAGTCAATTCCTGTGCTATTGCAAACTTTCATATGCATGTATTCAGTAGGTCACAGCTGTCTTGGTGAAGTGAGGTTCACAATATCTATTTCTCTAAAATCAGAAGCAGCAAAATCATACACAATAATATTTTTCTAATCTTGTTATATTCCCACCGGCCTTGAGTATAATTGATGGCACATATGTTACCTTCTCTAGTGAAGCTGAATAGGATTTCACTGAATTAGCATATAGGTGGAGTGCAATATAAAACATGTCACAAATGTATTTGTGGACTAGCCTAGATACAGCTGTAACTCATCACTCAATAGAAACTAACACCTTCAAAACTGGTTGGTGGACAACAGTGTCTATGGACTGAAACCATGGCTAATGCCATCTGTTCAAAAACTACACATGCATGCAGAGGAGAGTTACAAACAAGTGCATCAAAACAAATGTTCTATAATTGTGATGACAGTTGGGATATTAAAAATATATGTTAAAGATGTTCCAATCTGGTAGTTCATTATAATATGCACCTCTGAAGGACTGCCATGTATTTTTTTGGCATGCACTGGCTGGCTTAACATTGCCATCTGCCAAGGGATCATAGCTGTTTCCCTTTTGTACCTTAAAGATGGAGGTAGCGGACACATATCATCCTGATAATACCAGGCAAGGCCCTGAAGGAGTCCAGGCATTGTAACCAATTCAGTTCAGCAGTGCTTTACCTAACGTAAGTGCTTGAACAACTTCCAAGCATTAAAGAATAAAGGCACTATGCAACCCAAACAGTAAAGGGTAGTAGTAATCACCCCATCTAGAATGGATTGCAGAAACCATGGTTGATACATTGGCCTACGTTTTCTGCTATGAGTCTGCTGGGGCGGAAAGGTAAGTTGAAAAGAAGGGGGCAGAAATGAGCATGTGGTCATGCAGCACCAAGGATCCAACCCAAGTGTACATATTTGTATTTTTGGCATCTGGAACGTGGTTTCCTAGAAGTACCCACTCATTCATAAATGCAAAGATGCAAATGATGCACCTGCATCATGATGGCCTAACTTGTTGGGATTTCTCTGCCCCTCCCCTCCACCATTTTGGGCACCAAATGCAGCCCTCAGCTGTATAAAACAACCATTCCCCCATTGCCAGGAAGCAATGAATAGCGGATGTGTTTACCAATATCTTTAATTGATATGTTGCAGTGAGTATTTTGGTTTTGCTATTTAATTAACAGATTGCCGAAAGAATTAACTAGGATTCTTTGGTCATGAGGAGCAGTTATTTTGAGCATCCATATCGCCCCTCTCCCCCCCACTCCCACCTACCCACCCAAAAGCTCCCATTCGGTCCTTAGAGCATTGCTTCCCCCCTTGACATATTCTGTTATAAACTGCCATGGAGGATGAGAAAGTGTTGCATCAGAGTGAAAGAACGAGGATCAGACTCCTTAGGAGGAGACTATCTCATTCATATGCTTTGTATTCTGAAGGTGATGAAGGCTTTGAAGTTTCACTGGGGAGCAAAGCATTGAAAGCCCTTGGTTCCCCAAGGAACACATTGAATATATATGCTGCATGCTGAACTGTGACCCATCTCCAGAATCCTGACTACCATCTGAGTGAAAGTGAGGATAATTGTTACATTTTGGGATTTTTTTGATCATTTTCCACAGAAAGGTTTTGAAAAAAAGGAACTTTTAATATTTTTTTAAGTAGAAGAAGCTGCATTTATATAGTGCATCTCATGACCGCAGAACATCCCAAAGTGCTTTACAGCAAAAGAAGTACTTTTGAAGTGCAGTCACTGCTGTAATGAAGGGAAACTTGGCTGGCAAATTGCACAGTGCAGCATCCCACAAACAGCAATGAGATATTGACCAGATAATCTGTTTACTGATGTTGGTTGAGTGATAAATATCGTCCAGGACACCAGTGAGAACTTCTTTGGTCCTTTTCAAATATTACATAGAATTTGCTGCACAGAAACAGGCCATTTGGCCCAACAGGTCTATATCAGTGTTTATGCTCCACACGAGCATCCTCCCACCTTACATCATCATTTTCTATCAACATATCCTTCTATTTTTTTCTCCCTCATTCACTTATCCAGCTTCCCTTTAAATGCATAGCAACATAGAAGATAGGAGCAGGAGTAGGCCATTCGGCCCCTTGAGCCTGCTCCGCCATTTAATGAGGTCATGGCTGATCATTCAAATTCAGTACCCTGTCCCTGCTTTCTCCCCATATACCTTGATCCCTTTAGCCTTAAGAAATATATCTAACTCCTTCTTGAATATATTTAATGAATTGGCCTCAACTGCCTTCTGTGGTAGATAATTCCACAGGTTCAGCACTCTCTGGGTGAAGGAATTCCTCCTCATCTCAGTCCAAAATGGCTTACTCCTCATCCTTAGACTGTGACCCTGGTTCTGGACTCCCCCGCCATTAGGAACATCCTTCCTGCATCTAGTCTGTCTAGTCCTGTTAAAATTTTATAAGTTGCAATGAGATCCCCTCTCATTCTTCTAAACTCTAGCGAATATAAGCCTAATCGACCCAATCTCTCTTCATACGTCATTCCTGCCATCTCAGGTATCAGTCTGGTGAATCTTCGCTGCACTCCCTCCATGGCAAGAACATCCTTCCTCAGCTAAGGTGATCAAAACTGCACACAATACTCAAGGTGTGGTCTCACCAAGGCCCTGTACAACTGCAGCTGCATGCTTACCTTTAGCGACTGGTGCACAAGGACACCCAAGTCTCATTGCACGTCCCCTTTTCCCAATCTATTGCCATTCAGATAATAACCTGCCTTCCTGTTTTTGCCACCAAAGTGGATAACCTCGCATTTATCCATATTATACTGCATCTACCATGCATCTGCCCAATCACCCAACCTGCCCAAATCATACTGGAGTTTTTCTGCATCCTCCTCACAGCACACATGCCCACCCAGCATTGTGTCGTCTGCAAACTTGCAGATATTATATCTAATTCCCTGGTCTAGATCATTAATATATATTGTGACTAACTGGGGTCCTAGCACCAATTCCTGTGGTTCCCCACCATTCACTGCCTGCCACTCGGAAAAAGGCTTGTTTATTCCAACTCTTTGCTTCCTGTCTGCCAACCCGTACTCTATCCAAGTCAGTTACCTTACCCCCAATCCCATGTGCTTTATCTTTGCACGCTAATCTCTTATGCGGGACCTTATCGAAACCCTTCTGAAAGTCCAAATACACCACATCCACTGGTTCTCTCTTATCTATTCTGCCAGTTACATCCTCAAACATTTCCAGTAAATTAGTCAGGCACGATTTACCTTTTGTAAATCCATGTTGACTTTGTCCGATCCTGTCACTGTTTTCCAAGTGCTCTGCTATTACATCTTTTATGATGGACTCTAGCATTTTCCCCACTACCGATGTCAGGCTTACTGGTCTATAATTCACCGTTTTCTCTCTACTACCTTTTTTAAATAGTGGGGTTACATTAGCTACCCTCCAATCCATGGGAACTGTTCCAGATTCTATAGAATTTTGGAAGATGACCAGCAATTCATCTACTATTTCTAGGGCCACTTCCTTAATACCATAAGATGTAGATTATCAGGCCCTGGGGAATTATCGGCCTTCAATCCCATCAATTTCCCTAAAACCATTTCCCTAGAAATACTGATTTCATTCAGTTCCTCCCTCTCATTAGACCCTATGTTCCCCGACATCTTTGGTAATAGCATCAATGCTATTCGCCTCAACCACTCCATGTGATAGCAAGTTCCACATTCTCACCACATCCTGAGTAAAGAAGTTTCTCCTGAATTCCTCATTGGATTTCTTAGCAACTATATTATATTTATGGCCCATAGTTTTGGACTACCCCACAAGTGGAAACATCTTCTATATGCCTACCCTATCAAACCCCTTCAGAATTTTAAAGATCTCTATCAGGTCATCTCTCAGTCTTTTCTTTTCTTGAGTAAAGAGCCTCAGCCTGTTCAGTCTTTCCTGACAGTTGTACCATCTCAGTTCGGGTATCATCTGTAGCGGGTGGTGTGCATGCGTCCAGTTAGTTATGCCCCTGACTGTTTGTGAGCGGTTCGAATCGCTCCCACGCCCCGGGGTTCTAGACACCGGACTTAGGTACAGGCGGCGATACAGAAAACTCGAGTAGACAGGTGGATTGGATGCAAGCAAAAACCAAGATTTTATTGAACAGGAAAATTAATACAGTCTTAAAAGAAGTTACTAATATAAAATTACAGGCAAATGCAAATAACTACACTTATGCAGGGAATGGGGAACACACGGCACATCGAGGGAAAACAACTATCTTAACAATCCCCTTATCCTTATCCCACCCCTATACCTAACTAGATTAAGCTATGAGGGGCCAGAATTCATGCTCACCAATCCAAAGATAAAAGCCAACTGTTAATGAGTGCGAGTTTTGAAGTCTGGTTTCTGGTCCTTCTAGGTACCTTGTCGCCATGTGGTCCTCAGGGGTGCGGTGCTGGGTCGGCTACTGCGACACACCCTCTCCCCTCCGCTACCGTCGTCGTCTCGTCTCGATGGGTTCTCCTCTTCTTCTCCCTCAGGCGGTCGTCGGCGGTAACGTTACGTCGATGAGACGATCAGCAGGTTTTACTGCTTAGATTTTACTACCCATCCTTCGAATACTAGCATATTCGTCATGGCGTGGACACCTGCATCTATTTGCAGTGTTCAAGGTGTTTGCCTCCACCGTTCTCAAGGACTTTCTTCCCAAAGCGTCAGCTTATAACTAGGCGCTTGGTATAATTATCAATACATTTTTCGCTGCCCTGCTCTACCCTTATCGAGTTATTATCGTCTTCTTCGTCTCCACTCGTCTCATCTCGTCAGACTACTATACGAGTCCTGGGCTATCTGCTCAACTTCGTCTCGCCCCTTTCTGCGGCCTGGGCATCCTGGATGGCTGCGGACTTGGGCTTCGCTCCCCTTCCTAGCAGTTGGTATGGTGTTTCTGGCTACTGAGAATCAGCTCCAGGGAGAGAACCCGCCACGGGGCCAGGGCACAAGTACGAGCGGCAGCTCAAGAGGCCGGAGCCACAAGAGCAGAGTCAAGGGCAAGAGCAAGAGAGCAAGAGAGAGAGAGATTGCTACCCGGGGCCTTCAATTCTACTCCTTTCGAGAATCCTTATCTTCGCACCAAATCAGGTTAGTTCTTTGTCTTAAACTTGGCAGGCTAGTTTAAACAATGGTAGCAATCTATACTGACGGTTTTTAGATGGCCGGTAATCGCATCTACCAGCCCGATAATTGACTTGTATTGTCCTGAAAGTTCTTTGATGGGCTTGTCCAGCCTCGATGGCTGGGTTTAATCTGTATCCGATTATGTATGCAGGCTGTTTAATGGCTTTAACTATAGGCCTCACTGAATTTAGATCTGTCTCCAATTCGGTCTAATACATAATTCAAAGTCCTGTCTCATTCCAAAATACAAAGTTTCTCTTCACAGAAAGCCTGCAGCCTTAGTTTCGATTTCTCCCAAGCTGTCTGCGCTGCAGAATCCATTTTGGAATCCCACAGGCATTCTGCCACGAGGCACGGACGCCATCTTGGGAACCCTTTTAAAATTAAATTGTCCATGTAGGGTCCCTTTTATTTATAATAACCTTCGGGGAGATGCAGAAATTTTGCAAATCTTACACATCCTTGTAAATCTTTTTTCCACTTTCAACATAAGAACATAAGAACATAAGAAGTAGGAGCAGGAGTAGGTCATACGGCCCCTCGGGCCTGCTCCACCATTCAACAGGATCATGGCTGATCCGAATCTAGACTCACGTCCACTTCCCTGCCCTCTCCCCATAACCCCTAATTCCCTTGTCTGCTAGGAAACTGTCTATCTCTGTTTTAAATTTATTTAATGTTGCAGCTTCCATAGCTCTCTGGGGTAGCAAATTCCATAGATTTACTACCCTCTGAGTGAAGAAATTTCTCCTCATCTCAGTTTTAAATGGGCAGCCCCTTATTCTAAGATTATGCCCCCTAGTTCTAGTCTCACCCATCAGTGGAAACATCCTCACCGCATCCACCCGATCAAGACCCCTCACAATCTTATATGTTTTGATAAGATCGCCTCTCATTCTTCTGAACTCCAATGAGTAGAAGCCCAACCTACTCAACCTTTCCTAATACGTCAACCCCCTCATCTCTGGAATCAACCGAGTGAACCTTCTCTGAACCACCTCGAGAGCAGGTATATCTTTTCTTAAATATGGAAACCAAAACTGCATGCAGTATTCCAGGTGTGGCCTCACCAATACCCTGTATAACTACAGCAAGACCTCCCTGTTTTTATACTCCATCCCCTTGCAATAAAAGCCAAGATTCCATTGGCCTTCCTGATCACCTGCTGCACCTGCATACTAACCTTTTGTGTTTCATGCACCAGGACCCCCAGATCCCTTTGTAATGTAGCACTTTGCAGTTTCTCTTCATTTAGATAATAACTTGCTCTTTGATTTTTTCTGCCAAAGTGCATAACCTCACACTTTCCAATATTATATTCCATCTGCCAAATCTCTGCCCACTCACTTAGCCTGTCTATGTCCTTTTGCAGGTTTTTTATGTCCTCCTCACTCACTACTTTCCCTCCCATCTTTGTATCATCGGCAAACTTGGATACATTGCACTCGGTCCCTTCCTCCCAATTGTTAATATAGATTGTAAAGAGTTGGGGTCCCAGCACTGACCCCTGCGGAACACCACTAGTTACTGATTGCCATCCTGAGAATGAACCATTTATCCCAACTCTTTGTTTTCTGTTAGATAGCCAATCTTCCACCCATGCCAGTATATGACCCCCAATCCCATGATTTTTTTATCTTGATCAGTAATCTTTTGTGTGGAACCTTGCCAAATGCCTTTTGGAAGTCCAGATACACTACATCCACTGGTTCCCCTTTATCCACCCTGTATGTTAATTCCTCAAAGAATTCGAGCAAATTTGTCAAACATGACTTCCCCTTCATAAAACCATGCTGACTCTGTCCTATTAAATTATGTTTATCCAAATGCTCTGTTACTGTTTCCTTAATAATGGACTCCAACATTTTGCCAACGACAGATGTTAGGCTAACTGGTCTATAGTTTCCAGCTTTTTGTCTACTTCCCTTCTTAAATAAGGGTGTTACATTAGCAGTTTTCCAATCTGCCGGGACCTTTCCTGAGTCCAGGGAGTTTTGGAAAATAATCACCAATGCATCCACAATCCCTACTGCCACTTCTCTCAAGACCCTAGGATGTAGGCCATCAGGTCCGGGGGATTTATCCACCTTAAGTCCCATTATTTTACCGAGTACCATCTCCTTAGTGATTTTAATCGTGTTTAGCTCCTCCCCCCCCATTGCCCCCTGTTTGTCCAGTGTTGGGATATTTTTAGTGTCCTCTACTGTAAAGACTGATACAAAATATTTGTTCAGCGTCTTTGCCATCTCCATGTTCCCCACCACTAGTTTCCCGGTCTCATCCTCTAAGGGACCAATGTTCACTTTAGCCACCTTTTTTCTTTTTATATAGCTGTAGAAACTCTTGCTATCTGTTTTTATATTTTTTGCTAGTTTACTTTCATAATCTATTTTCCCTTTCTTAATTAATCTTTTAGTTATTGTTTGTTGGCTTTTAAATGCTTCCCAATCTTCTATCCTCCCACTAGATTTGGCTACTTTATATACCCTTGTTTTCAGTCGGATATTATCCTTTATTACTTTACTAAGCCACGGATGGCTGTCTTTTCTTTTACTCCCCTTTTTCCTCAGTGGAATATATTTATCTTGAAAGATGTGAAATATTTCCTTGAATGTAGACCACTGCTCTTGTACTGTCTTACACTTTAATCTGTTTTCCCAGTCCACTTTTGTCAATTCTACTCTCATATCTTCATAGTCTCCTTTATTTAAGCTCAGTACGCTGGTTTGAGATCCAACTCTCTCACCCTCAAACTGAATTTGGAATTCAACCATATTATGGTCACTCATTCCAAGGGGATCCTTTACTAGGACATTTTTTATTAATCCTGTCTCATTACACAGGACCAGATCTAAGATTGCCTGCCCCCTGGTTGGTTCAGTTACATACTGCTCAAGGAACCCGTCCCTAATACACTCTATGAACTCTTCCTCAAGGTTGCCATGCCCAATTTGATTAGTCCAGTCAATATGAAAGTTAAAATCCCCCATGATTATAGCTGTTCCCTTATTACAAGCCCCAACTATTTCCTGATTTATACACCGACCAACAGAGTTGCAAATGTTAGGAGGCCTATAGACTACGCCCACTAGTGACTTTTTCCCCTTATTATTCCTTATCTCCACCCAAACTGTTTCACTATCCTGATCCTTTCACCCAATATCATTTCTGACTATTGCAGTGATTCCATCCTTGACTAACATAGCAACCCCACCTCCCTTTCCTTCCTGTCTGTCCTTCCTAATTGTCAAAGACCCTTGTATGTTTAGTTCCCAGTCATGATCATCTTGCAGCCATGTTTCCATAATGGCCACCAGATCATACCCATGTGTAGTTATTTGAACCATCAACTCGTCTATTTTGTTACATAGAAACATAGAAGATAGGAGCAGGAGTAGGCCATTTGGCCTTTCGAGCCTGCTCCGCCATTCAATGAGATCATGGCTGATCATCCAACTTCAGTACCCTGTCCCTGCCTTCTCCCCATAACCCTTGATCCCTTTAGCCTTAAGAAATATATCCAACTCTTTCTTGAATATATTTAATGAACTGGCCTCCACTGCCCTCTGTGGTAGAGAATTCCACAGGTTCACCACTCTCTGGGTGAAGAAATTCCTCCTCATTTCAGTCCTAAATGGCTTACCCCTTATCCTTAGACTATGACCCCTGGTTCTGGACTCCCCGGCCGTCAGAAGCATCCTTCCTGCATCTAGTCTGTCCAGGCCTGACAGAATTTTATAGGTTTCGATGAGATCTCCTCTCAATCTTCTAAACTCCAGTGAGTATAAGCCCAATCGACACAATCTCTCCTCATACGTCATTCCTGCCATCCCAGGTATCAGCCTGGTGAATCTTCGCTGCACTCCTTCCATGGCAGAATGTCCTTCCTCAGGTAAGGCGACCAAAACTGCACACAATACTCAAGGTGCGGTCTCACCAAGGCCCTGTACAACTGTAGCAAGACATCCTTGTTCCTGTACTCAAACCCTCTTGCTACGAAGGCCAACATACCATTTGCCTTCTTAACTCCCTGCTGCACCTGCATGCTTACCTTCAGCGACTGGTGCACAATAACACCCAGGTCTCGTTGCACTTCCCCTTCACCCAATCTATTGCCATTCAAATAATAATCTGCCTTCCTGTTTGCTGCGTGCATTCAAATAAAGAACTTTGAAATATGTTTTCTGACAATTTATTCCTGCTTTTGCCCCTTTTACTACTTTACCTTTATCATTATATATTCTGTCCCTTCCTGGCATGCTCTGGTTTTAAATTCCCCCACTGCTACCTTGCTCTATTGCCTTCTCCGCTGTCATTTTTATTTTTCGCTCTCTTAAAACCTCCCCCCCACTCATTAGTTTAAAGCCCTCTCTACTCGATTCGCCAGGATTCTAGTCCCAGCACTGGCCAAGTGAAGTCCGGCCCAACGGAGCAGCTCTCTCCTGTCCCAGTACTGATGCCAGTGTCCCAAGAAGCAAAACCCATTTCTCCCACACCAATCTTTGAGCCACACATTTAACTCTCTATTTTTATTTACCTAGCCAAATTTACATGTGGCTCAGGTAGTAATCCAGAGATTATTACCCTTGTGGTTCTGCTTTTTAATTTGGCCCCTAGCTGCTCAAACTCCCTCAGCAGAACCTCTTTCCTTGTCCTATCTATGTCGTTGGTACCAACATAGACCAGGACAACTGGATCCTCCCCCTCCCACTCCAAGTTTCTCTCCAGCCCAGAGGAGATGGCCTTAACCCTGGCACTGGGCAGGCAACACAGCCTTCGGGACTCTCGCTCTCGGCTGCAAAGAACCCTATCTATCCCCCTAACGATACTATCCCCTACCACTACAACATTTCTTTTAACTCCCCCCACTTGAATGGCCCCCTCCTCCACGGTGCTGTGGCCAGGTTGCTCATCCTCCCCGCAGTCCCCGTTCCCATCCTCACAGGGAGTAAGAGCCTCAAACCTGTTGGATAAGAGCAAGGGCTGCTGCTCCTCCAACACTACCTCCTGGATCCCCGTACCTGCCTCACTTCTAGTCACACCATCCTATCCCTGGCCATGGACTACATCTGAATTAATTACTCTAATTGGTGTGACAACCTCCTGAAACACAGAGTCCAGGTAACTCTCCCCCTCCCTGATGTGTCTCAGTGTTTGAAGCTCGGATTCCAGCTCATCAACACGGAGCCGGAATTCCTCGAGCAGCCAGCACTTACTGCAAATGTAATCACCATGAGCATCAATGGTGTCCACCAGCTCCCACATATTGCAGCAGCAACACATCACCTGCTCTCCCATTCTATGTAATTAATTAAATTCATTAATATTATTTTTTAATACCCTCTGCCCCAATTTTAGATGATGAATATCACACCTTAGAAACTATAAACCACAGAGTTTAAGTTTAAAAAGAGAGAAATACTCACCAACCAATCACTTACCTGCTTTCTGGTGACGTCTCACTTCGATTATTTTTTATCTCTCTCCTTCCCTTTGAGTTCCGAGTTCGGAGACTGGTAGGCCTTACCTGGGTCTCTGGAGCCTTTTATAGCCCCGCTGCTGCTGCTCTAGTTTCCCGCCAATGCTCTGAGGCCTTACCTGGGTCTCTGGAGCCTTTTATAGCCCCGCTGCTGCCGCTCGAGTTTCCCGCCGACGCTCTGAGGCCTTACCTGGGTCTCTGGAGCCTTTAATAGCCCCGCTCTGCCGCTCGAGTTTCCCGCTGATGCTCTGCTACTATATCCTTTTTGTAATATGGAGACCAGAACTGTGGTCCAACCAAGGTTCTATATATGCTTAACAAAACTTTTCTGCTTTTGAACTCTATTCCTCTAGAAATGAACCCAGTGTTTTGTTTGCATTTTTAATGGCTTTGTTAGCCTTGCCACTTCTAAGGATTTGTGTATTTGTGCCCCTAGATTCCTTTGCCCCTCTACCCCATTTAGACTCTTATTTTCCAAGGAGTTGGTGGCTTCCTTATTCCTCCTACCAAAATGAACATCTCACAATTATCGATGTTGAAACTCAGTTGCCATTTACACACCCATTCTGGAAGTTTGTCAATGTCGTCTTGTATTTTGTCAAAATCTTCCTCTGTATTATCCATACTCCCTAATTTGGTGGTGTCTGCAAATTTTGAAATAGTACTTCTGATTCCTGAGCCCAAAGCATTTTGTAAATGGTGAACAACTGTGGTCCCAGCACTTTTCCGTGTGGAATACTACATTGTATCATGGGATCTTTTATGACACCTGTGAGGGCAGACGGGGCCTCAGTTTATCATCTTGTTTGAGAGACAGCACCTCTTCAGTGCAGCACTCCCTCAATAATGCATTGAAGTTGTTAAAAGCATATTGGCCCATAATTTGCTGTCAAAGTAATGGTGAGGCTAATTGCATTTGCCATTATTTATGTGCTGAAGCTACAGCAACTTCAAGCGAGGGCAGATGTGTGGTTAAACGCAGAAATCCAAAAGTTATTATCCATGAGACACCATTAGTTTTGTGAAAATGGTATCTCGCTGTCTGCCTCACTATTGAAATGCTTTGAAGGGCATGAAGTTACTGTATTTGCGCAATAGATATGAACTAAACTCGACACAGAAAGTTAAGTCTTGTCCATTTCAGTCTAAGTACACTTTTAACAATATGAAAGTGTTGATTACTGCCAGTCGACCTGTCTGGCACTGAAAATTAACTGTTACAAGTGTGGAATCTCATTCATTCAGGTTTTAATTGCATTGGAGATTTTTTAAATGTAAAATTGTAATTGTTTTTACTTTTCCTTACTATCACTTTGTTCTCTTTCTCTCTTAATCCAGTTTTTTTCCCTCTCTTTATATTTCTCTTTCTGTACCTGATTTGCCATTGAATTCACCCATTCTAACTTCAAATTATTTTTCAGTCCTTGCGCTGTTAATTTCATAATCCTTCAATCTGATTGGTTAAGGCGATCCGCAGCTCCTTGCCCTGTTCATTCAGGTCCCAGATGTCCTGTTTCCCTCGCTGCAACATTATCAGCTCGCACTTTCAGCAACTTAGTGAGCAAACATTTTAAAAACCTAAACATGCAAGGACAAATCTACATAACAGCAGATGCCATTTGATGCCCTGCTACAGCAAATTATGGCCCAATGTATCCACACAAGTTAAAAAAATAAGGGCACGGAGGCGATAGGTAGTGAATATGCTAATGAATTAGTACTGATTTTTTTTTCTCTATGACTGTAAATAACATGCATTTGGTAAAATTGTCTCAGCAACTGACAGACACCTCACATCCATTGTGTTGGAAAGTCTTTGATCTCTTTTCCGGTTGTGCACAGTGAGAAATAAAACACATACACATCAGGCACAGGCAGGCAGGAAGGTGTTTGAAATAAAAAGATGCAAGTTAGTTCCACCACACAGATTGCAAGCAGGTTGCAGCGCAAGAGAGAATATTCAGAAAGGATCTTGTTTCAGGCCGTCCTCATGGGTGTGATCATCAACACAGATACCATCATCACACGTGAGGACACCACCCACCAGGTACATGATATATACTCATGTGACTCGGCCAACGTTGTCTACCTCATACGTTGCAGGAAAGGATGCCCCGGGGCATGGTACATCGGCGAGACCATGCAAACACTGCGACAATGGATGAATGGACACCACGCAACAATCGCCAGGCAGGAGTGTTCCCTCCCAGTCGGGGAACACTTCAGCAATCAAGGACATTCAGCCTCCGATCTTCGAGTAAGCATGCTCCAAGGCGGCCTTCGAGACACACGACAACGCAAAATCATCGTGCAGAAACTGATAGCCAAGTTCCGCACCCATGAGGAAGGCCTGAACCGGGATCTTGGGTTCATATCACGCTACATGTAACCGCACCTGACGTAGGGTCATCCAGACTCGAGTCGTTGTTGGCTTGTTCTCTCCACACAGATGCGGCCGGACCTGCTGTGATTTCCAGCAAAAAAAATGTTTTTTGTCTGTTTTTTTGTTTTTCATACAGACCCCAACATCTGCAACATTTGACCCCTTGTGACCCCACCTCATTGCTCTTTGATGTAATGTTTTCCTGACTGACCTGTTGGGACACTATTTACACCTTTGATTGCTGTGATTATCTCTCTGCCGAGGTGTGATAAATGGCAGTTAGAAAGATTACTTGTAAACATCTGACATTATTCTCTGACTATATAAGCTGTATTTTTATGCATCTGTCCACTTCACCTGATGAAGGAGCAGCGCTCCGAAAGCTTGTGATTTCAAATAAAGCTGTTGGACTATAACCTGGTGTTATGTGATTTCTTACATTTGTCCACCCCAGTCCAACACTGGCATCTCCACACCTTGTCCTTCTAGGTGGAAGAGGTGGCGGGTTTGGGAGGTGCTGCCGAAGAAGCCTTGGCAAGTTGCTGCAGTGCATCTTGTAGATGGTAAACACTGCAGCCACGGTACGCCGGTGGTGGAGGGAGTGAATGTTTAAGGTGGTGGATGGGGTGCTAATCATGAGGGCTGCTTTGTCCTGTATGGTGTTGAGCCTCTTGAGTGTTGTTGGAGCTGCACTCATCCAGGCAGCTGGAGAGTATTCCATCACACTCCTTACTTGTGCCTTGTAGATGGTAGAAAGGGTTTGGGGAGTCAGGAGGTGAGACACTCGCCACAGAATACCCAAACTCTGACCTGCTCTTGTGGCCACAGTATTTATGTGGCTGGTCCAGTTAAGTTTCTGGTCAATGGTAACCCCCAGGATGTTGTTGGTGGGAGATTCGGCGATGGTAATGTCACTGAATGTCAAGGAGAGGTGGTTAGACTCTCGACTGTTGGAGATAGTCATTGCCTGGCACTTCTGTCACGCGAATGTTACCTGCCACTTATCAGCCCAACCCTGAACTTCGTCCAGGTCTTGTTGCATGCGGGCATGGACTACTTCATTATCTGAGGAGTTGTGAATGGCACTGAACACTGTGCAGTCATCAGCGAACATCCCCATTTCGACCTTATGTTGGAGGGAATGTCATTGATGAAGCAGCTGAAGATGGTTGGGCCTAGGACACTGCCCTGAGGAACTCCTGCAGTGATGTCCTGGGGCCGTGATGATTGACCTTCAATCACCACAACCATCTTCCTTTGTGCTAGGTATGACTACAGCCAGTGGAGAGTTTTCCCCCCCGATTCCCATTGACTTCAGTTTTACTAGGGCTCCTTGATGCCACACTCGGCCAAATGCTGCCTTGATGTCAAGGGCAGTCACACTCACCTCACCTCTGGAATTCAGCTCCTTTGTCCATGTTTGAACAAAGGCTGTAATGAGGTCGGGAGCAGAGTGGTATTGGCGGAACCGAAACTGGGCATCAGTGAACAGGTTATTGGTGAGTAAGTGCTGCTTGATGGCACTGTTGATGACACATTCCATCACTTTGCTGATGATTGAGAGTAGACTGATATAGCGGTATTTGGCCGGATTGGATTTTTCCTGCTTTTTGTGAACATGACATACTTGGGCAGTTTTCCACATTGTCGGATAGATGTCAGAGTTGTAGCTGTACTGGAACAGCTTGGCTAGAGGCATGGCTAGTTCAGGAGCACGTCTTCAGCATGCTAGCCAGGATGCTGTCAAGGCCCATAGCCTTTGCTGTATCCAGTGCACTCTGCCATTTCTTGATATCATGTGGAGTGAATCAAATTGGCTGAAGACTGGCTTCTGTGATGGTGGGGACGTCAAGAGGAGGCCGAGATGGATCATCCACTCGGCACTTCCGGCTGAAGATGGTTGCAAACGCTTCAGCCTTGTCCTTTGCACTCACGTGCTGGGCTCCACCATCATTGAGGATGGGGATATTCATGGAGCTTCCTCCTCCCATTAGTTTAATGGTCCACTGTGGCGACACGCCACCACTGGACATAATCCGCTCACGGCGGCACAGACAGTCTAAGCAGAAGCCCCCAGCCGGGGGCCCTTTCCTCCAGCAACTTGTTTCCCGCAGGGACAGGCTGCCGGGAGCACTTCCTGTCTGGGAAGTATTTAAGTGGATGTGCGGGCTTTTCTAGTTCCTGTTTGCCATGTGGTCTGAATAAAGCAGTTGTGTTTTCAATAGCTCTGTCTCGACTCCCACGTTTGCCGCGGTATCTCAACACTGGTGACCCCGACGCTCAGGACGAATCCTAAGCTAGCATGGCGGATACAAACGTAGTCACGGTTAAATTACCTGACTTTTGGGAGAACCTCGCCGAAGCCTGGTTCGTTCAAGCTGAGTCCAGATTCCGGCTGAAAGGCATTACAGTCGACGCCACGAAGTACGACTACCTCATCGCCTCGCTCACCTACGCTACAGTCCCCAAGGTTTGGGCAGCGCTGCAGAATCCACCAACGGAGGGCAAGTACGAGCATCTGAAGGCTGCGCTACTTAAAAAATTTCAAACGTCCTCTTACCAGCGCCACTGCCAACTCCTGGACCTCACCGGCCTTGGTGACGCTTCACCATCAGACCTGCTTTCCCACATGCTGTCCCTCTCCGACGACAAAAATCCCGGCGCCCTTTTTCGCACGCTTTTCATTCGGCAGCTCCCCGCCAGCATCCGCCCGCTCCTTGTGGAGTCTGACTCCACGGACCTGAATGAGATAGCCGAAAAGGCCGACCGGCTGCTCTCTGCACAGGCCGCTCGCGACGTCGCGCCCGACCTCACGGCAACGACCACGCGGTCTTCCCGGGCCGCTAGGCCCGACCGCCCTACCACTCCGGGTCACTGCTACTACCACACCCGTTTTGGCGCTAGGGCTCAACGCTGCATGCCACCGTGTTCCTTCAAACCCCCCCCCCGCACCGGCCCCCGCGATGGCCGCGGGGCAGAAGGAGCCCCTACTGTACGTCACTGATGACAGAACCAACCGCCGATTTCTGTGCGACACAGGGGCCCAGCACAGCATCACCCCCGCCTCTGCCCTTGAGATCCAACGCGGCACACGGGGTATCACACTGGCTGCAGCCAACGGCTCTGAAATCCGCACATATGGCACCCGCATGGTCACGCTCGACCTCGCGGGCCGCCGCTACCGCTGGGAGTTCCTGACAGCCAAGGTCCTCTGCCCACTCATTGGCGCCGACTTCCTACGCGCCCACGGCCTCCTTGTCGACATTCCGAGGCACCGCCTCATCGACATCAACACTATGGCCCCCATCCCCGGCGCCTTTACCCCGGCCCGTTCGGCCGGCCCGACGACCTACTGCCTCGCCAGAGCCACGGACGACTACTCGGCACTCCTAGCTGAGTTTCCCGCCCTCACTAACCCGACTTTTTCGGCCAAAGCCGCCAAGCACGGTGTGGAACACTATATCCCCACCACCGGCCCCCCAGTTTCTGCCCACGCCCGCAGACTCAACCCGGCCAAGCTGGAAATCGCGCGGGCCGAGTTTACCAACATGGAACAACTCGGCATCATCCGCCGCACCAGCAGCCCTTGGGCCTCGCCCCTCCACATCGCCCCCAAGCCCGGCAGAGGCTGGCGCCCTTGCGGGGACTACCGCCGCCTCAACGACGCCACCACCCCCGATCGGTACCCGGTGCCACACATCCAGGACTTCTCGGCCCGACTGGCCGGACGAACCGTCTTTTCCAAAGTCGACCTAGTGCGCGGTTACCACCAAGTCCCCGTACACCCCGCGGACATCCCCAAAACGGCCGTCATCACCCCATTCGGCCTGTTCGAGTTCCTGAGGATGCCCTTCGGCCTCAAGAATGCAGCACAGGCTTTCCAGCGCCTTATGGACTCAGTCCTCCGGGACCTGAACTTCCTATTCGTCTATCTAGATGACATTCTCGTGGCCAGCTCCTCCAAACAGGAACACCTCGAACACCTTCGCATCCTGTTCGGGCGCCTAGCCCAACACGGGCTCATCCTCAGCCCGGCGAAGTGCCAATTCGGCCTAACCGAGATCGATTTTCTCGGTCACCACATCACCCCTGCTGGGGCCGTCCCCCTGCCCAACAAGGTGCAGGCCGTCCAGCAATTCCCCCGCCCCACAACCATCAAGGGCCTCCAGGAGTTCCTCGGGATGGTGAACTTCTACAACAGGTTCATCCCCAGAGCCGCAGCCCTTATGAAGCCCCTATACGACTCCCTCCGAGGAAAATCCGGCAAGATGGACGTAGCCTGGACCACTGACACGGCAGCCGCCTTCGACGCCACCAAAAACGCGCTCGCCGACGCCACTCTGCTCGCGCACCCGAGGGCCGATGCCCGGGTCGCGCTCACCACCGACGCCTCCGACCACACGGTCGGGGCCGTGTTCGAGCAGTGGGTCAATGGCGCGTGGCAGCCACTTGCCTTCTACAGCCGCCAACTGCGCCCCCCGGAGGTCAAATACTCCACTTTCGACCGCGAGCTTCTCGCACTCCACCTGTCGGTCCGCCATTTCAGGTTCCTCCTGGAAGGCCGCCTCTTCACCGCGTATGTGGACCACAAGCCACTCACATACGCGATGGCCAAGCACACCGAACCCTGGTCCGCTAGGCAGCAACGCCAGCTCGCGGCCGTCTCCGAGTTTACTACGGACATTCAGCACGTCTCCGGTAGAGACAACGTGGTCGCCGACTGCCTTTCCCGTCCCGCCGTCTGTGCGAATCACCTCGCGGTCGACTACGCACAACTAGCAGCGGCCCAGCTCACGGACCCAGACCTCCTCTCGGCGGCTACCAGCCTGCCAGGGCTACGCCTAGCCAAGGTCGTGCACGGGCCCGAAGCCACGGCAGTCACGTGTGACGTCTCACTCGGCCAACCCAGGCCGGTCGTCCCTGAGACCTGGCGCCGCCGCATCTTCGACGCGCTCCACGGCCTCTCTCACCCGGGTTCCCGCGCATCCGTCAAACTCCTCTCCAAGCGCTTCGTCTGGCGCGGCCTTAGCAGAGATGTTCGGACTTGGGCCACCTCCTGCCTCGCCTGCCAACGGGCTAAGGTACAGCTGCACACCAAAGCACCCCTGGGAGACTTCGAGGTACCCAGCCGCCGCTTCGACCACGTACACGTCGACATCGTCGGTCCCCTGCCGCCATCGCAAGGCCAAACTTATCTCCTCACGATGGTCGACCGCTACACATGCTGGCCTGAGGCAGTGCCGCTGACCTCCACCACCACAGCCGACATCGCCAGGGCGTTCGTTAACACCTGGGTTGCGAGGTTCGGCGTACCGGCCGACATAACCTCCGACAGAGGCGCCCAGTTCACCTCCGAACTCTGGACGGCCACAGCACGCAACCTCGGGGTGACGCTCCACCGCACCACGGCGTACCACCCGCAGGCCAACGGACTTTGTGAACGCTTCCACAGGTCACTCAAGGCCTCACTCCGCGCCGGCCTGCAGGACAGTACCTGGACTGACCGCCTACCGTGGGTGCTACTCGGCCTACGCACCGCGGTCAAGGAAGACCTCCAGTCCTCGGCAGCAGAGTTAGTCTACGGACAACCGCTGCGCGTCCCAGGCGAATTCCTTCCGGAGCCTACCAAGTCTTGGTCGGCCGAACAGCAGCGGCTCGACTCTTTCTCTTCCGCTCAGCAGTTCGCCCCACTTCCGGTCAACCGACACGGCGAACTCGCACCTCACGTCCCGCCAAATTTACAGCAGGCGCGCTTCGTCTTCGTGCGACACGACGCGCACCGCGGGCCCCTGCGACCCCCGTACGACGGTCCGTACGAGGTACTACAAACCGGGGACAAGGTATTCAAGCTGCGACTCGGCGACAGGGTCGAGACAGTCTCCATCGACTGGCTCAAACCAGCACACACAGAACCAGGGGAACAGGTCCCCGTGGCCCAGCCTCCAGCCAGAGGCCGTCCCCCCGGCAAGCCAGCACAGCCGGCGGCGAACCGCCCGACCCAACCAACCAGACCGGCGACCACTCAGAGCCGCTGCGGCAGAACCATTAGACCACCGTCACGACTCGTCCACTCCTCCTAAGCGGATTCTGGGGGGAGCTCTGTGGCGACACGCCACCACTGGACATAATCTGCTCACGGCGGCACAGACAGTCTAAGCAGAAGCCCCCAGCCGGGGGCCCTTTCCTCCAGCAACTTGTTTCCTGCAGGGACAGGCTGCCGGGAGCACTTCCTGTCTGGGAAGTATTTAAGTGGATGTGCGGGCTTTTCTAGTTCCTGTTTGCCATGTGGTCAGAATAAAGCAGTTGTGTTTTCAATAGCTCTGTCTCGACTCCCACGTTTGCCGCGGTATCTCAACACCACCACCATTCCCGACTGGATATGGCAGGACTGCAGATCTTTGATCTGATCCGTTGATTGTGGGATCGCTTAACCCTGTCTATAGCATGCTGCGTCCGTTGTTTAGCATGCATGTAGTCCTATGTTGCAGCTTCCCCAGGTTGGCACCTCATTTTTATGTACGCCTGGTGCTGCTCCTGGCATGCTCTTCTGCACTCCTTGTTGAACCAGGGTTGGTCCCCTGGCTTGATGGTAATGGTATAGTAAGGGATATGCCGGGCCATGAGGTTACAGATTGTGGTGGAATGTAATTCTGCTGCTCCTGATGGCCCACAGCACCTCATGGATGCCCAGTTTTGAGCTGCTAGGTTTGTTCTGAATCTATCCCATTATGTGAAGACAAGCGGTCAGGGTTGAGTTAAATGAGTCTGATCATATCTGCTGTTCTGTGTATCCACTTTACTTTGAAATAAAGCCACTCATTGTATGGAGCCTCTTCACACTAATGTAAGACGTGCTGAATTACCCCTCGCCCCGTCCAACAGGTTAGAGAGTTTGGACTTAAGACTTATGAGAAATTACACCGGACACAGCGGTTCTGTCTTTAACCTTTTATTGTTACTAAGACAGATTCAAAACCCCAACCACTATTCAAGCAGTACATAGAAGCATCCTCGCAATCAATATGCTGCACAGTTTAGCTAAACGTACATAAAAGCATCCCCGCAATTTATGCTAATGCTCGGCATTCCATATCCCCACAATCAACCGTATACAAAAGTACTCTTCAGCAATATCTATGCAATATGGCCGACTTCCATACATACACTTTCCCCTGGATGATCAGTCTGGAAAAAAGTAGTAGGTTGCAAACATAGACTGGCCAGTCAAATCGCTTCCTTTGTCCCTCTTTGTCTCTCTCTTCTTCCTCCTCTGAATTTCCCACTTCTGGGTCATTCCTTTATAATGCCTTTCTGCTGGCCCCTCTCATATTTCTTCATCCGCCTCTCTCTGATATGTCAGTTTCACTCCCAACCTTCCCTAATTGGAGTTCCTTCTGCATGGCACATTCATGTTCCTGTGATGTGCGTGGGGGCGGGACTTCCTCTTCATCCAGTGTTTCCCCTTCCTGTCCATGTGGTCTAACAAACAAAGGACCCCCTGCTGACCATGTTGCGTCCTTATAGGCAAATGACCCGCTGCTGACTTCCTCCATTTTGTGTCCTCACAGACAAAGGAACACATGCTGACTTCCTACATTTTGAGTTCATCCATTACCATTTCATAATTCCGATCTCCACACGGTAGCAGCAGTTTTAATATGATTTTTTAGAATCTTACACTGAGCGTCTGCTCAGTCTGCCTGCAGAGAGATTGAAAAAGCGTGCATGAGAAAGACATGAATATCCAGTTCAGGTACCAGGAGGGTACAAATTTCACACTCCCAGATTATGCTATTGTAGAAGTAGTTATAGAGTTGTTTGCGTGAGCTCCCATAAAAATAAGTCACTCAGATTGCTTACAGGAGCAGCTGATGCCACTGAACCTGAAAAGGTATCTACGGCAGACCTGAATTTATAACAATAACCCTTGAAAGAACAGGATTATACTCTTGGATCTCCTGCTATCCAGGCAGACAGAGGTCTCACCCCTGGACCTTGCTTCCTTTCCACTCGCTCCTGACATTGCTTCTATGAGATCACTCGCAATGGTCTGAGAGATGTCAGTTCAGCCATGGTCAAATATACTCTCTATTCTGTTTTAAATCAACAAGAAACCCCTTGGTTGCCTAAGGTTAGAGCCCAGACAGCAATCAGCATCTGCCCCAGGAGCATCTTTTGTAGGGACATAGGGCTAAAAATTCAGTTTGGGGCGCCATGCTCGCCTGGGCGCCGGAATTACCGCTGCATGCGGAGCCACTTGCGCCATCCGGATATTCAGTTTCTGCACCCCAAGTGGAAGCGGGCCGCTAAACGAGGCTTCCCGCGCCCCGCTTGGGGCGCTGAAACTGAATATCGGCGCGCTAAGGGCCGCAGCACCACACGCTGTGGCACGGCACGCTGCGGTACTGCAGGCCTTCCTCCCACTGTTAAGGGGGAGGTGCCTGCAACAGCACGATCCCCGCTCGCGAGTGCCGGCAAATGAGCCCGGCACCAAGGAGAAGTGCCGGGCTCTCGGGAAACAGCCGGCAATGCCGCGGGGGGGGGGGTGTAGGAGGCCAGGGACGGAGGTGCGGGCAGGCGGGCGCCGAAAAAGCGGCCGGCCGCACCTCCACCGTAACTAGCGCCACTACCGCCACAGGTAGGCCCCTGTGTACCGGTCGCTATTTGCGGCCGGCGCTGAGGAGGCGGGCGCGACCAAATATGGCCATCGGGGCGATAGCGGGGCACTGCGCACACCGATGACGTCATCGGTGGCGGCGCAGCGCTACAGGCTAACGTCGCCATTAGCGCCCCGCTAAATATCGCGGTAGGTGTGGCCAGTGGCGCAAAAGCCACTGAGTGCCCTCTTTGGGCGCAAACTGGTGGCGCAGGCCATTGAATTTCTAGGCCATAGTCTGCAGTCCTTCTTGCAATGGCTACATTGTAGTGATTGGAAGCCTTCCCTTATTTCATAACAAAAATCAGTAGTGGATTCGTTTACCTGCCCTGACAGTTGCTGTACTTAATGTGAGGCTGAACACAGAGCTTCCTTATAGGTTTAAAGCTCTGCTAGCATCCTTCATTTAAATACAGGGCTAGCAAAATCAGGATTCACTGACTCCTCAAGCCGGGAAGGCATCTCCGGACCCTCTGTTCAACAACCACATTCTCCACTTCTTCCATGACTCCCTCATCCTGACATCTAGTGCTAGGCAATTCTATAACCATGTTGCTAAAGAGGTTTAATCCAGTTGTAGGTAAAGGGCTTTTCTAAGTTTGTGACTTTGGTGATGTTTAGGACTGATACTTTGGAACTGGGTAATTAACCATTAACTACCATGAATCCTCCTACTTCTCCATTTCTGACTGCCTGTTCCTTAGGTCTCCCCAGAGTCTTGAGAGTGTCCTCACAGTGGGGAAGGGGCCTGATGAATGCTCTCTCCGCAAAGGAAAAAAGAATTTACATTTTGAATCATAGGAGGAAAAATTCAGTATCGCCCTGTTTGGGGCGCCATTATCGGCCGTGTGCAAGTTTAGCGCCTGGCGCTAATTATTGCCTCCAACGGCAAACTTGGCTTTTATCGCACCTGGAGGTGATTGGAGGGCTAAATCAGGCACTTCATACCTGTCTTAAGGCGCAAAGGCCGAGGAGCGAGGCGCTACCTCAGAGCGCTAACGAAGCAAGGAAGGGCAAATCAAAATGAACCCGCAAAGTGCTGCTCAGTACCCAAAACTCCTTCACACAGCGTTGAATCTCTCCAAAAGTCTCTCTCTCTCTCTCTCAGAATGCGTGGTGCAAAAATGTCACCAACAAAAAAAGGCAGGAAGCAGTTGCCTTTAAATAGCGCTCCCCCAGTCCCTTTCTGACTGCAAAATGCTCCCCTCAACATGACGTTGCTAGCGGCAGGCAGTAAGGCAGGGGGCGCCACTCATTATCCGGTCCGGGGCGCTACCAGGGCGTTGCACGCTCGACTGATGCCATGATCTACCGGCGCAGGAGATCGTGGCGGTAGTGTTTAGCACCACCGCAAAATGTCTAGTTAATTTCGCGAGCGGCGCAAACATCACCGCGCCCGGGCACTAGTTGCTTTGTGCCCCATTAGCGCCCTCTTAAGGCACTAATGGGAGGCACAAACAACTGAATTTTTCCCCCATGGATGCAAAGAGCACAGAAGGAGGCCATTCGGCCCATCATACCTCTGCCGGCTCTTTAAAAGAGCTATCCATTTAGTCCTAATCCTCTACTCTTCCCCTATAGCCCTTCCAATTTCTCCTTTTATTTATATAGGCCTTTCACATCCTCAGGAAGTCCCAAAGCACATCACAGCCAATTAATTATTATTGCAGTGTAGTCACTTTTGTATTTTAGCACATTGCAGCCAATTTGTTCAAACAATCAGATAAATGACATGGTAATGTACTTTAAGAGATGTTGTTTAAGGGATTAATGTTGGCTTGGACACCTCTCTAGCTGTTCCTGCCATGGGATCCTTTACATCTCCCTGAACAGGCCGACAGGGCCTCGATTTAAAGTCTCATGCAAAAGACAGCAGCGTTGACAATGTAGCACTCACTCAGTCCTGTACAGAAGTGTCAGTTTTGATTACATGCTCACCTCTCGGAGTGAGTTTTGCACCCACAACCTTTTGACCCAATGGCAAAGTGAAAAGCCTAGGCCTTTGTGTGTTAATAAAGTACAAGGGTGAAGTGCTAATATTAGGTTTTTGGATGTTTCTTGATCTCCTCCCACCTAAAGGAAAGACAGAATATTCTGTACTTGAGTACACTGAGGGACAACTGCTGTGCTTTGGTTGGTGCAGAAACTACATAATAATTCCATTAGTCACATTTGTACTTGGAGAGGGCCTACAATTAAAGTTGCAAGGTTACGCAAAGTATTGTGAGAAGGAGGGAGAAGGGTTCTGGGTTACAAAGTTGTAGATGAACAATCAAACAGAGAGTCACTTTACAGGATTAGATTGTCCAAACTACACTGTAGTAGGAATTAGTCTGTAGAATGGAATATACGCAGTTGGGACTGTATTGCACACACATTTTACCGAAGAAACTCCTCTTCTTAGCTGTTGCTATAGTGTGGCTGAGTGATGTCAGTCTCCTCTAAATTTTTGTAATCTTTTTGCAGTTGGTCCCTTATTCTGTATGCCAGCACAAATTGCCCACAGTTCAGTAAAATTGCCATTAATTGGTCAATCTCACTTAAACTGACCATAAAAATGACAGCTACAGGATACTGCAAAATTCAAACTAGTGAGTTAAATGGATACTTTCTCTGAGGCTGCATGAAATCATATGGTTAGAACAGAGTAAAGGGGGCTTGACTTTGCACCTAGCTTAGCTAAATTGCTCGAGGAGTGTTTGTAGCTGTCAGTACGTGGCTGAACTGCAAACCTATTTCTACCTTCTTGTACAGATATGCTTCAGTTGTTGAAGACATAAGTAATTCAAAAATTTTTTATAATTGTGTAATGTTAAATATGATTATAAATAAAAATATAATAACGTGATTTAAAAGCAAGACATTTTTGATATCATCATACATGCCAATAGTGTTTACTGGGCTCCATAATTTCAAACCTAATCCCAGCCTATTTTTGTATTAAACCCAATCCATTACAACACATTTTGTATCCATTGAATATGTTTCTTCTATTATCTCAGCATAATTATCACAAGCTGCTACTGTTTTGTCAGCAAACCAACGACAAGGAACATGTACCATGACAAGATTCCACCATCTTACAAAGCAGCTTGCAAAGTTTCCACACCTCCCATCATCCCACTTGGCTCTATGGGTGGTTAAAGATTCACAAAATGCAAATTTGCACTATATTTTGGCAGAAACTAACAAATGCTAAACTGAGCTGACAGACTATTTAAAATCCTGGCTGATGTTACCGAGACCCACAGTGGCATCATTCAAAATACTTGGCAAGGCACTCTGTAATTCATTGGACGCAATAAAGAATCACCAAGCTCAAGAATCATGCAATGCAGTCTAAAGTAAAGCTTAAACAATCAAAGGCGAAAGTTTGCTTACCCACCTTGGTGATCTGAGCAACTGGTCCTGATACAAGAATCTATGCATCTTTATGGTGCCAAATAAGTAGAGGGACAAGTTGCCATTGTCTTTGTGGAATTTGTTTTAATCATTGAGGCTTGAAGACCACTGCTAGCCACTGAACATACCGAGCAGAAAGCTCCATGAGGGGAACTACTCGCGAGTGCTGACACTTAAGTTACTAAAGAGTTCTGGAGGAGCTGCAAAGATGGAGTCACTTGGCAGGGTAATAGGAATCCTGGTCACTTAACTATTTCTCGTAACCTACTCAGGTGTCACAAAGAATTTGCCTCTTCCTTAGGTCTCAAGGAATTCATCATTCAATGTTGTAGCTAGTCTCCTTTCAGAAACAAGCAGAGGAAACAGGCTCAACATTGCCTACTCCCAAGGTAGTTGAATCATTTATGTGGCTCAGGCTGAATTTCCCAGCAGTGACTTCAATCAACAACACACCCCAAGCTTGTCCTAGCAGTTAACAAAGGATGGGGAAAGCCAGTTTAAACCATTTTGCTTTCCTCAAGGCAGCCTCCAACAAAGGCTAGGGGGATTATTTTGGGGAAAGGGTGAAAACAGGTGCTAGGTGGGTGCTGTGCCAATAAGATGTGCCTGTTTAAAAATCTGGTTTTAGCCCTCAATTTTGGGGCTAATTGGTAATTGCCATGATTTAAACATGCCTGGAGGTGCTGAAAGGGGCTCCTGCATGTTTAACATTCATTCACTGTTGTTCATGGAGTGATATATGTAGCCTCCAATCAAACACTTCCACTGAAGGTGTGGAGTATGCTGGGTGACGGACAAGGGCAAGCATCAGGATGGCTCAGGGGCAAAGAGTGAGGGCTCAAAAGTCTCGGACATTGCACTGGAGGTCCTGGTGGAGCAGGTACAGAGGAGGAGGGATGTTCTGTACCCATAGGGGAGAAGGAGGCCACAGAGGTAAATAATGCAGCAGATGTGGCAGCAGATCGCCGAGGAGGTCACTGCCAGGAGCCCTACCCACAGGACATGGCTCTGGTTGTATCGATTTGTATGTGGGTTCAATGACGACACATTCATGAAAGAGAATGACTTTTTATCTAAAGTATTACAACTCAGTTAACAGCATTTCAGGAGACACCATCTTAGAGATCCCTCTAAAATGAAAGTAAAACTAAGCTGCTTGTCTCTCACATGCCCTCTGCTGGTCAGGCATAAGTAATCAATCAGGCAAACATGCTGGTAAGGCATCATAATCAAACAGGCAAATACCATCACTATTTGCTGATATCATTACATCTCCCTTTCTTAAAACAATAGTATTTTACTTTTAACTAACAACATGTTTTCTTTGTATTAATCTGCAATTTAACTGTAACACTTAATGAACTTACATTATCATTATCATTATCAAGGTTTTTTAACCTTGCTTTGTGTGTTCACATGAAATATGTAAATACACTAGAACTTGAAGAAAGAATAAGATAACATTACTTCCTTCTATAACAATAGTCCTTAAATTTGCTCAATGAGTCTCTCAGGAGGCTTCACGTGTCTTGAGGATTTTCTGATTGATTGTCCTTGAATCTGAGTTGTTGCCTCAGATGATGGTTTCTCAGCTGTGTGATCAGGTTGTTCAACAGTATCAGTCTATTGACCTGCTGTGGCTGGTCCCCTGAGAAGATCTCGACGATTTCTTCTCAGAACAGCACCCTCATCTGTCTGAATGGTGTTTGATCTTGGTTGAACTTCACTCAGGACAGTTCCCTTCTGAGTCCATATGTTTGTTTTGTCTTTGAACCTTACTTGGTCACCAGTGTGGAGTTCAGGTAGGTTTTGTGTTCCTCTGTCATAGTAGTACTTTTGCTTTTCTTTCTGTTGCTCTTTGAACTTCCTCACTTTCTCCCCCTCTTTTGTTTTCAGGAGGTTCTCCGGGATGGGTAGGTTTGACCTTAGCCGACGTCCCATAAGGAGTTGGGCTGGTGACTTACCACATTCGAGCGGCGTTGTGCGGTATACAAGCATGCTCTGGTAGAAGTCAGTTCCACTGTCTTTTGCCTTGTACATCAGTCTTTTCACTGTCTGGACCGATTTTTCCACTAATCCATTGGACTGTGGATAGTGAGGACTTGACGTTGTGTGGACAAAGTCCCACTCATTGGCAAAGTGTCGGAAACTTGCATTGTAAAACTGGGGTCCATTGTCTGTGAAGACCTCTCTTGCCACGCCATGTCTGGAGAATATGGCTTTCATACATGTTATCACAGCATCTGCAGTGGTGGTGTACAGTCTACAAACCTCTGGATACAGGGAGTAATAGTCTGTGACTACAAGATAGTCCTTCCCTTGACATACGAATAGGTCAGCGCCTACCTTCTGGTAAGGTCTGTCTGGTGCTGGGTGTGGCTTTAGTGGTTCTACCGGATTGCTTGCTCGATATTTCAGGCATATTGTGCAGTTTGATACCTCATTTGTCACATCTTGGTTGATTCGTGGCCAGTACATCATCTCTCGTGCTCTTTTCTTACACTTTTCGATTCCCAGATGTCCTCCGTGGATCCTTTTTAGCATCTCTCTTCTCAGACTCTTTGGGATAACTATTTTACTTCCTTTGTAGATGATGTCTTCGACCACTGATAGTTCCGCCCTGCAGTTCCAGTACTCTGCCATGTCAGGTGAGCAGTCTTGCTTCATGTTGGGCCATCCATCCAAGATGCTTTTCCTCAGTCGTCTCATTGTTTCATCTTTGTTTGTCTCAATCTTTATGAGCTCCATTTTTGCATCTGCTATGGGCAGTGCACTTGTGATCATGTCCACGTAGGCGTTCACTTTTTCATCCATTTTGGTGTTTGCGGGCTCACTTGGGTCAACAGCTCTGGACAACGTGTCTGCTGTATACATCAGCTTACCCGGTGTTTACGCAACATTCAGTGTATAGCGTTGCAGCCTGATCATCATTCTTTGTATTCTAAGCGGACAGCTATTTAGTGGCTTTTGGAACAATGCAATCAAGGGCTTATGGTCAGTCTCTACACTGATTGCTTGTCCTGCCACAAACTGGTGAAATCTTTCACAGGCGTATGTGATGCTGAGCAGCTCCTTTTCTATTTGAGCATATCGCGTCTCCACGTCTGTCATTGAGCGCGATGCATATGCAATAGGTTACCAGTAGTCATATTGTTGCAGAAGAACGGCACCGAGCCCACTCTGTGATGCATCTGATGATATCTTGATGGGTCTCGCTGGGTCATAAAACCTCAGAACTGGTTCCTCTGTGAGCAGTTTCTTTAGATCGCTCCATGACTTCTCATGCTCATGAATCCATTCCCATACTATGTTCTTTTCAGTTAGTCTTCTCAGTGGCGCCATCTTTTCTGAGAGGTTGGATATGAATTTACCCATGTAGTTGATCATTCCATTAAACCTCTGCATGTCCTTTTTGCATTGTGGCTTTGGCATATTCTCAATGGCGGACACCTTTCTGGGATCTGGTCTGATGCCCTCACTGCTAAGGATATCTCCCACGAATGTCAGTTCTGTCACCCCGAGCTGGCATTTCTCTCTATTCAGCTTCAGGTTTGTTTTCCTTGTTGCTTCCAGCACTTTTTTCAGTCTCTCGTCATGCTCAGTTCTCATGGTTCCCCATACTATGATGTGATCCATTGATGTATCAACTCCCTCCAGATGCTCATAGATCATATGGATAGTTTTGTGATACACTTCAGGAGCTGAGGCAATGCCAAATGGTAACCTTAGGAATCTGTATCTGCCAAATGGACTGTTGAACGTGCACAGTCTTGAACTTGCTTCGTCCAATTTCATCTGCCAAAATCCTGATGATGCATCTAACTTGCTGAAATACTTTGCATTTGCAAACTGTGACATGATTTCCTCACGTGTAGGAAGCTTGAAGTGCTCTCTCTTTATTGCCCTGTTTAGATCTCTTGGATCCAGGCAAATTCTGAGCTTTCCATTCTTTTTGTCCACAACAACGAGGGAACTCACCCACTCAGTTGGCTCATCTATCTTCTGAATCACGTTCAGGCTTTCCATCCTGTCCAACTCTGCCTTCAGTTGCTTTTGAAGAGCAAACAGAACTTTTCTGCATGGATGTATAACCGGTGTCATACTTTTATCTACTCTGATCGTGTGTTCTCCTGGAATGCAGCCTAGACCCTTAAATAGGTCGTTGCACTCTTTCATGAGTTCATCATAGACTGTCTCTCCTTCGCTTTCCACAATGAGGACTCTCTTTACCAGGTTCAGTCTCTCACAGGCTTTTAAACCTAGTATGGCTTGCACATCCTTTGGCACCACGATTAATGCTAGCGTGTGCTCTCTGTCCTTGTGTGTTACTTTGACAATGCATCTTCCTTTCACTGGTATATCAGTACCTGAGTATCCTGTCACTTTCACTTTTATTCCATGTATCTTTGGTCTGGGTCTAATTTTCTTAAAATCAGTCTCTGATATCACATTAACTTGTGCTCCAGTATCCAATTTAAATGGAATATGTATGTCATTCACTTTTAGTGTCAACATCCAGTCTCTTTTTTCTTTTTTGTTTTCAGACACAACATCTACATTGAACTCCTCTATCTCGCTTTCATCTACTGCATGGACCTTGCTTTGTTGCGCTTGGTTCTTACAGCAATGAGCATAATGGTTGTTTTTGTTGCAACTATTGCATTTTTTACCATATGCTGGACACTTTTTTGGTGGATGCTGTGTACCGCATCGACTACATGACTTTCGATTGCCCCTTTCATTTTTGTTCGCTGGCCACGCCTCTTTTTTCACATTGGCGCTCTTTTTGTTAAACGGTTTGTGTCCGTTCTTACTCACTGCATCCACGTTGCAGCTACTGTCACTGAACAGCTCCTTTGCCTGCGACTTCACAGTCTCTGTAGCCCTACGCAGTGCTATGGCTTTTCCCAGGTCTAGATCTTGCTCTCTTAGCAGTCTTTCCCTTAGGCCATTATCTGGAATACCACACACCAGTCTGTCTTTTATCAGCGAGTCTGTCAGTCCCCCAAATTCACATGTTTTGCTTCAGTTTCTCAGTTCAGTCACATACTGATCAATAGTCTCTCCCGTTTTCTGTACACATGTGAAAAATCTGTGCCTCTCAAACGTCACGTTACGTTAAGGTATGCAGTAGGCCTCAAACTGTTCCATTATTTTATCTAGCTTCATTTTGTCTCCATCAGCAGCGAATGTGAAGTTATTATACACCTCCAGCGCTTCATCACCCACGACATGTAAGAACACTGACGTTTTCATTTTATCACTTTTCTCCTCAGCTCCGATTGCTGATAAATACAACTCCAAACGTTGTTTGAACCTTCTCCAATTTTCAGCCACATTACCTGTCAACTGAAGCTTCACCGGTGGGTGTAAAACTTCCATTTTTTCACTTCGTTAGCTATTCTCCAATGGTAAGTAACGATGTTATCTTTTGGCTTGCTAATATGTGGAGAGCTGATTTAACTTCAGATTTTTCCTCTTCATCTCTTTCAATCACTTCTGACACCATGTATCGACTTGTATGTGGGTTCAATGACGACACATTCATGAAAGAGAATGACTTTTTATCTAAAGTATTACAACTCAGTTAACAGCATTTCAGGAGACACCATCTTAGAGATCCCTCTAAAACGAAAGTAAAACTAAACTGCTTGTCTCTCACATGCCCTCTGCTGGTCAGGTATAAGTAATCATCAGGCAAACATGCTGGTAAGGCATCATAATCAAACAGGCAAATACCATCACTATTTGCTGATATCATTACACTGGTAACGCAGAAAATTTAACGATTTGACACGAGTGGTCCGGTCAAGGTAACATCACATCTCAGAAACACACTTCTCAATAACTGCATCAGCGCCACCAGCATCACAAACTCAACATATTGCATTCACCATTTACACTCTAACATTCATGCACTCCACATTATTGCATCCTTCACAGGCACTACTCATACTTCAGACACAACTCACAGCTCTTCAGTCATGTAAGGCATCACACACACAAACACACCTGCCAATGCACTCATTCACAATCACCACTCTTTCTTTTCCAGGACAAGATAGCACATAACAGGCACCAGCAGGACCTGACCAGGGGAGGGGAAGCATGACTGCATGAGATTATACCCCTTGAAGAGGCAGTACTGGTGGCGATCAGACGGGAGTGGCAGACGTCATGGTCACAGGCACAGCAGAGGACATCTCGCAAGAGGTATGTGGGCACTCAAGCTTCCTTACATAGGAACAACTATTCCTGATCCCTAATCCCCAACTCTATCCTCAATCACAAGCTCCATATGGTCTCATCACCTACATGCTCCTATGGTGGCAACACTCACTGAACCATAACCCTTCTAGCTTTATCATTGCAGGCTCATAGGTGCAAGATCCACCTCGCCCCCCTGAAGGAACTGGAAGAGGAGGAGGAGTCACATCGCCCACCCCCCCCCTCAGTGGATGAGGAGGAGGAGGTGGAGGAGAGCGAGGAAAATAGCACTGCATCAATGTCTACCACTCTTGCAGGCACCAGCTCAGAGATTGGCTCACATGTAACTTAAAGGCTAGGGTAGAACAAGGATCCTCACAGTCACACACAACAGACACTAGTGGGTAGCAGACAAACTGCGTGGATGGACACCACAGGTGCCACCTTTTTTTAAATTCCTTCATGAGGTGTGAACATTGCTGGCAAGGCAAGCATTTATTGCCCATCCCTACTTGCCCTTGAGAAGGTGGTGGTGAGCCGCCTTCTTGAACCACTGCAGTCCATGTGCTGAAGGTACTTCCACAGTACTGTTAGGGAGGGTTATCCAGGATTTTGAACCAGCAACGATGAAGGAACGGCAATATATCTCCAAATCAGGAATGGAGTGTGACTTTGGAGGGGAACTTGGAGGTGATGAGCCTGCTGCCCTTGTTCTGCTAGGTGGTAGAGGTCACGGGTTTGGGAGGTGCTGTCGAAGAAGCCTTGGCGAGTTGCTGCAGTGCATCTTGTGGATGGTATACACTGCAGCCACGGTGTGCCAGTGGTGGAGGAAGTGCATAGTGTTGAGCTTCTTGAGTGCTGCTGGGGCTGCACTGATCCAGGAAAGTGGATAGTATTCCATCACACACCTGCCTTGTGCTTTGAAGCTGGTGGAAAGGCTTTGGGGAGTCAGGAGGTGCAGAAGGCCAATAAATCCCCAGGGCCTGATAATCTACACCCTAGGGTACTTCAGGAAGTGGCCCTAGAAATAGTAGATGCATTGCTGATCGTCTTCCACTATCCGATGGAATCTGGAACAGTACCCAGGGATTGGAGGGTAGCTAATGTTACCACACTATTCAAAAAAGGTGGTAGAGGGAAAACGGGGAATTACAGACCAGTAAGCCTGACATCGGTAGTGGGGAAAATGTTAGAGTCCATTATAAAAGATGTAATAGCAGCGAACTTGGAAAATAGTGACAGGATTGGACAAAGTCAACATGGATTTACAAAAGGTAAATCGTGCTTGACTAATCTACTGGAATTTTTTGAGGATGCAACAAGTAAAATAGATAAGGGAGAACCAGTGGATGTGGTGTATTTGCACTTTCAGAAGGCTATCGATAAGGTCCTGCATAAGAGATTAGCGTGTAAAGTTAAGGCACATGGGATTGGGGGCAAGATATTGACTTGGATAGAGAACTGGTTGGCAGACAGAAAGCAAAGATTTGGAATAAACGGGTCTTTTTCCGAGTGGCAGGCAGTGACTAGTGGGATACCGCAGGGATCAGTCCTTGGACCCCAGCTATTCACAATATATAGGAAACTTTTTTTCATCCGGCATGGACGGGACCGAAATGGTGCCGGTTCATCAAAAATTCCGGCTAACCGAACGCTATAGTAAAAGATACGGAGCTGAGAGCTCCGTATAAAACAACAAACCCTGTTGCTTAGCAACAGCTTCAGATCAATGGGCACAAGTTGCAAGCGTCTCTGTAGCTTAGCAACAGCTGCAGCCATACCCTTGCACAGCAACAAAAGGAGTTAAAAAAGTAATAAAAGTTAACTGAACCTACTCCTGAATTTTGCCGGTTAACCGAGACTTCGGTTATTTAGGTGCCGGTAAATCAAAAGTTTCCTGCATATTAATGATCTAGACAAGGGAACTAGATGTAATATCTCCAAGTTTGCAGACGACACAAAGCTGGGTGGGCGTGTGTGCTGTGAGGAGGATGCCGAGAAAATCCAGGATGATTTGGACAGGTTGGGTGATTGGGCAGAAGCATGGCTGATGCAATATAACGTGGATAAATGTGAGGTTATCCACTTTGGTGGCAAAAACAGGAAGGCAGATTGTTATCTGAATGGCAATAGATTGGGAGAAGGGGAAGTGCAACGAGACCTGGGTGTCCTTGTGCACCAGTTGCTGAAGGTAAGCATGCAGGTGCAGCAGGCGGTTAAGAAGGCAAATGGTATGTTGGCCTTCGTAGCGAGAGTGTTTGAGTACAGGAACAAGGATGTCTTGCTGCACTTGTACAGGGCCTTGGTGAGACCACATCTTAAGTATTTTGTGCAGTTTTGGTCACTTTATCTGAGGAAGGATGTTCTTGCCATGGAAGGAGATCAGCGAAGATTCACCAGGCTGATACCTGGGATGGCAGGAATGACGTATGAGGAGAGATTGGGTTGCTTGGGCTTATACTCGCTGGAGTTTAGAAGAATGAGAGGGGATCTCATTGAATCTTATAAAATTCTAACAGGACTAGACAGACAAGATGCAGGGAGGATTTTCCCGATGGTTGGGGCGTCCAGAACCACGGGTCACAGTCTAAGGATAAGCGGTAAGCCATTTAGGACAGAAATGAGGAGGAATTTCATCACCCAGAGAGTGGTGAACCTGTGGAATTCTCTACCACAGAAGGCAGTAGAGGCCAATTCATTAAATATATTCAAGAAGGAGTTTGATATATTTCTTAAGGCTAAAGTGATCAAGGGGCATGGGGAGAAAGCAAGGACCGGGTACTGAATTTGGATGGCGGAGCAGGCTCGGGGGGCCAAATGGCCTACTCCTGCTCCTATCTTCTATGTTTCTATGTTTCTATGAATGCCTAGTCTCTGACCTGCTCTTGTAGCCACAGTATACATGCGGCTGGTCCAGTTATGTTTCCAGTCAATGGTGACCCCCAGGATGTTGATGGTGGAGGATTCGGCGATGGTAATGCCATTGAACCTCAAGGATGGTGGTTAGACTTCTGTGGCGCGAATGTTACTTGTCACTTATCAGCCCAAGCCTGAATGTTGTCCAGGTCTTGCTGTTGTGTACATGGTCTGCTTCATTATCTGAAGAGTTGCAAATGGAATTGAACACTGTGCAATCATCAGCGAACATCCCCATTTCTGACCTTTTGATGGGAGGAACGTCATTGATGAAGCAGCTGAAGATGGCTGGGCCGAGGACACTGCCCTGAGGAAATCCTGCAGCGATGTCCTGGGGCTGAGATGATTGGCTTCCAACAACCACAACCATCTTCCTTTGTGCTAGGTATGACTCCATCCAGTGGAAAGTTTTCCTCATGATTCCAAATGACGTCAATTTTACTAGGGCTCCTTGATATCACACTCAGTCAAATGCTGCCTTGATGTTAAGGGCAGTTACTCTCACCTCACATCTGGAATTCAGCTCTTTTGTCCATGTTTGGACCAAGGCTTTAATGAGGTCTGGAGCTGAGTGTTCCTGGTGGAACCCAAACTAAGCATCAGTGCACAAGTTATTGGTGAGTAAGTGTTGCTTAAGTTTGCAGACTAGTTCTGCTGTAGAGGAGTAAGATGAGGTCCTCCCAGGGCCAAGCTTCAGATGAAGGCCGATTGGTTGGTGCAATGGACAGCCTGCCTGAAAGCTTACGGGTCGTGGCTAGTGGTTACATAAGAACATAAGAACATAAGAAATAGGAGCAGGAGTAGGCCAATCGGCCCCTCGAGCCTGCTCCGCCATTCAATAAAATCATGGTTGATCTGATCCTAACCGCCAATCTACTATCACAGGACCATCTCCTGAATCTAACAGAATTAGACACACGAAATAGGAGCAGGATCAGGCTACATGGCCCCTGGGCCCACTCCGCTATCCACAGGGCCATGTCCGATCCGAACCTAGACTCATGTCCAAATTCCTGCCCGCTCCCCGTAACCCTTAATTCCCTTTAATTCTAGGAAACTGTCTATTTCTGTTTTAAATTTATGTAATGATGTAGCTTCTCCAGCTTTTTGGGGCAGCATATTCCATGGACCTACCACCCTCTGAGTGAAGTAGTTCCTCCTCATATCAATTTTGAAAGAGCAGCCCCTTATTCTAAGACTATGCCCCCTAGTTCTAGTTTCACCCATCATCGGGAACATCCTCCCCGCATCCACCTGATCCAACCCCTTCACAATCTTATATGTTTCAATAAGATCGCCTCTCATTCTTCTGAACTCCAATAAGTAGAGTCCCAATCTACTCAACCTCTCCTCATATGTCCATCCCCTCATCCCCGGGATTAACCGAGTGAACCTTCTTTGTACTGACTCGAGAGCAAGTATGTATTTTCTTAAGTATGGACACCAAAACTGTATGCAGTATTCCAGGTGCGATCTCACCAATATCTTGTACAACTGAAGCAATACCTCCCTATTTTTATATTCTATCCCCCTAGCAATGAAAGCCAACATTCCATTGGCCTTCTTAATCACTTGCTGCACCTGCATACTAACCTTTTGAGTTTCGTGCACCAGGACCCCCAGATCCCTTTGTACTTCAGTACTTTCCAGTTTCTTGCCATTAAGATAATAACTTGCTCTACGATTTTTCCTGCCAAAGTGCATAACCTCACACTTTCCAGTATTGTATTCCACCTGCCAAATCTCTGCCCACTTGCTTAGGCTGTCTATGTCCCCTTGCAGGTTTTTTATGTCCTCCTCACTCACTACTTTCCCTCCCATCTTAGTATCATCTGCAAACTTTGATATGTTACACTCGGTCCCCTCCTCCAAATTGTTAATATAGATTTTAAAGATTTGGGGACCCAGCACTGTCCCCTGCGGAACACCACTAGTTACTGATTGCCAGTCTGAGAGTGAACCATTTATCCCAACTCTCTGCCTTCTGTTAGATAGCCAATCCTCTATCCATGCCAGAATATTACCCCCAATCCCGTGATTTTTTATCTTAAGCAATAATCTTTTGTGTGGCACCTTGTCAAATGCCTTTTGGAAGTCTAAATACACTACGTCCACTGGTTCCCCTTTATCCACCCTGTATGTTACTTCCTCAAAGTACTCCAGCAAATTTGTCAAACATGACTTCCCCTTCATAAATCCATGCTGACTTTGTCCTATTAAATTATGATTATCCAAATGTCCTGTTACTGTCTCCTTAATAATGGACTCCAAAATTTTACCTACCACAGATGTTAGGCTAACCGGTCTATAGTTTCCAGCCTTCTGTCTACTGCCCTTTTTAAATAAGGGTGTTACATTAGCAGTTTTCCAGTCTGCCGGGACCTTTGCTGAGTCCATGGAGTTTTGGAAAATTATTACCAATGCATCCACAATCCCTAGCGCCACTACCCTCAAGACCGTAGGATGTAAGCCATCAGGTCCAGGTGATTTATTCGCCTTGAGTCCCATTATTTTACCGAGTACCACTTCCTTAGTGATTTTGATCGTGTTTAGCTCCTCCCCCCCTATAGCCCCCTGTTTGTCCAGTGTTGGGATATTCTTAGTGTCCTCTACTGTAAAGACTGATACTAAATATTCATTCAGTGTTTTTGCCATCTCCATATTTCCCACCATTAATTTCCCGGTCTCATCCTCTAAGGGACCAACATTTACTTTAGCCTCCCTTTTTCTTTTTATATAACTATAAAAACTCTTACTATCTGTTTTTATATTTTTTGCTAATTTACTTTCATAATCTACCTTCCTTTTCTTAATCAATCTTTTTGTTATTTTTTGCTGTCTTTTAAAGTTTTCCCAATCCTCTATCCTCTTTTACACCCTTTTCTTCTCAGTGGAATATATATTTTTTGGAAGTTGTAAAATAACTCCTTAAATGTACACCACTGATCCTGTATCGTCTTACCCTTTAATCTATTTTCCCAGTCCACTCTACTCAATTCCGCTCTCATACCTTCATAGTCTCCTTTATTCAAGCTTAGCATGCTTGTTTGAGATCCAACCTTCTCACCCTCTAATTGAATATGGAATTCAACCATGTTATGGTCACTCATTCCAAGGGGATCCTTTACTAGGACATTTTTAATTAATCCTGTCTCGTTACACAGGACCAGATCTAAGGTTGCTTGCCCCCTGGTCGTTTCAGTTACATACTGCTCAAGAAACCCATCCCTAATGGAGTCCACCTCCAGCTTGGCCATGGCTTGACGCAGAGCCTGGAACCCATCCTCTCCAGCATGGAGAGTCTGGCCAATTCCATCCGGCAACCTGTGGGGCCCAACATCATGCAGCGTCTGATGACTGAGGTCACAGCTTCCACTGCAGTTATGGCAGCTTCCATGGAAAGACAAGGCGCAGCAATGGAAGCCCAAATAGCTTCCGTTGCACTACTTACACCTTTCATGGCATGGCAAGGTGCTGCAATGGAAGCTCAGACAACTGCTCTGGTGACTCTGGGCTCCTCAGTTGAAAGGGGCATGCAGAGTGTCGCAGCTGCCCATAGATCTGTCCTCCAGCTGAAAAGACGCCCCGAAGTACTGGCGTGGAAATCATGGAACAGGAAACTACTGGCCTCTATCCGGATGGCAGCATTCTTGCTCCCTCCCCCGCCACTCCACCATTGCCCTTGCAGTTGCCTGTCAGCCAGGCGGCCCAGATTTCTCAAGCCCATGATCAAATGGTGTAATCTGAGGCAGGGCAATCACGGCCGACAGCCTCTCGAGGGCATCCCAAGAGGACATCTGAACTGCCTTCTTCACTATCTCAGCAGCCAGCCACCTCGCCTGCTGCTGCCACTCGGGTTGCACTTTTTAGAAGCACCAGAGTAGGCAAGAGCCCTTATCGGATAGCCACTAAGGGTAAGGGAATTGTTTAATATTTGTAAGTGCTGTTGGTTATGTCATGCTTTCATTGTTTGTGTTTGCTCTCGATAAAGACTGATTGTGGTAACTGTGTAGTGCTGGAAATGGTGATTTTTTTAATTGTGTTTTTCATGGGGAAGGTGTTGAAAGAATTGAGTGCAAATGGTGGACTTCCTGATGGATTCTCAGTCCTGGAAGTTACGGCATGTGGCAACAGTGCTCTGAAGTCTGATGGTGGAGGATGTCTCTCAAAAATGGTCTTTAATTAGATGGCGACGAGCGCCCCGCCCAGGTGCAGGCTGTCTACCCATCTTCCTCCCCCTCCTCCTCCTACCCAACCTCCTCCTCCTCCTCCCCCTCCACTTCCTCCTCCTTCTCTTGTGGCTCCTGAGCTTGACCATCTGGCACAATTGATGATGGTAATGGCTGGTCTCTCATGATCACCAGATTGTGGAGCATGTAGCAAGTCACCACAAACCTGCAGCCCTCCTCCCCCTCCTGTTCCTCCTCTCCCTCTCTCCTCCAGCAGTTGGCGCTGCTTTTCATGGCCTCATCTCCTCCTCCAATTTCTCCTCCAGATCAAGGGGGACCCCTAATAAGGTCACCATGACCAAGCACTCCTTTTCTCTTGGTGACTCCTATAAAGTTTCCAAAAGGGTACAGTAGCACGGCACTCACTCTCTTTAGGTGAGGTCATTGGAGAATTTGTGAAATAAATGTTGATAGAATGTTGGTGAACTCTTGAAAAAGTGTCCCAGAGAGTCTCCAGATGTGGCTCAAAAGTCCTCTTCAAATGCAGTGTAATCAGTCCATCTCCAGCAGCAAGGGAACAGTGAAAGCTGAGCATGGCTGTAAGTAACACTCGCAATCCTCACCAATGGCTTCTTTACTTCTGTTTAGCTGATTGCTGTTATGAGAGTTTGTTAATTGCAGTGCTTGCCAGCAAAATGGGATGCAGCCTCTTTAATGAGCATTAGAAGCCACTTTAATTGGTCCTCAGTGCCTTAATGATCCTCAGGGCAGCCGTTCCTAGCGCGTACTTCAAATCCTTTAGCAAGATGGCATCTTGCGCAAAAGGCAGGCTAACCAGGCATTGCAGCTCAAGACCCCTCTTGGCCAACTCGGAGACTCTTCAGTGCCTAAAGTATCCGTGGAAAATCACCCACTAGGAGTATCTTGATATCACTAATCTCACAGACAGAACTATCTTAATAGCTATTGTGGTGTATGTAACCTGTTCCACCTTAAGAGAACTTAAGCCTGTTCCACCTTAAGAGATGTACTACTTTCTCTGGCTGCTGTATACGTAATACCGGTGGTGACCACCGGTATATAAGTACTGTGTAGTGATATTGTATTTAGTATAGTCCTGACCTCCAACTAGTAAAGACCTGTTGAACTTTATTCTTGTAGTCTGCGTCAGTAATTAATCTTAATACAACTGGAACACACAGACTTAACTGTGGCGACGAGTCCGATTCTTACCCTGCGGCAGTTTATATCCACGGCGGCTTCGTCCACAGAACGGGCGTCGAAGAGAGGCATCCACCCTCATCACCCTGCTGGAAGACACGTCGCACGGCAGGCATCGAGAACCCGGAGTGCAGAAGACATCCTGAACTCGAAGCCTCCATCAGCGGCAGTCAGCTATCTTCTTTCTATCTCGGTGGTGGGTAAACCGGTCAGCGACGCGAGCAGAAAGTCGGCCGCGTTGGCTGTACAGACGGGGGGAGGAAGACGGAGGAATAAGGGCGGTGAGATCGATCGCGACCGGAGATAAGGGCCGGGCCGCATTCGGGCCAAAAGGTGCAGCGCGGGGACATCGATCGCGGCTGGTGATAAGGGCCTGGCCGCTTTCGGGCCAAAAAGGCGCAGCGTCTGGGGCGACTGAAGGCGCAAAAGCCACGGTGAAGGCGAACGCAGCCGGTGCTAATAACCGGGCTGCAAGAAGGGCTGCGAGGCGCGACATCGGGGAAGCGCGAATGCCCGAGGGAGCCGCGGTGAAGCGGAGACAGTGTCGGGGGAGTTACTAACCGCTGGGAAAGGAGAGCAGCAGCGGCACGCCAAACGCCATTGCAGCCAGTGGGTGAAGACTGCCAAGCGCGGGAAAACTGCCATTTTGTAGGCGGAGGACGAAGACAAGAGCGGGAAGCCGCCATCTTGGGATAAAATAAATTGCAACGATGCCTAAACATGGGAACATTAATACCTTTGATAGCGACATCGAAGATTGGGCCATGTATGTAGAACGCATACAAAATTATTGTAAAGCAAATAAAATCCCAGATGCAGAGAAAGCACTAACTTTATTAAGCTTAATGGGGGCAAAGACATACGGGCAATTGAAACACCTTTTATCACCAGATGAACCGGCGGATAAGACGTTCGAGGAGATTGTTACTGTCCTGAAAAATCATCTAAACCCCACGCCGCTGATGCTAGCGGAACGATTTAAATTTTACAGCAGAAGGCAGCTGAAGGATGAAAGTAATGCTGAATATTTAATAGGATTGCGTAAGCTGGCAAGGTACTGTCAGTTTGGAACGGGACTGACAGAAGCGCTAAGAGATAAATTTGTGTGTGGATTATTAAAAGAAGATACACAAAAGCGACTGCTCGAGGAGAATGAGCTGACGCTTGAGAAAGCGGTCACTATGGGAGCAGCACACGAAGCCGCAGCGAGAGGCACGGCAGTAATGCAGCTACGGTCACCGGAACTCAGTACAAATAAATTGGGTTTGAGTACTGTAAAATGTTATCGTTGTGGAAAGACAACACACGATCAGAACAAGTGTTGGTTTAAAAACCAAGAATGCAGAACGTGTGGCAGGCTTGGCCACATAGCTAAAGTATGCTGGTCAGGAAAGAAGACCAGCAACAAAAAGTCACCGCAAGGAAAATACATAAAGGTGCACAAGGTGACAAAGACCAGTTCGAACGAACAGAAGTCAGATTCAGACGCTAGCAGTAATGAACTGGGTAGCTTAAGAGTACACAACGTTGGTAAGGATACAGATCTCCAGACAATTTGGGTCACTCTTCAGATAGCAGGAGTCCAAGTAAAGATGGAATTGGACACTGGATCGGCATTGACGGTCATGAATAAGAAAGATTACAAAAGGTTATTCCAACATATTCCCCTACGGGATACGGAGATTATATTGAAAACATACACGGGGCAAAGAGTGTACCCCATCGGAAAGATAGAGGTAAAAGTGGTCCACAAGGGCGAAGAAAGCCAAGTAATGGACTTATATGTGCTACCTGAAGGAGGTCCACCACTACTGGGACGGGAGTGGATTAGGAAAATGAATATGGACTGGCACTCCTTAAAAGCACTAACGGTAGATTCCGGGGAAACAGATGTCAAACCTAAACGATTGTCCAAAATATTGGATGATGCTAAAGAGGTGTTCCAGCAAGGACTGGGAGCACTGAAAGGAATTACAGCAAACATCAAGATTGATGAACATGCACAACCAAAATTTTTCAAAGCCAGACCGGTACCCTATGCAATACAACCTACTGTAGAAGCGGAACTGGAAGCGCTAGAACGTTCAGGTGTACTGTCTAAGGTAGATTGGAGTGAGTGGGCTATGCCCATTGTTCCCGTTATGAAACGTCCTTCGAGCAACAAGCCAGGAGAACCAGGGAAGATTCGCATCTGTGGAGATTTCAAGATCACCGTTAATCCGGTGCTTCACACGGTGCAGTATCCGCTTCCGCGGATTGAGGATATTTTTGCTTCGTTGTCTGGCGGGAAACACTTCACCAAGATATACCTGGCGCAGGCATACTTGCAGATGGAGGTTGAAGAAGAGTCACGCCAGTACCTCACGATCAACACGCATAGAGGTGTGTACCGGTATAATAGGCTGGTTTTTGGAGTGGCATCGGCTCCGGCAATTTGGCAGAGGGCCATGGAGCAGGTATTACAGGGAATTCCAGGCACACAATGTTACCTGGACAATATTCTGATTACAGGTGATGGTGATGAAGAACACCTCGCAAACTTGGAACTGGTGCTCAACAGACTGAAAGAGTATGGACTTAGAGTTAATCGGCAGAAATGTGAGTTCTTTCAGAAGCGGATCTCGTACTGTGGTCATGTCATTGACTGGGAGGGGCTTCATAAGTCTCCTGACGAGATAGAGGCAGTTGTAAAGGCTCCCGCTCCGGATAATGTCTCTCAGTTGAGGTCGTTTCTGGGATTGATTAACTATTACCATAAGTTTCTGCCGAATCTATCCACGGTACTGCACCCGCTGAACGCTCTTTTACAGAAGGGGGTACCATGGGAATGGAGCGAAAACTGTAAGAAGGCATTTCGCAAAAGCAAAGAATTGATCACCTCAGAGGAAGTGTTGGCTCACTTCAACCCGACACTGCCTATTCGGTTGGCTTGTGATGCTTCTCCATATGGTATTGGGGCAGTACTCTCACACAAGTTGCCAAATGGCACGGAAAGGCCAGTCGCGTTTGCATCCAGATCATTGGCCTCCGCTGAGCGCAACTATGCGCAGATCGATAGGGAGGCTCTCAGCCTTGTATGGGGAGTGAAGAAGTTTAATCATTACCTGCAGGGCCAAAAATTCACACTTCTGACAGACCATCAGCCGTGTGTATCCATTTTTAACCCTAAGAAGGGTGTTTCGGTGATGACAGCACAGCGACTCCAGAGATGGTCCCTTTTCCTAGGGGCACATCAATATCAAATAGAATTCAAAGGTACAAAGCAGCATGGCAATGCTGATGGGCTGTCGCGCCTGCCACTACCTGAAGCAGAAGAGACGACGAAAGTTGACACTGTTGAGTTATTTCATTCGACCACCATCGAGTGTTTACCAGTCACCAATGCAAGTATTGAAAGAGAAACCAGGAATGACCCAACACTGTCCCGAGTTTACGAGGTGACAGTGAAAGGATGGCCAACACATGGTGATCCTCTGTTACCGGCATTCTCGGCAAGGCGAGACCAGCTGTCCGTCTGCCATGGTACTTTGATGTACGGGACAAGAGTGATTATTCCTCCCAAGTTACGGGAAAGAGTTCTAAAGGAACTGCATGAAGGTCATCTGGGGGGAGTTAAGACGAAAAGTCTTGCTAGGGCTTATGTATGGTGGCCGGGCATTGACCAACAGATAGAGGAGTTGAAAAAAGCTGCGCTGGGTGCCAAAAAGTGCAAAATGCACCTCCGATCGCACCGCTACACCCATGGGAATGGCCTTCAGCCCCATGGCAACGTGTACATATTGACTTTGCTGATCCATTCATGGCCTCCATGTTCCTAATTGCGGTGGACGCACATTCCAAATGGCCAGAAGTGATCAAGATGAATACCACTACTTCAGAAAAGACAATTGCGGTGTTAAGAACAATATTCGCAAGGAACGGATTGCCAGAACAGATATGTTCGGACAACGGACCACAGTTTGTGTCGGAAGAATTCCAAAAATTCTTAAACAAGAATGGGGTGAAACATTATACCTCTGCCCCATATCATCCGGCGACAAACGGGTTGGCCGAGAGATTTGTCCAAACATTCAAAAAGGCAATAAAGGCCATGAACGATGATCAGATTCCGTTACAACACAAGGTGGACAATTTCCTAATGGCATATCGAAACGCCGCTCATGCAGTGACTAACCAAAGTCCTGCCATGATGTTTTATAACAGGAGGTTGCGGTCCAGGTTGGACTTGTTAAAACCAAATGTGTGGAGGGAAGTGGAAAACAAACAGTTCCGGCATATTAATAACAAGTCCACTCGAAGTTTCGACGTAGGACAACCAGTGTTGGCAAGGGGCTATGGAAACAAAAAATGGCAGTCCGGAACAATTCGGGCCAGACAAGGCCCTCTGATGTACACAGTAGATATTGGTAACAATGTGATAAGGCGTCATGCGGATCAACTGGTAGAATCAAGAGCAAGGGTCGAACCCATGGTTGCGACAGAGACAACTGTGGAAGACGTTAATGAACCTGAAGCATCTACCTCGGCAGGGACTGTACCTGATGATGACGTCCAATACATAGGAAACCAACAAGAAGAGTCACCTCAGCAACAAGAATCAGAGACCACTGAAAGGCGTTATCCAAACCGAATCAGAAGGCCTCCTGAGAGACTGAACCTTTGAACTGTTTATACCTGAAGTTATATATGTATATATGTTATTATGTTATGTTAAATGGGGATATGACTGTTAAGCTAAAAAGGGAGGATTGTGGTGTATGTAACCTGTTCCACCTTAAGAGAACTTAAGCCTGTTCCACCTTAAGAGATGTACTACTTTCTCTGGCTGCTGTATACGTAATACCGGTGGTGACCACCGGTATATAAGTACTGTGTAGTGATATTGTATTTAGTATAGTCCTGACCTCCAACTCGTAAAGACCTGTTGAACTTTATTCTTGTAGTCTGTGTCAGTAATTAATCTTAATACAACTGGAACACACAGACTTAACAGCTATGCTAGTAATTGTTTCATTGTAAGGAAATGTATATGTTTGCAGATAGCATGCTGGCTATTTTACTTTATGTATGCAGTTTGTGTTATGCCCCTTTAGAACCCATATCACTTTATGATTTGTTACATGACTTAGCTGAAGGTCAATCCCTACAAAACTTAAGCCTGACTAGAGATTTAAATATGTCATTGCTGCTGCACACCCAAGTACGATAAAAATTTTATCACCGAGATATCCTCACTTCTTTCCTCCCTCAGCCTCTGCATTGAGTGACTTCTCATCTTCGGTGATTTCAACCTCCATCTCAATTCATCATGCTCTCTCTGCTCTGAGTTCACTAGACTCTTATCCACCCTTAATCTCTCCCTCCATGTAAACTCCCCAACCCATATTCATGACCACCCCCTTGAATTTGCCTTCTCTCATGGCCTCGCTATCCCACCGTGTCAATCGAAGATAAGGCCATCTCTGACCACTTCTTTGTATCGCTTTCCACCCACATCCCCCTTCCCCCACCCAACCCTACTCCCTTCTGTATCCACCCCTGGAAAAAACTCTCTCCCAACTCCCTTACAACTGCACTTATGAAATCCCAACTGTCCAGCCTTTGGCCCTCCATTCATGACAACATTTCTGCAGCTACCAATCTGCTCAACCACACCCTCACCACCACCTTTGATGCCCTAATCCCTATTAATGCAATTACTCTCGCTCACCCTGGCAGTACCCCCAGTACGGCTCACATCTTCACTCCCTCAAGTCCAAGGAACGTAGACTTGAATGGATATGGAGGACAACTGGTTTAGCCATGCACCGCCAGATCTGGCTGGACCACATAAAGCATTGTTGGGTCCTACTCTTGCCTGCCAAAACTGCTCACTATTCCAGGATCATTCTGGAATGCAATGATAATACCCGGCTACTATTTTCTGCTGCTGTCTTCTTAATCTCCTCTCCCCTGTCTCCTCCACACTCAGCTCCAACAACAAGTGCGAGGAGCTCATGGACGTCTTTGTCTCTAAGATTGAGACCATCCAATCAGCTGCCTGTGCCACTTCCCTTCCTTCCCCTAGCCCACCGGGCCAAACTTCCTCTAAGGTTCACCTCTGCCCTAGCCCTGAACACACATCTTTCTCCAGTTTCTCTCCGATTTCCCCTATCGTCCTCTTCATGCTCATCCTGTCCATGAGACCCACTTTCTGCTCCCTCGACCCTATTCTCACTAAACTACTGACCACCTAACTTCCTTTTTGGCTCCCATGTTAGCTGACACTTTTAACGGTTCTCTCTCCTCAGGTACTGTCCCCCTCTCCTTCAAATCTGCCATCATCACCCCTCCCCTCAAAAAACCAACCCTTGACCCCTCCGTCCTTACAAACTACTGCCTCATCTCCAACCTCCATTTCCTCTCCAAAGTCCTCGAAAATGTTGTCACCTTCCATCTTTCCCACAACTCCATGCTTGAATCCCTCCAATCCGGTGTCATCCCCTGCCACAGTACCGAAACGGCTCTCATCAAAGTCACAAATGACTTCCTTTGTGACTGTGACAAAAGTAAATGATCTCTCCTCATCCTTCTTGACCTGCCTGTAGCCTTTGACATGGCTGGCCACTCCATCCTCCTCCAACGCCTCTCCACCACTGTCCAGCTGGGTGCGACTGCACTTGCCTAGTTCCATTCTTATCTAGCTGATCATAGCCAGAAAATCACCTGCAATGGCTTCTCTTCCCACTTCTACATCATTACCTCTGGGGTCCCCCAAGGATCTATCCTTGGCCCCCTCCTATTTCTCATCTATATGCTGCCCCTTGGCAACATCATCCAAAAACACGGCATCAGTTTCCACATGTATGCTGACGACACCTAGCTCTACTCAGCACAACTTCTCTCAACCCCTCCACTATCTCTAAATTGACACACTGCTTGTCCGACATCCAGTACTGGATCAGCAGAAATTTTCTCCAATTAAATATTGGGAAGACCGAAGCCATTGTATTTGGGCCCTGCCACAAATTCTGTTCCCTAGTCATCAACTCCATCCCTCTCCCTAGCATCTGCCTGAGGCTGAACCAGACTGTTCGTAACCATGGTGTTATATTTGACCCTGAAATGAGCTTCCGACCACATTCCGTGGCATAACTAAGACCGCCTATTTCCACCTCCATAACATTGCCCATCTCCGCCCCTGCCTCAGCTCATCTGCTGCTGAAACCCTCATCCATGCCTTTGTTACCTCTAGAGTGGACTATTCCAATGCACTCCTGGCTGGCCTCCCACATTCTATCCTACATAAACTTGAGGTCATCCAAAACTCAACTGCCCGTGTCCTATCTCGCAGCCTCCCATTTACCCATCACCCCTGTGTTCGCTGACTTACATTGGCTCCCAGATAAGCAACGCTTTGATTTCAAAATTCTCATCCTTGTTTTCAAATCCGTCCATGGCCTCACCCCTCCCTACCTCTGTAATCTCCTCCAGCCCCGCAACCCCCTGAGATATCTGCATGCCTCTAATTCTGCCCTCTTGAGCATCCCTGATTGTAATCGCTCAACCATTGGTGCCCGTGCCTTCTGTTGCCTAGGCCCTGTGCTCTGGAATTCCCTGTCTGAGCCTCTCCGTCTCTCTACCTCTGTTAAGACGCTCCTTAAAACTTACCTCTTTGACCAAGCTTTTGGGCATCTGCCCTCATTTCTTATGTGGCTTGGTGTCAATTGTTTGTCTTATAGCACTCCTGTGAAGTGGCTTTGGACATTTTACTACGTTAAAATTGCTATATAAATACACATTGTTGTTGTTGTTGCTGATTCCATATGTATTCTTTAGTCTTTTGTGCCTCCAATGTGGGTTTCTGCTTAACTGGGTACAAGATTGAAGGATGAGGGCTGACGGCAGGAATTCAGTGGCTTGATTTACTGGTTGGGGCCTGGGCGATATTTTCTCTTTTCCACATCACTGTTCATGTTGGGGGAAAAAATGTGTTGGTTTTTTTCCCCCATTAATTCACAGTAATTGGGTTAAGTGGAACTTTATGTGTGCCCATATTGAGATGCGTCTGTGCATAAGAAGTTTGTAGATTGTAAACTTTAAGATTTATCTGTGGCTTGGTTACTGGATTATTCGAGAGGAAACAGAAGGATTTTTGTGCACACAAATGAGAGATGGTTTGTGCAGCACAGCTGGGAGAACTTTACAATATGGCTTAAAATGGCTAGTTTGGTGTGTTTGGGCACACTGTATGAGTGAGGAACTTGACATTATTGTTCAGAAACTGGCAGATATTGGCAAATTTCCTTAGGGCATCTAAATAGTGAGAACAGAATTTTGAGTGCTGCACCAATCATATCTGATTTGATAAGGATAGATTGTGCCAGATAAAATTATGTTAGTGATTTTGGCAGAACAAGAATGCCTAACAACATACTCACAATCCCAAAAAATTATATGCCACCCAGAGAGATAAAAAATATCAATCTGTTTTTAGAATTAAGGCTCTAAGGAATGCCTCTGCGCGATCAAATGTAGTTGAGGTCCATAATTTACTCTAGATGGCATTTATTATAAAATAATCTACCACTACCAACAACAATTCAAGATAGAGATCGATAGATTTTTGGATGATAAGGGAATCAAGGCATATGGGGATAATGCAGGAAGGTGGAATTGAGGTAGAAGATCAGTCATGATCTTATTGAATGGCGGAGCAGGCTCGAAGGGCCGAATGGCCCACTCCTGCTCCTATTTCTTATCTTCTTATGCTGATTTTCAAGTGGCCCCATTCAACAGGCAGGCAATGGGCAAATTGAGCTCATTGCCTGTCCAATGAAGCTCAGCAGAGACCTGAACCGTTTTTACAGTTGTGCCGCATTTGAACAGAATCAGCAAGCTGCAAGCACTGAATGAGTGCTGATAGGCAGCTTGTTGATTTGAGATTGGGGAGGGGGGAAATCTCATGGCCTATTCGTGAAACTGAGCAAAAGAGAGATCAAAATATGTGTGTGAGAGACATGAATTAATATTGACTCGAAAGAATCACTAAGAATCAATTGTGCAATATTTCCAACATAACGAGGGAGATTTTTGGCATGCTAGTGCCCCCAGTTAGCGCCTGGCTTGGGCGCTAATGGGGCGCTCAGGCAGTAGCGCCGTGGCGGGGTGAATTTCGCACTGCAGAGCAAATTCGCTGGCCCCGTAGCGTCGGCGATAACAGTTGGCACCTCAGCAACTTTCGCTATGCAGATTGTGATGTCAGCGAGTGTGCAACGCTCGCTGGGTGCCCGATTTGCAAACTTTAGAACTTTAGTAGCGTCCCCCACCTTACTGGCTCACGCCGACAGCGCCAGGGAGTGGAGGCATGAACCAGCTGGCTGGCGGCTGGTGGGGCGCTACTTAAAGGGATGCGCCCCAGCTGTCAAGGAACATCTGTCGAAAGGTCAGTTATGAGTGGCAGAGAGCGCAGGATGTATCTGCAACCAAATAAAGACTGCTTAGTCTCCGGAGTGTTGCAGGCAATCAAAGGAATTTGCAATTCATCCCACAGCATATTGCCATTCTGCACTCCTGGACTCATTGGGGGCTGGTTGGCAGACTCCAGTGACCCTCCCCTTTAATGGCTGGAAGGCGCCTGCACCAATGTTCACTCCCGATTACACAACACCTCATATTCCTTATCGCTTGGAGCCTAACACCACTCACCTACACAATTAGTGCCTGATTTAGCCCTCCCCTGCATTCTTTGAGCGCTGAGACTGAATTTAGCAGGCAGCGAGATTGATTAGTGCCTGGGGCTAAACTTCCGACTTCTCAAAAGTGAACGTTCCTTCATGGGTGCTACTGAATTTCTAGCCCTGGGATAATTAGCATTTTGAGCTGTCCTTCAGCATTTCTGACTCTTCAAGATGGACATGCATGCAATTATGATTCAAACTTGATTCAAATAATAAATATCCAAACATTAGCCGGCAATTAGGAAGCCAGGGTAATTTTATAAACTAGCACTTAATTACATGAAAATATAAAACTAAATCATATGCCTGCAAATATTCTACACTAATGCAGTGTTTGTAACTTTTTTCCTAATAAGTAGGTTTTAATTTATCTGACATTGGATTGACATAATTTAATTCATGAATACACATGCTTTGAAGATTACACAAAATCAGAGATGAATAAAAAGTTTTACATCACATTAGTGTACAGCAATATGAGCCCTGATTTTAACTCAGAGCGGGAATTGAGCAGGTGACGGAAGGTGGCAGCTAGCTGGCTGGCAAGAGCATGATGTCGGTCATCTAGGGACCGCCACCAAGAGCAAAGGTCTTAAGAGAACATAAAACTCTCTAACATCAAAAATATGATCCATTTACTGCAAGTGTCCCTACACCATAAGAGAACATGAATACACCCTCCGTACACATACCACCACTATAGCCTGGAACCTGCTGTCAGTGAAAAGCATTACACTAATGGCAATTGAGTGATGGGAAGGGAATCATCTATGCCACCTTTAGTTGAAAGGGAATAAACAATGGAAAATTGAGTGAAGGAAATCAAGGCAACCATGGAACCATGGCTCAAGATGATCAAAGAATCATAGAATCATAGAAAGTAACAGCACGGAAGGAGGCCATTTCGGTCCATCGTGTCTGCGCCAGCCAACAGAGAGCTAACCAGCTTAATCCCACTTCCCAGCTCTTGGTCAGTAGCCCTGCAGGTTACAGCATCCCAAGTGCACATCCAAATACTTTTTAAATATGGTAAGGGTTTCTGCCGCTACCACCCTTTCAGGCAGTGAGTTCCAGACCCCCACAACCCTCTGGGTGAAGAAATTTCCCCACAAATCCCCTCTAAACCTTCCACCAATTACTTTAAATCTGTGCCCTCTGGTTTTTGACCCCTCTGCTAAGGGAAATAGGTCCTTTCTATCCACTTTATCTAGGCCCCTCATAAATTTAACACCTCAATAAGTTCTTCCCTCAGCCTCCTCTGTTCCAAGGGGAAAAAAAACAGCCTATCCAGTCTTTCCTCTTAGCTGAGATTCTCTACTCCCGGCAACATCCTTGTTAATCTCCTCTGTACCCTCTCTAGTGCAATCACATCTTTCCTGTAATGTGGTGACCAGAACTGCATGCAGTACTCTAGCTGAGGCCTAACTTAGTGTTATATACAGTTGAAGCATAACCCCCCTGCTCTTGTATTCTATGCCACGGCTAATAAAGGCAAGCAATCCGTATGCCTTCTTAACCACCTTATCTACCTGGCCTGCTGCCTTCAGGGATCTGTGGACATGCTCTCCAAGGTCCCTTTATTCCTCTACAGTACTCAGTGTCCTACCATTTAATGTGTATTCCCTTTCCTTGTTAGCCCTCCCCAAATGCATTACCTCGCTCTTCTCCGGATTGAATTCCATTTGCTACTGTTCTGCCCACCTGACCAATTTATTGATATCTTCCTGCAGTCTGCAGCTTCCTTCTTCTGTATCAACCACACAGCCGATTTCAGTATCGTCTGCAAACTTCTTAATCATACCCCCTATATTCAAGTCTAAATCATTGATATATACCACAAAAAGCAAGGGACCTAGTGCTGAGCCCTGCGGAGCCCCACTGGAAACAGCCTTCCAGTCACAAAACACCCATCAACCATTACCCTCTGCTTCCTGCCTCTGAGCCAGTTTTGAATCCAACTTGACACTTTGTCCTGGATCCCATGGGCTTTTAACTTCATGACCAGTCTGCCATGTGGAACCTTATCAAAAGCCTTGCTAAAGTCCATATACACTACATCAAATGCATGACCCTCATCTACCCTCCTTGTTACCTCCTCAAAAAATTCAATCAAGTTTGTCAGACATGACCTTCCTTTAACAAATCCATGCTGACTATCCTTGATTAATCCGTATCTTTCTAAATGAAGATTTATCCTGTCCTTCAGAATTCTTTCCAATAATTTTCCCACCACTGAGGTTAGGCTGCCTGGCCTGTAATTAATTGGTCTATCCCTTTCTCCCTTTTTAAACAAGGATACCACATTAGCAGTCCTCCAGTCCTCCGGCACCACACCTGAAGCCAAAGAGGATTGGAAAATAATGGTCAGAGCCTCTGCTATTTCGTCTTTTGCTTCGCTTAACAGCTTGGGATACATTTCATCCGGGCCTGGGGATTTATCCACTTTTAAAGCTGCTAAACCCCTTAATACTTCCTCTCTCACTATGTTTATTTCATCCCAACCGAAATCTCCCGCCTCCACACACAGATTACCCTCATGTTCTCTAATAGGCCCTACCCTTTCTTTAATTATCCTCTTACTCTTAATATATTTATAAAACATCTTTGGGTTCTCCTTGATTTTACTTGCCAACAATTTTTCATGCTCTCTCCTTGCTTTCCTAATATCCTTTTTAATTGCATCCCTGCACTTTCTGTACTTCTGTACAGATTCTGGAGTATTTAGCCCTCGGTATCTGTCATACGCCTCCCATTTTTTCTTTATCCTACCCTGTATGTCTCTAGACATCCAGGGGGCTGTGGGTTTGTTAGTCCCACCTTTTTTCTTTAAGGGCACATATTTGGTCTGAACCCTCCGGAACTCCTCCTTGAATGCCTCCACTGCTCTGACACTGATTTACCTTCAAGTAGCTCTTTCCAGTCCACTATGGCTAAATCCCCTCTGAGCTTAGCAAAATTTGCTTTTCCCCAATTTTGAATTTTTATTCCTGGCCTATCCTTGTCCTTTTCCATAACTACCTTAAATCTAACTGAATTATGGTCACTAGCACCAAAATGCTCCCCCACTGATACGCCTTCTACCTGCCCAGCTTCATTCCCTAAAACTAAGTCTAGAACCGTTCCCTCCCTTGTTGGGCTTGCTACATACTGGCTAAAAAAGTTCTCCTGGATGCATTTTAGGAAATCCGCACCCTCTATATACTTCACACTAATTTTATCCCAGTTAATATTGGGGTAGTTGAAATCCACTACTATTACTCCCCTATAATTTTTGCACTTCTCAGAAATTTGTCTACATATTTGCTCTTCTATCTCCATCTCACTGTTGATCAAGCACCAACCATGATCAGAAGCAGAGCCCCGGTGTTACAAAGCTCATGCTAGAACCAGAATGACCAAAAGTGCTTTGGGTTCACATCTTTCACCAATTAGAGGCAGCAAATATAATTTTAGTTATCTGCTGCATGTTCCATGACTGTGTCTTACAAAAGACTTCTCGGCATGATCAGGATAACAAAGCAAGAAGTTGAAAATGGCAACAAGGAATTAACAACTGTGCCAATAATGAAACATGGAAGACTGGTATGGCAGCTACTAAACCCAGATGCCTTCCAATGGGTCATACAGCTAAAACATTTCTTAAAGGTGTCAACCATATCCTCTAAGTGAAGATGTGAGTAATTTTAACTTTAATCGCTGGTCAAAAAATGAGCAATAGTGAATCATTCATCTTGCTTCATTTTCTTTACCATCAAGAAAAGAAAATCAGGCGGGGTGTAAAATGGATGGCTGATTTACTATTATTTGTGGCAAAAGTTAACATTACCCCCACACCAGTAGGAATAATTTCTCCCAGAAACTTTCTGTAATCCACAGCTAACCCCACTAGGAGCACATTAACAGCAATTTCAGGACAATTTCTAGATTTTGTCAATGGAAAAGATGCATTTAGCTCCAACCACCAAGAATTGGGCATAGACATCTTTTAAGAATGTTTTCTTTTTCAGCACTGTCCAAAAAATAAAAACAAATCCATACTCAGCACAAAACTGCTGGGAGCCAGAGATGGTCCCCACTTGATAAGTAATTTACAATAGTGTAAAAATTGAGAAAAAATTATTATTGTATCTCCGATCAAGTGCAGAACCTGACATGATAGCAGGAATCTGTCAGCAGGTTGGGTACAGTTGTACACATCCACTGTCACATATTTAATTTCCGCACCTGTACTACCATTTATCTTAAAGATGGAACTTTACAATGTGATAAAAATTCAGCAGAATTTATAAATTCAAAATAATGTTAAATTATCCAATTTGGGACATTTTTAGAAATTCGGTTGGTAGCGCCAGCGGTTAGCGCCTAAAGAGCCCGAGAATTGGGGCGTAACCCAATGTTCGGGCGGGCGCAATGAAGATAGCGACAACTCCCATATTGACTATACATTTAACGCCTGCGCTAAGTGTTTGCGCGCGCCCGCGTGCGCAAGCAGATCATGACGTCATTTCAGTGTGCAACACCTTTTAGGCGCCCCTGACCGGATATTGGGTGGCGCCCGGAACCTTTACGCCTAGCGCTGCTAGTGACAGTTCGAAGGAACGTTAGCAGGCCCTTCTCGGAGTTGGGGAGTGCTATTTAAAGGGGACAGCTCTAGTATAAAAGCTGCAGCCACTTGGCCTGTTCATTGCAATCGTTGCTGGAGAGAGTTGGTGAGCTACTGTGGAGCAGAGTTTTTGGAATTTAGCATTAGAGTACTTGGGACCTTCAAACCTGTCCGGAACAGTTGGAGCACTACACCTAACAGCGTTTTGACCAACTGGCATCGGAATGGGAGCTGCTTTGGATGGTGACGGCCTCATGGCCGAACACTGTGAAGGGGCAGAGAGACGGCGGGAGAGAGGGCTGGGATTAGCCAGAAGGAGGAGGGGCAATGGAGGTCGGCCAATCCGAGGGTATGCTGCGAGGGTCTTTAGGCAGCAGGTGTCATACCTTGACATGTCGGAGGAGCAGTGTGTGCGAAGGCTCCGATTCGGGAGGGACGTTGCTACTGAGCTGTGCCACCTGCTTGCTGAGGATCTGCAGCCGCGTCTACGGTGCAGGACCTCTCTGTCGGTGGCCGTAAAACTGACTGTTGCCCTCAATTTCTATGCCACTGGATCCTTTCAGTCAGCCACTGGGACATTGCAAATATCTCCCAGTTTGCAGTCCACTGTTACATCCGGCAAGTTACAGCTGCCCTTTATAGACGAAGGCATCAATTCATCACCTTCCCTCTGACCCTGGAGAAGCAGGCGGAGCGTGCGCAGGGCTTCGCTGCTATTGCGGACTTCCCCATAGTGCAGGGGGCGATTGACGGCACACACGTGGCTTTGAGGGCGCCATTCCAGAATCCTGAGGACTTCCGCAACCGCAAGGGGTCCCACTCCCTCAACGTGCAGCTGGTCTCTGACCACCGCCAAATCATCATGGCAGTCAACGCCCAATTCCCAGGGAGCAGCCACGATGCCTTTATCCTGCGGCAGACCTCAGTTTGTGACCTTTTTGAGGGGCCGGCTCGACCACGAGGCTGGCTTATTGGGGACAAGGGCTATCCTCTCTGCCCATGGCTGATGACACCACTCCGTCTGGCCGCCACCCCAGCAGAAGAGCTGTTCAACAGCAGCCATCAGGCGACCAGGAACATTGTAGAGCACACTATTGGTGTGCTCAAACAGCGTTTCCGCTGTCTGGACCATTCGGGGGGAGCCCTGTAGTACTCGCCGGAGCAAGTGGGTCACATCGTCGTCGTCTGCTGCATGCTCCACAACTTGGCGATTTGATGCACCCAGCCAATTCCAGCTGTCCCTCAACGTCCAGCAGAGCCGACGGACGAGGAGGAGGAGGAGGAGGAGGAGGAGGAGGAAGAGCAGGCGGAGGAGGAGGAGGAGGAGGAGCATGCGGACGAGGAGGAGGAGGAGGAGGAGGAGGAAGATGGAAGGGCTCCTGAAAGGGAAGGGCCATCCGTCAGAGGCTCATCAGGACTCGTTTCGAGGCCCCTCTGGCGGAATGATGGGTGTCTTTACTCCTGCGCACTTTGGATCTTTGAAAGCCTCTGAAGGCCAGCATCACTGTAAATAGTCACATGTACCATAGCACATTAAAACTTTTCTTTATTGTCACAAAAGTCTTTCATTACAGCAAAACAACGTCAAGTCAACAGAAACCATAACTAACAAAATAACAGTTAACTCCGGCAAAGCCGCAAAACTAAACAAACTATTTCCAACAATTACAACAGGTGAGGGTGTCCTTGAATTTGGCCAAAGAAACATCTCAGCACCTCCCTCTACTGCTGGCCCCTTGATGGAGAACGACTTCTCTTTCACGGTCGGCCCCTTCCCTCCCTGCTGCTCCTACGTAATTGAACCTCAGTGGCGGGGTCAAGGCTGGGGGACGCCTGCTGACTGTGTGGAAGCGCAGAAGCCCCTGAGGGATGGCCTGGCCGACCTCTGGTCTTGGAGGTTGCGGACGCAGGCTTCTTGATCTGAGCATGGCTGGAAGCAGTGTGCCCTGCAGGTGGTGGCAGCTGCACTGCAGACGTACCAGCGCTGGCATGTGCAATGGTCACCTGCCGAGAGAGGACACCTGCACCATGGTCGGACGACACACTGGCTCTCTGAGGGGACCGGTTCAGCTCATCTGCCACAATCGCATGCTCCACTGAATCCTGGCCTTGTATGGGACTGGAAGGGCCCGGGGTGATCCTAGCTGATGCAGATAGGGTGGCTGCAGTGAGAGTTCGCGTTGCCTCAATCTGGGTGTGGACGAGGCCGGCAAGTGACTGCGTGGCAGCAGTGAGGACCTGTGTGGCAGGTGCCAGTGCTTCGGAGAAGCCCTGGACAGTTCTTTCCATTGCTTCGGACAAGGCCGGAGCAGTCCGTTCCACTGCCTCCGACAAACCCTGGACAGACCTTTCCAGGGATTGTCCGAAGCCCTGAACAGTCCTTTCCATAGCGGCCTCGAAGCCCTGGAGAGTCCTCTCCATTGTTGCCCCGAAGCCCTGGAGAGTCCTCTCCATTGCTGCCCCAAAGTCCAACACACTCTTTGCCAGTGTTTCTATTGACTGTGGCATCCTCCCCACTGCAGCCATCAGCTCAGTGTGCCTGAGCCGGGCCTGGGTGCTCATTTCAGCCAGGCGACGCACCTCCTCTGCACTCTGTGCAGCAGTCATCACTCCCTGCCTTGCCCTCCAGGGAGCCGGTGGCCGAACTTGCCTACCCCCTTGCGTTGCTGCATGCCGCTTGTTCCGGCAACTGGCTCATCATCAGAGCCCCCCCCCATCCCCTCCAGGGAACTACTATCCCCAGTCTGCAGATGTGTATGCTACCCTGAGATTGGAACGGATGCTCCGGCTTCCTCCTGATCCTCGCCTCTGGAGGCACTGGCACTGGCAGCTTCAGGGCGTTGATCCCGAGTTGGTGATGAATCATCTGAAAGCAGGGAGGTGGAAGAGTGGCTTTAGCAAAAGGAAAGGTTGGCGGCAAGGCATGCCAGATTGCGGCAAGGCTCTGACATGGCTGCACACTGAGGAAGCATGCTGGCGGGGGGACCAAGTGGAAGGAAACAGCTGAAAAAGGTGAGAGCCTTACCCTTGCTGTTGAGAATGGGGTCGGCAGCTGCAATGGTAACAGGACCACTCACACGTCCTCCAAGAATCTGGTGCACTCTCTCCTCGAGATCCGTGAGAGTGACGACTTGTGGAGGCCTGCCAGCAGTTCGAAGCTGGTCCTTTCGCATCGCCGCCAGCTTGGACTGCAGGGGAAAGAAGGGGAAGTTCTGTAACATGAGGCCTTGAGAGATCATCTCATGCCCCCCATGGTGCAAGAGCCCTTACATGTGGCCTTGAGTCAAATGTCCATGTGTGTGCCCAGAAAGGGCCATGGGTGCTTGCTGACAGATGGCCATTGGGGCATCATGGCAACAGGGTGCTCGAAGTCAGGTGCAGATGGAGGGAATCAGAAGTTTGCATAAACAACACTCACCCTAATGACCCGAGTGAGGTCGTTGAATTTCTTCCTGCACTGAACAGGGCTCCTGGTCGCCATACTGCTGGAGTTGACCCTCAGAGAAACCTCCCTCCAAGATCGCCGGTAATCCTTTTGATTCGGCCCCCTGCCATTGTCAGGTTACAGAACATCTCGATGGCGCTCCACTGCGGACACCAACTGCTCCAGAGCCTCAGTGCTGAAGCGCTCTGCTCTCTGTCTCACCTTCTCCATCCTCACAAAGTTTTTTGCGCCAGAGAAGGGCGAGCGCCGATTCTGAGGCCTACAGGGTGTTGAGTGTGGCAGCTCAGGCTGACTGACCCACCCCTTTAAGAGCCGGCTTGCGCCTGGAAGTCTCGTGGTTTTCGGTAATTGAGATCACCTGTGCTGCGCTCGTCCGCGCCGATATTGGGTAGCGCCTGAACTTTTGCGCCTTAGGAGCCCCGTGCAACGTCTGAATTCGCGCCTCAATCCCCTTTGGTGGCGATGCAACCCAATATCGCGCCAGGCAGCGATAAGTTTCGTCTGGCTATAAACTTTGCGCAGCACCAGTTCTAATGCCTCAAGCAGGGCTATACCCAATTTCTAGGCCTTTGAGTTTTGAATTATGTTTGTTTCTTCCACCTATAATTTATATATTTATCTATACATTATTAAAAATCTTGTTTTAGGACCCCAATTTGCATATGCAAGCTGCCTAGGAGACCTCAAAGTCAGCAGCTTCCAATCTGGCATCTGGCATACCTCTAGGGGTGATCGGGCACGGGGGACTGCACAACCAAAATGCACTTCCTAAACCTTCATTTAATGCCTGAAAAATGGGAGGATCAATGTTGAATTTCTCCTGCTGAGGGTTTTTTGGTGGGATTTGGCCCAAAAAGTTTGAGAATTACAGAATTAGACAGTTTTCAGTTATCTTTATGGTCACCAATGAGCAGTCTGCTTGAATAAGCTATGAGGGAAGGGGGGCTTATAAATATTAAATGAAAATATTTTGATCCAGAGCTACAAGGCTTTGCTTCAAATTAGGTGCGCTCACCCATAGCACCACACAAGAGATGCAGTGATTACACTATAATCATGCATTTCTGGCCCATACTGAAGGGATAATTGCTACTCCTAGCCCCTTTAGTGCTACCCCGGATCAAGCGTATTTCTCAGACGTTCACTTTCAACTAAAGTTTGAGGTAGCCAAATCCTAAAGATGCTTAATTGGCTCTAAAGTTCTGGACCATCTCTCCCTAAAGGAAAGGAACAACCTGAAAATGCTACCGTCCTCCAGTAGCACTTTTAATAAGTTTAGCCAGACTGTAATGTTCCGGATATTATGAGGGTCCAGAAAACTCCCCCAGAATTCTGCAACTCCTCACCAAAGAGTGTACAGAGATTGAGTTCACGAGTTTTTGATACAGAAGTCTTATGTGAGACAATTCTAAAAATATATAGATTTATTAAAGAACCGACATGTAATTTACAGTTGGTGAGTCAATTACAACATTAACAGTTCCAAAAAGAGAAAGCTTATAATCTTATTATCAGAGAACCTAACTCTCAAATCTTAGCTTCGCTACAGTTTTACAGTTCATAAAGTTCTGTTCAGGATATCCACCAAAATCAAATACCTTTGATCCCCAAGGTACAAAGAGTTGGAGACTTACAGAGCCACCTCTGAAGCCGAAAATCGCTTTGCCCAATTAAAGCGAGTCTGTTATCCCATTTGAGAGTTCAATATTTATACCCTTTTCCAGTGGTATTTACTTTAAGGTTTTCTGCTGATGCAAGCTAATTGGCCTAGAAATTCAGCTGCGTTCGCCAGCCGTTAGCGCCATAAGAGGAGTAGATCTCGAGCGCTAGGCACTTAGCGGCCGGGCGCAGAACGATCTGCGTCTACGCCCAACTTCAGTAGACATTTAGCGCCAGCGCAAAGTGTTTGCGCGCGCTCAGCTGCGCGCGCAACTTATGACGTCATTTTGTCATGCAACGCCGTTTGTGCGCCCCAAACCGGAACTTCAGTGGCGCCCGCCCAATGTGGGCGTGGCGCTGTTAAGAACTGTGAAGTGGAACGCAGCAGAGGCCCTGCGGGCCTCGGGGAGCGCTAATTAAAGGGCACTTAAACTGAACTATAAAGGCCAGCCATTTTGCTGCAATGACTTTAGTGCAATGGATTTCTGGACAGAGACCAAGGAAGAGACCTTACTGATTTGGGCCAACATAGGAGAGGTATTTTTGGCTTCTGGCCAGAGCTTGGAAATTTGACTCATTGTGATTTCACTGTTTGCAAGTACACTATGGGGGCTGCATGGGGTTCCAACCCTCAGTTCCAGCATTATGTGCGAAGGGCTCGCAGACGCTGTGTGAGAGGGGCAGCCATGCATAGACGCAGATGGGCCATCAGGCGTCGGCAACGTAGGCCTTACCCACTCAGGGAATACCGCCAGCAGGTGTCCTATCTCACCATGACTGCCGCGCAGTGTGTTAAGAGGCTGCGCTTCAGAAGGGAGGTGGTTGCAGAGATCTGCCAGCTGCTTCACAGAGATCTGCGTCCACAGCAGATGTGCAGGACGTCTCTGTCGGTGGAAGTGAAGGTCACGGTGGCTCTGAACTTTTATGCAAGCGGCTTCTTCCAAGCCGCTGCTGGGGACATAGCTAACATCTCCCAGTTCGCCGTGCATCGCTGCATCCGGCAGGGAACCGATGCCCTTTTCACAAGGAGACACCAATTCATCTCCTTCCCCATGACCCTAGAGAGGCAGGAGCAGCATGCAGTCAGATTTGCGAGGATCGCCGACTTCCCCATGGTGCAGGGCGCCATTGACTGCACGCATGAGGCTTTGCGGGCACCTATCGACAATGCCGAGGATTACCGCAACCGGAAGGGCTACCATTCCCTCAATGTACAGCTGGTGTGTGACCACAGGCAGCACATCCTAGCTGTCAATGCCCGCTTTCCAGGCAGCAGCCACGATGCATTTATCCTGCGCCAGACTACTGTGGCTGACATGTTCCAGGCACAGCCTCCCCCAAGAGGATGGCTTATCGGGGACAAAGGCTATCCTTTGTGTACATGGCTCATGACCCCGCTCCGCGCACCCAGGACCCCTGCTGAGGAGGCATACAACGAAAGCCATCAAGCCACAAGGAACATCATAGAGCAAACGATTGGCGTCCTCAAGCAACGGTTCCGCTGCCTGGATCGCTCCGGCGGATCTCTGCAGTATTCGCCGGATAGAGTCTCCCAGTTTGTCGTCGTTTGCTGCATGCTGCACAACCTGGCTATCCGCAGGACTCAGGCATTGCCACCTCATGTTGGACCACCACCTCAGGAGGACGAGCAGGAGGACCATGAGGAGGAGGAGGAGGAGGAGGAGGAGTACCAGCCCAGGAGGGAGCCACAAGGTCCAAGGGCTGTCCGTCGGCGGCTTATTGAACGACACTTCTAGGCCCCCTGTCAGGGAATGGCTTGTGGCAATGAAGGCACATGAATGCAGCCACTCCGCAAGCCCTCAGCCGGTTAACGCAACAACCACTTGAAACATCACACATGGACAAGCTGAATAAAGAAAAAGCTTTATTGAACAAACTCAGGGCCCTTCCCACATGAAACCCAAAAACACACAACACCCCCAAAAAACAGTCAAAAACATATCTCACTCCCACAACCTGGGGAGGAATAACAAAACTTGTCCATCCAAATGGCCTTCATCCTCGGCCTTACCAAAAGAACCCCCCCCATAGACAGCACAAGCACACCCATATAAAAAAACATTTGCCTTCATCCTCGGCCTTACCAAAAGAACCCCCCCCATAGACAGCACAAGCACCCCCATCTAAAAAAACATTTGCCAACACACTCTACTTTGTGTGCCGAGAGGGCGAGTCCTTGTCCAGCCTTTTCCGGCCCCTGGCCGACCTGCTGCTCCGCCTCAACCTGGGCCCTGTGGGTGTTGCAAGGCTGGGGGAAGGCTCCTGAGGGGCACATTGCGTGACGGCAGATGCCCTTGGGGGTCGGCCTAGACGAGGTCTGGCCCTCGAGGGGCCGGCTGCTGACTGCTGCAGCTGTGGCTGGGCAGCATCAGTCTCTCCAGCAGCTCGTCGCAGCTTTGCTGGTGGAGTGGCAGTGGCGGCTGCAGCAATGGGGGCAAGCTGGCTGATGCCAGGCGCTCGCTGGTCGCCAGAGACACTGGCACTCGGCCGGGCTGGCACTGCAGCAAGCGCAGCAATCTGGCGAAGGCCAGACCGCTGTGCTGCAGCAGCGCGGCGGGTGCCCTGGCGATGCATGCGTGACACAGCGAGTGTGGCAACAGTGAGTGCCCGTACTGCCCTGGTCTGTGCCCGCATCAGACCAGCCAGTGACTGCACGGCACCACTGATCAACTGTCCACTCGCTGCCTGTGCTGCCCTGAAGTCGTCCCGACTCGCGTCCTGTGCTGCCCTGAATTCGGCCCGACTTGCGTCCTGTGATGCCCCAAATTCGGCCCGACTCGCGTCCTGTGATGCCCCGAATTGTGCCCGACTCGTGTCCTGTGATGCCCCGAATTGTTCGAGACCCCTGCCCTGTGCTGCCGCGAGTTGTTCGAAACCCCTGGCCTGTGAGGCCCCGAAATCGGACACACTATGAGCCAGGGACTCAATGGCCTCAGGCAACCATGCCACAACCCCCATGAACTCAGTGTGCCGACGATCCGAGTCCGCGGACATTTGATCAAGGAGGCGCACCTCCTGGGCGAGGACCGTCTCCGGACTGGAGGCCGGACTCTCCCTCTGGGGGGAAGGCCGCCGAGCTGGCCGACCCTTCCCGCGTGGCTGCACGCCACTGGGCCCAGCAACTACACTCCCCTGCAACACTTCCCCCCTCTGGGGAGAAGGCCGCCGAGCTGCCCGACCCTTCCCGCGTGGCTGGACGCCACTGGGCACAGGAGCTACACTCCCCTGCAACACTTCCCCCCTCTGGGGAGAAGGCAGCCGAGCTGCCCGACACTTCCCGCGTGGCTGGACGCCACTGGGCACAGGAGCTACACTCCCCTGCAACACTTCCCCCTGGCTCTCCTCCAGGGAACACGTGTCCCCTCCATCGCCATCCCCTGGCGCGGATGAGGGTTCCCCCGATGTGCCGCCTTCCTCTTGCTCCTCCTCGTCCTCCTCTTCCGAGGGACTGACACTCGCAGCTTCAGGGACCTCCTCCTCACCAGCTGAAAGCAGGAAGGCACAAGAGTAGCTTTAGAGTGAGGGCAGGGCGTCAGCGAGGGAGGCATGAGTGGTGGCATTCTGCGCATTGGTCGGACAGTGGCAAAGGATGTAGATCTGAAGCGCAAGGGGAACGAGAGAGGTCCAAACGGTCATGTCCTTACCATTGGGGCCCAGCACAGGGTCGGCATCTCCAATTGCAACGGGGCCAATCACCCGGGCACCCATGACTCGACCCACGCGCTCCTCCAGGTCACTGAGCTGCTGGAACTGGGCACGGCCTCCCCCGGTGACAGTCTGGCTCTTCAGATTCTGGGCCAGCTTGGCCTGCAAGGGAAAGGACGGTCTCTAAGTACAGTGTGGTGCACTGTTGTTGTGTGCACTGCCTCCCATGGTTGAATAGCTTGGCCAGTGTGGTGCCCTGTTGTTGTGTGCACTGCCTCCCATGGTCGAATAGCTTGGCCAGTGTGTAAAGTGCAGAAAGTGCAATTGATGTTCATGCCAGTGCCATAGCTGCTGGATGAGGGCTGGCCATTAGGCCTTTGAGGTCCCTTTGCCCATAATGTGAGGTCCACATGCAAGGATGAGGAGGACACTGGAAAGGGTACTCACCCTGACAATCCGAGTGAGGTCGTTAAACTTTTTCCAGCATTGGACACCAGTCCTGGGGACATCGCTGTTGGCTGTGACCCTCTGGGCGATTTCCCTCCAGGCTCTCCTGTACACCCTCTTGGGAGGCTTCTTGCCACTGTCCGGGAACAAGCTATGGCTTCTCTTCTCCAAAGCCCTAACCAGCACCTTTAAATCATGGGCAGAGAAGCGCTGCGCTCGCTCACGGGCCCTCTGCATCCTTCCTGGCGCTATTTCTCTCCAGCAGCAGTGTTTAGGCCTAGCTGGAGGGCTGCAGTATCCAGGGCGTGGCAGCAGACCAAGTCGACCCTTCCCCCTTTAAGAGCTGGCCGGCGCCAGGGTGTCTGCTGTCAATCAAAACATGACCGCACCTGCGCTGCGCCCGGCCTCGGCGGTATCAGTCTGCACCGCCGGCTTAGCGCCTAAAGATAGCCGTGCAATGCCAGTTTTAGCGCTCGAGCAAACTCCTTGGCCAAAGCTACTGAATATCGGTGAAGTGGCCTCCACTTTCCGGCGGGTGCAAACTTTAGCGGCCGCCCGACTTTACCGCCCCAAAAGTGGCTATACTGAATTTCTAGGCCACTATCTCTAGTCATTTTTCTGCTGACCTCTGCAATTATACTGCCAGAGCAGCTGGTAGCATTACAGAATCATGTCTCCTCTCTAGATGTTCTAAGTTTATCATAAAAGATGGTGTGACGGCAGGTGTGTTTTAATTGATGTCATTTTTACGAAGGCAGAGGTTTCTGCCTTTTATGTGCTTCTTTACAAAGTGTAAATTAGAACATCTTATCCAGGGTGAACCATTGTTTCATTCCAAAAGGGCCAGCCTGCTGGAGCCTTTAAACTTCTGCTTCAATAAGGTTATTGATTCAGTGTCAACAACTATCTTATCTCAATAGCCAGAATGCTTTCACAGCTTTTTCACAGTTAGGTTTCTAGAATTCTAAACACAGTTTGTCATGTGTTAATAAGGCCAAAATTCTTTCAAAAGATAGTGGGCTAGATTTTCAGTATAGGCAGTTTTGGGGCGCTAACCTTAGCGCCCGCCCGAAGTTAGCGCCCGCCCCAAAGTAGCGCCCCGTTGCCGGGAATTCAGTGGCTTCGCCCTAAGAGGTTGGTGGAGCGCTAAAAGAGGCGTTCCACTACTCTCTTTAGGCGCTAAGCCGGCGGTCCAGAGGGATAGCGCCCAGGCGGGGCGCAGCGCGGGTGCGGTCATTTTTGGACTGACAGCAGACCCCGTGGCGCCGACCAGCTCTTAATGGGGGAAGGGACGAATTGGTCTGCTGCCACGCCCTGCACACTGCAGCCTTGCAAAGAGGCCTCAACACTGCTGCTCAGCCCCAGGGAGTCATGGCAACGCCAGAGAAGGCCCGTCAGCGTGCCCTGCGCTTCTCAGAGGGTGATCTGGACATAATGGTCACAGCTCTGGAGGTGAGGCGCAAGATCTTGTTCCCAGAGAGTGGGAGGAATCCAACCCACCACGACTACACCAAAGCCTGGAAGCAGATCGCCCAGAGGGTGACGTTCACCGGCGATGCCCCCAGGACCCACAAACAATGTCGTAAAAAATACAACGACCTGACCAGGATTGTCAAGGTGAGTAGCCTTTCCAGTCTCCTCCTCATTCTTGCATGTACACCTGACATGATGGGCAAAGGGAGCTGAAAGTCCTATTGGCCAGCCCTCAGCCAGCAGCATTGGGACAGTCATGAGCATCAAATGGGCATTCGGTACTCTACACTTTGGCCAAGCTATTCCACCATGGGAGGCTGTGCACACTACATCAGGGCTTCACTCTGTCCAAGCTATTCCACCATGGGAGGCAGTGCACACTACATCAGGGCTTCACTCTGTCCAAGCTATTCCACCATGGGAGGCAGTGCACACTACATCAGGACTTCACTCTGGCCAAGCTATTCCACCATGGGAGGCAGTGCACACTACATCAGGGCTACACTGCGCACTTACAGCCCGTCCTTTCTCTTGCAGGCTAAAGTAGCCTTTAATCGCCAGGCCCGTGCCAGGGGTGGCCGCGCCAAGCTGCAGAAGCTCACTCGGCTGGAGGAGCGCGTGTGTGTGCTCATGGGAGCCCGTGTGATCGTCCCCACAGCGTGCGGAGTATCCGACCCTCCACTGCCCGGCAATGGTAAGGACCTCGCCTTTTGGCCCTCTCGCGTCGCACTGGCCCATCCGAGCTACCTCCTTTGCCACTGTCCCACTAATACGTTGAATGCCACCAGTCCTAACTCCCTCGCTGACGCCGTCTCCTCACTCTGAAGCTACTCTTGTGCATTCCTGCTTTCAGCTGGTGACGACCAGGACCCTGAAGCTGCCAGTGACAGCACCTCCGAGCAGGAGGAGGAGGAGGAGCAAGCCGGACCATCGGGGGAACAGTCACGTTCCGCAGGAGAGGAGGAAATGCTTGACACCTCCTCACTGGACGAGTGCCTGGAGGAACTGTCGCAGGGCAATGCAGCTTCTGGGACCAGTGGCGTCCAGCCACCCAGGAGCCGTGCGCGTGGCCCGCGGCCTTCCCCCAAAGGGGGGAAGGATCAGAGGGGAGTGCTGCTGATCGGCACACTCGCCGCCACCAACGTGGCAAGGGTCCCTTAGTTCGGCCCCCTCCTCCCCAGCGGGAGAATCGCGACTCCAGTCCGGACACCTTCACCTCGGAGGAGGTGCGGAAGCTGGATAAGATGGCCGAGGATTCGGACCGGTGCCACACGGAGCTCATGAGCGTGGTGGGGCGCATGCCTGAGGCCATCGAGTCGCTGGCGACCAGTGTGTGCGAGTTCGGGGCAGCAACTGCCGCAAGTGGCCGCATGCTGACTGATGCCGTCAAGACCCTGGCGGATGTGATGCGCGCGCACACCAGGACAACAGGGGCACTCACTGCTGCCACACGCGCTGTCTCAGGCAGGCATCGCCAGGGCAGCCGCCGCGCTGGACCATCCCAGCAAGCCGCCCCTCGGCTGATTGTTGCGGATCCTGCAGTGCGGGCCCGGCCGAGTGCCACCGCGCCACAGCACCAGCCAGCGCATCCCAGACGCCAGCTGGCCCACATTGCGCCATCCGTCGCCGCCATTCCCCCACTGGGGCATCAAGGGCAAGCGGCTGCAGCTGATGGTGGCCAGGCTCAGGTGCGCCACTCAGCAGACGGCCCCTTGAGGCCCAAACGCCGTGTAGGCCGCCCCCCAGCGGCATCTGGCGGAAGGGCATCTGAGCCTCAGGCACCTTCCCCCAGCCTCGCAGCAGCCACTGGGCAGAGCTTGCGAAGGAGCAGCAGGCCGGGCAGGGGAGGCAAAAGGCTGGGCAAGGTCTCGCCCTCGCGGGCCACTCAGTAGAGGGTGTGGCCAGCTTTCCTTTTATATGGCGGTGGCCATCTTTATTTTGCCCATGGTTGTGTTGTTGGAGGGCTTATTTTTTGCGTTAGGCCGACGTTGAGGCCCGGTTTGAAGAAAGGTGGAGTGACTCCTCCCCAGTTTGTGGGAGTCGTTTGTTGGGCTTTTTGTGGGGCCCGTTTATTGTTTTTGGGGATTCATGTGGGAAGGGCTTTTCATTTTTGTGTAATAAAAAATTATCTTTATTCATGCAGTCTCCATGGTTGTTCTTCTTCGTGTTTGTTGGCTTCGCCGGCTCCTGGCCATTCCCTGACAGGGGGCTTAGAAGTACCGTGTAATAAGGTGGCGTCGTGCGGCCCTTGGCCCTGTTCGCTCCCTCCTGGGAACGTACTCCTGCTCCTCCTCCTCCTCCTCCTCCTCATGCTCCTCCTGCTCCTCCTCCTGAGGTGCTGGTCCAACATCAGGTGGCAGTGCCTGAGTCCTGCGGATAGCCAGGTTGTGTAGCATGCAGCAAACCACCACAAATTGGGAGACCCGGTCCGGCGAATACTGGAGAGCTCCTCCGGAGCGATCAAGGCAGCGGAACCGCTGCTTAAGGACCCCAATAGTTAGCTCGATGATGTTGCGGGTGGTTTGATGGCTCTCGTTGTAGGCCTCTTCAGCAGCGGTCCTGGGCGCGCGGAGCGGGGTCATGAGCCAGGTGCACAAAGGATAGCCTTTGTCCCCGAGTAGCCATCCTCTTGGGGGAGGCTGTGCCTGGAACATGTCATGCACAGTACTCTGCCGCAGGATAAAGGCATCGTGGCTGCTGCCTGGGAAGCTGGCATTGACTGCCATGATGCGCTGCTTGTGGTCACAGACCAGCTGCACATTCAGAGAATGGTAGCCCTTCCTGTTGCGATACTGCTCGCCATGCTCCAGAGGGGCCCGCAAAGCCACATGCGTACAGTCAATGGCGCCCTGCACCAAGGGGAATTCCCCGAGTCTGGAAAATCCCAATGCGCGCTGATGCTGGCTCTCCAGGGCCATGGGGAAGGAGATGAATTGGCTTCTCCTTCTGAACAGTGCTTCGGTCACCTGGCGGATGCAGCGATGCGCGCCGTACTGGGAGATGTTTGCTATGTCCCCAGCAGCGTATTGGAAGGAGCCGGTGGCATAGAAGTTCAATGCCACCGTCACCTTCACTTCCACCGACAGAGACGTCCTGCACCTGAGCTTTGGCCGCAGATCTCGGCGAAGCAGGTGGCAGATCTCTGCAATCACCTGCTTTCGGAATCGGAGCCTTTTAACACATCGCGCGGCACTCATGTTTAGGTAGGAGCGCTGCTGGCGGTATAGCCTGACTGGGTAAGGCCTACGTGGCCGACACCTGTAGCCCCCTCTGCCTCTAGCCAGGGCTGCCCCTCTCACAATGCGTCTGCGAGCCCTACGGACATGGAGCTGCAGCTCCGCGTTGGCACCCCATGCAACCCCCATCAAATCCTGGCAAACACTCAAATTTCCAAAAGGCCACTTGCAGCGCTCTGGCCTGAGTCCAAAAATACCTGAGCTCTTGCTGCTTGAAACCAGTTAGCTATCCTCCTTGTTGTGTCTCCAGAAATGCGTTGCACAAGAGTGTTTTCTGAAAAAAGGCTGGCCTTTATACTGGAGAGCACGTCCCCTTTAATTTGCGCCCCCCGGGGCCCGCGCTGGTTGTGTTGCGTTCCTTTTTCCAAACGCTCCGGCCGCCAGCCGCACAATGGGGCGGTCCAACTGAAGTTTGGAATCGGGGCGCAAAAAGGGCGTTGCACGAGGATGTGACGTCATTTTCTGCGCGCGCATCCGGGCGGGCGCTAAACTTCGCGCCGGCGCTAACGGGCAACTTAATTTGGGGCGGGGCGCAAACTACGCTGCGCACGGGCGCTACACGCATAGCGCCTGAAAATCACTTCTCTTAAGGCGCTAACTGCTGGCGCTATCAACTGAAAATCTAGCCCATTTTCCTGAATAGGTTATATGGCTTATTCCTTCACAATTCCACATCTAAACAACATAACCATCTCTTCAGTTGTCCTTTCTCTGAGGCACTACATGGCCCTAAACTTCCACATGGTGAGTTACACTACTGTTAACATAGAAACATAGAAGGTAGGAGCAGGAGTAGGCCATTTGGCCCCTCGAGCCTGCGCTGCCATTCAATGAGATCATGGCTGATCATCCAAACTCAGTACCATATCCCTGCCTTCTCCCCATATCCCTTGATCCCTTTAGCCTTAAGATATATATATCTAACTCCTTCTTGAATATATTTAACTAGCTGGGGGAGCCCGGCGGTGCCGAGGCTTTCTCGAGGGCATGTTGTTGTTGGAAGAGAGAGAGGGAGCGACTGGGGGGAAGAGAGAGAGGGAAGGAGAGAGAGAGAGAGGGAATGAGAGAGAGGGAAGGAGAGAGAGAGGGAAGGAGAGAGAGAGGGAAGGAGAGAGAGAGAGGGAAGGAGAGAGAGGGGGGAAGGAGAGAGATAGAGAGAGGGGGAAGGAGAGAGAGAGAGATGGAAGGAAAGAGAGAGAGAGATGGAAGGAGAGAGAGAGGGAAGCAGAGAGAGGGAAGGAGAAAGAGAGGGAAGGAGAGAGAGACAGAGAGAGGGAAGGAGAGAGAGAGAGGGAAGGAGAGAGAGATTGGGAGTGTGAGAGAGAGAGAGATTGGGAGTGTGAGAGAGATTGGGAGTGAGAGAGAGAGAGATTGGGAGTGAGAGAGAGAGAGATTGGGAGTGAGAGAGAGAGAGATTGGGAGTGTGAGAGAGATTGGGAGTGAGAGAGAGAGAGAGATTGGGAGTGAGAGAGAGATTGGGAGTGTGAGAGAGAGAGAGAGATTGGGAGTGTGAGAGAGAGAGAGATTGGGAGTGTGAGAGAGAGAGATTGGGAATGTGAGAGAGAGAGAGAGACTGGGAGTGTGAGAGAGAGAGATTGGGTGTGTGAGAGAGAGAGAGATTGGGAGTGTGAGAGAGAGAGATTGGGAGTGTGAGAGAGAGAGACTGGGAGTGTGAGAGAGAGATTGGGAGTGTGAGAGAGAGAGAGATTGGGAGTGTGAGAGAGAGAGAGATTGGGAGTGTGTGAGAGAGAGAGATTGGGAGTGTGAGAGAGAGAGATTGGGTGTGTGAGAGAGAGATTGGGAGTGTGAGAGAGAGAGACTGGGAGTGTGAGAGAGAGATTGGGAGTGTGAGAGAGAGAGACTGGGAGTGTGAGAGAGAGAGAGATTGGGAGTGAGAGAGAGAGAGAGAGATTGGGAGTGTGTGAGAGAGAGAGATTGGGAGTGTGAGAGAGAGAGATTGGGAGTGTGTGAGAGAGAGATTGGGAGTGTGTGAGAGAGAGAGATTGGGAGTGTGAGAGAGAGAGATTGGGTGTGTGAGAGAGATTGGGAGTGAGAGAGAGAGAGATTGGGAGTGTGTGAGAGAGAGAGATTGGGAGTTTGTGAGAGAGAGAGATTGGGAGTGTGAGAGAGAGAGAGATTGGGAGTGTGTGAGAGAGAGAGATTGGGAGTGTGTGTGAGAGAGAGATTGGGAGTGTGTGAGAGAGAGAGATTGGGAGTGTGTGAGAGAGAGAGATTGGGAGTGTGAGAGAGAGAGAGATTGGGAGTGGGAGAGAGAGAGATTGGGAGTGAGAGAGAGATTGGGAGTGTGAGAGAGAGAGATAGTGTGGTGGATTATACAATCACTGACCTGGACCCCTGCGATATCAACGCATTCACTGTCAGGCAGCAATCCCCCCTCTCAGACCATAACCAAATAAACGTGTACCTTAAACTTTCTGCCCAAACTACAGACACAAAAAAGGAACCCAGTAAGCTACATAAAATAAACCAGACATACAGATGGGCCCCAGACAGTGGAGATAAATTCATCACAGCACTAAATTCACCTGATCTCACAAGTAAAATTTCAAAATTTAAAGAAAATCTATATGAGATCACCAGAGATGGGGTAAACATGGCCATAGAGGATATAAATATGATCTTTCATGAGGCAGCTGTAAAAGCCGACCTCGTGAAACAGAAGAGGAAGAGTCACAAAAGACAAAATAAAAATAAGAAATGGTTTGACCACGAATGCAAAAATGCCAGAAAAGACCTGAGAAAAATATCAAACCAAAAGCATCGCCAACCAAACAATCCGGACCTACGTACTAGATACAATGAAACCCTCAAAAGATATAAACACACCATTAGGAACAAAACACAAAACTATACCCACAAAATACTAGAAGAAATTGAAAACTCCACCAACCCAAAACAATTCTGGGAAATGTGGAATAACCTGAGTACAACACAATTGCAAGCATTACCAATCCAAGATGGCGACATCTGGAGAACACATTTTGAAAACCTCTACAAAGACATCCCAATAAACGAAACAAACCCAAGTCAACATCAGGTCACAGAAAAACTCCACACATTAGAAGCAACAATCAAAGACAACCAAAACCCTCTAGACTCCCCAATCACATGGAAAGAAATGGCCACAAAAACAAAATCTCTCCACCTAAAGAAAGCCTGTGGCCCAGACAACATCAAAAATGAAATGCTCAAGTTCAGCAATATGGAGATGCAGGGTGCGGTACTCAAATTATTCAACATCATATTACGTTCAGGCTGTTTTCCCGATATCTGGTGCCAAGGACTAATCTCCCCCATATATAAAAGCGGAAACAAATCAGACCCAAATAACTACCGCGGCATCTGTGTCAACAGTTGTCTAGGGAAGTTATTCTGCAGTATTCTAAATAGTAGATTACTTGATTTTCTTAACAAACATAATATCCTCAGAAAAAACCAAATAGGCTTTCTTCCAAAACACCGCACCGCCGACCATATCTATACCCTTCACACCCTCATTGAAAAACATATACACCAAACAAAAAATGGGAAAATATTCGCCTGTTTCATCGACTTCAAGAAAGCCTTTGACTCTATATGGCACGAAGGGCTCTATTATAAACTTCTTCAATGTGGAATAGGGGGCAAAGTCTATGACCTTATTAAATCAATGTATCTGAAAAACAAATGCGGGGTCAAAATTGGAGACAAACGCACCGATTTCTTCACCCAGAGAAGAGGCGTCCGGCAGGGCTGCAATTTGAGCCCGACCCTGTTCAACATATACATAAATGAATTAGCAGACATGCTGGAGCAAAGCGAGTCACCAGGTCTCCGTCTCCTGGATGGAGAAGTGAAATCCCTGTTCTATGCGGACGACCTGGTTCTGCTGTCTCCCACAGAACAGGGATTACAGCAACAACTAGACCTACTCGACAAATACTGCCAAAATTGGGCTCTAACAGTAAATCTAAAGAAAACCAACATCATGATTTTTCAAAAAAGGCCCAGATGTCAGGAAAACAAATACCAGTTTACCCTCAGTGATATCACTATAGGACACACTATGAGCTACACCTACCTTGGTCTAACTATTACAGCATCAGGGAGCTTCAGCATAGCAGTGAATGCACTAAAAGAAAAAGCCCGAAGAGCCCTATATGCAATAAAAAGAAAATTCTACAACATCCAAATCCCAATCAAAATCTGGCTCAAAATATTTGACAGCATAATCCTGCCCATTGCACTGTACGGTAGTGAAGTATGGGGCCCGCTAAATCACCAAAGCTACACTAAATGGGAAAAACATACAATAGAAGCCCTACATGCAGAATTCTGCCGAAGCATCCTTCGCACCCAAAGAAAAACGCCAACAAATGCATGCAGAGCCGAACTAGGCAGATACCCACTGATAATAAACATCCAAAAACGAGCACTAAACTTCCTAAATCACCTCAAATCTAGCTCCCCAGACACCCTTCATTTCAAAGCCTTTCAGACCCAAGAGCTAAACCCAGAAAAGAGTCCCCTGAGTCAGCTGCTACGGAAACTAAGTACTCAGCCGGACCCTGACCAGCCCCAGACCAACACAGCCGTCCAAACACCAATCCGAGTGAACCAAATCATTAAAAAATGCAAAGAAACCTACCTGGAACATTGGAACAAAATAACCGAAAGCCAAAGCAGATTAGAATGTTACCGGGCCCTAAAAAGAGAATATAAACTGGCAGACTACCTCACGACCATCAGAGACACAAAACAGAGACAGACCCTCACCAGGTACAGACTAAGCGACCACCAACTGGAAATTGAAAAAGGCAGATACAAGAAATCCTGGCAGCCTAGAGAGAATAGAATATGCGATCAATGCCTGGCTGGCGAGGTTGAAACAGAAATGCATTTCCTCCTAAAATGCGAAAAATTCAACACATCAAGAAACATATTATTCAACAAGCTAAGCCAAACAACCCCAGATTTCAAGGAATTGGATGATCTGTCAAAATTGAGATTAGTCCTAGGAGAAGGAGACAGACCATACCTTGGGGCCAAATATGTAACAACATGTCACAACCTGAGGACTGTTTAAAATTAAGACTGTTTAAAATTAATATTGAACGTACCAAATGAAGTACAAAGACTGTTTAAAATTAATATTGTTTAAAAGTAATATTGTATGTACCCAACAAATGTCAAATCGATTGACACCTACAGAATGTTGGAAAACTGTACCTTTTTGCTATGTAAGCTTTGGCAATATGGTTCTCTGTAAACTTTCATGCCAATAAAGCATTTTAATTGGAAAAAAAAATTGGAATTGGAATTGGATTGGGAGTGAGAGAGAGAGATTGGGAGTGTGAGAGAGAGAGAGATTGGGAGTGTGAGAGAGAGATTGGGAGTGTGAGAGAGAGAGTGATTGGGAGTGTGAGAGAGAGAGATTGGGAGTGTGAGAGAGAGATTGGGAGTGTGAGAGAGAGAGATTGGGAGTGTGAGAGAGAGAGAGATTGGGAGTGTGAGAGAGAGAGAGAGATTGGGAGTGTGAGAGAGAGAGAGATTGGGAGTGTGAGAGACAGAGAGAGATTGGGAGTGTGAGAGAGAGAGGTTGGGAGTGTGAGAGAGAGAGAGATTGGGAGTGTGAGAGAGAGCGAGATTGGGAGTCTGAGAGAGAGATTGGGAGTGTGAGAGAGAGAGACTGGGAGTGAGAGAGAGAGAGATTGGGAATGTGTGAGAGAGAGAGATTGGGAATGTGTGAGAGAGAGAGATTGGGAGTGTGAGAGAGAGAGATTGGGAGTGTGAGAGAGAGAGACTGGGAGTGAGAGAGCGAGAGATTGGGAATGTGAGAGAGAGAGAGATTGGGAGTGAGAGAGAGAGAGATTGGGAATGTGAGAGAGAGAGAGATTGGGAGTGTCAGAGAGAGAGATTGGGAGTGAGAGAGAGAGAGAGAGATTGGGAGTGTGTGAGAGAGAGATTGGGAGTGTGAGAGAGAGAGACTGGGAGTGTGAGAGAGAGATTGGGAGTGTGTGAGAGAGAGAGATTGGGAGTGTGAGAGAGAGAGACTGGGAGTGTGAGAGAGAGAGAGATTGGGAGTGTGAGAGAGAGAGACTGGGAGTGTGAGAGAGAGAGAGATTGGGAGTGTGAGAGAGAGAGACTGGGGGGGAGATAGAGAGAGAGAGAGAGATTGGGAGTGAGAGAGAGTGAGATTGGGAGTGTGAGAGACAGATTGGGAGTGTGAGAGAGAGACTGGGAGTGTGAGAGTGAGAGATTGGGAGTGTGAGAGAGAGAGACTGGGGAGAGAGAGAGAGAATGGGGAGATAGAGAGAGAGAGCGACTGAGGGGGAGAGAGAGAGCGACTGAGGGGTGAGAGAGAGAGATGTGGAGAGAGAGAGAGGGAGAGACTGGGGAGATAGAGAGAGAGAGAGACTGAGGGGGGAGAGACAGAGCGACTGAGGGAGAGAGAGAGGGAGACTGGGGGAGAGAGAGAGAGATGGGGGAGAGAGAGTGAGACGGGGGAGAGAGAGGAGAGAGACTTTTTCGAGGGCATGTTGTTGTTGGAAGAGAGAGAGCGAGTGGGGGGGGAAGAGAGAGAGAGAGAGCGAGTGGGGGGGGGCGGTGCAGAGGCTTTTTTGAGGGCATGTTGTTGGAAGAGAGAGAGGGAGCGACTGGGGGGAGAAGAGAGAGAACGACTGGGGGGGGAGCGAGAGAACGACTGGGGGGGGGAAGCGAGAGAGCGATTGGGGGGAAGAGAGAGAGCGACTGGGGGGAGAGAGAGAGCGACTGGGGGGGAAGAGAGAGAGCGACTGGGGGGGAAGATAGAGAGCGACGGGGGGGAAGAGAGAGAGCGACTGGGGGGGAAGAGAGAGCGCGACGGGGGGAAGAGAGAGCGCGACGGGGGGGGAAGAGAGAGCGCGACGGGGGAAAGAGAGAGAGCGCGACGGGGGGGAAGAGAGCGCGACGGGGGGGAAGAGAGAGAGCGCGACGGGGGGAAGAGAGAGAGCGCGACGGGGGGAAGAGAGAGCGCGATGGGGGGAAGAGAGAGGGCGCGACAGGGGGAAGTGAGAGAGCGCGACGGGGGGAAGTGAGAGAGCGCGACGGGGGGAAGAGAGAGAGCGCGACGGGGGGAAGAGAGAGAGCGCGACGGGGGGAAGAGAGAGAGCGCGACGGGGGGAAGAGAGAGAGCGCGACGGGGGAAGAGAGAGAGCGCGACGGGGGGGAAGAGAGAGAGCGCGACGGGGGGGACTAGAGCGCGACGGGGGAAGAGAGCGCGACGGGAGAAGAGAGAGCGCGACGGGGGAAGAGAGAGACGACGACGGGGGGGGAAGAGAGGAGAGCGCGACGGGGGGAAGAGAGAGCGCTACGGGGGGAAGAGAGAGCGCGCGACGGGGGGAAGAGAGAGAGCGCGACGGGGGGAAAGAGAGAGAGCGCGACGGGGGGAAAAGAGAGAGAGCGCGACGGGGGGAAAGAGAGAGAGCGCGCGAGACGGGGGGGTAAAGAGAGCGCGACGGGGGGAAGAGAGAGAGCGCGATGGGGGGGGAAGAGAGAGAGCGCGACGGGGGGGAAGAGAGAGAGCGCGACGGGGGGGGGGGGGAAGGTGGCCCGATGGACCCCTGCGAAGGAAGGAAGAAGGTAAGCTCTCCCACCCCTTCACTCTTTCCCTCCCTGTCCCGCTCCTTCACTCTTTCCCTCCCTCACCCTCTCTCTCCCTCCCCCGTCTCTCCCTGCTTCACTCTCCCTCCCCCTCTCCTCACGCTCTCACCTCCCTCACCCTCTCTCTCCCTCCCCGTCTCTCCCTGCTTTACTCTCTCACCCTCCCTCCCCCCCCCTCCCTGCCCTCCCCCCTCGCTCCCCTCCCCCCACCCTCCCTCGCTCCCCCACCCTCTCGCTCCCCCCACCCTCTCTCCTTTCCCCCACCCTCTCTCCGCTCCCCCCACCCTCCCTCGCTCCCCCACCCTCTCGCTCCCCCCACCCTCTCTCCCCTCCCCCCACCATCCCTCGCTCCCCACCCTCTCTCTCCCCTCCCCCCACCCTCTCTCCCCTCCCCCCACCCTCTCTCCGCTCCCCTCTCCCTCTCTCTCTTCTCCCCCACCCCTTCTCTCTTCTCCCCCACCCTCTCTCTCTCTCTCCTCCACGGTTTCCCGAGGCTCTCTCCCACCCCTCCTGCGATTTCCCGAGGCTCTCCCCCCCGCGATTTCCCGAGGCTTTCACCCCCCGCGATTTCCCGAGGCTCTCCCCCCCGCAATTTCCCGAGGCTCTCCCTCCGCGATTTCCCGAGGCTCTCCCCCCCGCGATTTCCCGAGGCTCTCTCCCCCGCGATTTCCCGAGGCTCTCCCTCCGCGATTTCCCGAGGCTCTCCCCCCCGCGATTTCCCGAGGCTCTCTCCCCCCCGCCCCCCGCGATTTCCCGAGGCTCTCCCCCCCGCGATTTCCCGAGGCTCTGCACCCCCCGCGATTTCCCGAGGCTCTCCCCCCCGCGATTTCCCGAGGCTCTCCCCCCACCGCGATTTCCCGAGGCTCCCCCCCCATTCCGCGATTTCCCGAGGCTCTCCCCCGCGCGATTTCCCGAGGCTCTCTCCCCCCCGCCCCCCGCGATTTCCCGAGGCTCTCCCCCCCGCGATTTCCCGAGGCTCTCCCCCCCCCGCGATTTCCCGAGGCACTCCCCCCCCGCGATTTCCCGAGGCTCTCCCCCCCGCGATTTCCCGAGGCTCTCCCCCCCCCGCGATTTCCCGAGGCACTCCCCCCCCGCGATTTCCCGAGACTCTCCCCCCACCGCGATTTCCCGAGGCTCCCCCCCCATTCCGCGATTTCCCGAGGCTCTCCCCCGCGCGATTTCCCGAGGCTCTCTCCCCCGCGATTTCCCGAGGCTCTCCCCCCCGCGATTTCCCGAGGCTCTCCCCCCCGCGATTTCCCGAGGCTCTCCCCCCCGCGATTTCCCGAGGCTCCCCCCCCATTCCGCGATTTCCCGAGGCTCTCCCCCGCGCGATTTCCCGAGGCTCTCTCCCCCCCGCGATTTCCCGAGGCTCTCCCCCCCCCGCGATTTCCCGAGGCACTCCCCCCCCGCGATTTCCCGAGGCTCTCTCCCCCCCGCCCCCCGCGATTTCCCGAGGCTCTCCCCCCCGCGATTTCCCGAGGCACTCCCCCCCCGCGATTTCCCGAGGCTCTCCCCCCCGCGATTTCCCGAGACTCTCCCCCCCGCGATTTCCCGAGGCCCTCCCCCCCCCCGCGATTTCCCGAGGCTCTCCCCCCCGCGATTTCCCGTGGCTCTCCCCCCCGCCGCGATTTCCCGAGGCTCTCCCCCCCCGCGATTTCCCGAGGTCCTCCCACCCGCGCTTTCCCGAGGCTCTCCCCCCCGCGATTTCCCGAGACTCTCCCCCCCGCGATTTCCCGAGACTCTCCCCCCCGCGATTTCCCGAGGCTCCCCCCCCCGCGATTTCCCGAGGCCCTCCCCCCCGCGATTTCCCGAGGCTCTCCCCCCCCCGCGATTTCCCGAGGCTCCCCCCCCCCGCGATTTCCCGAGGCTCTCCCCCCCGCGATTTCCCGAGACTCTCCCCCCCGCGATTTCCCGAGGCTCCCCCCCCCGCGATTTCCCGAGGCCCTCCCCCCCGCGATTTCCCGAGGCTCTCCCCCCCCCGCGATTTCCCGAGGCTCCCCCCCCCGCGATTTCCCGAGGCTCCCCCCCCCCGCGATTTCCCGAGGCTCTCTCCCCCGCGATTTCCCGAGGCTCTCCCCCTCCCCGCGATTTCCCGAGGCTCTCCCCCCCCCGCGATTTCCCGAGGCTCTCCCCCCCCGCGATTTCCCGAGGCTCTCCCCCCCGCGATTTCCCGAGGCTCTCCCCCCCCGCGATTTCCCGAGGCTCTCCCCCTCCGCCGCGATTTCCCGAGGCTCTCCCCCCCCCGCGATTTCCCGAGGCTCTTCCACCCCCCCGCGATTTCCCGAGGCCCCCCCCCGCGATTCCCGAGGCTCTCCCCCCCCGCGATTTCCGAGGCTCTCCCCCCCGCGATTTCCCGAGCTCTCCCCCCCCGCGATTTCCCGAGGCTCTCCCCCCGCGATTTCCCGAGGCTCTCCCCCCCGCGATTTCCCGAGGCTCTCCCCCCCCCGCGATTTCCGAGGCTCTCCCCCC